>NC_065450.1:101806690-102442940 GCF_917563875.1 Diabrotica virgifera virgifera | reverse complement strand
ACATTACTAAAACGGCCCATATTTTTCTGGTGTTCTTCACAGTGTCTGTAATATGCTTGACCGCATCTATAGCAGATTTTCCTTTCCTGAAACCGTACTGTCTGGTTGAGATGATGTCTTTTTCTCTCAGCTCTCTTTCAAGACGGTTTTTAACAATATTCTCATACAACTTTCCTAGGCAGTCGAGTAGGCATATCGGTCTATAGGCGGTAGCTTCTTCCGGGTCTTTAGCGGGTTTGAGTATTAGAGTTAGTCTCGCGAGCTTGAGCTGGTTAGGAAACTCTTGTTTTGTCAGCAGCTGGTTCAATATGGCTCTGATAGCGTCTGATTGTGTTTTAACTATTAGTTTTATCGCCTCTGGTGGCACACGATCGGGTCCAGGGGATTTACTTACTTTAATGGACTCTGCTGCTTTGATGAGTTCCGCATTACTTATTTTCTCCGGACAGATATGTGGATTGTACTTATGTTCAATGCCGGGCTTGTTGGGAAAGAAAATGTTTCTCTTCTTTTCTCATCGCACAGATTGTATGGGACCTCGAACTTCAGCGTTTTGGTGGCTATTCTATAGGCATCGCCCCATACGTCATTTTCCAGCGCCTCGCACAAGTCTTGGCAACATGTGAGCTTTGCGCTCTTATAAGTTTGTTTAGTTCGTTCTTGACGGATTTATATTCGTCTTTTGTCTGCTGGGTCCTGTGTCTCTGGGCGATTCGTCTGAATCTAAGGCATTCTGTCCGTTTCGACTGAATTCCGTCATTCCACCAGTAGGGTACGGTGTATGAGGCGGTTTTGCTCCTACTACTTAACTTGTATGCCCTAGTAATGGAATACCTGAAGGTGGGAAAGTCAGTGGTTTCTTCCTGTAGATTACTAATCAACTCCGCAAATCTTGCTTTGTTGAAGTCAAGTATCTTCCTGCCGTTCTTTTTTGTTTCCTTTGTGGCAATCCCGAAGAAGATGTACTTATGGAAGGTAAATATGTTATCATCTAGCACGTCCCAATTCGTAATCTTTTTAGCGTAGTTTTTGGATGCCAAGGTAACATCTATGTGGCTCCGGATTCACCTCTTTCGAACATGTGTTTCCCATTATTCATCACTACCATATCGGTAGAGGCAATCCATTCGTTCCATATATTCCCTTTGACGTCATTTATTGGGGACCCCCACCATATGGACTTGGCGTTTATGTCGCCAGCAATTATATAATGCTTCTCTGTTATTGCCGCCTCTATGATGTTTTCGACCTTCTCTTGGTATTGTGTGATGTTGATGTTTGGTGAGGTATAACAGACTATAATAGCTACATCATTGAGTTTTAACTTGAAGCTTTCTTTCTTGGTGATTTTGCTTATGGATAGGTTCCTATTAACCAAGAAGATGGCGACGTCAGCCCGCTTGTCGGCGACCAAACCAAACTTTTTAGAGATGTTTTTATTAGGTTCAGGGACTATAATGAGGTTTGCTTTTATTTCCAGAGCTTTGGCGTGAATCAGATTATGTCCCACCTTAGCCCTTCCGATATTTACTTGTAATATTTTGAGAGTATTCGCACCGTTCGAAGCCATTTTATATCAATTAATAAGTGTATATATCTGCTTAAAGTGCTTAGTCGGGGACTCTCTAGGCTCTGTCCCATTGGTAGGTGGGTCACCTACCGTGGGTGTAGGGTTTACATCAGGTTCCTCATTTGGGGTTGGAGAGCATGAACGACAGGGCCGTTCGGCCCATTGTACGTGTTCGGCCGCCACGCTGTCGGACATGGAGCCAAACTGCTCCACGAGGGTGGAGTGAGACGCTCCATGGAAGACCTCGTCGTCGGCCCTCGCGATATCCTCATGTGAAGGCGTTGAAGCACCGATCTTTAACTCATCAGTTTTCTCTGAGCCTATGTCCATTTCGGTCGGAGTGGGGGGAGTGTCCATTTCGGTCCTACACACCAACCTGAAAGCATATTTCAAAGAAAATACTTTTAAAATATGGCAGGATACATGGAAAAACTCCCCAACCAAGCTGCACGAAGTTAACATTAACCACAATCAAATTCCACAATTCAAAACAGAAGAGAACAAGTAATCTTCACTCGTCTCCGAGTTTCCGGATTGGCCATACTCGATTAACCCATGACTACATACTCTAACGTGTCGACCAACCTGTGTGTGATTTGTGTAGAAGTGTTCTTACCGTAAAACATTGTTTATTGCAGTGTCCGAAGTATAAAGTGCAACGAAAAAAGTACAACATACCACCAACATTAAGTAGTGCAAGTGCACTCGGAAAAGACAGCAGGAGCGTCATTTGAAATTTTGCTAGGGGGTGGGGGGGAACATTTTATATACAATACATTAAATATGCAAACATAATACAAAATTGATCTATTTTTTGTAAATTTCAGTCATTTTCAGAGTGAGGGGGTGCCCTTCCCCTGACCCTATCAAATGACGCCCCTGAAAGACAGTGATACAAAAAACATTTTCACATTCCTCAAAGACTGCAACCTCTTACAAATAAATACAGTACCTAGTTTACTTTACTTTGTATAGATTTAGGGCTTTTTATAATTTGCTATTGTTATGTTTAAAATCTATTTTTAATTTATAATTTTGTAACACAATCCATACACGCTAATAACCATGCGTGGTTGATGCGTAATGTAAGGGAAAAAAATGTGTGAACAAACAAATCCAAAAACTTAATCTCTTTCAATTGTTAAAACACCTATAATACATATTACATATAACTATCTTCCAAAAGGTCCCGTTTGTTCTCAGCAGGTAACTGTAAACGTGTATCTAATCCATTTATAAAGATTATTTAAATAAAGTGTGTTGTGGTTATGATAATAAAAAGTATTGTATGTAAATTAAAAATTATAGTTACTTAGTACCCGCTTTGCCTAATCGTAGCAAAAATAAGTCATTGTTCGGTACACGCAAAGTAATGGTATCGTAAGAGTTTGAATCTCAAAAAGAAGACCTAAATTTTATACAGACTTACACAAAAGTTCAGGATGTCTGTCTCTCAAATATTGATGAAATAGAAAATTATATCACATTAAAAATGCAGAGGAAGCCTTTAAAAAAAATCATATCGAAAAGAAACTTTCAGGCATTTTTTTATTGTAAACTTTGTTGCGATGCGAATCCGTTCCATTGTTCCTGAAAGAATCAATTAGACTATAATTAACTAAGTTGTAAGAGTCATCAAAATAAATCTTTTTCGGTTGTGTTTAAACGTATCAAATGCGGTGTCGTTGCAGATGCGGTCGTAGCATTTGCGATCACGGCTATTATCGTTGCATTTGCGGTCATACAAAAATATGTTGATTTTATCGTTGCATGTGCGGTCATTGCCTAATAAACAAATAATATTTTTACCTTTTTCTACCACTATCACATGAATAATTCTATAACCAACTTTTGTAAGATTTAAATATTATTTACCATAGACGTTGATAAGAGGAGAAAATGCTTAATAATTTTATTGCGGCAAAAAGCATTTTGATATAAAAAACTTGCTTCTTTTGAGAGTTTAGTGAGATTATGTGCACTAGTTAAACAAAAAGAAAATAGTTGATTTAATAAACCTTAGTGTCACATAAATAAAATATTATCGAATTGTTGATTTTTTCTATATAAATTGGCTACCTTACTGTTTGTGTCAAATGTTAAAAAGTATTATAAATTTAAAAATGGGAGTTCCTTCCCTAAGGTGCTTTCATGTCTTTTTATATTTAATGTGTATTAGTTAAGTACAAACATTTAAAAAAATCCTTCACATTTTATCCAGACTAGGACGGACTATGATGAATCATAGGCATGTTTAATTTTTTTTTGTTTTTTTTTATCTTTTTTTAGCTTTTTTATCTATTTTTTCTGTTTTTTTATCTTTGTTTTTTTTTGTCATTTTTTTATTTTAATGTTTTTTTTAGTGAAATTTTTGAATATTTGCCACGGACACCAAAAATGATTTTATATCACAAGAGCGCTGCAATAGTTCTGTTGCACTCTTTATCCTATTATCCAGTTGAATATACATTTTCTTTCGTTTCTTATTTTCTAGGTTTAAGAGGAAACAGTAGCGATCAACAGGTAGCGAAAACGCATTCCAAGATTGCGGCTGTAATTTTGAATATTTTTTCGAGATAGTTGGCAGACGTATTCGTAATATAATAAAGAATGGCGGTACAGAGCCCAATTTGAAAAATATATTAATATGTGGAAATTACTCTATAATTAAATACAATATTAAAAAACGAGCATGTACCGCCAATAAGAAGAACAAAAAAATACACTTTCTTCAAATAAACTTTTTGACCGATGCCTAGATTTTGTGTCATTTTGGAACTACTAATGAAATAAAAAATTTTAGTAGTTCCAAAATTACACAAAATCTAGGCATCGGATAAAAAAGTTTATTTGAAGAAAGTGTATTTTTTTGTTCTTCTTAATGGCGGTACAGGCTCGTTTTTTTAATATTGTATTTAATTACAGAGTAATTTCCAGATATTAATATATTTTTGAAATTGGGCTCTGTACCGCCATTCTTTATTATATTACGAATACGTGTGTCAAATATCTCGAAAAAATATTCAAAATTACAGCCGCAATCTGGGAACGCGTTTTTGCTACCTGTTGATCGCTACTGTTTCCTCTTAAGTCCATTCTATTTAATATGAAATCGAAATATGCTGCTTCTTTTCTTAAATTTTTTATGAGAATGTATAAATATATGTTTGGATGAGGTTTCTTTAACATTCTGTTTAACCGGTTGTTCCATCCTTCCACGGCATTATTTGTTCGGTGTCGGAGGCCATGGCAGTTCCACATATTCATGCTAATTACTGGATTTTCTAGCCATTCGTTAACGAAGTAATCATAAGATTTTGTCAAATTTTCATCTTCCGGAGAAGCAGATTGAATAATTAGCCATCCGTCTTCTGTTTGCTCCAAAGGTAAGTATGCCAATGCAGAACACATTCTTAAATGAAGTCTAACGTTATCGTCGTTAATGTATTGTGTTGTCAGTCCGATCGACTGAATGTTCCTCCAAAGCGACTGATTAAAATGGTAGTTGCATCCATGCAGTCTAACATCTGGGAAAACAGTTTTGAGAGCTTGAATAACAGCATCTTCAAAATCAAGCGTCACTGTTGTTGGTATGTCCATGATCCTAGCAGAGCAAGGTTAGCAGAATGAAATCAGAGCAAGTGCATAATTAGGTGCTAATTAGGTGCTAATTAAGTACCCCAATCGCGAATTTAGTGCTCCTTTTTTTTTTAAATTATGACGTGTTCCGCCAGGTACATATGAACTCAGCAGAGCACAACCATAAAAAACATCAAATCGAAAAGTGACCAAGCTTATAATTAAGTACTAATTAGGTGCTAATTTAGTACCCGAATAGCAAATTTAGTGCTCCTTTATTTTGCAAGTTATGACATGCTCTGCCAGGTACATATGAAGTCATTAGAGTACTACCTTAAAAAATCAAAAAAATCCAAACATACCTATCTTAAATTTAGGTGCTAATTAAGTGCCCTAATAACGAATTTCATGCTCAGTTTTTTTCCAAATTTTGACGCGTACTGCATTCAAGTTCATGCGAGGTCAGTACAAAGTCAAGCCGTTGAAAACATCATCAATAGAGTTGCTGGCCTATCTCACATTTGAGTGCTAATTAGGTGCTTATGTAGTACCCCAATCGCGAATTTAGTGCTCCTTTATTTTTGTAAGTTATGACATGTTCTGCCAGGTGCATATGAACTCAGCAGAGCACAACCATAAAAAACATCAAATCTAAAAGTGACCAAGCTTATAATTTAGCACTAATTAGGTGCTAATTTAGTACCCCAATCGCGAATTTAGTGCTTCCTTTTTTTTAAATTATGACGCGTTCTGCCAGGTACATATGTACTCAGCAGAGTACAACTTTAATAAACGTCAAATCGAAAAATGACCAAGCTTATAATTAAGTACTAATTAGGTGCTAATTTAGTACCCCAATGGCGAATTAAATGCTCCATTTTTTCTTTCCTTTAAGCCATGTTCTGCCGGGTACATATGAAGTCATTAGAGTACTACCTCAAAAAATCAAAAAAGTCCAAACATACCTATCTTAAATTTAGGTGCTAATTAGGTGCTAATTAAGTGCCCTAATAACGAATTTCATGCTCAGTTTTTTTTCCAAATTTTGGCGCGTACTGCATTCAAGTTTATGCGAGGTCAGTACAAAGTCAAGCCGTTGAAAAAATCATCAATACAGTTGCTGGCCTATCTCACATTTGAGTGCTAATTAGGTACTTATGTAGTACCCCAATCGCGAATTTAGTGCTCCTTTATTTTTTAAGTTATGACATGTTCTGTCAGATACATATGAACTCAGCAGAGCACAACCATAAAAAACATCAAATCGGAAAGTGACCAAGCTTATAATTTAGCACTAATTAGGTGCTAATTTAGTACCCCAATCGCGAATTTAGAGCTTCTTTTTTTTAAATTATGAGCGTTCTGCCAGGTACATATGTACTCAGTAGAGTACAACTTTAATAAACGTCAAATCGAAAAATGACCAAGCTTATAATTAAGTACTAATTAGGTGCTAATTTAGTACCCCAATCGCGAATTAAATGCTCCATTTTTTCTTTCCTTTAAGCCATGTTCTGCCGGGTTCATATGAAGTCATTAGAGTACTACCTCAAAAAATCAAAAAAGTCCAAACATACCTATCTTAAATTTAGGTGCTAATTAAGTGCCCTAATAACGAATTTAGGGCACGAATTTAGCGATTGGGGTACTAAATTAGCACCTAATTAGTACTTAATTATAAGCTTGGTCACTTTTCGATTTGATGTTTTTTATGGTTGTGCTCTGCTGAGTTCATATGTACCTGGCAGAACACGTCATAATTAAAAAAAAGGAGCACTAAATTCACATTTGGGGTACTAAATTAGCACCTAATTAGTGCTTAATTATAAGCTTGGTCACTTTTCGATTTGATGTTTTTTATGGTTGTGCTCTGCTGAGTTCATATGTACCTGGCAGAACACGTCATAATTTAAAAAAAAGGAGCAATAAATTCGCGATTGGGGTACTAAATTAGCACCTAATTAGTACTTAATTATAAGCTTGGTCACTTTTCGATTTGATGTTTTTTATGGTTGTGCTCTGCTGAGTTCATATGTACCTGGCAGAACACGTCATAATTTAAAAAAAAAGGAGCAATAAATTCGCGATTGGGGTACTAAATTAGCACCTAATTAGTACTTAATTATAAGCTTGGTCACTTTTCGATTTGATGTTTTTTATGGTTGTGCTCTGCTGAGTTCATATGTACCTGGCAGAACATGTCATAACTTAAAAAATAAAGGAGCACTAAATTCGCGATTGGGGTACTAAATTAGCACCTAATTAGTACTTAATTATAAGCTTGGTCACTTTTCGATTTGATGTTTTTTATGGTTGTGCTCTGCTGAGTTCATATGTACCTGGCAGAACACGTCATAATTTAAAAAAAAAGGAGCAATAAATTCGCGATTGGGGTACTAAATTAGCACCTAATTAGTACTTAATTATAAGCTTGGTCACTTTTCGATTTGATGTTTTTTATGTTTGTGCTCTGCTGAGTTCATATGTACCTGGCAGAATACGTCATAATTTAAAAAAAAGGAGCACTAAATTCGCGATTGGGGTACTAAATTAGCACCTAATTAGTACTTAATTATAAGCTTGGTCACTTTTCGATTTGATGTTTTTTATGGTTGTGCTCTGCTGAGTTCACATGTACCTGGCAGAACACGTCATAATTTAAAAAAAAAGGAGCACTAAATTCGCGATTGGGGTACTAAATTAGCACCTAATTAGTACTTAATTATAAGCATGGTCACTTTTCGATTTGATGTTTTTTATGGTTGTGCTCTGCTGAGTTCATATGTACCTGGCAGAACACGTCATAATTTAAAAAAAAGGAGCACTAAATTCGCGATTGGGGTACTAAATTAGCACCTAATTAGTACTTAATTATAAGCTTGGTCACTTTTCGATTTGATGTTTTTTATGGTTGTGCTCTGCTGAGTTCATATGTACCTGGCAGAACACGTCATAATTTAAAAAAAAAGGAGCAATAAATTCGCGATTGGGGTACTTAATTAGCACCTAATTAGCACCTAATTATGCACTTGGTCTGATTACATTTTGCTAACCTTGCTCTGCTAGGTTCATGGACATGCTTCTATACGTTTTCATTTTTTTGTTTGGTAGAAGCGCATACAACATAGGAACCATTCTTGTTTCGTCGTCAGTGCTGCCCATATCAACATGCATGGTATATATTTGTGTAAACTGTTTGGAGGAGCTCTTAAATGTACCGTCGACAGAAAATTTCTGTTTTTGTTGCTAACGTTTCCTTTGCTTTCGAAGTCGAAAAACATAAAATTCTTTCTTATTCTTCAGTGTCGTCAAAACAAAAAAAAAAAACTGTATCATCTATTGTCAACATTTCCAGTGGAATATCTATTTCAATAGATGACGCTGGTTCTGGTCCGACACCAGTTTGTAAATGTCTTGAACGACAAAGTGTAGACTTACGTGAGGCATACAAAGGAATTTCACTTACAAAATCGAGTCCTTTTGTAAATAGTTTTTCGAACTATTCCCTGTAAATTTCTGGGGTTGGAGTGTCTTCTTCTCGAGCTCTCTTTTTTGAAATGTACGTAGCCTTTTTTACTTCTAAGAGAGCTACATCGGGGACACAAGTGTGTTGGTTGAATTCGAGTAATTCCGTCAGTTTTGTCTTCATCCTCCCTTTACAGTTGTGATGACGTTCTTTTACACATACCCAAGTTACAACATCTTCCTCATTCTTCCTATATTTTCGATACTGATATCCAGCGTGAAGAGCAGAATCTTTTCCCTTGGTGGTTTCAATCACTTCAAAATTTTCCATTATTAAAAGTTGTTACGTACTGCACTAAACAATCTCTCAAACTAACAATATGCAAATAATATGTATTTGTTTTTATATTTAGATTTTGGTAATTCTCCCCCCAACCTTTATAATTAGGCAAATACAAACTTTCCAAAAATCCGCAATGAGGGGATTATTGTGGTTTAGTCATTACTGTTTTCATTACCTATTGTTCGAAATATAGATAAGCGGATTAAAATATTTCAATAGGGTCGACCGGACCTGCTAATAACTCGGGTGGTTACTAATTTACGTTACGACCTTCTTACATTTCTAGCTTTTAAGTAAAATGTCTGATCGCAAGTGCAACCTTACCTGCCAAAATATTTTGGATTGACCGCTTTTGGAACGAAAATTACCTTGACCGCATATGAAACGACCGCATCTGGACCTATTTCTCAAATGCGAGTGTAAAAACATTACCTATATAAGTAAAAATGTTTCAAAAAATATTAATTGAATATACCCAATAATAATTGATGGATTCGAACGTTAATTGATGGAAGTTCATAAACACTGAAAACGTTTGTTTTCTATACTTCCACAAAATTTATTATAACTATGTGACTACAGCTTTAGACCATAACAGTACAAATCCAATCATTGCATCTGAAATGTTACACCTTCTTGAAATTTGCATAAATCAAGACTATTTTGAATTCAATAATCAAATAAACACAAACAACAGTGCAGAACTGATTATGGGTAATCCTCTAAGCCCATTGCTATCAGATATATTTATGAACCAGCTTGAAACAACAATTTCTAAATATCCCGTATTTAAACAGTTCTTATATTGGTGGAGATACGTGGATGATATACTAGTATGATTTACAGGAACTAACAGACAACTTGACCAATTTTTATCAGACATTAATTCACTTCATAGTAATATTGAGTTTACAATATAAACAGAACAGAAAAAGTCCATAAACTTTCTAGATGTAACAATCATCAGACTACACAACAACCATGAGTTCTCCGTATATCATAAACCTACCCATACCGACACAACTATACACAATTCATCATCCCATCCTACACAACACAAATTAGCAGCCTACCACAGCATGATATATAGACTGACATAAATTCCCATGTCAAAAAATAACTTCGAGATAGACCTGAACATCATTAAGCAAATAGCAGTAAACAACGGCTATAACGAACAAACAATTAACAAAATTTTAAACCAAAAACTCCATAGAAAAGCCCTGAAATTAGTGTATCCACCACCACAGAACCCAGTACCTTCTGCGCTATCACATATTCTGCAAGATAAAAACAAAAATAGCCAAATACATAAAAAAGAAAGGAATAACACCAGCTTTCAGAACTAACAACAACAGAGCCGAAAGAGAAAACAACAACAGAGTGGGGTTTACAAACTAACTTGTGGTGACTGTCCGAAAACTTACATTGGTCAAACTGGCAGAACTTTTGACAAACGGTTAGCAGAACACAAAAAGACTTTCAACAATAGAAAAACAGACACTTCTACATACCTTCTAGATCATAATCATTCTTTTAATGAACAGTTTCAAATTCTGCATATTCAAAATAAAGGCCTTAAGCTATCTTTATTAGAATCTATGGAAATTAATAAATTGAAAAATACAGATATAATTCTAAATAACCCACTCGAGACAAACAGCTCCCCACTCCTCAACCTCTTCAGTTAAAGACTTTAAAAAGACAAACACATAGTAAACTAAATCACTTGAGAAAGGCACTCTGCCGAAACAGCTGTAGTCACATAGTTATAATAAATTTTGTGGAAGTATAGAAAACAAACGTTTTCAGTGTTTTATTGTTAGATACCCACTAATATTGTGTTGTGACTTGATTATTCTTTTCCTTTGTGTACGCTACTGTAAATTCCAGGAGACCAATTGGGAAACCATAAGACAAAAATAAACTATTTTTATACTAATGTGTGCAATACATATTTTTGTAATTGAACTTTATTTAACCCATTTTAGGTACTACGTGGTACTATTGACTGCTTAGGTATTAACCTGTCATATTTGCAGCTTACGTCAATCATTTTGATATATTAAATGACTAACTCGGAGAAAAACACATACAACGATAAATTCTAGAATAAACCACTACCATTTGGTAAATATTTGCGTTCATACTTTCACGATAACTTTTTGTTCGAGATTCACGCATACATGAGGATAATTTTTACCAGCTGAATAAAAACCAGAACAACAATGTAGAGTATATAATATGTATATACAGGACGATTTTTATTTTTAAATTGTTATTTTTTGGCATATATATTATAACACTAACACTGCTTGTTACTAATAAACCAAGCTTAAAAGTTATATTGAGAATAAATCAGGTATAGACAAAATGGGTCTACCCCAAAATCCCGACAGCCAAAATCCCGACAGCCATAATCCCGACACACCAGAATCACGACAGGTTTGATAAGTTCCTTTTTAACATATAATTACATTTATTTCTGGTTTTTTGTTTATGGCCATATGTTTTTTATTTTTTGTTACTAAACAAAAGTATTTACCATTTAATATGAACTAACAATAATATAGTGTACAATCAAATCCTAAATTCAAGTTTACTTTCATATAATTGATATTATCATGTCACTTACAACCTTCCATTTCAGTAAGTATAGCTTTCATATTATAAAATGAAGTGTTTAATGATTTGTTCTTTTAAAATGCATAATAATAATTAGTACCCGTACTTATTAGTAGGTAATTAATTTTTCAATTTCAATACTGTATAATATGATTTGGTATTGCATTTGAAAAGGAAACAATAAATATTCAAAATGTAGTGGTCGGGATTTTTTGCTTAGGCGAGGATTGTTGCGTGTCGGGATTTTGGCCTGTCGAGATTCTGGCGTGTCGGTGTTTTGGCCGTCGGAATTTTGGCTGTCGGGATTTTGAACGCCACCGAGACAAATTCACAACCAATAAACATGGAACATGGAGTACAAGTTAGTACTTGATATAAGAATTTAGTCCTAGCTTATACCGACCCACACCCTTGTTTAAGTCTGGTATAACCTATTTTATGACTGCCAAAGTCATCAGAGAAAAAATATATTATTTTTTTATTTGTTGTGAGTAGATATATAATAAAACAATGTGTTTAAGAGGTATTGCGGCTGTCGAAGAGGTTGATAATTTAAGTAACATGATGGAAAATACACGAAAAAGGAAAACTTTCTAAGAAAGAAAAAATTCCTTTTCAAAATACACTGATAAAGAATTCAGAATGAAATCCGGTTTATTAAAGATGATGTAAGGTTTTTAGAAAACTTAATACGTGATTCACTTATTGTGAAAAAGCGAAGAGGAGGCTCCACTCTACAAGAAAAGGCCTTTATTTTCTGATATGTAGAAAATCCCCCACAATATTCTTCAAAATATGCTGAAATTAACATATTTATAGTGCATTTATAAGTAAAATAAATTAATTTGTTTACTTTTTTTTTCAATTTCCCATTTAATACAACGTTCTCTTTTATTTGAAGCCATTTTATGAAATACTCAAACTCAACATACAATATAAGACATATAACGATTTATTGAAATATAGCAGAAAATCAAAAAGCTATAGTCCATAAAAAAGTTATGAAATAAAATTTTATGTCGAGTATTTCAATAGACTATTTTTAACTGATAAAACGTAATAGCAACGCCACGTTTCATACTGACAAAACTACTTCCTGTCCGTGATTTATCAGCGACAAAATTATGACAGATCCGTCACGAAGGTATCTGGTAATTCTATTGTTGTCAGTTTGACAAACGTCATTGAGGCGTAATCAGTGTTGGGCAGATATAATGAATCCAGACGAAAAATCAAGATTTGGATGCCAGTCAGGGGAAGAAATCAAAAAATTGGTTTCGGAAAATGTCCCATTGAACACGCAAAGGTCCAGAAACTCTATTTGGAACAAATTTTCTAAGTTCCTACGGGTGAGAAATTTTACGCTTGAAAGATGTAGTACCATAACGGAACTAGCAAAATTTCTCGAGGATTATGCCTTTAACATGTAAAAAGGAAATGGCGAAGACTATAAAGAGTCGTCCGTAAAGTCAATGTGGAATACTACAGCAAAAGTGGTACAAGAAAATATTTTACGGAGTACGGCATAAAAACCGACCCTTTTACAGATATATCTTTCAAATGTGCAAGATTGGCCATAGATACCAAGCGGAGGCAGCTTCAAAGTATTCAAGAAAAAAGAAAACTAAGTTTAAAAGCATTATCCACCGAAGAACTATTAAAAATCATCCAAAGCTACGACGAGGAAATCCTCAATGGAGAACAAAAAAATTTTATTCACCTTTGCTCATTTGAACTTGCTTGGAGAGGCAATGAGGCCGTAAACTGCAAGATTCACTTTTTCCAGAAGGAATTTGATGTTATGGGAGAATTTACTTTGTTAGCTTTGGAAAAACAAATGAGTATGGAATTGATACTCACCATTTGTCTATGTATTTTAGATTGTGGCTACGTTGAATGTGTGTAGAATGTGACCTTTAGATGTGGCTAGTTTAGTGAAATTTGTGAAAGCAACCCTCTCAACAGTCGATAGTAAAGTAAGAGTGCAGAACGGAGTATCAAGAATTTTCCAGACACAAACAGAACTTCAACAGGGAGATAGTCTATCGTGACTTCTATTCAACATTGCCCTAGAGAAATCTGGATTAAAGAATCTGGAATAACAACAAGAGGAACCATTACTAATAAAAGAAGTATACCAACACTAGCTTATACAGACGATAGATATTGATATCATAGTAAGAAGAACGGCGGATTTGGTTACGTTAGTACATACTAATAAAACTAAGTATAAATAAGTCACAAACTATAACCAAATAGCAAAACACGAATATCTGACGGTTGGAACATATAGAGAGGTTCAAAATTATGGAATAAATTCGTTTTTTCGAGAATAGGCCACTTTGGAGAAAAATGCCGAGATAGGTGGTTTTTTTAAATTATGATTTTTTGAGAAAGGTATAATATGCAATAATAGTGACGTCATCCATTTGAGCGTGATGACGTAATCTATAATTTTTTTAATGGGAATAGGGGTCGTGTGGTTGCTCATTTGAAAGGTTATTCAATTGTATATTCAGATTCTGTGTAATTTATTTAACTCAAAATAAATTTTACTGCTTTCAGAAAATATGAAAAAACAATGTTTATTTAATAACCAAACATTGCTTTTCGCTTAAATTAAATGTCAAACAGACATCCACTTGCCTCTTGGCAGATTAAACATTGAATTTAAGAGATAAACAATGTGTATTTGTCAAACAAATATTTTTTCTATTTTCTGACAACAGTAAAATGTATTTTGAGTTAAATCATTTACATAAATTCTTCTTTTTGCTTCAATTAATTTAATTAAAAATATTTTTTTCGCCATCCTGTATAAATAATGATATTAATGATTATATTTCTAAATAGAGAATTGAATAACCTTTCAAATGAGATACCACATGATCCCTATTCACATTTACAAAAATCATCGATTACGTAATTACGCCCAAATGGACGTCACTGTTATGGCATTATGTCAAAAAATCATAATTTAAAAACACAAATAGATCTGTCTCGGGAATTTATTCCATAATTTTGAACCTCTCTGTGTAATTTCGAAGGAGTAAGAGAGTTCATCTATTATAGGTCTGGATCCCGCGTATGAAAAAAAAGTTGATTAATAGCAAGCTGAAAATTTGTTAATAGCTTAAGGGTGTCTAGTCGAATAAACTTTGATATATGGGAACACTGAAACAGGGGCAGTTTTAATTGTGGAACAGGTTAAAAATTTGGAACGGTCACAGCACGAAAACGGCACATTTATTTTGTCCGACAGAACAGACTTAAACTCTCCGAACAGAGATTAAACTCTCATGAAAAATCAGACTGCTATTTATTACCTGTCATAATTCCTGTCATTTGACATATTCTACATGTTCCACTCATTAAAACGCCCAATTGGATATAAATAGAAGTCTGATTTTTGCATGAGAGTTTAATCTCTGTTCGAAGAGTTTAAGTCTGTTCTGTCGGACAAAATAAATGTGCCGTTTTCGTGCTGTGACCGTTCCAAATTTTTAACCTGTTCCACAATTAAAACTGCCCCTGTTCCAGTGTTCACACATATCAAAGTTTATTCGACTAGACACCCTTAAGCTATTAACAAATTTTCAGCTTGCTATTAATCAACTTTTTTTTCATACGCGGGATCCAGACCTATTACTAGGCTCACAAATTAACCACAGTGATACAGTAACTACAGAATTAACAGACGTATATATCTAGAAAATAGAGCATACTATAGATTAAAGAAACTTTTTAAATTAAATATAGTCACAAAAAGAACGAAAATATTGATATACAGAACTCTAATCAAGCCCGTACTCATTTACGCGTCAAAAACGTGGAAGATAACAAAAAGTGATAAAGAACCGTTGGGCTGTTTTTAACGTCAAATCATCAGACATACTTATAAAGTCGTGCAGGAAACATATTATGGCGTATACGCTATGATTTTGAGCTTTACTGCCTTTATAGTGAGCCTAGCATTGGTACTTATAGGGCACTTATAGGGCACTCAATGAGGGTATTTGGCTCCGAATTCCATCCTACTACATCGATTTACTTAATATTTTCACAGTAAATAGGGAACAGCTCAAGAAACAAAGTCTACCCTATATACAGGGTGTAACGAAAATACAGGTCATAAATTTAATCACATATTCTGGGACCAAAAATAGTTCGGTTAAACCTAACTTACCTTAGTACAAATGTGCACAAAAAAAAGTTACAGCCCTTTGAAATTACAAAATGAAAATCGATTTTTGCCAATATATCGAAAACTATTAGAGATTTTTTATTGAAAATGGACATGTGGCATTCTTAGGGCAGCAGTATCTTAAGAAAAAATTATAGTGAAATTTAGACACCCCATAAAAATTTTATGGGGGTTTTGTTCCTTTAAACCCCCGAAACTTTTGTGTACGTTCCAATTTAATTATTATTGTAGTACCATTTGTTAAACACAATGTTTTAAAAACTTTTTTGCCTCTTTTTCCTCTTAGTACTTTTTCGAAAAGTCAGTTTTTATCAAGATATTTTGAATATTTGTCAAATCCACCACATATTTTTGTATATGGTTAAGTCCTACGATTATGGAGACTTGGTAACAATAGGAAAATTTATTTATGATTTACATTTTTAGGTAAGTATATGTATTTTGAATCATAAAAAGAATTCGAAGAAGTCTCGATAAAAGATGCCTTTTCGAAAAAATAAAAAGAAGCAAAAAAGTTTTAAGACACCGTGTTTAACTAATGGTGTCGCAGTAATAGTTTAATTGGAACGTACACAATTATTTGGGGGGTTTAAAGGAACAAAACCCCCATAAAATCTTTATGTAAACATATTAAAAAAGAAGCCGCAACTCGATAAAAACTGCCTTATCGGAAAAATACTAAGAGCCAAAAAATTTTAAAATATCTAATTTAACTAATGGTACCACAAAAATAATTTAATTGAAATGTACACAAAAGTTGGGGGGTTTAAGGGAACAAAAACCCCTAAAATTTTTATAGGGTGCACAAATTTCACTATAATTTTTCTTTAATATATTCCTGCCATAAGAATGCCACATTCCAATAGCCATTCTAAGTCCATTTTCAATAAAAAATCTCTTCGATATATTCGAAAAAATCGATTTTCATTTTGTAACTTCAAAGGGCTGTAACTTTTTTTATGTGCATATTTGTACTAAGGTAAGTTAGGTTCATTCGAACTATTTTTGGTCCCAGAATATGTGATTTAATTTATGACGTGTATTTTTGTTACACCCTGTACTATGGCGCTTTTATCTTGGGGGCTGTTCCCACCCCTTCAAGAGGGTGGAATATTTTTTGGTCAAAATAATCACGGAACTGGCTAGAGAACCTAATTCTAAGCAAAAACTGTCCTATAATTTTTTTTAAACTCAATACCTTTTGAAATGTTCGTGGTTGAAAATTGGTTATTTTGATTGAAAAATGACACCTTTTCGGACGGTTTTTTGCGAATGCCTTAAAAAGTATGCATCTAACTAAAAAAAACTGTATAAAACATTTTTGTAGCTTATACAAAAACAAAGAGATTCGTTCCTTCATAAATCTTCTAGTTATAATTAAAAAAGATATGGTAGGTGAAAAGAGTTTGTTTTTTGGGTGCATGCTCAATTATGTGATTCAACTTGAAATAACAGAGAAACGGTCGATTGTAGGTGTATAATGCTACCAATACCTTTTGTAGTGCCTAAAAAGACCTTTAAAATGAGCTATATTAAATGTCGATTACATTCAAACTAAGCGAGATATCCTACAAAAAAACTTATGATTAATGTATTTTAAGAAAAAATGAGAAGTATATTTAACCCCTCATCCACCAGAATTTATATGCATGGTTTTCCTTCTGCAATGCCTTCTATTATAGTGTTATTTTTATGTTCAAAAAGTTGGAGGGATTTAAAATGAATGGTTTTTGAAACAAATAAGATCAAATTATAGAGCGTATCTTTAAATTTTCTTAAAAATCTTCGTTTTTCTCCATGTAATTCTAAAATGATAACAGATACGAAAAAAAGATACAGTAAACAAATGAAGGGTTTTTTCAGATAACAATTTTGTTTTGTCTTTTATTACTGTATCTCTTATCATTTTCAAGTTACATGGAGAAAAAGGAAGACTTTTGAGAAAATTTAAAAATGCGCTGTATAATTTGATCTTATTTTTTTTTCAAAAACCATTCATTACCCGTCCAACCGTCAAACCCGTCCAACTTTTTGAACATAGAAATACAGTCGAACCCGCTTATTAGAATACCTCTTAAAGGAATATTTTGGTTTAAGGAATAGAAATTTGAGGTCCCGAAACATTTATAGTAGCAACCAATGATCGGTTATTAGAATATCCCGGTTATAGGGATACTTTTGCTTGGCACAAAGGCTATTCCAATAAGCGGGTTCGACTGTAATACTATAATGAAAGGTATAGTAAAAGGAAAACGATGCATTTAAATTTTGTTGGATGAGGGGTTAAATAAACTTCTCATTTTTTCTTAAAATACATTAGTCATCAATTTTTTTTTGCAGCATATCTCGCTTAGTTTGAATGTAATCGACATTTATTATTGCTCATTTTAAAGGTTTTTTCAAGCACTACAAAAATGTTATTGGTACCATTATACACCTAACATCGACCGTTTCTCTGTTATTTCAAGTTGAATACAACGATTTGAGCAAATTGAGCATGCACCAAAAAACAAACTATTTTCTCCTACCATATCTCTTTTTGTATTATAACTAGAAGATTCATGAAGGAACAAATCTGTTTGTTTCTTTAAAAGCTACAAAAATGTTTTATATAGTTTTTTAGTTAGATGCATAGTTTTTAAGGTATTCGCCAAAAACCGTCCGAAAAGGTTTCATTTTTCAATGAAAGTGACCATTTTCACCCACAAATAATTCAAAAAGTATTGAGATTTAAAAAAAATATATAAAACAGTTTTTGCTTACCATTCGATTCTATAGCCACTACCGTAGTTATTTTGACCAAAAAATTTTCCACCTCCTTGAAGGGATGGGAACCGCCCCCAAGATAAAAAGCGCCATAGTATATAGGGTAGACTTTGAATTAGGAGATAAGTAAAGACTATTGCCAAAATTTCATTAAAATCCATACAGTAGGATATAATTCGGAGGTAATATCCTGTTCTTGCTCTCACTGACTGGCGTATTAGAGACAATGCATGACATAAAGCCATCGAAACACATTTTATAACCAAAGACCGGATGGAGTGAGGAAAAGAGGCAGGCCCAGAGCACGATTTAAGGATCAGGTGGAAGATGACTTACTAGTATTAACAGTACGAAATTGGAAAATTAAGGCGAAGGATAGGAAGGAATGGAAACTGATTTGAGAACAGGCAGAAAATACCATGGGTTGTAGAGCCAATGATGATGATGAAGAAAAAAGAAAAAAATGTTTATTAGGCAAATAAACATTGTTTCCGCTCAAATTAAATGTTCAAACTGCCACCACCTGTCTCTTGGCAGTAATTGGAACGATGGCGACTATCATCTTGAATATTGTGATTCATTTCTCAAGGTTTATTACGAATTTACAATACAATTCTCTTTTTTAAATCTTGTAAATTATGTGGTAGATCGGCAATCCAGATCGTTCTCATCGATTTTTTAAAAAGTATGTATTGAATTGAATTGTAAAATGAAAAATATGTAAATTAGTCCTTAATTTTTTCGATTATCAAAATACTTGAAGAAATTTTATAATAAATTTTTAGTAGGCACTGATGTTTTTTCTACTAATTTGAAAAGACAAAAAGAAATTCTCATATTTGTCACCAAAAAATATGAACTAAAAATAACTATAGCAAAAAGTCTAGTTTTTAAAAATTGAGTTGGCTTGCGTAAAATTTAAGTCAGTTTTTTACATTTTTTATAAGGACTAATTTATTACATGAAATTAGTAAATAATTGTTCCATTAACTAAGCCACCATGGAACCGCTGTCTATTTTTCAAAAATTAAATACATTTCGGTATACTTTATACCATCAACAGTGGCAAAAAAGTAAGAGTACGGCCTTATAGGGGTGGAATTTCTGGATGTACAAAATTCTTTAATGAACAACATATTGTTCCATGTTACCTGGTAATAAAATTTATTTAAAAAGCAATTATTGTTTAATAATTAAATCACAAACTCCTTTTACAAACAATTTAAAAATATCTCATAGTTTAATAATAAACACTAGAGTCTTCAGAATTAAGTATTCAGTACAATGTGTAAATTTTTCGTAATAAATTTTTTCTGCTAACGAGAGTTATGCATTTTGACCATCATTCAAAAACTATGGCTACTACCGGTCGTTCATTTGTACTCCTTTTCAATTGAACTTTTCAAAATTCCTGTGCAAAATTTTCAGTAGTAATTGCACAAGAGCTCTAAAATTCTATATTAATTTTAGAGATCGAGTGCAATTTGTTGCGATTATTTCATGAATAAAACTGTTCAAAACCAAAATTTTATTGTAACTTATTTATGTAAGTACAAATTAGTACAATTAAACACAGAGTTATTATAAATATTTGACGGTTGAAAGTCATCACTTTTATAATTTTTAAAACATTAATTGTCATTAATGTCACTGAATGTATTTTTTCATAGCAACGAAGGGCATCTGACGTAATATACTTGACGACGCGGGAAATTATCAAAAATTATCAGTTTAATTTGTATTTCTGTAGCTTTCTATTGGTCAGAATCTCCTATGAATGAAATAATCAGTAGTAATTGCACAAGAGCTCTGAAATAATTGAATTTTTCCCGAGTGACACTTTGACAGTTTTAATTTCACGAGCCGAAGGCGAGTGAAATTATTTCAAAATGTCACGAGAGCAAAAATTCTATATTAATTTCAGAGGTCGAGTGCAATTTGTTGCGATTATTTCATGAATAAAACTGTTCAAAACCAAAATTTTATTGTAATTTATTTATGTAAGTACCATTAAACACACAGTTTTTATAAATATTTGACGATTGAAAGTATCACTTTTATAATTTTTAAAACATTAATTGTCATTAATGTCACTGAATGTATTTTTTCGTAGCAACGAAGGGCATCTGACGTAATATACTTAACGACGGGAGATTATCAAAAATTATCGATTTAATTCAGATTTCTGTAGCTTTCTATTGGTCAGAATCTCCTATGAATGAAATAATCATTGAAATTTGCTTATAACTTTTTAAATACCCTGTATGACATAAAATATTTGTATGCGCATTTTAAATTTAAAATAAAATACCAGATGTTTCATTAAAAAAACATATTTATATTTGATGTGGTACAGTGTTATGAAGGACCCTCTATATTAAATATATTTTGTAACTAATTGTAAAATATGAAGCTTACAGCTGCCACCTATTTCTGTAAACTTTTTTGGTATCTCCTCTAATAACAGATGTAACGGATTTTGTCAGAAAAGTTAATCACCCTGTATTTCATCATTTATAAAATGTGTGGACTTAAAATAAGTTAAACATAATTCCAAATTAAATGCTTTAGTTGTTAAATATTAGGCCTGGATCCCGCCTACCAAAAAAAAGTTGTTTAATAGCAAGCTGAAAATTTGTTAATAGCGTAACAGTGTCTAGTCGGACCAACTTTTATGTATGAGAACACTGGACCAGGGGAAGTTTTAATTGTGGAACATTATTTTAATTGTGGAACGTGTCATCCTGACAAGTTTATGATTGTGAAAACAAGCAGTTTATTCAATAGCAAACTTTATATAATACTTATATGAAAAAATGTTTGTCCGACAAATATGTTGGGTATTTTAATAAGTCCGACACGTAGAACATGTAGACAAGTTATGTCCGACAAAATACAAAATACATGGGACCTTTCAATACCTTTTCGTAGTCTGACGTTCAAAACCGTAACCTGTTCCACAATTAAAACTTCCCCTGTTCCAGTGTTCCCGTACATCAAAATTTGTCAGACTAGACACCGTTAAGCTATTAATAAACTTTTTTTTGTTACGCGGGATCCAGGCCTGTAAAAAGGATAAAATATAAATTAAAAATAAACTACATTTTAAAATATAATTTTTTAATCGGGAACATTTCTAAATTTGCTACGTTTGAGACAAAAACGTTCGGATATGATCTACAAAGTCATAAAGAGAATGAAACGGAATCCGACACGGTGATTGTACATTATCCATAAAATTGATCTATTAATCAGTTATAGGATACGAATCTAGCATTCCAAAGCTTTAACAAAGACTACGCAGCTATAAAAATGAACAAACAATAAAATACAAATATTTATGATCCCACACGCTTCTTTGAATTCATCTAAGAAGATATTTACAGTCACCACAAATAAGAAGACAATAATCGTCGTAAATATAATATATATTTACTTGACCGAAAAAACAAATAAACATAGTAGTGCAGTCACTGAAGATTTCGATCTCTGATTTCGATGAACCTCTATGGATTTTCATAAAAATTGGCGACTAGCTATATAGAGATTAGATAGAAGATACCTCAAGTATATAACAAAAGTGACATGGTGTCAACTAGCGCTTTTACCCTTGGGTGGATGCCACACCTTCTAGGAGGTGAAAATTATATCATTAAAAATAACCACATAAATCGATAGAGGGACAAATTATAATACGCCAGTCAATGGGAGCAAGAACAGGATATTACCCCCGGATTCTATCCTGCTGTATGGATTTTAATAAAATTTTGGGCCTAGCCTCTACTTATCTCCTAATTCAAAGTCTATCCTATGCCAATGTGTGCTTTTATCTTGGGGGTTTTTTGGTTAAAATTACCATGGAATTCGCTAGAGAATAAATCTTAGTAAAAACTGTTCTATAATTTTTTTTTGAAAACTCAATACTTTTTGAGATATTCGTGGTTGAAAATTTTGATTGAAACATAATACCTTTTCGAACGGTTTTTTGCGAACACCGTAAAAACTGTGCATCTAACTAAAAAAACTATATTAAACATTTTTGTAGGTTATAAAAAACAAAAAGACACTTGCCTTCATAAATCTTCTACTTATAATACAAAAAGAGATATGGTAGGTGAAAATAGTTTGTTTTTTGGTACATTCGCAAATTGGTGTATTCAACTTAAAATAACAGAGAAACGGTCGATTTTAGGTGTATAATGCTACTAATACCTTTTGTAGTGAGTTATATTAATTAAAGGTCTATTACATTAAAACTAAGCGAGATATGCTGCAAACAAAATTGATAACTAATGTATTTTAAGAAAAAATGAGAAGTAATTTTAACCCCCATCCACCAAAATATAAATGCATCGTTTTCTTCCACAATACCTTATAATATAGTGTTATTTCTATGTTTAAAAAGTTAAACGGGTTTAAAATGAATGGTTTTTGAAAAAAGAGAAAAAAATATAGAGAGCATTTTTAAATTTTCTTAAAAATCTTCTCTTTCTCCATGTAACTTGAAAATGATAAGAGATACAGTAATAAAAAATTTAAAGAAAATTTTTATCTGAAAAAGCCCTACATTTTTTTGGTATCTTTTTTTCGTATCTCTTATCTTTTTCGAGTTACATGGAGGAAAAGGAAAACTTTTAAGAAAATTTAGACAATCGCTCTATAATTACATCTTATTTTTTCAATAACCGTTCATTTTAATCCAGTCCAACTTTTTGAACATAGAAATAACACTATAATAAAAAGTATTGTAGAAGGAAAACGATGTATTTAAATTCTGATGGATGAGGGGTTAAATAAACTTCTCATTTCTTCTTAAAATACATTAGTCATCAATTTTTTGCAGAATATCTCGCTTAGTTTGAATGTAATCGACATTTAGTATTGCTCATTTTAAGGGTCTTTTCAAGCACTACAAAAGTTATTAGTATCACTATACACCTAAAATCGACAGTTTATGTTATTTCAAGTTGAATACACCGATTTGAGCATGCATCAAAAAACAAACTCTTCTTACCTACCATATCCCTCTTTGTATTTTAACTAGAAGATTTATAAAGGAACGAATCTATTTATTTTTTTATAACCTACAGAAATATTTTATACAGTTTTTTTGTTAGATGCATAATTTTTAAGGTATTAGCCAAAATCCGTCCGAAAAGGTGCCATTTTTCAATGAAAATGGCCAGTTTTCAACCACGAATAACTCAAAAAGTACCGAGTTTTCAAAAAATAATTATAGAACAGTTTTTGCTTAAAATAAGGTTCTCTAGCCTCTTCCATGGCTATTTTAACCAAAACATTTTTCACCCCTGACAAGGGGTGGCAACCACCCCAAGATAAAAGCGCACATCGGCATAGGGTATACTTTGTTTCTTGAGCTATTCTTTACTTATTGTGAAAATATCAAGTAAATCGATGCAGTAGAATGGAATTCGGAGCCAAATACCCTCACTGACTGCCCTATAAGCAAAATTTGTTATAGGTATAAGTTAAGTTATTAAAATAAATCAATACTTTTTGTAATAATTGATGGATTCGACCGTTACTTGATGGAAGTTCATTTTATAAAACAATAAAACACTGAAAACGTTCGTTTTCTATACTTCCACAAAATTTATTACAACTATGTGACTACAGCTGTTTCGGCAGAGTACCTTTCTCAAGTGATTTAGATTACTATGGGTTTGACTTTTTAAAAGTCTTTAATAGTCCAGTCGGCAAGTACTTTTAGCGACGAAAAATTCCGAAATTAATGAAATTTTAGGGTGTTGTTTGTACATGTTTAGTGATGTCAAATCCAAGTTTTCGACCTCGAGGAGGTTGTGGAAAATTTTTGGCGGCCGAAAAACCTCGAAATTTTCGGACTTGTTTCAGTTTGTTGCTCATAACTCTAAAACGGTCAATCCTACGTGAAAAGATATTATATAGTAATTTAAAGAAGGCACAATTTCCCGTCGATCAAAAAAAAAGTCCGGAATCGGTCCAATAGATAAACTTTTACGGGCGATCAAAGTTTGGCAACACCTCTTACCTTCACATGATTCACCACACCCTCTGTCAACGATGATCTGCATATGAAACACTTCTCTCTCGTAGGTGTTGACGAAGTTGAGGCCATGTTTTCTTCACTACACTACTAACAACTATATACTACTGTACACACACTACTATAATATACTATAATAATAACAATATAGTAACGAACGTTTTGGAAGGATATCAGGTAAAAGTAGAAAACTTCGCACGATAAATACGACCCGATACTTTGGGAGGCTTCTACACCACTGGCTAAATATTTATATTTGTTTTTACTTCTGAAGGGACGAGGTCGAAAGGGAGGAGGGAAAAGGAAGGGTGAAGGGAGAAAGAAGGGAGGATTGACCCAACCAAATCATACTTTTGACGTATTTCCCGTTAGCTTTTATTGCTTTCACCTTAAAACTATTCAGTAAAAGGTCATTTGCCTACTGAAAGGATTAACCTATTGTTGCATAGAAAACAGTTTCAACTTATACCTGTAAATTATTAGTGAACTTTTAGTCAGGGAATTCCTTTAAAATGTGTTCAATTTTTATAAACAATAGCCATTGATTCAAGTGTTTTTATTTTCTGGCAAATAAAATGAAAATTTCTAATCAAATTAGTTTTTTTTTCACATATACATTTTGGATATTTTTCCTCTTATTCAAAACAACACTAACTTTTACAACTATTTTATTTTAATTTTATTTTGCTTTTCGTCATAACATCAGTCAGATTTTAGTAGTATTTATTAAATAATATTGACAACCGTTATAAAATATACATGAATTTATTAAATAAATGCAATAAAAGTAAGGAGTTTGAAGTTTTAAATTAACTTGAAAATATGAATCGGGTTTTAGGGTCCTGCACTGAATATGTTAACTCTGTGGTATAATATTTACGTGTATTTATATTTGTATACATTATCAATTCTATCAATAAACCGCAAAATGTAGGTGCAACCTTATTTTTTTAATCACTTTGTGTATCAAATACAAATTCAACTTAAATATGTTCAATCAGTTTTTATTTATATATCAATACATTCGTTTTTGTTTAATTAAGAATTGAAGAAAAAGTATTTAAGAAATTTTCGGCCTTCTTTCAGCTTTAGAGGCGCATTTTTCGCTCAAAGCAAGATATGTTGCATATTCATAACCTTCTATCTTTTACCGTAAGTTTGATAGAATAAAAGATTTTACATTAGGGAACCAGTTCAAAAAACATATTAAAAACGCTGGACGGAAGGGCCGCCCGAGAACTTTATCGTGCCGATCTATTATCGTTATGGTACTAGATATTGGCATTCTATAAAAATAACAAAGTTACTCGTTATTTTGATATTTTAGAAACACCTACTGTACTTAAAAGTATTTTATGGTTCTACGCATCATTAATTCCTGCATTTGAGAAAATGTTCGATGCCATATTTCGGGGACACACTATAGATGTGTAGATTATTGCATAAATCAATAGAATATTATAATCATACTTTCATTTCAAATTAGTTCATTTTTCTGAGAAATTAATAGTTTACAATATTTGCATTTCATTCTATTTCGATTACGCCAGTCAATGCGCGAGATTAAGAACAAGATATTATCTCCAAATTCTATCCTACTGCATGGATTTTAATGAAATTTTGGGAGTAGCCCAATCTCCTAATTCAAAGTCTATCCTATATACTATGGCGCTTTTATCATGGGGGAAATTCCCACCACTTCTCAGGGGTGAAATATTTTTATTTTCGAATTATATGGAGAAAAAGGAAGATTTTTAAGAAAATTTAAAAATTCATTCTATAATTTGATCACATTTTTAAAAAAAAACCATTCATTTTAAACCCGTTTAACTTTTTGAAAGTAGAAATAACACTATATTAAAAGGTATTGAGAAGAAAAACAATGCATTTAAATTATGGTGGATGGGGAGTTAAATGTATATACTTTTCATTTTTCCTTAAAGTACATTAGTCATTATATTTTTTGCACCATATCTCGCTTAGTTTGTAAGTAACCGACATTTAACGGTGCTCGTTTTAAAGGCCTTTTCAAACACTACAAAAGGTGTTGGTAGCATTATGCACCTAAAACCTACCGTTCCTCTGTTATTTCAAGTTGAATACACCAATTTGAGCATGCACCAAAAAACAAACTATTTTCACCTACCATATCTCTTTTTGTATTATAAATAGAACATTTACGAAGGAACGAATCTCTTTATTATTTATAATCTAAAAAATGTTTTATATAGAGTTTTTAGTTCGATGCATAGTTTTTAAGGTATTCACAAAAAATCCGTCCGAAAAGGTGTCATTTTTCAATGAAAATGGCCAATTTTCAACTACGCATAACTCAAAAAGTATTGAGTTCTCAAAAAAAAGTATAGACCAGTTTTTGCTTAGAAATAGGTTCTTCAGCCACTTCCGTGCTTATTTTGACCAACAAATTTTCCACCCCCTTGAAGAAGTGGGAACCGCCCCAAGATAAAAAGCGCCATAGTATATATGGTAGATTTTGTTTCTTGAGATATTCCCTACTTACTGTGAAAATATCAAGTACATCAATGTAGTAGGATGGAATTCGGAGCCAAATACCCTCATTGACTGCTCTACAATAATGCTCTGTTATGAACGCGTGAGAGAGGACACACATAAGATTATAGCAAAATTTCTATTTACCGTAACTTTTCGAGTTTTTGAGCTACAGCAATAAATTTTATGTCATTGGAAAGGTAATTTTGCATTCTTTCAAAATGTGTTAAAATATACAGGGCGTATCAAAAAAATTAAGATTTTTTATTCATTTCCGGTTCAACCGGAAGCCATGTTTTTGGTATAATTTATTGTGATAATAGATAATAAAATACCATATATGTCTGCAAAATTTCAAATTTCAGTTTCTATTAAGAAGGAAGTTACGGGCACTCGAATATTTTTTTATAAAAAATTCATAACTCCCCTCCTATGGGGAGTTAAGATATATGACTAATGTCATTCAATTTACTGATAGGATATCAAAAATATATCAAAAAATAAAAAAATTCCTTGGAGCCATTTTTGAAAAAATCTAGTTCAAATTTATGTCAAAATTTGACCCCTTAAATATAGGCAACCCATATCTTTTTCTGAAAAACAATAACATCTTTCTTATAGCCCCATCTTTAGGCTATATAACGACTTTTTCAAATTAAACTTATCTTCAAAAACTTTTTAGATAGATAGGGAAATGTGTCGGGGGGCGGTCGGCCATGTTGGCCGCCATTTTGAATTTGGAAATGTCAAATTCCGTACTTTTATTTACCTATCGATGAGCTTACTTTGAGTTGAATTTCATTTATTTCTGTCAAAATTTGCAAAAATGGGCCCTAAATAACCCCCCTATTTCGGCCCCCCTTTGAGAGATTTTTTTTAAAAGCTTAGTTTCTCGACAAAATTCTCTTAAACTTACTCATACCGAATTTCATCAAAATCGGTCCAGTAGTTTTTGCTGGGCGGTGGCGACATACGTACGTACATACGTACGTACATACGTACGTACATACTTCCGACATGTTTTTTTTATTTGCTTTTTAGACTCAGGGGGACTCAAAACGTCGAAAAAAAGTGAAATCTGAAAAAAAATTTTTTGCACGATCCTATAACTTTATCTATTATACTATACTACGTATATAGTACGATAAAGTAAAATTGGAACAACGGGATTATTTCTTAGTTGACCCATTTTTTACGCTATTTGCACTGGCCTATACCTACAGATATTTTCTACTAAAGGATAATAAATCCTGACCGATAAAATATCCTGATAATATGGATACGGTAGATTTAAATACATATATCTTCAATAATCCTACATACATAGGTAAATCCTTATTACGTCCCTAGGTCGATACGGAATGGTATCAGAGACGATTGTGGGTTATAGGGTTGAATAAGCCCCAGGAAAGAGCATAAAACCAGGTGGGAGCTACTTTCGAGAAACGCCAATTTTAAAAAAACAGGTTCTAAAATTTCAAAAATTAGGCCAATTTTAAAATTTTTGTGGTTTTTGAACTCTCTTGTTGATGCTCTACAACTTTTAGGGAGGAGGGTAGGCAATTGGGAGTGATGCTGTAAAGCTACAGCACTTTGAAAATGAGGTTATGCCAGATTTTAACAATCAAGTATATTCAAATGGGAAATAAGCCACAATTTTACCTAAAAATGATTTTATTAACGTTTCGACGCCCAAGTCGGGTGTCGTTGTCAAAATACAAATACTGTCAAAATACAAAATTCATTTGTATTTTGACAACGACACCCGACTTGGGCGTCGAAACGTTAATAAAATCATTTTTAGGTAAAATTGTGGCTTATTTCCCATTTGAATATACTTGATTATAAAAATGCCACAAGAAAATAGCTTCAGAACAACATTAAGATTTTAACAAAATTAGAAAAAATTGTCATTTTTTGATCGCCCGTAAAAGTTTATCTATTGGACCGATTCCGGACTTTTTTTTTGATCGACGGAAAATTGTGCCGTCTTTAAATTCTATATGATAGCTTTTCACGTAGGATTGACCGTTTTAGAGTTAAGAGCGACAAACTGAAACAAGTCTGAAAATTTCGAGGTTTTTCGGCCGTCAAAAATTTTCCACAACCTCCTCGAGGTCGAAAACTTGGATTTGACATCAGTAAACATGTACAAACAACATCCTAAAATTTCATTAACTTCGGGAATTTTTCTTCGTGACGCCCCTTTTCCACAACCTGCCGACTGGACTATAACTGAAGAGGTTGAGGAGTAGGGAGCTGTTTGTCTCGAGTTGGTCATCCAGAATTATATCTGTATTTTTCAATTTATTAATTTCCATATATTCTAATAAAGATAGCTTAAGGCCTTTATTTTGAATATGCAGAATTTGAAACTGTTCATTAAAAGAACGATTATGATCTAGAAGGTGAAGTGCGTATGTAGAAGTGTCTGTTTTTCTATTGTTGAAAGTCCGTTTTTGTTCTGCTATCCATTTGTCAAAGGTTCTGCCAGTTTGACCGATGTAAGTTTTCGGACAGTCACCACAAGTTAGTTTGTAAACCCCACTCTGTAGTTGTTTTCTTTTTCGGCTCTTATTGTTCTTAATATATTTGCTTAAGTTGTTTTTAGTTCTGAAAGCTGGTGTTATTCCTTTGTTTTTTATGTATCTGGCTATTTTTGTTGTTATCTTGCCAGTATATGTGATAGAGCAGAAGGTACTGAGTTCTTTCTGTGGTGGTGGATAGACTAATTTCAGGGCTTTCTTATGGAGTTTTTGGTTTAAAATTTTATTAATTGTTTGTTCGTTATAGCCATTGTTTACTGCGATTTGTTTAATGATGTTCAGTTCTATCTCGAAGTTATTTTTTGACATGAGAATTTCTGTCAGTCTATGTATCATACTATGGTAGGCTGCTAATTTGTGTCGTGTAGGATGGGATGATGAATTGTGTATAGTTGTGCCAGTATGGGTACGTTTATGATAGACGGAGAACTCTCCGATACTTTTTGAGCAAAGATTTTAATTTTTCGTGAAAAAATGCATGTTTTAGAGCGGTTTTTCATAAATAACTCAAAAACTATAAGTTTTGCAAAACATTTATCATTACCAAACTTGAAGATAAATCGATCAACAAAAGATAAACAAGAATCATACTAAATGCAGAACCTTTTAGTATGAATTTGAAGTGAATTATAGGTAATTAAATGTATATTTTTTTCGGCGAGTACTCAAATCTATGTATTTAAGTTATTAAACGGAAAAACGGTGCATTTTATAAAATATACTTTCTAAACACTTGTCCTAAAAGTACTTAGGGACATCTATCAAATGAGCTCCAGAAGAAATTGATAGCATCAAAATTAAGCAAATTATGATAAAAATAAGAGAACCCTTTTGATCTTTTTAGGAAAAAATTAAAAATAAAACTTACGTCATTTCCACAAAAATGAAAATTTGTAGTAATCGCTACAAGACTTTCTTTATTTTAGCATAAATATTAACCTTAAAAATTTTGATCGGTTTAGAATGCATATTTTGAAATAAATTTTTCAAATTTTCGTGAGTTTCATTTTATTTTGATAATAACTCCCAAAAATGCTCGATATGCGCAAAAAATAATAGAGAATTAAATTTTAGTTTTTTCTTTAGCAAATATTGTACTTTTTTATTTTATGATTTCTGTAGGATAAAAAATAACCGAGATAGACTTGTTTAAAGCCTAAATTCATTGTACATAATATTATATCCAATATTGTTTTCATAATTTTTATCTAGTATTGCAGATTTAGAAATTAATTGTAAAATTAGTTAGTTATTCAGTATGGTGCAAATGTCTGGAATAAATTCGATATTTCGTAAACTGGCGACTTTAAGGAAAAATCCCGAAACAGGTCGATTTTTATTTTTATCAACTTTATTTGCATCAATTGATGCAAACGGATTACTTTTGGGTTTTTGGGGTTTGCTGAACACGAATACGCCATCAGAACAGACACCAGAGCACCTGGTGCCTAAGGCAAGGCTTATCTTCTGGAGTTTCGATTACTTTTGGGTTTTTTTAGGTTGTTGAACACGAATATGACTTAGATGAAGGATTCTGTTTTATCTAGTAATTACTATGATCAATAATATCGTCAACGCATAATAACACTACCAAAATAGAATATAGTAAATCGATCTTGAAATAAATAAAGGAAAAACATTGTCACATAAAAATTGAGTTTATGTTTATAAATAACTAAAAAAATTGAATACCTCGATATAGTTAGTTTAATAAAAAGTCTACAAATAGCAAAAAAAAATTCACCAATTTGAACTCTCGCCCAAAATTTTAGTTGCTTAGAGATCGCTTGCTGTGACTACCATCGTAATAATAAAATTATGCCAGTCGAATCATTGTGTTAAGAATGTGTGAATAAGTCAACAGTGTAACCATTTTAATAAGTCGTTGATAAATTTAACCAGTTGATCGTTTAATCAACGTTCATATGGTTAAAAGATGACGTGCCCTAAGCACCAGGTGCTCTGGTGTCTGTCCTGATGGCACATTTGTGTTCAGCAACCCCAAAAATCCATGGTAATTCGTTTGCGTCAATTTAGTAGCAAAAACTCTAGAAATTCCAGAACATCACGTGCCTTAGGCGGCAGGTGCTCCGTGGGTCGGATCTGATGGCGTATTTCTATTCAGCAACCACAAAAATCCATGAGTAACCCGTTTGCATCAATTTAGTACCAAAAAATCTCGAAACTCCAGAAGATAATGTGCCCTAGGCATCAGGTGCTCTGGTGTTTGTTCCGATGGCGCATTAGTGTTCAGCAACTCCAAAAACCCACGAGAAATCCGTTTGCATCAAATTAATGCCGAAAACTCTCGAAACTCCAGAAGATGACCTGCCTTACACACTAGGTGCTCCGTGGGTCGGATCTGATGGCGTATTCGCATTCAGAAACCCCATAAACCTGTAAGTAATCCGTTTACATCAATGTAGCACCGAGAACCCTCGAAACTCCATGCCCCTCCGTCATCCCGACATCCTCCATTACGCCCCTTGCCTGGGGTACTAGGTGTTCCAGGAGTCGGTGCTGATGGCATATTCGTCTTGACCGACCTCAAAAACCCTCCAGTAATCCATTCGCATCAATCAAATACCGAAAACCCTCGAAGCTCCAGAATATGACGTCCCTTGCAATGACCCTGGGTACCAGGTGCTCCGTGGGTCTGTTCTGATGGCATATTCGTGTTTAGCGCCCTGAAAAACCGTCGAGTAATCCATTTGCATAAATTTAATGCCGAAAACACTCGAAACTTAAGAAGATGATACACCATACAGCGTCCGCGAGCACCAGGTGTTCCGAAGGTCGATTCTGATTACGCATTCGTGTTTAGCGACCTTAAGAGCCCTCCAGTAATCCCTTTGCACCAACTAAATGCCGAAAGCCCTCGAAACTCCAGAAGATGACGTGCCTTAGTAGCGACCCTGTGCACCAGATAGTCCGAGTAATCCATTTGCATCAATGTAATGCCGAAAACCCTCGAAACTCCAGAAGATGACGTCTCTTGCAGTGACCTTGGGCACCAGTTGATCCGGAGGTCAGTTCTAATGGCGTACTCGTGTTCAGTGATCCCAAAAACCCCCCGAATAACAAAATGTGGTCCTTAGTATACTGATTTTGACATGGTTATGCAATTTTGGATGCATTTTATGCACTTATGCATTTCCACCCATTTTCGAATAGTAGACTTTTTCCTGACGTCATCCTGAACGTAATGCAAAAAACTGCAAGTCTCTAGGTGCTGTATTTAAAATCGATTTATTCGGGTGTTTTTAGTGCTAAATACCCTCGTCTAGTAAGTCTGTTATAAAATGCATCGTTGCCCGTTATTTAAGATTGAATACATATAACCAGAGAACAACGACCACATGTGGTCGTTGTTCTCTGACATAACAGTGAGGACGTTTGAGCTGGAATAAATTCATTATCTCAAGAAGCGGCGAATTTGGAGAGAAATCCTGAGACAGGTAGATTTTTATTTTTAAATTATGACTTTTTGGCATATAGCGACGTCATCCATCTGGGCGTGATGACGTAGTCGATGATTTTTTTAAATGAGAGTAAGGGTTGTGTGGAAGCTCATTTGAAAGCTTATTTAATTCTCTATTCAGTAGTATAAGCGTTAACATACATAATTATTATTTATACAGGATGTCCAAAAAATTTTTTAAATTAAATTAATCGATACAAAAAGAAGAATGTATGTAATTAGGCATTCCAAATCACGTGATATAATATGGCTGCTGGATGGCGAAACTGTCATCCATAGGCGTATCCAATGTTTAAACCACTTCATATTTAATTTGCTATCACAATTTCACAAATTTCGCTACACAATTAAAAAAAAAACAAAACCAAACAGGATATTCTTTACAAATTTGTCAATATTCAATGTAAACATTAGATACGAAATGACCACCCCCCTTAACTATGTCTATGGCCATGTCAGTTTAGCCATCCACCGGCCACCACTGACAGTTCATTGGAATCCCTAATTAATTTATTTCAATACATGTCAGTGCTGTCAGAAAACAGAAATAAATGTTTATATGACAAATAAACATTGCTTTTCGTTTAAATTCAATGTTAAAACTGCCACCAACCTGTATCTTAGCAGGGTGTACATTGAATTTAAGGGAGAAGCCATGTTTATTTGTGAAATAAACATTATTACCAGTAAAATATATTTTGAGCAGTAAAATGTATTTCCTTTGTTAAGTGTGTATTTATATGTTAATTTAAGTTGCCACCAAACTATTTTATTAGATGCCATTCGAGGATAATACTTTCTTTTTATTGACGAAATGCCCCTGAAGATGCTCTAGATAGCGAAAGTATACTTGGGCAAGATTAAATAAACTCAGTGCTCGATATCTGCCTTTTAGTTCCGTAAATTTCGTATTTTAAATTAAATAAATTGCTTACATTCTTCTTTTTCTGTAAATTATTTTAATAAAAAATTTTTTTTGTACAGCCTGTGTATAAATAATTATGTTAATGTTTATATTCCTAAATAGAGAATTAAATAACCTTTCAAATGAGCTATCACACGACCCCTACTCTTATTTAAAAAATCATTGATTACGTCATCACGTCCAGATGAATGACGTCACTAGTATGATATATATGTCAAAAAGTCACAATTTAAAAATAAAAATCGACCTGTCTTAGGATTTCCCTCCAAATTTGTCCATTCTTGAGATAATGAATTTATTCCAACTCAAACGTCCTCACTGTATGTAGATTTGATTAGGTACTCGACGAAAAAAATATACAACTCACTTTGAGTTCGTACTAAATTGTTTTGCAACCAAGGAATTTTTCGATTTTTAGCATCCTCAATTTTGGTAATGATAGCTTTTTTGCAAAAACTTGATGTTTTTGAGCTATGTATGAAAACCCGCAATAGAACATTAAATTTTTTCACGAAAAATTTAAATCTTTGATCTTTAATAACTCAAAAAGTATTTATTCATTTTAATAACTTGATATAACACATTTTGCTTAGAATCTGTCCCTATAGCGATGTATGGGGGTTATTTTTAATAAAATAATTGTCACTCCCGAGAAGAGATGGTTATCATTTTACCCCCAGGGTAAAAGCGCAATTTGTAACTATATCAGTTTTGTTTGTTGAGATATCCTCTAATAGGCCGGATCCCGCGTACCAAAAAAAGTTTATTAATTGCAAGATGAAAATTTGTTATTAGCTTAACGGTATCTAGTCGGACAAATTTTGATGTATGGGAACACTAGAACAGGGGAAGTTTTAATTCTGGAACGTGATTTTAATAATTGTGGAACTTGTCATCCTGACAAATTTATGATTGTAAAAACTAGCGGGTTGTTTTTAAATTTATTCACTAGCAAACTTTATATAATGTATTAAAAAATGTTTGTACGACAAACACGTTGGTCATTTTAATATGTCCCACACGTAGAACGTGTCAAATGACAGGAATTATGTTGCCGATAAATAGCAGTCTGATTTTTGTATGCGAGTTTAATGAAAGGTAACAAATCAATTTGAAGTTCTGTCCGACAAAATACATGGAACGTATTCGTAGTCTGACGTTCGAAACCTGAAACCTGTTCCACAGTTAAAGCTTTCCCTGTTCCAGTGTTCCCGTACATCAAAGTTTCTCCAACTAGACACCGTTAAGCTATTAACAAATAATTTTCAAATGTAAAGACTGAAAAATCATTCCTATTGTAAACTGTACCATTCCTAAAGACTGTACCATTCCTATTGTAAACAATCTTTTAATTTCAAAGAATATAGACCCTAACAAATGTTCACAAATCACCTCACTACTTCAATTTTGCCTTTTTCAAGATTTCTTCATCTTAAACAACAAAATTTACAGAAAACCAGAAGGTCTAGCAATGGGAAATCCTTTATCTCCACTACTGGCAGATATTTTTCTAGATTCTCTTGAAAATACTTTTGTCCAATCACATCCACAAATAATCCTATGGTACAGATATATGGATGATATTTTAGCATTTATAGAAGGTTCTCCTTCAGAACCTAACAACATTCTTTCAATAATTAATAACCTACATCCTGCAATTAAATTCACATTGGAGTTAGAAACCAACAACATGATCAATTTTCTAGACCTAACCATCAAAAAGAATACATATTCTGCTTCTACACCTTCTACTACTCTGGAATACTCAGTATTTCGAAAACCCACTCAAACTGACCATATATATGATACCCATGTCATCTAACCATCCCTTTCAACGTAAGATGGCAGCTATTCAATGTTATATTCACAGACTTCTAAACATCCCCATGTCCCAAGACAATTACAACAACGAAATTTCAATCATTAAACAAATAGCAAACAACAATGGCTTCCCCTCTTCTACCGTAGATAAGGTCATTAGAAAGTCAATACTCAAAAAGAGACTAAAACAAGCTTTTAACATAGAAAACGAACCCAACATTACATCTATTTATAGATCCTTATCCTACTTAGGGCCAATTTCAGAAAAAGTATCAAGATTACTTTGTAATAAAGTCAGTAACCTAAACATCTCCTTCAAAACCAAAAATAACATTAAGTCCATCTTCAGCCACACCAAAGATAAAATCGACAAACTGAATAAAAGTGGTATTTATAAGCTGTTTTGTGGAGATTGTAACATGACTTATGTAGGCAGAACTATGAGGACTCTTTCTCAGAGGATCAAGGAACATCTCATAACGTACCAACCAAAAACTATAGAAAAATGAACCTTTTAGAAGATCTAGAGATAACTAAAGAAATGAAACTTAATCCTGATTTTTGCTTAAATACATAAATCAATCTTAATTACAACTATAAACCTCTATTCAGACTCTTGTGGGAGGCTCTAGAGGAAGAAGTTTGACCTCATGCAATCAAAATCAAACATTTTTTAAAAACTTTTTAATTCTTTACTAAATATTATCATTATAAATCAATAATTGTAATCAATCATTTGGCAGCTTATTCTTTAGAAAACCATATTCTCAAAAAATTCATTCTTAATTAATTTTATTTTCCATCTTCAATACACCCATAGTCATAGTGCACCTAATGAAATTTGTGACATCCAATAATATGGAAAACTCCACCATCAAGCTTCTTTACATCCTATATTAAATTTTTTAAAAAAGATCCGAGTTCAGTTTTTTGAAGGATAACTTGTCAACTGATTTATCTTGGACCTTAAGTCGTCTTTTTTCAATAATATGTATTTCATTATAATTTAAAAAACTAGATTTATGTAACTACAGACCATGTTGAAAAGTTGTTCAATTCGATTGCTAAAATTTCATATGTCAACTGTCACTTGTTATGAGAAAAGGTGAAAGTACCTTTACCAGCACACACTATCTATGTCAGCTGTCATTAAAATCCACCAGATTACATGCCGCCATTCCGCCATTCTTCATACTGACACAGCACACATCAGATGGTAAGGTCTCTCGACCTTACCATGATCAAATTTTTGTTATATGTAATGTAGTTTTTCGTGAAAGTCCTTTGTGCTTGTAATATATATATGTTTTTTCAACTTTTCCGACTAAGAACTGCAAGAATTGACCACCTTTTTTCAACAGACAGACAAGGTTTTTTTCTATATTTTTTTCCATCATTAAAACATTGCACAAGTAATAGAAGTATTTTTTGTATATCGTACATGGGATCCATCTCTCTTCATAGTGGTATTTTGAACCTTTTGACGTAAGTTAAACTTTTGAATTCTAAGATCAATTATTCATTAGAGACCTTTCTATTGTAGCATAGCTCCGAAGATGGCTTTATAAGCCGAAAGCGCTCAGCTAGGATTTATTTGTTTTACACACTTCAAAAGTACACTTTCCCTGTTCACCTGAAATAATTTTCAGCTTGCTATTAATAAAGTTTTTTTTATAAGCGGGATCCGGGCTATAAATACTCACCCATTTTCATGAAAATAGATGGAGGTTCAACGAAATCGGAGGTGAAAACTTTTAGTGACTGCACTAAAATAAGAAGACAATCAGCGTATTAAATATAATATAATATGTACTTGACCGGAAAAACAAATAAACAGATACTGTTTCTACATAAACATATTTTCTCGACGGTTTTTTTAGTTGGAACAAAACGGAACGTGTCTTTAGTTAAAATTCTGAGATTGTCGCGCTCCACAAACTGTCTTTTGTTTTACCTTATTTCGTCCCACGGCATTCTAGTACAATACGATGTACTGAATGCTAAATTAGCATTAAGTCGAAACGTGACTGCTTTTGGATACTGTTTTTAACATTAAATGTGAGTTTGATTTAGTAATTAGTTAATGAAATTATTAATAAAAGAATGTCCATACCGCACCTGGGCTCAAAGAGTGTCATAACTCAAAAAATTTTAAAATCGGTTTTGTTGCACCAACAGTAATAAAGCTATAAACTCCTATCTCACAAAGTGTCACGTCTATGGGTCAAGTATTTATCGGTAGATGACACTAGTGTCATTATACGATTATCCAAATTCAACGACGCACCGAACACAAACAGTGTCACATATCGACTTGTGCAAAGCATCTGTCCATCTAAGATGTGTATAAAGCGTCGTTTGTCTAGTTAAGACAGTATTATGTGATTACTTTATTCAAAACAGTCTGCGTATGTGCTCAAAAAAGTGACACATTTATCACTTATTTATCTTTATTTTTGCAGTATTTTGTGTTTAATGTTGTTAGTTGTTACTTGTATTTAAACTCACGTCATTAAAAAATATAAGTCTGTTAACCAGATAATGATAATGATATTATATTCTGTACTGCAATTGTCACTTTTGATAAATAATATTTCGTAAATTTTTCGTTATTTTATCTGTCTAGTGTCACAACTCATAAAAAAAAAATATTTTTTTTAAATAATTTTAATATACCTACTTAATACGCTATTGTATAGAGCTTCAAAAACCATTGTAACTGACTAAAATAGTATATATATTTATAACCGGTTCTATAGCGTTCTACGCCTTCCGGTACCCAATCGCCAAGCCTGTCGATCTAGCCAGTCATTTTCTTGAAGATTTCTTTCTGACATGGCTTTTGTAATTCCTTGTTTCCAGGAGGTCGGTGGCCTTCCTCTTTTCTAAATAGTTATTATTATAATTTTAATAGTTTTTGAATTAAACCCGAAAATGTTGTAGGACAAACTTTAAACGCCGTTTTCTCGAAACCTTGCTTTTTTTACTTATGACACTCTGAGCGGAGGTGAGATATTTGGTTTTATAAAATGCGCCATCTAGGTTTATTAAAACAGGCTTTATGTGTCATAATATCTGTAATGTATGTAATATCTGTAATGTAGACCGAAGTTTTACAACGAATCAAATCTTAGCTACGAGTTCATTCTAGCATACGAATTCAATTTAGCATTATACATATTGCTGCAGTCAATGAGGGTATTTGGCTCCGAATTACGTCCTAATATCAATTTATTTGATTTTGACAGTCAAGAAACAAAGTCGACCCTATGCCAAAATACGCTTTTATCTTGAGGGTGGTTCTCACCCCTTCTCGGGGTAGAAAATTTTTTTTATGGAAATAACCACAAGAGATGGTTAGTTTAAGTTAGGTCGATAACGCGATTATCACCTTTCATGTGCTGTTTAACCCTTTACCTTTTAAAAACTAAAGAATTTGATTAGATGTTTTCAATGTAGTTTTATAGTCCTTGAAATTCCTTATAAAATTAATACAATTAGGTCTGTGTCACTCACCTTGACAAGTACCCTTTCAGCTGTTTCGAGCAGTGAAGCCATGCTGCTTTCGAGTACTACTTAATATGATAATCTATATTAACATCGACATTGTGCCGTACCAACCAGGCTATGTACCAACTAGTGGGCTAGTTTCAACTACAGTTCAGAATGTCACTGAAGATGATCTGACTAGATCGAAAACGTTCTGGCGTTTTTATATACCATTTGGATGGATTAATAAAAATTATACACCATTTTACAAACCGAAGTTTTTTACTTCTATGTAAGTTTTTTAACTATGGTATACAGCCAATCACTGGGATTTTCCCTTTAATTTGAATACAATATCTTTAAAATAAACGGAGTTATTTAATAAATAACAAACAACTTTTTTTTATGAAGTAAAAGAGAGACTTTACTTCATTTAAAATGAACTCTCACATGCAACCCATTCAACATTTTTTTTAATTTTGGAGCGTATACGAATTTTTGAACCGGTGTGAATGGGATCTCGATATACGGACCTTTTCGCGGCTACTAGTGAAAAGCACTGCTGTAAAAGTGGCATTATTCGTACCTACATGGATGTTTTGGACGAGCACATTAAGAGATTTTAAGACATTTTAAGATGGAATAGTGCTAATGAATATTTACAGCCCACAAAAATTCATAAATCACCTGCGGCGAAGGAATTACTAATCTAAATTCACAATCAAGTTGCAGTAGAAATAAACAAACCAAGACACTTCAATGTTACGAGGAGCACTCGCAAATTATGATTTTCAATGTAAATACACTGTATATATCTCAAATCATGATTTACAAAGTTTATACATTGTAAATCACGACTCGGGGTGCTCCTCATAACATTGAAGTGTCTTGGTTGGTTTATTTCTACTGCATCTTGATTGTGAATTTAGTTTAGAGATAATTTTTTGCAACCGAAAAAAATGTAGTTTAGTCTGGGCAATTGGTTATGCCAAGGCCATTAAAATACAAAAAGAAGGATGCAGCATGTCAAGCACCTACAGAAAGATAGAGCTTTTTGCACTAAATCTTTCGTATTTAAATGGGCCTGTTTAAAGTGCACCAGAGCGTTGACAAATAAATGCGAATGATAATTCGCACACCGACTCGGCGCTGGCTGCCTGACTCGGAAACCAGCGTGCACTATGGACGCGCCCTAATGCTACATGTGTTAACTGCTAAAATAATGCTCCAATCTATGACAAAGATTAGGAAGGAACGAACTACAGTGACGACAGTGATGTATATTAGAATAATTTAGTGACATGACTGTTTTTCTATAAATGTCTAATATTTTACTTATTTTTCTATACATCTTTTGTATAAATTTTATTATATTTTTTTGCAAAGATCATTTTCTCTCTACTTTTATATTTTACATTATGAGGATAGTTTTAAGGGATGTAAAATTACAAAAAGGTATTTTTTCTACGGCCGTTCTAAAAGAGCCACTTTCACGCACGCATTCCGTTTCCGAAAGTTGCACTTTCCCGCACGGCGTGCGCGAAAGTAAATTATTTCCTACACGGCGTGCGGGAAAGTAAAATACCTTGTAATATGGCATTATAATATATTATAATATATGCAATAAACTAATATTGAGATATGATTTACTAATTTATTTCAAATTTATCTTTTTCATGTGTTCATGTTTTAATGAAATTAGCGCGATTATTTCATTCATAGGAGATTCTGGCCAATAGAAAGCTACAGGAATAAAAATGAAACTGATTATTTTCTAATGATTTTAACTTACAATCGTATAGTAAGATATTTGATCACGTGTTTAAGTCTGTCCAATCAGATTAAAATTATACTGAGAATTATCTACTGTAGAAAATTACCGATAGAATTTTTTTAAGTAGATTGTTTCTGTTTAATAGCAACCAGTTTCCTAGTTTTGACAACTGTCAAATTTAAGAAAATATCCATAATATACGTATTAAAAAATAATCTTATGAATATCACACGACAGTAAGAATAAATAAGAAAATAATGCTTCATTTTTACTCAAATTTGTTGTCATTGGGCAATAGCCACTCGAGCCCTGCGGACTCGTATCTATTGCCAGGCAACAAATTTTTGAAAAACTGTCGCATTATTTTCAATCTATTCTCACTCTCTTGTGATATTATAGTCCAAGCTGTGGGTGAAACATAGGTCGATTTCAGGATATAATTCAGGAATTTTTGAAACCTATCAGGTGTTGTAAAGTACGATACCAGGAATAACTTCTACTAATATGTAACCAAAAATTTTAGGAGGTTTTTTATTTATGACGTTTTTCATTTGTTAAATTTGCAATTTTTAAAGATTTTTAATTTTGCAGCTTAGGATATTCATTTTAGAGAAAAACTTTTAAAAAGAAAATTTTAGAAAATTCAAAAACCTAAAATTTGAGCTATGGCAAGTTTAATTTCGTTAATCCGTTATTGCAAAACAGCCTGCGAAAGGTCCAAAATTTTTTTGCAATTGCATTATTTATTGTAAAAATATTTTTTATTTATTTTTTAAGGCTTTAAAATGAAGATCTTTCAATACTGAACATAAGAAAACTTTGTAGAGTCCGATTGGTGAACGTATTGCTTAGATATTATAACTTGTTTATAAAAAGGGGTCAAATGTCGAAGTCTATAACTTTTTGAAAAAAAAAATCATAGAAAGTTAATCCAAGATCCACTCTCCTTCTAAAGACTTGTATTTTCATATTCTGATGTAAATAAATGCGTAAAACATTTTTCAACCTCTTACTTCGGGTTTGAAAATAAGGGGACAAATTTCGTTATAAACGTTTAGAACTGAAGCCGCCCCTGTACATCTTATGAGTTTCTAACTTGCAGAGTATTGTTGCTGAGGACAAAATAAAGATTAGAAACAAAACAAAAAATTTTTACGACCAACTGAAGCGGAGATAATTGTTTTTGTTTTCTTAAATCGTAGTGACTTTATTTAAAACAATTAAGAAATTATTTCACAGTCATTGACTAAAGAAAGACTTATATTATCTTAAAATACATATTATGTTAAACGAAAATTACATTTTATTATTAAAAATGATTTTTAAAGTGTAGTGGAGGTTTATTTTTCTTTAGGAATGTGATTTATTGTGTCGGTTGCCCTTAGCAACGGTTAGGAACTTATAATACATTGAATCAGGGTTTTTGCTCCAAATTTTAAAGCACCGCTTGGATTGACATGAAATTTGGCAAACACATAGATAACATGTCAAAGAATAAAAATGATATTGGGCCTCTGTGTGCTTTTGCACTGGGGGTTAGTTTCACCCCTTAAAATTTGCGAAAACATATTCGTTCAAAATAAGCCCGGAAATGGATAAAACGACTAATTCTAAGCAACTTTTATTCTGTAGCATTTTTTCATTAAGTTAATACTTTTAGAGTTATTGAGTAAATACGTTCATTTTTCAACAAAAAAACACGTTTTTAGGCGGTTTTTGGTAAATAACTGAAAAAGTATGATTGAGAAAAAAAAATTGAAAAAAATGATGTATGCATGAACTGTCTAGATCCAGTAGAAACAAAATTCTAAATGAAAAATAGGTTCATATCCGTCAAATTTCAAAGTGAATTATTTCAACGTGAAATAACCAAAAAATCGTGCTTAAAGAAATATGTGTATCTGTTTTTTAAAAAAGTTTGTAGCATCAAAAGTAAGCAAAATACGCTCAAAATAAAATTCCGTCTCTTTTTTTTGACAAAAAAATTATGGGAACGTCACCCCCTAATTAGCATCAAAAATGAAATTAATCCTTTTTACTTTACAAGTTGTTTTACTCGTGTATGCGTCGTATATGTCTGTAAGTTTCATCGGTTTAAAGTTCTTATTTTTGAAGGGGCTGTAGTTGAAAAGAACTAGTCAATAATCAGGAGTGTATGCAAATTTAGAACAGCCATATATTAACCAATTTTTGCCTTACAAAAAAAAATTCAAAATATTCAGTAAAGCAAAAACTACATTTCTTTACTCTTTGTAATTTTTGGTCACACTAATAAATTTTCAGTTATTTTGAAAATAATACATTTTTTTCAAAATTAATAATTGAAACAGATTTACTTTAAAAGCAATTTTTTTTAAATAAGCCCTTTGAACCGATGATACTTACAGATCATATAAATAATACATGGGCAAAGTAACTTGTGAAGCGGTAACGATTAATTTGATTTAAGATGGTAATTAGGAGGTGACATTCCCGAATTTTTTCGACAAAAAAAATAAGAGATCAACGTTATTTTGAACGTAACTTGCTTACTTTTGATACTAGAAACTTTTTTAAAAAACAAAAAATAATATTTTGTTAAACACTTTAAAAAATTTTTAATGAGTTTTCTCCAAAAATTGCATCATTTTCTCGTTATTTCACGTTGAAATATTCACTTTAAAATTTGACGGACATGAACCTATTTTTCATTAGCTAGAACTTTGCTTGTGCTAGGTCTAGTGAGTTCATACATACACCATTTTTTGAATTTTTAATGGGCTATATTTTTGCTAAGAATGGTTTTTCAATAAAATGGTTTTTCAATAAAATACTTACTTTTTGAGTTATTTGCCAAAAACCGCCTAAAAACGTGTTTTTTTGTGAAAAATGGACATATTTACTCGCAAATAACTCGAAAAGTAATAACTTAATGAAAAAATGCTACATAATAAAAGTTCCTTAGAATTAGTCGTTTTATCCATTTCCGGGCTTATTTTGAACGGATATGTTTTCACAATTTTAAGGGGAGGATCTCACCCCCAGTGCAAAAGCACACAGGAGCCCATTATCATTTTTATTCTTTGACATGTTATCTATGTGTTTTCCAAATTTTCCAAATTTCATGTCAATCCAAGCGGTGCTTTAAAATTTGGAGCAAAAACCGTGATTCAATGTACGATAAGTTGCTAACCGTTGCTAAGGGCAACCGACACAATAAATCACAGTCCTAAAGAAAAATAAACCTACACCTTAAAAATCATTTTTAATAATAAAATGTAACTTTAGTTTAAAATAATTTGTATTTTAAGATAATATAAGTCTTTCTTTAGTCAATGACTGTGAAATAATTAATTGTTATAAATAAAGTCACTACGATTTAAGAAAACAAAAACAATTATCTCTGCTTCAGTTGGTCGTACAAATTTTTTATTTTGTTTCGAATCTTTATTTTGTCCTCAGCAACAATAATCTGCAAGTTAGAAACTCATAAGATGTACAGGGGCGTCTTCAGTTCTAAACGTTTATAACGAAATTTGCCCCCTTATTTTCAAACCCGAAGTAAGAGGTTGAAAAATGTTTCATCAGAATATGCAAATATAAGTCTTTTGAAGGAGAGTGGATCTTAGATTAACTTTCTACGATTTTTTTTTCAAAAAGTTATAGACTTCGACATTTGACCCCTTTTTATAAACAAGTTATAATATCTAAGCAATACGTTCACCAATCGAACAATACAAACTTTTTTATGTTTGTCATTGAAAGATCTTCATTTTAAAGCCTTAAAAAAATAAATAAAAGTTATTTTTACAATAAAAATTGCAATTACAAAAAACGGCCATTTTGGACATTTCGCAGGCTGTTTTGCAATAACGAATTAACAAAATAAAACTTTCCATAACTCAAATTGTAGGTTTTTTAATTTACTACAATTTTCTATTTAAAAGTTTTTCTCTAAAATGAATATCCTAAGCTGCAAAATTAAAAATCTTTAAAAATTGCAAATTTAACAAATGCAAAACGTCATAATTAAAAAACCTCCTCAAATTTTTGGTTACATTTTAGTAGAAGTTATTCCTGACATCGTCCTTTACAACACCTGATAGGTTTCAAGAATTCCTGAATTATATCACGTTTTTTCACCCACAGCCTGGTGTATTATACCCGATAATTTTTGATAATGTCCCGTCGCGCGTCGTCAAGTATATTACGTCAGATGCCCTTGGTTGCTACGAAAAATACATTCAGTGACATTACTGACAATAATTAATGTTTTAAAAATTATAAAAGTGATGACTTTCAATCGTCAAATATTTATAACAACTGTGTGTTTAACTGTACTAATTTGTACTTACATAAATAAATTACAATTAAATTTTGGTTTTGAACAGTTTTATTCATGAAATAATCGCAACAAATTGCACTCGATCTCTAAAATTAATATCGAATTTTTGCCCTTTTGACATAATTTCACTCCCCTTCGGATCGTGAAATTAAAACTGTCAAAGTGTCACTCGGGAAAAATTCAATAATTTTAGAGCTCTTGTGCAATTACTACTGATAGTCCAAGTAATGAAGCTTAAAATAGGACAAAACTTCGCAATTTTTACAGAATGGATCGATTTGCTTGAAAAATTGAGAATAAGTAGTGGATAGTCCAAGGATCAAAATCTATATCATGCTGAAAGGCGCTTTTACCATGGGGTTGGTTTCCACCCCATCTCAGGGGTGGACATTTTTTATTATATTTTAATCACAAAAGTTGGTAAAAACGTTCATTCTTAGCAAAAAACGTTCTATACATTTTTTTTAATAAAATTGATAGTTTTCGATTTATTCGCTATCGAAAGTGTTGGTTTTATATCGAAAAAATCAATGTTTTTAATAAGTTTTCGTTTTATCAAAACAACTTTACTTAACAAAAATGTACCTTTTGAAAAAATAAACAAAAACGTGTTTTTAGATTTTCTTTAAGACCAATAGTAATCGAGCTATACTTTATTATATGTTGGCTCTTGTTCGTCAAATGCTAAATATTGTAGTTTCAAAGTCAAAAGACGAGAAAACTGTGCATTTTTGGAGGAGAACTTGTTCAAACTAATTTAAAGTATTAAAAATATCTATCTCCAGAAATAAAAAAAAGTCTCTAGCTCAAAAATTAAGTAACTTATAATGAAAAGAATGTCAGTCCCTATTTTTTTCAGCGAAAAAGTGATTGGAAGCAATCCCCTAATCACCACCCTAATTAAAATTAGTCATTGACCTTATTTGGTCTTCTTTATTTATGTATTATCTATTAATAGGTTCTAGAAGTTTGACCGGTTTAGAGTGATTAGTTTTAAAAAAAATGGAGCTAAAAGCGAATAACGAATTTTTGTAGTTTGGTAAAAAATTTCCTTTTCTTCAGAATAAAAAGATTAGCATCAGAGATACGAAAAAATGTTTAAACATATAAGTGAACCTTATTTATTTCTTAAGAAGCTGGTTTGAAAAAATTTTTTCTAGGGCAAAAATTGAGTGAGCTATTGACAGTTAAAACTTGTAATAACATACAAAAACCACCTTTACCAACCCTTTCAAAGTCACCTCTTTTTGCGACTGAGGATTTTAACAATAATTAATATTAATAGCCTTATAGACCTTATAAAAACCTACAAAATTCTTTTTTACCAAACTTCTAGGATCAAAACTAAAAATGTTAGGGTTAAAAAATCAATACATTTTTTTGAAAAAAAAAGGAGAAATCCAATTGGAAGCATAATAATGTAAGTTAGCGGTGTTTTTAGTCATTGGCCTTATTCATTCTTATTTATTTATGTATTATTAATAGATTCTAGATGTTAGACTGGCTTAGAATGATTAGTTTTTAAAAACAGGAGTTAAAAGCGAATAACGAATTTTTGTAGCTTGGTAAAAATGCAATTTTCTTCAGAATATAAAGATTAGCATCAGAGATACGAAAAAATGTTTCAATATAAAATTGTAGGTTATTTAATTCTCAAGAACTTGGTTTAAAAAAAATTTTTCTACGGCAAAAATTGAGTGAATCGTAAATGAGTATACCTATTAAAACATTGATTTTTTCGATATAAAACTAACATTTTCGATGGCAAATAAATCGAAAACTGTTAATTTTATCAAAAAAATGTATAGAACATTTTTTGCTTAGAATGAATGTTTTTATCAACTTTTGCGGTCAAAATATAATAAAAAATTTCCACCCCCGTGATGGGGTGACAACCACCCCCATGGTAAAAGCGCCTGTCGGTATCATATAGATTTTGATCCTTGGTCTATCTACTACTTATTTTCAAATTTTGAAGCAAATCTATTCATTCTGTAAAAATTGCTAGGTGAAAAGCTTCGGTTCCTGGCCTATGATAATTCGATGAAATAAAATTATTTTGACATAATATTTAAAAGTCAGATCACTAGACAATAAGTTTGTTCTAGCAAACAGTCAAACCAGTCAGAAACCGTCAGCAAACAGTTGGTCAGTGAGAAAACATAATACAGTCACCAGTGCTATCCCCTCTACTCGAGCTGGTCCACTATTCGCTGATGGTTTCAAACCGTTTGAAACTGATGCTAGAACAAACCTAATTACAATGGTTTTGAATCCTCGTCATGGAAACCAATATTGTCGTCGTGGTAACCCATTATATTGAAAGTTTGGTTTTGACAACCTTGTCAAAGAATTACTTTGTGTATTTTCACTTCTAAATAAACATTGATATAACTATTTTTTGTGGCTTTTTCCAAACGTACTGCCCTAGAAAAAATATTGTTCCTAACTCATGCGGAAAGTGTCTTCCCCGCACTCGACTGCTTGCCCGAACTCCGCTATCGCGTCGTTCGGGTCAACGGCAGTCTCGTGCGTGAAAGTATCACTTTCCGCACTAGTTAGGAAAATAACTATTTATTGTAAATAACAAAAAAGTATCAATGTCATGTAAGTTGAAAGATAAATACATGATATGTTCAAATGTATTTTTTATTTTTTTTATTTTATAAACAGAAATTTACTTAATGAGGCAATATTATGAGTTTACATTATACAACGTTCTTAACTTTTAATGTACGAAAGTTTCTTTTAGGCTAACAGAACTAAGGTGTAACTGGAAGCAACTACACCGTCAAAAACAAAGTAATAAGTTCTCGCGACATTCCAGATATTAGTTAGATAGGCTCGCGATTCGGTTTACACAGTGGAACAGCACACTGACCAATCTGGCAAATAAACTTCAAATAAAAATATGATTTACAAACAGCAGGAGAACTTCATAGTATCTCATTCATAGGAAATTATAATAACCGAAATTCACATGAAAATGACAGAAACAGTATCAAAATGGAACTACATAGTTTCCACAAAAATAGCTGAACATAGTAATGAACGGAGCAAGAATAGCACGGAGAAAGAAATATTCAGTAATGGCACATCAATTATTTCTCTAGTACTACCTATTCGGTGTTACAGAACCATATAGCAAATTAACCAAAAGATTGAAGTTGAGGGAATACAACTTTACAATTAAATATGTGAAATGAATAGAAAACGTCACAACAGAAAACTAATCAAGAGTAGAAATTACATCAGAAGTACTGACGCAACTAACCAAAGACATAGAGTGCATTGTTAACTACAAGAGCACAAACAAAGGAGCGAAAATGAATAGACAATTCAGCGGACGAAACGACTAATCAACCATAGGTTGTCAAATTTATAAAGTTCCCTAAAAGTACTATCAAAGTAAGATTATTGCACGAATATACGGTATGCGGCTAAATAAACAGTACTGAAATGCGTATGCCTTTGTATGTGTCATGCGCCGAAACGTACTGAATGGTTTCTAAACGTTGTTATAACATATAATATGTTAATGTCGTGTTAATGTTAGGTACTCCAGGATTGTTCTCAGTTTTGCAGAAAACTTTTTTATTGTGGAGTGCTATTTTCGGTCATACGGAAAAGGTTGCGAAAACGGTCCAAGCTTAAAATCAACAATGGTTTCTGCTGGACGGGGCAACATGTCCCACGGCCAGGGAGTCTCTTCGAATATTGCGTGATCATTTTGAGAGATCGCCACTCACCAGCTCTAATTCCACATGAGGCGTGCATATGGGGAATGCTGAAGGAGACAGATCCATCGTCTGACATTCCGGAATTGCGGACTAGAATAATTATTATAAAATTTCAAAATTAGGCCTAGGCCAAACAAGTTTATCATGATATCGGGTTTGGCCGGTAACAGATATATTACATCATTTATTGTTTTTAATTTTATATGGGCCTTCTCATTTTATCTGAAGTTTAGGAGAAAGGCTTCGATGTCATTGTGAATTGCATAGACAAGATTACCTACTTCAAAGCCTTCATTCGTGGATCGAAAATTATATTGATATTTCATCCTATCACTAGCTATCTCAGTATATTTTTGGGACAGTTCGTGAATGTTGATCATCTTTAATTTGATTTGGCCGACATATTCATCGATTGCGATATTTTCTTTAGGCGATTTGCAGTCGAACTCACTTATTACACTCGGGTCACTCATTACACTTACAGATTTCAAAAACCATCAGCAAACTAGCATGGATTTGTCCAGTAGTTTCATTTAAAGCCTAGAGATCTGCTATTCGCTAATACATGTACTGGTTTCAATCTCTTTGTTATTCGAATACAACTTTAAAAGATGTTTGCCTGTCATTCCATTCATAGCAGGTGTCAGTCCATTCCATCAAATAATGAAGACCGTTAAAGGAGAAATTGCCGTTACTCCCAAAAATATGACAGACCACTGAAAAACCACCCCAACAGGATAGTGAAGAACCTTATGAAGCCCCAGACAAACAGTATCCTAAACCTCCACACTACAAGCGACCTACCAACAAGATTTTCAAAAAAATTTAATTTATTATAAGATACCTACACCGGGGTAAGTGGAATCCCTAAAATTAAAAATTTAAGCTCAAACATGCATGGAAAATGAAATTATGTACCTATCTAAGAAAAAAAAAAATAAAATAGATATAAAAGCTAGTTGCACTAGGTTCCATTTTCCCTAATATGGGGTAAGTGGACCACAACGTTATATTATTTATTTACCTATTTGTAAACGAGGGGCAATTGGAAATAAATTTTGCGTTTAAAACATAACATGTTTCATCATTCAGTCTATACTTGTCCACTAATGAACGTAGGCCTCCCGTAGTTCATCAGACGAATCGCTGTCCTGAGCCGCTTGCATACAATTTTGGTGTATCCGCTTCAGGTCATCTATCCATATTGTTGGTGGTCGTCCTTTATTTCGAAAGGCGTCTTGTCTGGGTCTTCACTCGAGAATACGTTTTGTCCATCTGCTGTTCTTCGTTCTCGTGACGTGCCCTGTTCAGTTCAATTTTAAGGTCGATATTATTTTGATTGTGTCGGTTACTACCGATCTACGGCACAATTATATCCGGCCTCTCAGGTTTAATCCCAACATGGACCGTTCCATTGCTCTCTGGGTAGTTCAAGTTTTGTTTGCGGACGTCTTAGTGAGCGTTCGCCTTTCCGCACCATAGCTTAGAACCGGCAGCACACATTAATGAAAGACTTTTCTCTAAATTTCTTTCTGTTCTTCTTTTGGGGCGAATTTCGTGTCCCAGATATTTGTATGCTGATGTTTGTTCTATACCTGTTCCAGCTATGTTGATGTTCTTACTCAGAACGAGGTTTGTTGTCACTTGTGTGTTGGCATTATTCATTTTTAAACTCACTTGTGTAGAGGCACGATAGAGCCTTTCGCGCATTTCGATGGCATGATCAATGCGAACTGTTATCAGGACTATGTCGTCCGCGAACCTTAGGTGACTAATTTGCTCTCCATTTATGTTTATAGCCTTTTCGTCTAGGTTTGCACGCTTACACAACACATGTATTCCAATATACTTAAGCATCAAAAAAATTTTTACTGAACATTATATTCACGTAATACGAAAGAGAACGAGATGTGAAACTGCTGCGTTTTTGTCTGTGATGAGAAATGCGTTAGTTTTGGCAAAACAAATACAATCTGATCATTAAGTGCTACTGTAATATACGGAATAGAAGGAAAATAACGTTTTTTGTCATCTTATAAATATCTCCGAAGACGACTGCGTAAGAATCTCATGATTCCGTAACTTGAGGGAATGGTACGGATGCACATCAACCGAACTATTCAGAGCAGCAGTATCTAAGATCAGAATAGCGATGATGATTGCCAACCTCTGTCGCGGAGATGGCACGTAAAGAAGAGAAGAAGACAGCTGACTTCAACTTCGTTAGCAAAAGATTGTAAATATGTATGTAGGTACACATTTATCCCAAAGTCACAAATAATTTTGTTACTAAAATTTTGACATAGGTAATATATTATTGTCACTGGACTTCTGCACGTCCCTTGTAATTTAATTAAACAATTAACTTATTGTAATCATTATTAAAGATTGTACATAAATTGGATGTTAAAAAGAATATCAGGTATCGTACTTGTGTTATTGGTACCAATTAATCAATAGCTTTTATCAATTGCTTTTAATCTGATCTGACTTGTTACAGTCAATATCCATATAAATTAATTTCCTTCTCTATTTCTCTTTTTAAACATGGACGATATTATTTCACTCGTGTGATACCTTTTGTTGGAGTATATGTAGTTGAATTACATTAAAAATTTGATACCTACTACTAAAATATTACCTACCACTTTATTAATTATTGCAACTTCGTTTAATATACGTGACTCATAGTAAAAATTTCACGAAACACTCACTATATTATTTTTCGTGGTATTATTTTCATGGTAAGACAACAAGAAATTACCTTGTCAGTTTCTCTTCCTGTGTACTGTGTATGTGTACCTATTGTTTGCAATAGTTCATGATCTGTTTATGTAATCGTATGTTCCTTAAACAAAGTCGTGACATTTGTAGTAGTTTTGTAAAACAATGTCAGTATGTTAACTGCTTTATTATCCACATTGTAATCGTTCTTTTTAAATCTGAAATAACAATGAAAAGAATGCGCAGTGCTTTCTTTATGAAGTAATAATCATTTTGAGTGCTAGTACCATTTTTTAAAATCTGGAGCAGATAACTGAAATGTATAGAAAAGTTGAAATTCACACATGTCCAATAAAAATATGGGAAAATAAATGACTAAAGCTTTTATTTAAGAGGCTCGGCTTGTTAAACGTCAATTATTGTTGTTTTATATTTTGAATACAACATTTAAAGAAAGCTATAAACAATTCATGTGTACGATTTAGGATAAAAATTTTAAAATAATTAGTATCCCAAATATTTTTATACGCCATTTAATAATCATGTCAATTTTGTAAAAAAAAATTATTTGATGTTTCTTCTTCCTTATCGATAACCATTTTCAATATACATTTTTTAGTTTAAAAATTGTAGTTAAAAATTATAAAAACTGTTTATTAATATACTATTAGTACTATCTCCCTCTATTGGTATTATTATTGTTTTTTTTTTTTTTTTTTTATTAATGGCTTTGACAGAGCCAATTAGCCAGACTATTTGTGTTTTTTTGTATGGTATTACAATAACAATTTTAAGTTAATATCTAAGCGTACTTATTATCTAAATTTACAGAGTGTTAATCTATCTTAATGGATACATTTTTCAATTTTGTGTGATATTTTTACAATTTTATTATCTAAGCCTATTTAAAATTTAAATTTACAGGACGTTACATATTCGTAAAGACATTGTAACGTCTGCTTATTTTTTGGAAAAAGAATTTCGTTTAAATTGACAGGTAAAGGACAATTTAGATCAATTAACTTTTCATACATTACTTTAATATTTTGTCTGTACAGTCCACACTCCAATATGAGGTGCTGTAGATCTCCCATTCCACCACAGGCGCAATAAGGGTTATCACTGATACCTATGCTGTGTTTGTATGCTGGGGTTAGTGCGTGATTTGACCTCATTCTGTTTATTGTTTTTATAAATAGCCTATTTGATTCTTGTTTAAACCATCTCTCATTGGGAATTAGTGGCTGGCAATTTCTAAAATTTATTCCCGTTGTACTTTGGTTATATACACGATGCCAATTTTGTTTGCAATGGTTTTTACTGATATTATCTATATCGGTTACTGGTAGAAGTATGTTGCTTATGTTTTGTTTGGTTAAAGCTGCAGATTTAGCTAATTTGTCGACTTCTTCATTTCCTAATATTCCAGAATGTCCTTTCACCCAACAAATAATAATTGAACTGCCCGAGGAAGTAAAATCATAATATAGACTCTTAATTTCTATCTCAATGTGGTTTAGATTTTTTGTCGATTGGATAGAAGTGAGTTTGTCCACAATACTTCTACAATCAGTGAAAATGATATAATTGTCCATACCAACAGAGGCTATATATTTTAACGCAAGTAATAAAGCTGATAATTCGGCAGTATATATTGAAGCTTCATTAGGCAATCGGCATTATTCTTTGTATTCAGAATTCCAGTGGTACATTGCACATCCGGTTTTATTTTGAATTTTGGAGCCGTGAGTAAAAATATATTGAAACATAGGCCACCTGTCTTTAATTATTTTGTTGATAATATTGCCTGGAAGGTTTGAATCCATGTAGTTTGTTTGTATTACCTTGGAAAAGAGAGTTTCAGGAGGTTTAGTGTAAATTAAAGGTATTTTATTTTTGTACATTTGGTTTTCATTCATTGTCAACTTCCTGTAGCTTTCAACGTATATGGGGGTTTTTTTAGTACACCAATATTTATGGCTTAAATCTAATATATTCAAGTTACGAATAGTCCTTAAGTAGCTGACGTTTTTTGAGATAGCTCTAGCTACAAACTTATCTGTACAAAACTGTCTACGTAGAGTAAGTGGTGGTTCCTTAGCTTCAATCTCAATAATAGTAATAGGAGTAGATTTTAAGTAACCGAGACAGAGTCTCAAACATTTATTCCTTTGAATTTCAACTTTATTAAGATATCCTGTTGACGCAGACCCATATAAATGGCAACTATAGTCGAAAATTGGTCGAATCATTGAGCGATAGAATAGCAATGCAATATTCGGGTCAGCTCCCCAACCGGTTCTACAAAAAGCTCTAAGGATATTCATAGAATTTTCTGATTTCTTTATAATAGAATGAATTTGATCCTTCCATAACAATTTACGATCCAAATACGTCCCAAGATATTTAACACAATTTTTTAACGGAAATTCTATTCTACCTAATTTGAAGGTGCCTTGAGGAATTTGGCGTTTTTTGGAGAAAAAACAAATTTCAGTCTTTGTGGTTGATATGGATAAGCCTAGAGAATGGTAATCATTTTTTACACAATCTAATGTAAATTCAAGTTGACGTCTACAAATGTCTAGGGAAGAATGGGAGGTGTACAACACAACATCATCTGCAAATTGTAAAATATTAGAGTGTGGAGGTACTATATGTTCTAAATCTATATTGTACAATGAAAAGAGAAGTGGACTTAAAATACTACCCTGTGGTATACCTATACTCGTTAACCTTGGTGGTAAAAGGTTCTCGTTTATTTTTAAGTAAGTCCATCTGTTCTTGTACAAGGATACAATGAAATTTGAAATTTTAAGTGGCATTCCAAGATCTACTAATTTTTTATATAGAATATCTAAATTTATGTTATCAAACGCTGAAGTTACATCTATAAATGCTGCAGCTGTCGACGCCTGATTTGTAAAATTGACCTGTAAAGAAGAGACTAGGGAAGTGAGAGCATCTTGTGTAGACCTGGATTTTCGGAAGCCGTACTGAGATTTGGGAAGGATATCTTCGGACTCAAGCCAGTATTCAAGCCGATTTTTGATTAATCTCTCTAGAGTTTTTAGTATACAGGAACTTAAAGATATAGGTCTGTAAGATTCAACTTTGTTATCTGGCTTTCCTGGCTTTTTTATAGGTAATACAATATATTCCTTCCATGCTTTGGGAATTAAATTTTTGTTTTGCCATATAGTGTTAAAAATTTGTAGTAATAATAGTTTATATTCTGTAGGTAGAAAATATAGCATAGAATATGATATACAGTCCATCCCTGGAGATGAACTATTATTTTGCTTGAGCCCATGATTTAATTCCCATAATTCAAATGGTTTCTCTAGATTGAAGTTTTCTCTGGGTACGGTAATTCATTTATCTGACTTGGAACCCAAGGAGGTGAAATCTTGAAATGGAACTCTTCTATCCATGCAGCTTCGGTGTTTATCGGAAGTTGATTGGACTGCTTTCGGTTTTTGTAGCGATTTACTTTCTTCCAGACGTCGCTGATTGGAGTGTTGGAGTTTAAGCTTTCGCAGTAATTTATCCAAGTTTGTTTTTTTCTAATTTTAAAAGTTTTCTTTGCTAAGGCATCTAATTTTTTGTATTCAATTAGATTGTGAAGATTAGGATTTGTTTTATAATGTCTATATGCTGTTTTGCGGTTATTTGCAGCTGATTCGCAGTTATTATCCCACCATGGTTTGGGTATCTTGTTTGTAGGATATTTGTTACTATTATATGATTTTGGAATTGAAATGGTTGCACATCGTTTTATTTCGGTAACTAATTCTTCATAAGTTTGTGGTTGTTTTCCCGAATAAAAGTTCGATGAATACAAATTCCAATCTGCTTTATGTAAATTCCATCTTTTGTGTGTATTGTCACTAGGTTGTATTGCTTGTTCCGAATTTTCCAAGGCTATGATCAAGGGTAGATGATCAGAACCATGTGGATCTTGAATAACAGACCAAGTTCATTTAGATACAATGTCCTGGGTACATATTGTTATATCGATTGCTGATGGGCTGGAAGTTAGTGCAAGAGTTGGAGAACCAGCATTTAAGTATAATAGATTACATTGTTCTATCGCCTCTAATAAAACTTTACCGTGAGTATCATTATTTTCGCAACCCCATGCCATGTTGTGAGCGTTGAAGTCCCCTCCAATGATGAATGGAGAAGGAATGTTTTGAAAAAAATTGACCCATTCTTCAACCGTTACTCTAATACCTGGTTCTTTATATATGGATATTATATGTATTGGTTTCTTGATACACGAAATTTTAACAGCCATGCAAGTATAAGTAAAATTATAATTATCCAATAAATTTATCTCTTCTGTAATTATTTTATTTTTAATTAAAATTGCTGTGCCTCCGTACCCATCAGGGCGATCAGACCTAAAGCAATTATATCCTGAGAAGTTATAAAATTTTTCTGGTTTAAACCATGTTTCTGATAACATGGCCACATATACATTTTTTTGAATAAGTAAGGCTTCTAAATTTGGTTTATTAGAAACTGCTGAGCGACAGTTCCATTGTAAAAAGTTTAAAGGGTTAGTTGTGTCTGACATGATGTTTGAGATAGTAAGTCTTCTTGTGAGATCGCTGCCGTACTTAAGTATCTATTGATTTATTGTATAATCTCTGTTTTTGATTTGTCTAAATTTTCAGTGAGTTTTAATGAACTAATTATATTAAGAACCAATTCTAAAATTACATTATTTAATTGTGATGGTACTCCTTGTGTTTTCAAGTTTGTTGTATGTGTATGCTCTGTATATTTAGACGTATTATAAATACCACCTTTTTGTCTAGGAATATTTTCTTGAGAAAGTATTTCTTTTCTAGCTGATTCCAAAGTATTGGGAGAACTTGGCCGGTGTCGCTTAAAATTTATTTTTTCTGGGTTATTACTGCTGAAGAACATTTGTGAGGAGAATTTCTTTGCGGATGAAGCTGATTGATTTGGAATTACTTGATAAGATTGCTCATTCTGATTAGAATTGGTTGGCAAGGAAGAACTACTATTTCTGGCAGTAATATTGGCATATGAAACTTTCGGAATTTGTTTACATGCATCAAAGAAATTTAGATTTAATGATGACATCGTATTCTTAATTTGTTTCTGTCTAGAAAATTCAGGACATGAACTTAGGTGTGTAGTCAAATGATTACCTTGACAGCTGAAACAAGTTGGAGTATATTCATTTACTATACAATCTTTTGTATTATGGAAATCATGACATTTGTTGCCCCTGGGACTTGCTTTACAATTAAATCCAAGGTGTCCAAAACGAAGACAAGAGAAACATAATAGAACTTTTTGAACATAGGGTTCAACGTATTTGATCACTTTATTAATTGTGATATATTTAGGAAGAGTTTGTGCTTTAAAATTAACAATACATGATTTTGTTGGAACTTTGTCTATTATTGTTTTATCTTCGATATGTTTCTCTACCTTTCTATTTATTCTTCTAACCGAAACTACTTCGAACTTACAGTGCATATCGTATTGTTTAATTTTATTTTTGATATATTCTTCTGAAAATTCTATATCTATATCCCTAATTATACCCTGTCTATGGAGTATAAACTTCGGAACGTAAACATCTAAATTGTTGTTTGTAAACAATGAGCAAGTTTTTTGATTGATTAAAAAATTGGCTGATTGATAATCTTTAAATTTAATTCTAATTCTATTCTTGCCTATTGAATCAATACTAGTAATTTTGTTATCTAAATTCGAAAAATTAGAGAGTATAATGTCGCCAATTTTGATAGCATTAATCTGACCCTTAAAGTTCGGAGTATTATTTTCTATATATATATATATATATGGAAAGGTCCTACGTCACTGCTCTGATATAGGAAATGTTCTCTTATATTGTCTGTAGAAATATCAGATTTATTACTTACAGTTTCTCCTTTATTTTTTGATTTACCGTCCCATGTGTTATTTATATTGATGTTACTTTTCTCTATATTATCATCTTGATCCATTCTGTTAATATCTGGAGGTTTATCTGGAGGTCTCCCTGCATAGTCCATATTAAATTTTAAAGTTTTTAATAACTGAACACTTTGTCACTTCCAATTATTGACGTCTCCAAACGGAAACCCCAAATGGGGTAAAATAAATTCAAATACAATTAGCTTCTAGGTTTTTCTTGGTCACGGGGAATAAAAAACTATTAAGGATATAATAGATCGAGTTTTACAAGCCCAAAATATATTATTTCACTATTTAAATAGTAATTTTCAGGAGCTGTTTTTTATATGACTGTAATTGACGTCTATAAAAGTCAAAGTCGATTATTATTGTTCTGAAGCTATTTTCTTATGACATCTTATTTTCTTGTGACATCTTAATGCAATTTACTATTTTAGATAGTTGGGAAGCGTTCCACATTTTTAAATAAACTTACTTTCAAAGTAAAATTGTGGCTAATTACCAATTATAATAGTAAATTGCCTTAATAGGGCCACGTACCAAAAAAAAGTTTATTGATAGAAAGCTGAAAAATTCTTAATAGCTTAACGGTGTCTAGTCGGACAACATTTGATGTATGGGAACACTGGAACAGGGGAAGTTTTAAGTGTGTAACGTGTTTTTACTTGTGGAAGATGTTTGACAAGTGATGACAAGTTTATGATTGTGAAAACTAGCAGGGTTAATTTAAGTTTATTCAATAGTAAACTTTATACAATATATGAAAAAATTTTTGTCCGACAAATATGGGCATTTTAATAAGTTCGACACGTAGAACATGTCAAATGACAGGAATTATGTTGGTGATAAATAGCAGTCTGATTTTTACATGAGAGTTTAATGAAATGGTAACAAATCAATTGGAAGTTCTGTCCGACAAAATACATAGCACGATTTCGTAGTCTGACGTTCGAAACCTGTAACCTGTTCCACAATTAAAACTTCCCCTGTTCCAGTATTCCAGTACATTAAGGTTTGTCCGATTAGACACCGTTAAGCTATTAACAAATTTTCAGCTCGCTATTAATAAACTTTTTTGGTACGCGGCATTCCTTCTAATATTGGTCTTACGCGGCATTCCTTCTAATATTGGTCTTAAGTCGACTTTACACTACATGATTTATCATGTGATTTATCATATGATTTGGCTCATGACGAGCCGCATGACAATGCTTATGATAAAACACAATGTAAACATGTAAATTTCATTCCATGACCAAATCATATGACAAATCACATGATAAGTCATGTAATGTAAAGTCGACTTTAGTCTAAAGTACCACATGATTTGCTTAGTTATGGCCAATCCCTTTTGGCCTTTCAATCGGCAATTATAGTTACCTATAGTTGTCTATTTTGCTATATTTTACACCTCAATTTTATTGTCATTCAATTTCAAAATTTTGTCTGATTTGTATATGAAAGTTTTTTAGTCAATTTTCATGTTTATGCTCCATAAGTAGTATGCTTTAATGTAACTTGTTGAATCCGTCCGTACGGACACAGAGAAGGAGGCTGTAGAGCATCTTTTAAGTGTTCACTTTCCAGGGTCGACGCAATTGACTGCTAATAACAATCATCAAGCAAACAATAGCCCAACCAAAAGGGACTGGCTGACCTCTGACGAGATGTTTGGTTCTCACAAGGTCAGATGGGCTATTGAAACTTTTGAACCTTATAAAACTGCGGGACCGGATGGTATATTTCCTAAGCTTCTCCAGGAGGGTCTGGAAATAATCATGGGTCCCCTGATCACAATATTTAGAGCTAGCCATGCTCTGGGATACATTCCCAAAGCTTGGAGAAGGGCAAGGGTGGCGTTTATTCCCAAACCAGGAAAAACAGATTACACCTTAGCAAAATCCTACAGGCCTATAAGTCTGACCTCATTCATGTTAAAAACCATGGAAAAAATCTTGAACGAACACATCAAGAAAAACAATTTAAATGAAAATCCACTGCACCAACGGCAATGGGCGTATCAGGCAGGGAAATCAGGTGAAGCCGCCCTGCACAATCTAGTGTCGGAACTCGAAAGGAGTCTGCATCAGAAAGAAGTCGCCCTTGCTGCATTTTTAGATATAGAAGGTGCATTTGATAATACCTCAATCGAGTCTATACAAAGCGCACTGGTGAGGAAGAAAATCAACAACACAACATGCAAGTGGATTATTCAGATGCTTCAGAGCAGAATAATATCCACAGATACGCATGAAGATACCATAAATCTGAGGGCAACTAAGGGATGCCCTCAAGGCGGTGTATTGTCACCGTCATTATGGAACATAGTTGTCGATGATCTGATTCATGGGCTAAGCGCCCAAGGAATCTGGGTCCAGGGTTTCGCAGATGATATCGTGATAGTAACTAGGCGAAAATTTCCCAGCACTGTTGCGTATCAGATGCGATATGCCCTTCACTACATAGAGAACTGGTTTCTGAAAGAGAACCTCTCCGTGAACCCTTCTAAAACTAAACTGGTAGCCTTTACAAATAAGAGGAAGCTTACTGGACTGAGTCAGCTGAAATTATTTGGAGAGGTACTGGAAAGAACCAATGAGGTTAAGTATCTAGGGGTAACCCTGGATTCGAAACTCAATTGGAATACTCATATTACCAATATAACCAATAGGGCTAAGCGACTCTTCTGGAACTGCAGACGAGTTGTAGGTAAAACCTGGGGATTGAAACCAAAGGTGATATGTTGGTTGTACACATCAGTGATACGACCGACAGTTACTTATGGGTCAGTACTCTGGTGGAGAAAGACGGCTTTGCAATCTTGTGTGACCACTCTCACCACCCTACAAAGACAAGCGCTTCTAAATATAACAGGAGCCTTGAATAGTACAGGAACGGCTTCATTAGAGGCTATCACAGGTCTCCCTCCGCTGGAATTGTATATTTCGGCGGTAGCCTTTATGACCATCCTGAGGCTCAAAGCAAACAATACTTGGAGGCCAAATTATGTATTGAATAGCCACACAAACATTACTGGGACTATACTTGAGGAATACATCTTTATGATGAACTTAGATATGATGACACCAGAACTAATCTTCACTGAGAAGATTAACACAATTATACCATCTAGAGAACAAAAAGTCCCAAACATTAATGGAGACTTAATATGGTTCACTGATGGATCTAAAACTGCCCATGGTACTGGATCAGGAGTCTTTGGGCAAACATGTAACTATAATAAATCTTACAGCCTAGGTCAACATACAACGGTGTTCCAGGCTGAAGTTTTTGCTTTGGTGGCCTGCATTGATGAAATAATTGATGAGGACCCTAAAGCTAAGAGAATCAACATTTACACAGATAGCCAATCGGCTATTCTGGCTGTAAAGAACCCTCTCACCAAATCAAAACTGGTGAGAAACTGCAAAGATCTCCTCAATAACCTGGCAAAAGACAACAAAGTGTCTTTAATATGGGTGCCGGGTCATGAAGAGGTGCATGGGAACGAACGAGCAGATATGTTAGCGAAACAAGGCTCGAGAAAAACTTTTGAAGGCCCAGAACCTTTCTATGGCATCACTAAAGATGCTATGAAAAACGAGGTTCAGAAATGGCTGATAAAGAATCATCAAAATAAATGGAGAACCACTCAAGGGCAAATCCAGACTAAAAAAATAATCAAGAATATTGATAAAAAACTCTCGAACAGTTTGATGAACCTCAATAAACGAGAGATCAAAACGGTCACTGAAATGGTGACTGGACATTGTCGTTTAAGAAATCACCTATACAAACTAGGTAAGGTGAATGAACCACGGTGCAGAAAGTGCGAAATGGAAGAAGAAACTACCATACACATACTATGCTATTGCAGTGTGCTAGGTGATGTAAGGCAGAACTTCACTGGTCAAATGAGGTTTGAACCAGAAGAGATCTTAAAACTACCGATAAGAAAACTGTTGGTCTTCGTTGAGGCCACAGGACTTATTAAAGTTTAAGGAGAAGAACAGGGTTTGGTACAAAGGTCTTATGACCAAGTGCCAGAGACTAACGACTCTCGCCTGAGTTAAGAAGAAGAAGAAGAAGAAGAACTTGTTGAATGAAACGTATCCATTGGTACGAACAAAGGGGTCTCAAGAATTCGAAGTCTTTTATAAAATTAACCTTCGAAGAAGAGATGCAAAGACCTACTAGATATGAACAGGAATGATCTCAAAATTATCATAGATCTCCCACCAGGACACTGTCGCCTCAAGTGGCACATGGACAAAATTGGACTGACAAAAAGTGCGAACGGCAGATTCTAGGCTCAATACGTTTGAGCATTATAAACTAAATCCTAAGAAAGGAGCCCTGAAGGGACTACTTACCCTAGGGATGAATCATAGTGATGAATAATAGACCTCTTAGGTCAAGTGGAAGGGTGTGAGTGGAAGTGCCTACTCAAAATGATCCTAACCCAAACTAATGTCTTCTTCTTTTTTATAGATATGACCCTGTTTTTTAAATTTGCCTCCAGCAAGTTGTCGTTTCATCTTTTTCATGGTCTTCCTACTAATCGTCTTTCCATTGGTTACCGTCCCGCGCCCTCCTTCCTACTACTCTATTTGTTGTCATTCGGCTTATGTGATCACACCATTCTATTCTTCTGTTTCTTACCCAGTTATTAAGGTTCTCCACCTTGCATTTCCGTCTTATATCTGTACTTCCATCTCTGTCCCATAGTGTCTTAACATCGATTTTTTGAAGGGTTTTTATCTCCGCTGGTTCGAGCAATATTTTTGCCTTCTCTGCGTAAGGTCGTGTTTCTGCCGCATATGTCATTATTGAGCTGATGACTGTTTTGTAAATTCTGCCTTTAGTTTCTTTTCCGATATTTTTATTTCTCCATATAAAACTGCCTGGAAGAAATACAACTAAACATCTAGAAAGCGATAAGAAGGAATATATTACGAAGAGAAACATGGCAAAAAGCGAAAGCTGGGGAAAATTTGGAGGTGGCTTGAACGAAGGATATAAAGTAAATAACAGACACTGCTGGACTCACATGCATAAATATGTTAAAAGCCAACAAAATAAAAGAAAAATAATAGACAATTGACAAAGTCGAAACCTATTAGAGAGTACATTAATCAGAACACAAGCAAATGTTCTGATTCGGACATATTAGTCCAGAAAGCCACTGCGCATCCGCTAGGAAAAATATTCCGATTCGAATTTTTTGCACAATCTTACTCAAAAAGAACCCCTTTTAACAAATTTGCTTGTTGCCAGGACCAAAAGTAAGTCAAAAATTATTTAAACGTTTTTTTTTGGTTTTTTCCTAAAATTATTTTTGTTTGCATGGGACAAAGGTTTTTTTAGGTTTTTTGGATCATTCCAAACAGAAAAGGTTTTTAGTAAAATTTCTCTAAAGCTGATAGTTTTTGACATATAAGCGATTAAAAATTGAAAAATTGTTTTAACCCTCAAAAACTATGCGAAAAACTGAAAATTTGAATGTTTACAAGGTAGCTAGATATTCTTTAAACATCGATTGATGAAATCACGAAGAGTTTTTTGCAATACAATATTCAAAACTCCTTTGTTTTTTAATTGCTAATCAAGCGTGCGCGACACTATTTTCCACCGACAGTATTGTGCAAATGAAAGGAATAAATTCGTTATTTCGTAAACCGGCGACTTTAAGGAAAAATGCCAGGTCGATTTTTATTTTTAAGTTATGTATGATATTGTGGCATATATGGTATACTAGTGACGTCATCCATCTGGGCGTGATGACGTAATCGATGATTTTTTTAAATGAGAATAGGGGTCGTGTGCTAGCTCATTTGAAAGGTTCTTCAATTTTCTATTCAGTAGTATAAACATTTACATAATTGTTTATACAGGGTGTCCTTCTACTTTTTTTGTCAAACAATTTAATTTAATAAACATGTTTTGGACACCCTGTATAAACAATTATGTAAATGTTTATATTACTGAATAGAGAATTGAAGAACCTTTCAAATAAGCCAGCACACGACCCCTATTCTCATTTAAAAAATTATCGATTACGTCATCACGCCCAGATGGATGACATCACTAGTATACCAGATATGCCACAATATCATAACTTAAAAATAAAAATCGACCTGTTTCGGGATTTTTCCTTAAAGTCGCCGGTTTACGAAATAACGAATTTAGTTCTTTCATTTGCACGATACTGTATACACATGCAACGCACGTGGAAAATAGTGTTGCGCACGCTTGATTAGCAATTAAAAAACAAAGGAATTTTGAATATTTTATTGCAAAAAACTCCTCGGGATTTCATCAATCGATGTTCAAAGAATATCTGCCTACCTTGGCAACATTCAAATTTTCAGTTTTTCACATAGTTTTTGAAGGTTAAAAATGGCCGATTTCGCAATTTTTCAATTTTTAATCGCTTAAATACCTATGTCAAAAACTATCAACTTAAGAGAAAAGTCACTAAAGACCTTTTCTGTTTGGGATGATTTAAAAAACCTAATAAAACTGTGTTCCATGCAAAAAAAAATATTTTAGGAAAAAAAAACAAAAAAAAAACGTTTTAAAAATTTTTGACCCTATTTTTGTCCTGGCAACATGCAAATTTGTTAAAAGGGGTCCTTTTTGAGTAAGATTGTGCAAAAAATCCGAATCGGAATATTTTTCCTAGCGGATGCGCAGTGGCTTTCTTAACTATATTAATAGAATGAAACTAGAACGAATTACAAGGCAAATATTAGAATGGGGAAGTAGGAGAAAAATGAGAAGAGAAGGACTCAGAAGAAAATAGATAGATCAGATCGAAGAAATAGGAAGAATTAAAGGAAAAACTATTGAAGAATTAAAAATGATGGCCAAAAATAGAAATGCATGGAAAAATGGGTACAGGAAGAACCGGAATCCCAATCCAACGCCTGAGAGGATCAAAGGATATTAGAAGAAGAAGAAGAAGAAGAAGAAGAAGAAGAAGAAGAAAACAAAAAGTTCTCAGATATTAAGGGTGTAGTACTCCCTGTTTCCAAAACAAATATTTTCTGAAATCGTAACTCTACTTTCTTTTAATCTAAAAATAAAAAAAAAACAGAAAACGAAAACACCTCAAAGGAAAAATTATATACAGATACTTTTTTAAAATCAATATTTTATATTAAATTTATTTATTGTGCAAATTTTTGGGTTGATTATATTTATATCACGATTATATTTTGCTATAATATAAGGCTATATTTTGTGCTTTATAGGACACAATAAGAACAGATAAGATAATGAATCAGTGTCTTTACAAAAAATAAACAATAGACTCCTAGATAGCATATATTTGCATTACCATACCATATAAATTTAACTGATCAATCCTCGTATAAAACAACGGACGCTGTAATACACTCCCCCATTAAAACTCAAATAGGTACTTATTTTCCACGGACACGTGCTGTGTCCATTGTAAGAATAATTTGCAGCCAATAGCCGAGATCATGAAGTCTCTACATCACGACATATCGTTGGGAGATCATTGAAGCTGAAACACATCTTTATCCACGAAAACACGAGTGGCTACAATTGTTTATGTATAATGAAAGAACGTGACCATTCCAATGAGCATGTGTACCGGAAGATATTTTATTTAGACTAAGAGTAAATAATCTCCGTTGATGTCAATTAGGATAGGAAAGGTAACTAATGACAATTTGCTTGGATGGATAAAGGGGCCGATTGGTAAGATATATTACAGCTATTGTATGAGAGTTTTAGGTATCCTCGCCCTGCTCAGCTCACGAAATCGGCATTAGAGTTTGAAAAATAGAGTTCAAATTTACATCACATTAATTTACTTTGGAATTCATATTTTGATAGAAAATATATTGAAATATATATATATATATATATATATATATATATACATATATATATATATATATATATATATATATATATATATATATATATATATATATATATATATATATATATATATATATATATATATATATAACAAAGGAGCACTCGTAAGTGTAGGGTTTTATCGGTCAAGTGGGTGAAAAAAGAGACAAAGAATTCAGCTACTTCATCTATTTATTGAAGACGTTTCGTCTACTGCTCAGTAGACATCATCAGTTCATCTACAAAAAGAGTGGTATAAGAGACAACATCCAAAAGAGAGGTAAACAAGCACTAGCGTTACCTTAAAAAGACATGTAGCAAACGATAAGATGTACATAGTCGTATCGTTTGCTACATGTCTTTTTAAGGTAACGCTAGTGCTTGTTTACCTCTCTTTTGGATGTTGTCTCTTATACCACTCTTTTTGTAGATGAACTGATGATGTCTACTGAGCAGTAGACGAAACGTCTTCAATAAATAGATGAAGTAGCTGAATTCTTTGTCTCTTTTTTCACCCACTTGACCGATAAAACCCTACACTTACGAGTGCTCCTTTGTTATATTGGAATTGACGGTCGTACTCCTTTATGATATATATATATATATATATATATATATATATATATATATATATATATATATATATATACAGTGCTAGTCAAAAGTCCGTACCCCCCCTCTTATCTTTTGAACGGTTATACGTACAAAAGTGAAATTTGGAGGGAGGAAATAAACGGACATGAGCTCCTTAACTAGTCATGACAGGTGACGTAATAGTGACAGATGACGTTACAGAGCCACTGTGACCGATAATTTTAAATGGGACCTTATGGCAAGTGATACCTCGTTTGAAAGGTATTTAAAATACCTATTCAGCCATACTAATTTTTTTGGGTGTAGGTGGATTTTTATTTTGGTGAATAAATTAAATAAATATGATATTGTAGTTTCTCATTTAATTAACAAAAATTCAAATGTCCGCCTATGGTTTCTTTGTCAAAAAATTTGACGTTTTTCAATTTTCTAGTAGTTTTTACGTAAACTTCAACCCTTTTGACAAGTAATCATAGGCAGAATTTTGAATTTTTATTAATTAAATGCGAAACTACAATTTTATATTTATTTCATTTTTTCATCAAAATTAGCTTAAACTCAAACAAAATTAGTATAAATGAATAGGTATTTTCAATACCTTTCAAACGAGGTATCACTTGCCATAAGGTCCCATTTAAAATTATCTGTCACAGTGGCGCTGTAAAGTCATCTGTCACTATTACGTCATCTGTCATGACTAGTTAAGAAGCTTACGTCCGTTTATTTCCTCCCTCCAAATTTCACTATTATAGGTATAACCGTTCAAAAGATACGAGGGGGGGTACGGACTTTTGACTAGCACTGTATATATATATATATATATATATATATATATATATATATATATATATATATATATATATATATATTCTTATTATATATATAATAAGAAAATATAAGAAAATGTTTATAAATAAAAATATATTTTTTCTTTTTTTTTATTTAGCTTAAATGCCTGACAACTAAGGCCATTGGAATGGTACAGTTTTTTTTTTATTTTATTCTGGCCTTGGTTCAGAACCTTTAGCCACGTAACTACATATAAAATTATTATTCTTCGTTCATAAGTATAAAATTGTCCAGTATACACTTAAAAATAAAAAAATAAAAAAAAATAAAGCTTACAAATAACAATGCCTACGTACTATGTTAATAAATACAACTATATTAATTTTTTTTTCACTACGGTAACAACTAAAAACATATAGGTCTGGATCCCGCGTATGAAAAAAAAGTTGATTAATAGCAAGCTGAAAATTTGTTAATAGCTTAAGGGTGTCTAGTCGAATAAACTTTGATATGTGTGAACACTGGAACAGGGGTAGTTTTAATTGTGGAACAGGTTAAAAATTTGGAACGGTCACAGCACGAAAACGGCACATTTATTTTGTCCGACAGAACAGACTTAAACTCTTCGAACAGAGATTAAACTCTCATGCAAAAATCAGACTGCTATTTATCACCAAATGGGCGTTTTAATGAGTGGAACATGTAGAATATGTCAAATGACAGGAATTATGACAGGTAATAAATAGCAGTCTGATTTTTTCATAAGAGTTTAATCTCTGTTCGGAGAGTTTAAGTCTGTTCTGTCGGACAAAATAAATGTGCCCTTTTCGTGCTGTGACTGTTCCAAATTTTTAACCTGTTCCACAATTAAAACTACTCCTGTTTCAGTGTTCCCATATATCAAAGTTTATTCGACTAGACACCCTTAAGCTATTAACAAATTTTCAGCTTGCTATTAATCAACTTTTTTTTCATACGCGGGATCCAGACCTAATACATAGGTTACAAAATAATATAATTAATTACAGTAAATATCTCATTCATACATTACATAATACAAAAGAAATACCTATTCATTCAAACGATTAGTTTTACATTCACACTTTTAATTTAATTTTTTGAAGAAATGTCATAATTAGTTTAAAAATTTTAATGTTATCCACACTTAATAGCACATTTAAGTCTAGGGGAGTACTTAAACCTGCTTTCAGCAATTCTTGTAGCAGCCACATACATACTTGCATTGAGATTTAAGGGACAGTTAAAAAATATATGATTTAGATTAGCTATGCCAGTTCCACAGTCACATCTGCCTGTTGGGAGAACTCCGATTTTATGTAGATGCTTCGGGAAACATCCATGATCTACTTTTAATCTTAGGATGGTCGACACTGTATTTCTACTTAGTGCAACAACTTTGTAAAATTGGTTAACAGCTACTGTTGGTTGTAATTTAAACAAATTAGTGCCTGTACTTTCACCGAACTGAATCCAACGTCTATCCCATTTACATTTAATATGCTGTTTAACGTATGCAAAAAGATCACATGTGTTAAGTTCTTCAATCAATATTTGAGGGTACTTTAGTGGATTTTTAGCTATTGAATCCGCAATACTATTACCTAATATGTCTGAATGTCCCTTAACCCACACAAATTTAACACTATATGTTGAAGCTGATAATTTTAGTAATTGTTGCAATATTTTTAATATAAATATATTGCTGTTAATTGTGACTTTAAAGTTTTGTAATGCATTTAATACTGATAGTGAATCACTACACACAACAATTTTGTTCCATTGTTTCTCACAACACCATTCAAGAGCTTTGTATATAGCACATGCTTCGGCGGAAAAGATGCTGGATTGATTATTTAGAGTAAATACTTTTTTAAAATTTATTTTTGGTACAAAGTAAGCACTTGTTGTACAGTTTACTGATTTTGACCCATCTGTATAGATCGTGGTGTAATCTGAATAATTGCTTAAGATTTCCTTGAGAGTATTATGAAAAAATTTAGTTTGGTATTTAGGAATAATAATACAGTGGAACCTCGGTAACTCGGATTAATCGGGACCGCGGCCGATCCGGGTTATCGAAAATCCGGGTTAGCCGGAGAGCATGGTAAAAATTAATAAAATACGGTATACTTATAGATAAAATCCGTTATAATTAAAATAACATGAAATATGCAGAGTACACATCTACCTATAGTTGTATAAATAGAGTATAAGTATAATAGACAGTATAGTAGAGTATTGTTCATTTCTAGGTAAAAAAATTCAGTCAGTTTTGGTTGTGTCAATTTCGTCTGCCATCGGAACAATGTTATGTTATTTTAGAACAGTGACTCTTTCATTGTTTAAAAGACCATTGTTTAAAATATAATTTTTTAAAAGACAGTTGGAAATAAATAAAGGAATAGCAGGTGCCTGTTGTTTGCGATAGCCCGAGATAATGAACATCGCTCTGCCGCCGCCGCCGTGTGCCATGAGTCATTTTTACTATCGTATAGTTCAAATTACACAAATACCCATTATCTCTCAAATATTATATTATGGTCGAAGCGAAGTTTTATCAATGAAACTTGATATTTTTAAGACATTCCAGAAGAGGGTACAGATAAAATGTTTTAACATAATACATACATTTTTATTGTTGAAATCTAATACATTTTTATTGTCTGATGAAAATCGGTCCGGGTTAGCCGGACTTCCGGATTATCGGGGGCCGACTTATCGAGGTTCCACTGTATTTGTAGATAGAACGCTTGTTAAGTGTGGTATATCCAATGATTCCCAAATAAGGTAGCAAGGAGAGTTTGTTAAATTAAGTTCATGGCAAGTTACAAATGCTGTCACTAGTAGTGGAGAATTCTTTTTTGTAAAATGTGTAGATGTTAAATCAGCTGTATTTAATTGACTAATTATTTTTGCATTTTACGTGCAGCGATAATGTTGGATTAGGAAATATTTGCTTGCCAAATATTCTCTACGTAATGGGAGTGGGTTTTCAGATGCTAGAACTAGATGCATGGTACAGTTAATTTCGCAATTATATTATAGTGTAATGATTTATAATCAAATTTATTTCTTTTTCTAATAACAACTTAATTTTTGAAATCATAATTACTTTAGTAGACTTTTCTTTGTTTTATATGAAAGGTTCAGTCATAAGTTATTAGTCCTTTTAAAAAGAGTCAGGCTACAGAATGTAAGCTAGGGCTAGAGGACCACAATATATCTGAAAAGGTCGCAGTGGAATAGGTCAAAAGCCGCCTCATTGAACCTGTCTATCTACATGCATATGTCCACATACTTACAATCAAGGTAGATATATACGTTTACTGCTTTCGGGAGTAGCTTCCAGAGCTTGATGCATTTCTTTAATATTCTAAAAGTATATTCTCTAATTAGCCAGATCAAAGAACAATCTTACCCAAAAAATAATAAAGGAAGGATGAAAATTTGGGAATAGGATCTAGGAAAACTAAGCACTTTGAAACAATGAAACCAATAGATAATATAAACAATACATAAGTAAAGTAACTTGTAAAGCGGTAACGATTAATTTTATTTGAGAAGCTAATTAAGGGGTGATTTTCGCCATTTTTTTACCAAAATATAAAAGGGACCAACAACATTTTCAGCGTAACTCACTTACTTTTAATGTTAGAAGATTTAAAAAAAAACACAAATAAACCTTTTTTAAACTTTACACTTTAAAAAAGTTGTAATGAATTTTCCCCGAAAAGTGCTCCGTTTTTTGGTTATTTCACATTGAAATATTCGATTTGGAATTTGACGAAGAAGAACCTACATTTCATTAGCTGCAACTCTGCTTCTACTGGGTCTGCCGACCTCACGCATACACCATTTTTTTAAATTTTTTATAAGCTATATTTTTACTAAGAATATTTTTTCGCTAAAATAGTTACTTTTTGAATTATCTGCGAAAAACCGTCCAAAACATTTTTTTTTTGGTTAAAAATGAACACATTCACTCCCAAATAACTCGAAAAGTATTGACTTAGTAAAAAAACTCTATAGAAAAAAAGTTACTTAGAATTTTAGTTATTTTATCCAATTCCGGGCTTATTTTGAACGTACTTCGTTTGAACTTCACCCCCGAGCCGAGAACAAATTTTTCACCCCGTATTTTCCAATTGTTGTAAAATAGAGGGGATGTGGAATTGTAAACTTTTTCTTATATAATAATAGACAATTTCAACCACCTATTCAAAAATTTTCATCCTTCCTTTATTTTTTTGGAGGTTTTCGTAAAACTTTGCGTTCCCTGATCGGGCTAAATATGGCAAATGATAAAACAACTTAACTGAACAATATATTGGTTCATTTTATCGTAAAATGAACCAAAATTCTGTTTTGTTTTTTTTTATAATTTTCTTGGAAAGAAAACATGTAATAGATAAGTAATAAATATTGATTTAAGGTATTTTAATATCAGTGCGCACCACTACATCAAAAGTACATAAGAGAGCAGCTAATATAGTTTTTTTATATCCCTTTTTTATATCCCTCATTAATAGTTTTTGTTATGTATGTGTATTGTTGACATTGTTGTTCCGGCCGACTTTTTAATTGTCGAACTTTTGTCAAATGTAAAAATAAGAAACTTCTTTGACTGGTCACCAAAAGTTAGAGATACGGATCATAAAAATTCATGCAACAAATATTTTTAATCATATAAAAGTAAAAAACGAGAACTGTAAGAAAAAAGAATGCGACACCGTTCTGCCGAATTGGACTGAAACAAAATAATGATTCTTGCTGTCAAATTTAGAGAAAAAAAGGTCTGCTAACAACAAACGGAACGAAAATAATTAGCTTTAGAAAAAGATATCAGTATTGCTGGAGTGAAACAAATTAAGTGTGTTGGTGAACAAAGGATGGTTTTTTGGAAGGTACCTATATTTATACCTGTCTGATTTGCGTAAAGTTAATAACTTCAAATTGGTATTAGTTATATGAGTAGGTATTTGAAATTTTTAGTATATGCCCTAAAAAGAACGTTTAAAAGCAGATTTTTTTACATTCTTTGTTCATATTATACAGGGTGTTTCATTAATAATTTTCCATATGGTAACTGGAGAAAGCTTATTACAAAATACGAAGATTTAACCTAAAACACTTAAATAAAATGTGGTTCCTTACTGAGTTACCTAAAGTTACCTGAGTTTATCTAAAAATTTAAAAACTAATTTTGCTCAGCATTTTAAAACTATTCGACGTATGCTTTTCATACTTGGCAGAAAGTGCGACTACTAGACACTCTACTGAATTATGATAAACAAACTTTTCTAGCTACTACCAGAGGCGTACGACAGGGGATGGTGGATGGTTGACCCTTTTCAAATTCTACGTCACTGGAGGAATTACTATTTTGGTGCCATTTTTAGATTCTACAATACTTTCTACGTAAATAATATACTCTTCATTGGTAACGATAAAGTCATTAGTTTTCGAGATATTTGAAGTTAAATATGAAACGGTACAGTTATTTTAATTAATTTATATGATTCATATGATTAAAATTTAAAAATTATTTGTACCCAGTACTTTAAAACTATTTGGCGTATTCTTATCATACTTGGCAGAAAGTGCATGTACTGTACACCCTACTAAATTAAGATAAATAAACGTTTCTAGCTACTACCATAGTCGTACGACAGAGGATAGTGGCTGGTTGACCCTTCCCAAATTCTACGCCACTGACGAAATTGTTATTTTAGTGTATTTTTTTGATTTTGCAATAGTTTTTATGTAAATAATATACTTTTCATTCTTAGCGATAAAATGATTAGTTTTCGAGATATTTGAAATTAAAAATGAAGCGACACAATACACTGTTCAAAATAACCGTGTCGTTTCATTTTTAACTTCAAATATCTCGAAAACTAATGACTTTATCGTTACGAATGAAGAGTATATTATTTTCATGGAAAGTATTGGAGAATCCAAAAATTGAACTAAAATAGCAATTTCGCCAGTGGCGTAGAATTTGGAAAGGGTCAACCATTCACTTTCCCCCGTCGTACGCCTCTGGTAATTATCATAAACGTTTGTTTAACATAATTTAGTACCTTCTGCAGTACCTATACTTCCTGCCAAGTATGAAAAGGATACGTTAAATAGTTTGAAAATGCTAAGCAAAAATAGTTTTTAAATTTTTAGATAAAACACCCTGTAGCTCAGTAAGGAACCACATTTTATTTAAGTGTTTTAGGTTAAATCTTCGTATTTTGTGCTAAGGTTTCTCCAGTTACTATATGGACAATTATTAATGAAACACCCTGTATAATATGGTGCAAATTAAAGGAATAAATTCGTAATTCGTACGCTGGAGAATTTAACGAAAAATCCCGAAACAGGTCGATTGTTATTTTTAAATTGTGATTTTTTGGCATATATATCATACTAGTGACATCATCCATCTGGGCGTGATGACGTAATCGATGATTTTTTAAATGATAGGGTCGTGTGCTAGCTCATTTGAAAGGTTATTTAATTATCTATTTATTAATATAAACATTAATGCGGGCGTCTAGCGATGGATCGCCTCCACGTGGTGCACCCTGGGTATCGCCAAATGATCTATGACTCCCAATCCTAAGGTGTAACACCGTCGTGCCAACGGGATGCATGGTACAGGGAGTAAAGTGTATCTAAAGCGATGCCCTAGCTAGAGAGATGGAGAACTCTGGGGGATTATAGCCTTAGCACGGTAAGGGCGCACTGCCGTGCCTGACATCATTTCGTCCCGACTCGTGGGAACAAATATGGAGAACGAGACTGAAAAAACAAACACAAAAACGGGAACAGACACAGAGGCGACTTCAGCCGTGGATTCTGTATCTATCCCAAATACTGAGCCAGAAGGTGTTCCAAGTGGAACAGACTCTACACAAAGTAGCAAAAACGCCTTTCTGGAGCTCAAAAAAGAAAGATGACGAGAGAGGCAAAAATGACTGCTGGGATATGGACCATAGCAAATCCCCATAAAAACAAAACGGGAGTACTGGTAAAACCCGAGGGTAAAAAGAGACCGCGGGAGAATACCAGCGGGAATACCGCGGGAGAATACCAGCGGGTATACCGCGGGAGATTGTCATTTCAGCGTTCGAAGACAACTGTCCGGAGATAGTGAAGAATTCAAATCTTGCAAATCAAAGGACAGAGGTTAGACGAAAATTTAATTTCGCCAAAAGATCAGGTGAGTGGGGCGATTATCGCAAAACTCTGACTGACTACAATAAGGAACTGAGAAGGGCAAAAAGAGAATCGTGGAGAAGGCATTGTGAAGAGATAGAAGGGACTTCAGAAATGTCAAGGCTCCATAAAGTTCTCTCAAAGGAACCTCAGATAAGTATTCCCTCGCTCCAAAAAGAGTCAGGTGAATACACTCAGAATGGTGAAGACACCCTGAAAGAGCTTTTCAGGGTGCACTTTCCTGAGTCTGAAACAAAACTGATACCACTAGACACATGGCAAACCGGACTGGATATCATGACTTATGGTTCTAGGGAAAACTGGCATGTGGCAAAAGAAGTTATAAACCAGGACAAAATCAAATTGGCAATAAACTCATTCGAGCCATATAAATCGCCGGGCCCGGACGGGATTTATCCAATACTTATACAAAAGAGAAACGATCTTCTTTTCAAAAAATTGTGTAAGATACTGCAGGCTAGTTTAGGACTGGGGTACATACCAAAAGCATGGAGGCTGATAAGTGTGGCTTTTATACCCAAACCTGGCAAAATAGGACAGGAAAGGGCTAAGTCTCTGCGGCCAATAAGTTTGGTGTCATTCTTACTAAAGACCTTAGAAAAACTGCTCGATAGGCACATCAGGGATGGTGTATCGGTTGAAAGTCCGATACATCTGGGACATTATGCGTATCGAGTGGGAGTCTCCACAGAAACGGCACTGCACCATATCGTACAGAGGGTGGAGACGGAATGAGGGTGGGTACGTTCTAGAAAACCAAGATGTGATGTTGGGTGCATTTCTCGGTATTGAGGAAGAATTTGACAACACCCCCTACGAAGCGATCACAAGGGCGATCCGTCTAAAAGGAATAGACGAAAAAAGCTGCAGATGGATAGACTGCATGCTGAGGAGCCGTGTGATATATGCTACGTTGCTAGGGGATACAGTGTCAACTCAGGTAGCCAAAGGTTGCCCGCAGGGGGGAGTCTTATCTCCTCTATTGTGGAATCTGGTCATGGATGGCCTGATAGCTAGACTCGACAACGATAGGCATCATGTTCTGGGCTATACGGATGACCTAGTCATCTTAGCCCACGGAAAATTTAATGGTACAGTCAGAGAGTAACAGAATGGACTTCAAATGTAGGGTTTAACATTAGTCCTCTAAAGTCAAAAATCATATATATATATATATATATATATATATATATATATATATATATATATATATATATATATATATACCGTTCTTAGGCGTCAACGCCCTTCGGTAGGGATCTATGGAGGAGTATCACCAAGCCTCAAGCCCTTATCCCTTGCCGTACCGCTCCTCTATAGGCCGATCCGACGCCAGTTTATCCACACCAAGCCGTAGACTCTTTGAGTTTTATACTACGGCGTTGGCCTTTTATAAATTTCTGACCTAGCTGAGGCTCGAACCAGCGACCGCAAATCGCAAATCCACTAAACTTGTCGATCGACTGTGCCCCAGCTAACTGGACCGTCAAGACCGACAATCATGACATTTACTAAAAGGAGGAATTCAGAGGAATTGGGTCCTCTAAGTCTAAATGGTCTACATTTAAATCTGGTGAGTGAAGTAAAGTATCTCGGGATAATAATTAGACTCAAGACTTACTTGGAATCAGCAGAGAGAAAGAATAACGAAGAGAGGGGTAACTACGTTAATGGTAGCCAGACGTACTCATGGAAAAATGTGGGGTTTGAGACCAGACATGGTATATTGGACCGTGACCCGTCAAAATAGCCCGGTCAAAACAGCCCCGTCAAAATAGCCCGTCCACAAAATAGCCTCGACAAAATAGCCCGCAAACAAAATAGCCCCGACAAAATAGATCGCACACAAAATAGCCCCGGTCAAAACAGCCCCGGCTAAAATAGCCCCGGCTAAAACAGCCTCTTATAAACAATTACATAATTATTTATACAAGGTGTCCAAAAACTTTTTTTTAATTTAAATTATTTGACAAAAAGGAAGAAAGTATTTAATTTATTTAATTTAAAATGCATTTTACTCTTGCTCGAAAACAGAAAAAAATATTTATATCATAAATTAACATTGATTTTCGCTTAACTTAAATGTTCAAACTTTCAAGATAGACAGGACTCGAGTTCTCTGAAAAGACAATTTTTATTTAATGTGGTTAAGATAAACATCTGAATAGAGGTTAATTACCATTTCCGAAAAAATGTATTTTTAAGGAATTATTTCATGATGATTTCTGAAGGGAGCTTTTTTTTCGGGGCTATTTTGTCGGGGCTATTTTGTCGGGGCTATATTGTCGGCGGGCTATTATTCCGCGGCTATTTTGTCTGCAGGCTATTTTGTCGGAGCTATTTTGTGTGCGGGATATTATGTCGGGGCTATTTTGTCGGAGCTTTTTTGACGGGGCTATTTTGACGGGGTACCATATTGGGGTAACTTATAACATGGTGGTAAAACCCACAATTACATATGCATCAGCGGTATGGTGGCCAAAAGTGCAACAAAAAAGTGCCATCATCAAATTAAGCAAGGTGCAAAGACTTGCTTGTCTCGGGATCACGGTGGCTATGAGGGGCACACCTACGGCAGCTATGGAGGCACTACTGGATATCCCTCCTTTACATACATATGACAATAAGAGGTGAGGCGAGAATGGGATATTATAGACTGCGAGAAAACCTGAGCAACGTACCAATTAAAACAGTACATAGTAGAATAACGAATGAAACTAATGATGCCGAATGGATGATGATTTTTGACCATATGACATCAAGATACAAGCCTGAAGTATCTATTCAAGTGGACATTTGCCCACGAGACGAATGGGACAGAGGAAACTCTCGACCCAGACTGCAGGGTTACACCTGGTGTACGGACGGGTCTAAAACTGCAGACGGTTTGGGCGCAGGAATATTCTGTAGTGGTGGAAATTTCAACATTTCTATTCCACTGGGAGAATATACCTCCGTATTTTAGGCAGAGATTTTTGCAATCTTGCAATGTACAAGAGAAAACAACCTGAGGGCATTCGAACTGCAGCGGGTTAACATATGCACAGATAGCCAAGCAGCTAAGGTGAACTCTAGGCTGGTGTGGGAATGTCGACAAGAACTTGACAGACTGGCACAACATAACAGTGTTATGCTGGTATGGGTTCCAGGTCATCGGGGCATATACGGTAATGAAAGAGCTGATGCAATTGCCAAGAGAGCATCAGCTACGAAATACCTGGGTCCAGATCGGGCCGTAGAAGTGCCAAAAAGCACCGTCCGCGAACGAAAAAAAGCCTGTATCCGAAGCCAACACAACTCACACTGGGAGAGTGTACCCGGTCAAATACATGGCAAGATGTATATCGGACGGACATGTACTAGTATAGGGCTGATTTACTGCTGAAAACAAGCAGAAATCAGCTCAGAGTCATGACAGGTTTCCTCACTGGACAAGCGCCAGCTAAGGGTTACCTGCATACAATGGGGCTGTTTCCTGGAGACTTGAGCTGCAGACTCTGTAACAGAGAACCTGAAATAGTCAACCATGTTTTGCATGACTGTGAGGCATTGGATCGTATGCGGCAAACACTTTTCGGAGACATCGAAGTGACTCCAAATATATATGGCACCCACCCACTAGACCTGTATAATTCTGGAATGGGTTTCATAAACGAATGAAAGATGTACAATAAGCCAAGTGGCTGCAGTACAACCGGTTCACAAGATACGGCTTCCAGGGAAAAAAATATAAACATTAATATAATTATTTATGGCCAAAAAAATTTTCTTGAATTAAATTAATTGACAAAAAAAAAAGAAGAATGTAATGTTATTTATTTAATTCAAGATACATTTTACTACTGCCAAAAATAAGAAAAAAATGTTTATTTCATAAATAACCATTGCTTTTCGCTTAAATTAAATAAAAATACAAAAATAGACGGTTTAGTTTTGATTTAAATCTGTCTCCTGCCATCCCCCGATAGCGCTATTTCTAGGTCTACCTTTTGTCAAGGAGGCTATGCAAGAAGACAAATTTAAATCAAAACTTCCGTAGTTCTCGGTATACAATAAAACTATTTATACCGGAGTAAGGTTAGAACGCCCTCTAACGGGGAATAAGTCCTCGAATAACGCCCTCGAGTCGCCATTTATTTCATTTAAATTAAATAATGTTTAAACTTCTAAGAGGCAGTGGCCGGCGGGAGCTGGCTTGAACATTGAATTTAAGCGAAAAGCAATGTTTATTTGTGAAATAATCATTCTTCTCTGTTTTATGGCAACAGTAAAACGTATTTTGAATTAAATAAATTACATACATTCTTCTTTTTTTGCCAATTAATTTAATTAAAAAAGATTGTTTGGACACCCTGTATAATTAATTATGTTAATGTTTACATTACTGAATAGAGAGTTAAATAGCTTTTCAAATGAGCTAGGACACGGCCCCTATTCTTATTTAAAAAAATTATTGATGACGTCATCACGCCCAGATGGATGACGTTACTTTTAAGATGTGTATGCCAAAATATTATAATTTAAAAATAAAAATCGACCTGCTTCGGGAATTTTAATTAAAGTCGCCAGTTTACGAAATAACGAATTTATTCCTTTCATTTGCACCATACTGTAATAGGTACTACATTATTTTCTAAAGGCAGATTGTTCATTCGTTAGGCATTTGACGAGTTTTGTTATCATTCTATTGCATACAATCCTAGTAGATAATTGACTAGGGTAACAAAGGTAGTACGGGAGAAAATTGCGCCATCAGTCACAGACTTCATCACTCTAAACTAAATGATATAGTAGCAATGTTGAAGTTACGAACAATCCATACAAACCTAATAATATAAATATTATTCAGGTCTATGCTCCAACAAGTGACAATTCAGAGGATGAAATCGAAAAATTGTATAACAACATAGATGAAATAATTCGAGTGACAAAAAGAGGTGAGATAACGATAATCATGAAAGACTTTAACTCCAAACTTGGTCGTGGTGCTGAAGGAGACAAGATAGGAGCGTACGGTCTCGATATCAGGAACAATCGGGGAGAGAGACTTATACAATTCTGCGTAGAGAACATGTTAATAGCCAATACCTTATTCAACAACATCCTTGAAAATCACCTGCAGCAACGGAAGATACTAATAGCATTGTTAATAATCAAATTGACTCCATTTTGATCAATAACAACTGTAATAAGTACATAAAATATACGAAAACCTACCCTTGAACTGATAAACATAGTGATCATAATCCAGTTATAATGGATATTAGGTTAAAAAGATTTCTGAAAGTTAAAAAGGAAAAGGTGACAAGAGAAATAAGTATTAACTTGGTACAGACAGACGTTGAAGTAACATGGAGTGATCTAACAACGAAAATATCAAAGATACAGGAAGATGACATCGGGTTCATGAAAACCAATTGGGAACAAAAATGAATAATGCAAGAGATGGACCTCATAGACGTAAGACAAAAACATAAAACAAACCCAATAGAATACAATAGAATCAATAACAGTCCAGAGAAATAAAGATTTTCTCGAGACACTCAAAGATCCAGGTAGCTGACTACTTTTTTAAACTCTTTTATTTAGTTCAATAGTTTGCGTCAAATCTTTAGACGTTAATTTCACTGCCTTTTCTCCAATGCAAATGAATGAAAATTTGCAGACATATGCATTCGCGGGAACAATACACGAATAATCAATAAAAAAATTTTTTTATGTTTATTAATTGTTTAAATAAAAAAACGATTTTAATGGAAAATGCTTAAATTCTCTTGTTTTTTACAATGTAAAAACTTGAAACTTTTACGGATTGTAGCTAATGATATGAGCTATACATAATTTCACTTTTTACGTTAATTGTTTACGTTATGCTTCATAAATAAACAATAAAGTTTAAAATTTTTTGCCGATTCCCTTTTCATGTTTAGTACATCATATGTTTTATACATATTTTAAGAAACATGACGATATATTTTAATGTTTGAAAAGTGTAAGACTAAAAAGTAAAAAATAAAAAAATATGAAAAAAATTTTTTTAGGAAACGCTTTTCTTTAGTTACGAGTGACTAAAATTAAAATATTTTAAAAAAAATCAAACTAAAAGCAAAAAATCAAAAAAAATTGAAAAAATCTAACACATAATAAGACGCGCCACGCTTTTCTTTGACGAATGTGTTAGATTTTTTCAATTTTTTTTTATTTTTTGCTTTTTAGTTAATTTCTTTAGTAACTAAAGAAAAGCGTTTCTTAAAAAATTTTTTTCATATTTTTTAATTAGTTATTGTAGATCTATAGGAAGAAAACCTACCTGTTTCCTGCCTAGAGTTCGCGTCCGTTTTTAATTATTAACAATTTAGTGTAAAAATCGCGATTTCTTTCGATTTTTTGCATCCCATTCAAAAGCTAAATAGTTGACATAAAATTACAAAATTTAATTTTTTAGAACATTGAAAAACCTTCAAAATGCCGATTTTTGAAAGTTAGAAAGTTAATTTGTTGCTACGCAAACTGCAAAATAAGTGAAAATCGTTATTTGTTAATAACTTTTACTAAAACTACCTTAAAACTTTAGTGTTTCACCCAAAGTTGGGTATTGGGGTACTTCACAAACCCTCAAAATTCCGATCCATTAATTAGTATAATAGTTATTCTATTTGTTTATCCCAGAGATTTTGCAATAACATAAGACAGAAAATAATGAAGATAGGGCAATTCTAAGTATGCCAAATGAAAGTAGAAGAGTGATAGTATCAAAATGTATTAAAAAAAGATAAAAAATTAATTAATGTAGTCAAAAATCCTAATGCCAAATTTTTGAAATTTTGTAGTTTATAATCATTTAGAATAACTTTAAAAATGTTGTGCGTATAAAAAATCTTTTTATATATTCGAAAAGCTAGTATTTTAACACGAATTTTGAAATAAAAAAAATTAGCCTGGGTTCATTTGGAAAGAAATGGATTAAAAAAAAATTAGAATATGTATGAAAGAACAGAAAATAGTAATGAATAAATTACTAGAATTTGGATTATAAAAGATTGTTGATTACTATACATAACATTAAAAATATCATTAGTAAACGGCTGTTGAACATTTCGGATAACATAAAAAACAATAAAAATTCTTCAGGAAATTTAAAAAATATTAAAAAATTGCTTAATTTTGAAGTTATGATCTAATTTTGATTGACTTTTTAACATTTTTTTATAAATCCTAAATACATGGCTGACAAAGACTAAATGTAACTATGGTTACATTTGAGACGGAGGTACAAAAACCTCCATCTTCAAAAAATGTAGAAGTATACCGGCACTCAAATTTATCTGTTTGTCCTTCGTGTAATAGTGTATTTGTTAGATACCTACATATATGTTAATAATTTAACTTGCCACCAATCATAATAAATGGCATTCGAGAATACCTTTCTTTTCTTGACGAAATGCCCCTGAAGATGCTCTAGGAGCGAAAGTATATTTGGGCAAGGTTAAATAAAATTCACTGCTCGATATCTTCCTTTTATTTCGTAAAATTCATAAATAAAATAGTTTTGCCATTTGCACATTAAAAAATTCACAATTTGCGAACACTCCCAAATATGTACAGAATAGTAAACCACATAAAAATAATGCATAAACTCACAGAAAAATCAGCATTTGATGTATTATAGGGCATAAAACATCCACCAACATATCTTTTTAGTCAAAGCATGGCTGTTAACCTTGTGATTGTGAAATAGTGACAATCAAAAATACAACATAGCATTAGTGGTTAAATAAGCGATAAGTTTAAAGTAATAAGTGATAGCATCCTCAGAAGCCCTTGGTTTTGAAACTTTTTGAGCATTTTGTCAACTGTCTATTGTATAGTTGTTTTATAATTGAGAATATTTGCGGTGTAGTCAATATTTTATTGAGCAGAAACAATGAAAATGTATCGAAAGTTGCAAGTGATCAATAGTTTGAAAGCTCATTAAAGAAAATTGCTTATCGAAAACTAGGACGCCCCAAAGAAGCGTTTATACTTTGCATGTGGTCCATCATATCAGTGTTGACAGACTCGAGTTCATATGGTTGATTGTAAATCATGTAAATTGGCGTTCATGTCAGTTGCTAAATGGTGCGTTTAAAATTCAACAAAAGAAAAAATAATAGTATAATTAACAAGTTTAACTAATGAGTAACATCCCAAACGGAAAATTTTATAAAAATATTAGTCGTCAGGGACTAGACATACAAAACTAGATTAGGTTAGAATAACGATTAACACAAGAAATACAAGCAATATAATCACAATAATATTAAAAACGTCACAAAAGACAAACAGAAAAAACAGTAAGCAAAAATCAGTATAAAAACAAGTAAACTCAATATTTAAAATCAGATTTTCAATCTGAATGGTTAAGAATTCTACCTCGCCTGATATTGACATACCTAGGCGAAAATGACATAGTTACTGACCAAGCTGTAGTGAGTGGCTAGTTTTGTTCATACTCTATGTTTTTGATAGTGCCGAAAAGGAAAATTAAGTTTATTTTAAATTATAAGGGGGAACATCCTCAGAAACGCAATTTTTACCCTAAAAATAAAAAAAAAGAAATCACGTTTTTTTTGCATTTAACTCGCTACAGCTCTGTTCGATTTTATTATTTTTTTTTCAGATATATTTATTTCAGAAATTTATTTCAAATACTTTAGAAATATATTCAGATTACAGAATATATTTCTTACATTTCTGAGGACTATAGGACCTGTTGCAAGCTTTCAGTCAAGCTTATTCTTATAGAAGCTATATTTTTTTTAAACAAAAGGTGCAGATTCGTGAATTACAAAGTTAAATCGATTTGTAATCACGTTTATGTTAAAATATAGAGCACAAATAAGTTTTGTGGGGAGTTTTCGACCAAAATATTTTATAGACAAAAAATGTTGCAACTTTTAAAACCGACGTTATACACCTCCAGAATATTTATCGCTTATTTCTCGATTTCTCACCAAATAGAATCGCTGATTTCTCGAGACACTGACCACGACTGGTGAATGACTAATTTTGGTCTTACTTTATGTTTTTTATGGTGCTGAAAACGAAGATAAAGTTTATTTTGAATTATAAATGGGAGAACATTGTCAAAATCGCAATTTTACCTTAAAAATAAAAAAAAATTAAATCACGTTTTTCTTGTAATTTATATTTTATTATAAACGTGATTAAAAAGCTAAAATTTCAAATTTTGTCACTTAACTTTTGCGATTTAACTTTAACAATTCATATATTTGCACCTTTTACTTTAAAAAATTCATAACTTTTATTAGAATAAGACTGAATGCTTGTAACGGATTCGATAATCTTCAGAAAAATGAAAAATATATGCTTTAAAAATTTCGAGTGAAACGAAACGAAAAGAGTGAAGGCAGTTAACACGTTAACGGACAGAACGTCTATAGACGTCTAATTTCGATTGATGTAATATGACACAACGTATATAGACGTTGCATTTTTCCTACTCTATTTTGCAAAATACATATAGTGTCACAACACTTGCTTATACATTTGACGCACTGTCCGTCAACGTGTTAAATAGTAGAAAATATCCAAACTATGAGTCCCGAAAGTCTACTTGCAATAGTAAGGGAAAAAGGCAGAAATAAATTAGATTACGATCAGATAATAATGGATATGACAAATAAATAAAAAAAAAGAATAAATGAGCCTGACTAAAATGAAAATATTTACGAATAAAAATGAGTGATTGGAGAAAAAAATCGCAATTTAAATAAATCCTTCATTAAAATAACCTTAGTATTTAATTAAAGGGGTAGGCGCAAAATCTTGGTAGAATGCTATTTAAATGCATTCATTTGTTCGAATCCTTTAAAAATGAAAGATTACATTATTATCGAGGGCTTAAAGTCCCTGAAAATTTCTATGTTCATTTTAATAGGTTTAAAAGGTGAAAAAAAAAGAGAAAATTTAGTGTGATTTTTAATTTCATATATTTTCATTCAAAAGAAACTTTTCGTTTATTCTTTCGGGTCTTTCGGCCCTCGGTAATAATGTAATCTTTCATTCTGCGTTTAAATTTTTTTTAAATATTTATTAGTTTTCTCAGAATTAAAAACAAATAAATGAATTTAAATAACATTGGACCAAAATTTTGCTCCTACCTCCTCAAGTAATTAAAACTTACTAATAGTAAACGTGCTAATAAGCTGTTACATGCTACGGAAAGAAAATCATACTCCTTTTAATGTTCATAGATTGCAAACAAGCGTACGATACAATAATATGAAATCAAATATTTCGGGAACTAAAATACGAGTAACTAGAAGTACAACTAGTCCAAGTAATGAAGCTTAAAATAGGACAAAACCTCGCAATTTTTACAAAATGGATAGATTTGCTTGAAAATTTGAGTATAAGTAGTGGATAGTCCAAGGATCAATATCTATATGATGCCGTAAGGAGCTTTTACCATGGGGGTGGTTGCCACCCCATCACGGGGGTGGAAATTTTTTATTATATTTTGACCGCAAAAGTTGGTAAAAACATTCATTCTAAGCAAAAAACGTTTAATACATTTTTTTGATAAAATTTATAGTTTTTGATTTATTCGCTATCGAAAATGTTAGTTTTATGTCGAAAAAATCAATGTTTTCTGTTAATAACTCAAAAAGTTTTCGTTTTATCAAATCAACTTTACTTAACGAAAATGTACCTTTTGAGAAAAACCGTGTTTTCTAATTTTCTTTAAGGCCAACAGTAATTGAGTTATACTTTAATATATTGTAGCTCTTCTTCGTCAAATGCTAAATATTGCAGTTTCAAACTCAAAAGACGGGAAAACTATGCATTTTTCGAGGATAACTTGTTTAATCTAATTTAAAGTATTTAAAAACATCTATCTCCAGAAATAAAAAAGTCTCTAGCTCAAAAATTAAGTGACTTATAATGAATAGAATGTCAGTCCCTATTTTTTTCAGGGAAAAAGTGATCCGACACAACCCCCTAATCACCGCCCTAATTTAAATTAGTCATTGACCTTATTTAGTCTTCTTTATTTATATATTATTAACAGGTTCTAGAAGTTTGACCGGCTTAGAATGATTAGTTTAAAAAATAAAATGGAGTTAAAAGCGGATAACGAATTTTTGTACTTTGGAAAAAAATGCCCTTCTCTTCAGAATAAAAAGATTAGCATCAGAGATACGAAAAAATGTTTGAATATGAAATTGTAGCTTATTTAGTGCCCAAGAAGATAGTTTGCCAAAATTTTTTTTAAGGCAAAAAGTGAGTGAGCTATTGACAATTAAAACTTGTAATAACATGCAAAAACCACCTTTACCAACCCTTTCAAAGTCACCCCTTTTTGCGGCTGAGGATTTTAAAAAGATTTAATACTAATAGCCTTATAGATCTTGTAAAAACCTACAAAATCCTTTTTTACCAAATTTTCTAAGATAAAAAATAAAAAAGTTACGGTTAAAAAATCAATATATTTTTTTGAAAAAAAAAATGAGAAATATAATTGGGAGCATAATAATGTAAGTTATCGGTGTTTTTAGTCATTAGCCTTGTTCATGATTCTTTATTTATGTATTATTAATAGATTCTAGAAGTTTGACTGGCTTAAAATGATTAGTTTTTGTAGTTTTGTAGAATTTTTGTAGTTTGGTAAAAAATGCCATTTTCTTCAGAATATAAAGATTAGCATCAGAGATACGAAAACATGTTTAAATATGAAATTGTAGGTTATTTATTCCTAAAAACATGGTTTAAAGAAAATTTTTCTACGGCAAAAATTGAGTGAATCGTAAATGAGTATACTATCGAAAAAAATTGATTTTTTCGATATAAAACTAACACTTTCGATAGCGAATAAATCGAAAACTGTTAATTTTATCAAAAAAATGTATAGAACATTTTTGGCTTAGAATGAATGTTTTTATCAACTTTTGCAGTCAAAATATAATAACAAATTTCGACCCCCGAGATGGGGTGGCAACCACCCTCATGGTAAAAGCGAATTACGGTATCATATAGATTTTGATCCTTGGACTATCCACTACTTATTCTCAAATTTTCAAGCAAATCGATCCATTCTGTAAAAATTGCGAGGTGAAAAGCTTCAGTTCCTGTACTAAACGAAATATGGTCCAATTAGAAAATAATGCTAAAACCAACCAAAAAAGTCTAAATGGCATAATCAGGATTGTTATGCAAAACAAAGAATGAGACAAGGAAATCCATTGGTTAGAGTACTCTTTAAACCAACGCTAAAAATATAAATGGAAGTATGCAAGATAAAAACAAAAGCAAATATAATAAAAACTCTATGATGAAGTAAAAATAACAAACTTTATAAAGTCATCAGAAATATGAAGGTTGGGACATTTAGAAAGTCGGTCTGATGGCCAATCGAACCAGCGTGCTCGATTCCTACCGGAAAGGTGTGTCGACGCTAGAAAAAAGAAAAAATAATATATAGGACATATATAAAATAATTTAAAGAAAGGATGTCAAAATTAGTTCTGTCGCGACAAATACAACACAGAAGAAAATAGAGTGCATGACAAAGACATAGCAATAATGATAAAAATATTCAAAATGTACAGACATGAACAATTGGAAGAAGAATATGCAAAATAAAAGAAAATTAAACGAATACTTAAAGAAATGAATAAAGGGAAGGATTCGAACGAGTTTTCTAAAGGCCAAAACTGTTCTATTGTGTATTTTTGAAATTCAAAGAAGCTTTTTTAAACGCTTTTATTTAGTTCAATAGTTTGCGTCAAATTTTTAGACGTTAATTTGACTGCCTTTTCCCCAATGCAAATGAATGAAAATTTGCAGACATATGCATTCGTGGAAACAATACACGAATAGTCAATGAAAAAAAATTTTTTATGATTATTAATTGTTTAAATAATAAAAAACGATTTTAATGGAAAATGCTTAAATTCGCTTGTTTTTTACAATGTAAAAACTTGAAACTTTTACAGATTGTAGCTAATTATATGAACTATACATAATTTCACTTTTTACGTTAATTGTTTATGTTATGCTTCATAAATAAATAATAAAGTTTCAATTTTTTTGCCGATTCCGACTACTTTTCATGTTAGTACATATTATGTTTTATACATATGTTAATAAACATGATGCTATTATATTTTAATGTTTGAAAAGTGTAAGACTAAAAAGTAAAAAATATCAAAAGTATGAAAAAAAATTTTTTAAGCTTTTTTAGTTACGAGTGACTAAAATTAAACATATAAAACAAATCAACCAAAAAGCAAAAAATAAAAAAAAATTGAAAAAATCTAACACATTCGTTAAAGAAAAGCGTGGGACGAACTTAATTCGATGAAGACGCACCACGCTTTTCTTTGACGAATGTGTTGGATTTTTTCAATTTTTTTTAATTATTTGCTTTTTAGTTGATTTTTTTTTATAATATTTTTAATTTTACTCACTCGTAACTAAAAAAAAGCGTTTCTTAAAAAAAATTTTTTCATATTTTTTTATTCCATTTTAAAAGTGATAATCAGGGAAACAAAAAAATCTGATCACTATTTATGTACTTTACCTTATTTATTAACGTTGCTAAATAAATATTGTAATGAATGATGAAAAACGCACAAAACTAAATTCACAATTGACAAGTTCAAACTGTATTCATGTTCAAAACTAAGTTCTAACACGTATTTCTTTAAAAATATTTTTCATATAGTTCAGATTAAAGAAAAATGGTACTTATACTCTATAGCACGTGGTAAACCGTTCAAAAACAAAGTTGACGTACTCCTGCCGTATCGAGAACGGTACTAAACATAAACAAGCAGTAAGACAACACAAGAGTACCTGCTTGTGTTGGATATGGTGTGGTGTGAGAAATCTGACAAAATAGTACGGTAAAATTTACGTGAAGATATCAAAAATTCTTATTGCTCATAAATCAGTTGATCAAATATGTATATAACAAAAAACCATAGTTTTTAAACACTGAATTGACTTGGGTCAAATTTAACCCTTAACTTGGCGGTGTGTACTCCAGGATACGTTGTTTATTAAAATTAATTTCTCTATATATACGTAAAGTTGCCGCGAGATTTTAAACGTACCCTCTCCATAAAGTATTCGCCTAACCAATAAATTAATTTGAATGTCATACACAGAGATTTCCACCAATGAGAGAGCGTTTTATGTAAGCGTGCTAAAAATGGCTTCCAAAAAAGGTGTTAGTTTGTGTCATTCGGAAAGTAAATTCATTTTTTAAATGTTTGAAGTTATTATCTGAATTGGTAAACTATAATTCTAGATAATTAGGCCTGCAACAATCAATCGTATAAAATAATATTCAGGATTCGTTTATAAACAAATAGATAGGGTCACTTTGAAAAGTAGTATCTCTGAAAATACATTGCCAGGTTAGCGGCAATTTAGATAGTATCCTTGAATATACATTGGCAGGTACTGATGAAAATTGAATGAGTATCTTTTTGGATACATCACCCGGTATATGGACAAATACTAACTGTTTCTTATTAGCTACTTTGCCCATTAGAGGATTAACAGAAAAGTGATAAAAACATTTGGTATATTATGTTTGTAATGATTTATCGTATGTTCTTATCTACTCCAAAAGCTTTGTATGTATGTCCCAGCTTGTATGTATGAATTATTTATGTATGTCCGTCAATATTTCTTATTTCTTGAAAGTATTCGTATAAAAAAATGTTACAGTATGTTTTCATATTATCGAATTCTATTTTTTACATATTAGGTATATACAGTGCGTCTATAAAGTAACGCATAAATTCATTAGATATTATCTAAATAAACATAGAAATGCCCGAAACAGATCGATTTTTATTTTTAAATTACGATTTTTTTGACATAATACTAGTGACGTCATCCTTCTGGGCGTGATGACATTATCGATTACACCGAAAAAGAAGATTCGTAGTCACGTCATATATTCGTAGAATATACCTGGAGAAGATGTCAGAAAAGATCTTTTCGGACACTTTTCAACTTTTACAACCAAAGGACGATGCCGAAACTGTTGCAAAGGACAAACAGCAATGAGTTGTACAAAATGTAGGGCGAGATTATGTTTGACGGAATCCCGTAATTGTTTTTATGATTTTCATAATAACTATTTTTAATAATATATAGTAAAATAAGTATTTTTTATACTTATAATTACTTTCTACTTTTATTTTTTGAGTGTTCCAAGTTTTATTTGAAGTTTTGAATTTAAGTTTTAAAAATAAATGTTTGATCATCATTGTAGTTTATTTATAATTTATAAATGTACATGATTATAATATATATTAATTGATTCAATACTGTGTGTATTAGTCCTGTCGCCAGGGGGGTACAACGGCCTCGTTAATTCAGATGGACTTACCCAAGTTTTTTTTATGTATTTTGACCCGTAGAACACGAATTTTTTGGGTAACAGTTGATCCGGATGTCGATAAGATTGTTATAGACCAAGAACTTGAGGAATCAAATAACAGCGATTTTTGGCAAAACAAAACAATATTTTGTATTTTTTGGGTCATTTTAAGCAAAAAATATTTCTACAAGTTTTTTAGTAGGATGCACAGTTTTCGAGATAAACGCGGTTGAACTTTCAAAAAATCGAAAAACTGCAATTTTTAAACCCGAATAACTTTTGATTAAAAAGTAAAACAGCAATTCTGCTTAGCGCCTTTGAAAGTTCAAGTCAAATTATGTCGGTTTTGATTATTTGCATTGCTAAAAATTTATTGTGTTACTGTTAAACAAAGCTACAAACAACTAGTGCGTGAGTGATGTTTCTATGATTTCTCATTTAAAATCGAACGAGTAGGTAGAATAGGTACTAGTGCAATCAAGACTATTTCTACGTTACATGCGTTAAAACGCATGTAAAAGCACGGGAAACCCTACGTGTTTATAGCTTTGTTAAACAATAAAAAAATAAATTTTTACCAATGCAAATAATCAAAACCGATATAATTTGACTTAAACTTTCAAATGCGGTAAGCAGACTTGCTATTTTATTTTTTAATCAAAAGTTATTCGGGTTCAAAAATTGCAATTTTTCGATTTTTTTAAAGTTCAACCGCGTTTATCTCGAAAACTGTGCATCCTACGAAAAAACTTGTAGAAATATTTTTTACTTAAAATGGCCCAAAAAATACAAAATATTGTTTTGTTTTGCCAAAAATCGCTGTTATTTGATTCCTCAAGTTCTTGGTCTATAACAATCTTATCGACATCCGGATCAACTGTTACCCAAAAAATTCGTGTTCTACGGGTCAAAATACATAAAAAAAACTTGAGTAAGTCCATCTGAATTAACGAGGCCGTTGTACCCCCCCCTGGCGACAGGACTATATGGTTGAAACCCCTACACAAAAAGCCGTCTATTCATAATTGAAGTAACACAAAATTCCACAAAATAAAATGACAATATTAAACAAATCTACAAATGTTTCGCTAAAAGTCTTGAAAATTCTAAAGACTTTTAGCGGAACAATTTATTGTAGATTTGTTTATTGTTTTCATTATATTTTGTGGAATTTTGATAATTTTGTTTTAATTCAATGACCCAATATATTGGTCCAAACTACAAATATACATCTTGGCAATGTATCTTTCTAGATACGGAGGTATTTTTTTAATAACCTGGCAATGTATCTATTGGGCATCAGTACTTGTTTTATAGTGTTCCTGGCAATGTGTCTTGCGAGGTACATTGTAATGTACGGGACGCCTAGTAGTGTATCTTATGGGATACAATGTCAATAAAATGTCAAAAAATTTAAAATAGAAAAAAAACTGTAATTGACTCTGATAATGGAGCCTTCTAAAAATCACATCCAGTAAGCAAAAACATGTTTCTTACAGCGGTTATAGGCGCGCCAAGTTAAGGGTTAAGTCAGTTCTTGGCAGTTTATTGCATGAAATAAATAAATACTGGTCTCATTCACGGAAAAACAATTATTGAAAGTATTAATTATTATGGTTGGATTTGAGGTAAAACTTGAAGTAGTAATTTATTTAATATAAATGTATTATTTAATATATACACCTATCATACAATCCTCTGTTAGTAAACTGAGAAGAAATTTAGAGAAACTAGACACGTTATACATCTTGTAAATGCTGGTGGTCCAATAAATGATAATACAAGCCTTGATGTATAATTAAGTATGCCAGAGAAAGATTAATATAAAATTCATAATGTCCAGGAAGTCAATGAGGATGATCCAGATAGCCGAATGCAGTTTTGCGAAGTAATGCAAGATTTGTGTAGTCAAAATCCCCGCTTCATTCATTAAATCTTTTTTTCTGATGAAGCAGCCTTCTTGAGTCTGCAAAACTACAGATATTGGAGTGAAGAGACTCTTCATTGGATAACTGAGGCACATACTCAGCACTGTCAAAAATTAAACGTATGAGCTGGAATAGTCGAGGATGGAATTCAAGGTTCTTTTTCATCATTCTATACAGACATTTTCCAATTGAAAATGATCGTAATTTGTCAAATAAAAACATATGGTTTCAGCACTTTTGCACTTTGAACTTTTTGTTCGTGATTGTTTAAACAGATCTTCCATTGAAATAAACTTACGTGCATAGAAATCGGCCCACCTAAAAATTTGGTCATTTTTGAAGTCTCGTATTTCCTAAACCTGTTGGCCGATTTAAGTGATTTTTTACTATGTTATAGCCTTGTTCTTCAACAATATCGCTGTAATAATATTATTGCTAAACAGGTAAGTGCTATTTTATACCGGGTGTAACAATGATAGTGTGTTTTTTCCTCAAAGTTCGGAAATCCTGTGGAATATTCTAGGTATGTGGAATATTCTAGCGTATATAAAATATTGAAATTAAAACTCTACTGTAGCCTTATAGTCCTGTCGCCAGGGGGGGTACAACGGCCTCGTTAATTCAGATGGACTTACCCAAGTTTTTTTTATGTATTTTGACCCGTAGAACACGAAATTTTTGGGTAACAGTTGATCCGGATGTCGATAAGATTGTTATAGACCAAGAACTTGAGGAATCAAATAACAGCGATTTTTGGCAAAACAAAACAATATTTTGTATTTTTTGGGTCATTTTAAGCAAAAAATATTTCTACAAGTTTTTTAGTAGGATGCACAGTTTTCGAGATAAACGCGGTTGAACTTTCAAAAAATCGAAAAACTGCAATTTTTAAACCCGAATAACTTTTGATTAAAAAATAAAATAGCAATTCTGCTTAGCACCTTTGAAAGTTCAAGTCAAATTATGTCGGTTTTGATTATTTGCATTGCTAAAAATTTATTGTGTTATTGTTAAACAAAGCTACAAACAACTAGTGCGTGAGTGATGTTTCTATGATTTCTCATTTAAAATCGAACGAGTAGGTAGAATAGGTACTAGTGCAATCAAGACTATTTCTACGTTACATGCGTTAAAACGCATGTAAAAGCACGGGAAACCCTACGTGTTTATAGCTTTGTTAAACAATAAAAAAATAAATTTTTACCAATGCAAATAATCAAAACCGATATAATTTGACTTAAACTTTCAAATGCGGTAAGCAGACTTGCTATTTTATTTTTTAATCAAAAGTTATTCGGGTTCAAAAATTGCAATTTTTCGATTTTTTTAAAGTTCAACCGCGTTTATCTCGAAAACTGTGCATCCTACGAAAAAACTTGTAGAAATATTTTTTACTTAAAATGGCCCAAAAAATACAAAATATTGTTTTGTTTTGCCAGAAATCGCTGTTATTTGATTCCTCAAGTTCTTGGTCTATAACAATCTTATCGACATCCGGATCAACTGTTACCCAAAAAATTCGTGTTCTACGGGTCAAAATACATAAAAAAAACTTGAGTAAGTCCATCTGAATTAACGAGGCCGTTGTACCCCCCCTGGCGACAGGACTATTAGGCTTTCTCAACATTTTTCTTTTTGATTCATTCGCTCATGTTGGATAATAAAAAAGTTAGATATTTTAACAACTAGCAACGTTCTTCATCAATACAGGGTGTTTCTAAATAAGTGCGACAAACTTAAAGGGGTAATTCTGCATGAAAAAATAATGACCGTTAGGTTTATAATCATATGTTCGCAAATGCTTCGTTTCAGAAATACGGGATGTTGAATTTGTTCGTACAATCTGACGATTTATTTATTGCTCTAAAACCGCACGAGATATACAAATGAAATTGGGTAGGTTTTAATAGGTAATTATTGCGCATTTTTGGCATACAGTTAAGAATTGTATGTTCACCATTGACGTGCATACGGGTAATATGACCCGTATGCACGCCAATGGGGAATATAAAATTCTTAATTGTATGTCAAATATGCGCAATAACTACCTCTTAAAACCCACCAAATTTCATTTGCATATGTCAACCGGTTTTAGAGCAGTAAATAATTCGTTAGTTTGTAATCCCGTATCTCGAAAACGAAGCATTTGCGGACAAATGTTTATAAATGAAACGGTCATTATTTTTCATGCAGAATTTTCCCTTAAAGTTTGTCGCACTTATTTTGAAACACCCTGTATTGATGAAGAACGTTGCTAGTTGTTAAAATACCTAACTTTTTTATTATCCAACATAAGAGAATGAATCAAAAAGAAAAATGTTAAGAAAGCCTAAGGTTACAGTTGAGTTTTAATTTCAATATTTTATATACGCTAGAATATTTCACAGGGTGTTCCGAACTTTGAGGAAAAAACACACTATCACTGTTACACCCGGTATAAAATAACACTTGCCTATTTAGCAATAATATTATCACAGCAATATTGTTGAAGAATGAGGCTATAACATATTAAAAAAAAATCACTTAAATCGGCCAACAGGTTTAGGAAACACGAGACTTCAAAAATGACCAAATTTTTAGGTGGGCCGATTTCTATGCACGTAGGTTTATATACCGTTAAAACTTACTTTTAGTCTTCTAGGACTTGTATTATGCGGTTACTTTACCTCTTTGTGTAAAACTTTGTCTTATTTGACATTATACTCACATCAAAATAATCTAGGGGACATGACACCTACTTAGTAGCTTTAAATCAATGTTAGCTGCAAATTTCGTTGTTTTGTCGATTATTGTACCAACTTTATATACGTTTTTGGTCTATACGATAAAAAGTAATATTTCTTTACTGGTACTTGATTTTTGATGTGTATGTGGATTTTTATTTAGGTTTGCAATAGCCAATAATAGAAAGACACCTAATATCATGTAAATCGCGAAACGTAGTGGCCGGCTAGCGGGATACTTCAAGCTGGCAGAAATCAAAGAGACGTGTTGCAGAGGTTCTCCACGCGAACATATGTGTCATTAATAGTTTGTGGTTAAGGTTTCAAGAAACTACATAGTGATGTTGCTGAACGTCATACAGGCCGTACAAGGATAACCAAATTAAAGACCGTTTTATTTGGTTGCAGTCTTTGCGAGATCGTACTATAACTGTATCACAATTACAAATGAGACTACAAAAAAAACCCATCTAGGCCAGAGAACTATTTTTCCCGTGACATCTGTTGATACAGGTATCTAAGAACTGCTTTGGGTAAATTTGGTTACAATATCCAATATAATAAAAAAATATGAAAAAAAAATTTTAAGAAACGCTTTTCTTTAGTTACGAGTGACTAAAATTACAAATATAAAAAAAAATCAACTAAAAAGCAAAAAATAAAAAAAATTTAAAAAATCTAACACATTCGTCAAAGAAAAGCGTGGCGCGTCTTCATCGAATAAACGGTTTTCGCACCACGCTTTTCTTTAACGAATGTGTTAGATTTTTTCAATTTTTTTTATTTTTTGCTTTTTAGTTTTTTTTATATTTGTAATTTTAGTCACTCGTAACTAAAGAAAAGCGTTTCTTAAAAATTTTTTTTTCATATTTTTTTATTTTTTGCTTTTTAGTCTTACACTTTTCAAACATTAAAATATATCGTCATGTTTCTTAAAATATGTATAAAACATATGATAAAACTAACATAAAAAGTAGTCGGAATCGGCAAAAAATTTGAAATTCGTTTATTTATAAAGCATAACGTAAACAATTAACGTAAAAAGTGAAATTATGTATAGTTCATATCATTAGCTACAACACGTAAAAGTTTCAAGTTTTTACATTGTAAAAAACAAGAGAATTTAAGCATTTTCCATTAAAACCGTTTTTTTTATTTAAACAATTAATAAACATAAAAAACAAATTTTTATTGACTATTCGTGTATTGTTCCCGCGAATACGTATGTCTGCAAATTTTCATTCATTTGCATTGGAGAAAAGGCACTCAAACTAACATCTAAAGATTTGACGCAAAATATTGAACTAAATAAAAGCGTTTAAAAATTATGCAAAAAATCAAACGTCCTTTTTAACTTATACAATATATATAAACAATTAAAGATCGCTATTTGATTTTAAATATTAAACGTTGATACCGGTATGCTATATGGAAAGGTGATACAATTTTACTGAAGAAGCATAGAAAATTCTTTAAAATGAGTGTTTGAAAAGTTATTTTTGTCAATTTGTTACTTAGTTATTGGAAAAATAGCTTCAAAAGTTGATTTTTTTAAAATCCATTATAACTTTTTTAAAGATACACAAAAAACTTTAATTTCGCGTGAATCTAGGAACAATATCACAAGTATTCAAGAATTAAAATTTCAAGAAGTTTCACTAAATAATTATTGCAAAATTGAAATTGTTTATCCCAAAAAACTTTTATCTACGGCGTTATTATGCATAAACTATTAGGTCTACATAAATTCTGAAGACATCAAATCATCATCCAGAGAAAGGCTCATTTTATCAAATTAGATTATTTCTTGATTAAAATGTTTATAATAAATGTTGTAAAATAATTTTGAAAAAGTAATGTTATTTTAAGCTTATAAACAATTAAAATAACTCAGACACATTAACATGTAGGAAGTTAATTTTTTTTATTCGACATGTTAGTATTCTTATAAAAAACTGAAACAAAAATATAATACCCTACGATCTGCTTAATGCCTTAAAACCCGAACTAGCCACTTTTTTCAAAAATTCACCTTTGTATATAAACATTAGAAAATTTAAAAAGCAACATTTAAACGACGGAAGTCGCAATACCTGCGGTTCTAATCAACGAAAATTGATGTCCTTGTTGAAGTGAATACTTCTTATCGCTTGGTATGGAAATTTGTCGCCAAATACTAAATTCGTATTTGGCGTCATAAAAAAATCGTGCGCGAGTGGTAAGCTTGCAGTATACCTTAATACAGTGATGAGCGCGCTAATAACCGGCAAAATAACGCAAAAGATGGAAAACATATTAAGTTGTGAGATAAAATGGAATTAAACTAGTGGAGGTGGGAGATTTAGCGATAAAAACCTATTAACTTACATTCTATTTATTGCTTCCCACCTTTAGACGTATCAGAGGAGTATGCCAACTAAAACTGTCACTGTCAGAGTGGCAGTTGCCAAACTCGTCCGATACGTCTAAATAAGTTTACTTCACTTGTTTCATTTCTTTTTATCTCACAATTTAATGTGTTTTCCATCTTTTGCGCAATTTTGACGGTTATTAGCGCGCTCATCACTGTATACATATTTATATTACACCGTAAATATACACATATTTTAACTTTCGTAATAAACCTGATCCTGAATTTTCTACTGTTTGACTCGTTTCAGGGTGATTTCAACTATAGATCCCGAATTTTAAATAATTAACTGGGTTTAGGTCGTTTCAGCCCTAGAGGGGCGCTTTATTAAGTTTTTCGTAAAAATAAAGTGCGACACATGCTTTTATGGTAAAACTAAATATAGATTCCAAATTTTCTATGATTGGCTGGCTTCGGGTGGTTTCAACATTATAGGGGTAATTCGTAAAATGTTCTTAAAAAATATATATGGGTTGTTAGTAAATTAGAATGACAAACTTTAAGGAGTAATTCTACATAAAAAATAATGGCATTTTGTTCTATAAACGTATGTCCGCCAATGCTTCGTTTTCGAAATACGGAGAGTTGAAATTACTCTTACAAACTGATGATTTAGTTAATAAATAATTAATTATTTATTGCTCTAAATCTGGTTGAGGTATACAAATAAAACTTGGTGGATTTTAAGACATAGTTATTGCGCATTTTTTACAGTGAGATTTAAATACCTCAGTGGAGTACCTACTATTTTTTTTAATTTCAGATATAAAATTCTTTATTTTATTTTAACATACGCGCAATAATTACGTCTAAATACCACCAAATTTCATTTGCATACCTCAACCAATTGTTTTTTTTTATTTTTTATATATTTTTTTATATTTGCTAAGTGCTACAATCTGGTCTTTGACCAATGAGTAACTTTTTATCTATCCTATCTTACTAACTACTTAATATCTAAGAGTCACCCTTTGATGTCTTCTTAGTTGTTTTTATTATTACTGAAGCGCTTTTTGCTTGCGCACTATAACACAAAGCGCTGCTTTTCACTTTATTACGCACTGACAACCAGTTTTAAAGCAATAAATAAATCATCAGTTTGTAAGAAAAATTTCAACGTATATGTTTATAGAGCAAACTTTCATTATTTTTCATGTAGAATTACCCCTTAAAGAGTGTCCTACTTATTTATTAACACCCCGTATATATCTACACATGTTTTTATATTAAAACTAAGTATAGATTCTGAATTTTATATTATTGGTTGGGGGTTGATTTATTCAGTTTTTTCAAAAAATAAAGTATGATAAATATTCTTATGGTGAAACTAAGTGTAGACTCCTAATTTTCTATACCCCTGGAAGCTATATTTAGATTTACAATAAAACATGTGTTGAACGTTATTTTTGGAAAAACTGAACAAATCAACCTGTGTAGGGTTAAAACCACCATTAAGCCAGTGAGGAATTAAAAATTCGCAATCTATATTTAGTTTTAGTATAAAAGAATGTGTCGCACAATATTTTTTGAAAAAACTGACCAAATCAACCCGAAAGGGTTGAAACCACCCGATCCGAACCAATGATGTAAAATTCAGAATCTATATTTGGTTTTACCATAAAATACTTATGGCACTGTATTTTTTGGAAAAACTAAATAAATCTACCCCTATAGGGTTGAAATGACCCCAAACCCAGCAAATACCGCCAATCCACCCTACTAATTAAAAATTCGGAATCTACATGATTTATTTTTAGTACAAAAACATGTTTCGCACTAGATTAAAAAAAACATAACAAATTAACCCCAAAGGGTTGAAACCACCCAGAACCGAATCGATGATATAAAATTCGTAATCTATACTTAGTTTTACCATAAAAATACGTATCGCACTTTATTTTTTGAAAAACTAAATAAATCTACCCCTGTAGGGTTGAAATCACGCCTCAATCATTGGTACCCCAAACCCAGGAAATACCGCCGAACCACCCCACTAATTTAAAATTCGGAATCTACATGATTTAGTTTTAGTATAAAAACATATTTCGCACTAGATTAAAAAAAAACAGAACAAATCAACCCCAAAGGGTTAAAAACCACCCCGAGCCCAAAAAATAATATAAAATTCTGAATCTATACTTACTTTTATTATAATAACATATGTGTCGTATGTACCATAATTTTTTAAAAAATTTACAAATCACTCCTATAGTGTTGAAACCACCCCGAAGCCAGCCAATGATAGAAAATTTAGAATATATATTTAGCTTTAGCATAAAAGCATGTGTTGCACTTTATTTTTAAGAAAAACTTAATAAATCGGCCCTCTAGGGTTGAAACGACCTAAACCTAGTCATTATTTAAAATTCGGGATCTATGTTGAAATCACCCTGAAACCAGTCTTCTTCTTCTTTCTCATAATCCTTAGTGCCCTTCTGGGCATCGGATGTCGGGTTCCGCTTTTATCCATTTCTTCCAAGTGCTCCTATTGGTGGCTATATAATAGAACTCCATAAGTTATGGGGTAGTTACCCTGAGGAGAGGGTTGATTTGGTAAAACACTATTTATTCATACTATATTTACTGATCACTTCTAATTATCTGTAACGAGTTGGTGGGCTTGAGGTATAACTATCTAATCATGTATCTGAATCACGAATGATAATTGATAAAAGAATAATAAAAGAATGATCCGCGATGTCTTGCTGTAACTATACATAAACTAGAAAAGTGTTGATGTTTTTAATGCTGACACGAGCTGGCCGTGAATTAAGAATAATTAAGACACAGCATTATTGAAAACTAGGTACACTTGTGTTGAGTAATCGGTTTCACCTAATTATTTACCAACAAACGTGATGTTTGTTTTGTAAGACATTTAAAAATTAAATGAATATGTTTTGCTCTTATTTTGGATGCTGATAATCCTGTACATCCTCACCCTTACGGGAAAAATTTTCTGACTATCGACAAAGAAGAACATTTTTCTAGACAACGCCACCAACTGATTACTTTTAAAGATTTATACAAATTTATACAAATACAAAATACCATATAACAATACACAATATAAATACAAAATATACAAATATAAAATATACAAATATACAACTTATCACCCTAAAAAAATAGTCATCAAATATCGTATATTCTTACTTATTCCTTTTCTTAATCTCGCGAAAATCTATACTCAGAAATTGTAATCTATTTTACCTTTTCCAGATTTTAAAAAAATTTATAACTTTAATTCTTACATTTGAACTTAATTTTTAATTATATTTCTTTCACTTTTAAAACAATTATTTGATTTTCTGTCCTCATTCATATTCTTCTATTAAAAATTTCTCCTTTTTCTTCCTCTTCTTCTTGTCCGGTACTTTACTAATGCATATTTTCATTTTCTTTATACTTAGTACTTTCTTCATAGTGTACTATGGTCACAGAATAACTAACCATACAGAAGCGAAACTGACTGTCGTTTCCATTGATTGTGTGGGAACCGAAATATTTGACCTTGAGCCCTAGTTACAGAATGGAACTTGATGTTCTAAGGAATAGACCAATTCAAATGATGTGATATTTTGACAAGTAGTTATTAATTAATTTTGAAATATAAAATTTAACTATAAAATATAAATAAACTATAAAATAAAACATATATAAATATAAAATTTAACTAAAAACAACTCACTATCAGTCTAAAAGTGAGGTTATACCAGTTACATTGACACATGAGCATGAAAATTATGTTACCATTTTGGACCTGAGTTTCGCTTCTGTATGGTTAGTTATTCTGTGCTATGGTGTACATATTTTTCTTCTTTTTCATATTTCTTCATTATCATTTACTTCATATATCATAATATAATATCTTCCTTCATATATTCATGTAATTTTTCATAATTCTTCATTTATATATCATTTGCTTGATAAATTCTTCATTTTCTAACCCTAACCTACTCGGTGGGTAGTTTTTCGCAACTTTATATCCTTGAATTTGCTTCCGGTCCTTTTGCACGCCCTTAGTCGTGAGAAGGTTTGTTCCAAAAAGACAAAATGGATAGTTGTGCGTCTCTAAAATCTTCTTCTACTTCTCGCATCCCTAAATTCCTGTCTGATCCGAACTGCTTAATCTCGATGAGAGTCGGTTAGTTTTAAAACACGAAATGAGCCCAACAACTGCCCGGAGCAGTTGAGCTATAAAAATCATAACAATGGAGATATTCAACCTGACAATGGAGCAGAGGAACAAAAAACAAAAGGGAGAAAAGCGAGTGAAAGATCCCCAGGAAAAGAAATACAGCATATACCAAAAGCAATAAGAACAGCAGAAGGAGGAGCATATAATTCAAAAAACTGATAACACAGGCACCAAAAACTACAAAGCTACTTGTAAAAAAGACAACGCAAATGGAAAAGGACAACGAAAATAATGGAAAGGAAACAATATTAATAGGTACTTGGAATATTACAAGTCTGTATGGTAAAGAATTCGAATTGACAGAGGAAATAAAAACATATGGCATTGACATTCTAGGCCTGAGTGAAACGAAGAAAAAGGGAAGAGGAAATATGAGATGTGGTGATGGTTTGCAAGATCTTCTACTCAGGTGTACAAGAAATGGAAAGAGTAAAAGAGGGAGTCGCTTTTATAATCAAAGATGATTTGAGTAAAAGAGTTGTAAAATACCAAGCAATAAACTCTAGAATATTTACTGTAAGTATAAAACTAGACGAGTTAGTTAGCATAATACAAAAATATGCACCAGTCGAGGGCACAGAAGAACAAAAAATGTCTCAATTATATAGCGAACTCTAAGCAGCATTAGACGAAGTGAGAGAAGAGAGTGAGAACATACTTATTATGGGGGACTGGGATGCAAGAGTTGGAAATGACAATTTTGTGTAAATAATTACTTAAAAATTGGAAATACATTCTGGTATCAGAATATGGAGGATATATACACTTTTGAAGCACAGGAAAGAAATGCTAAAAGTCTAATAGATTACATCGTGATTCCTACAAAAATGGATATTATCAAAAATATAAAACCAGAAAAATTTGCAGAACTAAGCACTCAACACAAGCTACTCGTAGCCGAAATGACTACAAATAAAAAGAAATATATAGTCGATAAGTCATACACTAAGATAAATATTAAGAAGCCGAAAAAAAGAGAAAGAGAAAAATGACTATAAACAAAAAATATATGAGGAATTGCAAAGAATAGAGCTGGAAAGGGCTGAGGATATTGTTTTAATCACAGAAACAGTAGAGAAAATGCAGAAACTGATAGATATTTGGCAAAAAGAGATACAGAATTTAAAAATGGAAATAAATCTCAACAAAACAAAACTTATGATAATAAATGAAGATGAGAAAAAAGTAAGGAATACTAATATAATAGTAAGCGGACAAGTAATAGAACACGTATCTACTTTTGAATATTTGGGAAATATAATAACATATGATGGGAAAACGGACTTGGCAAGTAATAAACTGAAGAAGGCAACTAACGTGTATTACTCTTTAAATAATACAATTTTTGGAAGGTCAGAAATAAACAACAAAACTAAACTCAGAGTATATAACAGCATAGTAAATCCGATAATGACATATGGGGCGGAAACATGGATTGTGCAAAAGAAACAAGAATTAATGATAAACACGACCGAGATGAAATACATGAGAAGAATAGCTGGAGTTACGAAGTTTGATAGATTCAGAAATGAAGATATAAGAAGAGAGCTGAAACAAGAACCGATAATGAGGAAGATCAAAAACAAACAATTAAGCTGGTTTGGACACATACAACGAATGGAACAAAAGAGACTTACAAACAAGGTACATGAAGCCAAAATGGGAAACAAAATAAAATGTGAAGGCCGAGGAAGACATGGATGAACCAGATCCAGGATATAGGTGAAAGGAGACACATGAGTATGAGGGATATCAAGAACCTGGCTGTACAGGATTATCAGCGTCCAAAATAAGAGCAAAACATATTTATTTAATTTTTAAATGTCCTACAAAACAAACATCACGTTTGTTGTTAAATAATTAGGTGACACCGATTACTTAACACAAGTGAACCTAGTTTTCAATAACGCTGTGTCAGCTATTCAATATTATTCTTAATTCACGGCCAGCCCGTGTCAGCATTAAAAACATCAAAACTTTTCTAGTTTATTTATAGCTACAGCAAAGCATCGCGGATCATTCTTTTATTATTCTTTTATCAGTCATCATTCGTGATTCAGATACATGATTAGATAGTTATACCTCAAGCTCACCAACTCGTTACAGATATTAAGAAGTGATCAATAACTATAGTATGAATAAATAGTGTTTTACCAAATCAACCCTCTCCTCAGGGTAACTACCCCGTAACTTATGGAGTTCTATTATATGGCGACCTGAAAGACGAACTGGACTTCTGAGGCAGGGAACAGGAAAGATGGCGAGGTTCTATAATTGGAAGAGAAGAAAGAAAATTGGTAGATGAAGTATGAGATGGATTTGGAAAGACCTAGCCACAGGGTAGAATGGTAGACGTCGGCAGGAACGTTTGGAGTCATGGGACCACGCCCAGCTTCAAGAGGACACATGAAGGAAATGGACAATAGTGGACAAAAAGTGTAATCGTGAGTAACTTTTTAGCTATTTTTTAAATTGCATATACAGTCTCACATACACGAGTAATTTTTATTAATATAATATAAATAATATATAGTCATTTTAGAGGAACTTAATTTTTACTTAAATATGATTAAATTAGGTAAAATTTTTTCGTATATTATTAAGTTTTAGAAGTATTTCACCATATTCAATAATTTAGAAGATTGTTTTTTGGGAATTACATGTCATATATAGATAATGGTAATTGATAGTTTTATTTTAATAGAAATATAGCAATTCTTATATTATATCGTAAGAAATGTATATTAAAAGAATCATTTTTAACCATACGAGTAAGTAAATAAGTTTATTTTGATTTGATGTATTTTTGCTTGACGAAAATGATATTTTTGCATAAGGAAGTTATTTTGTATATAACAGTACTATTTTTAAACTAGGTACTCCAAGTATAATATTTATTATGATGATATTACGTGTTTGACATTGAAACGAATGAACTAAAAGGAATTCGCTAAGGCGACAAATTTTTACGAAGAAAGTCTATTACTATAAATAAAATTAGCCCGAAAAATAAAATATAAGATATTAGTATTCGCAGGGCCGCCGAGACGGATGAGCTGGCTCCGGTAAAAAGTGAAGGTTGGGCCCCCGGCAAAAAGTGAAGTGAGGGCCCCCGGCAAAATGTGAAGAGCGAGAAAAATTGTTTAATTTTTATAGAAATAAAATTATTAATAATAATAAACATTTCCGATATAAATTTTATTAAATTGTGATTATATTATTATAATAGTGAAAATATTTATAATAGGTACAGGTGCTTTTCGAATTTTCGGATTGGCAAAAAGTCTCTAATTTTCGAAAAATCGCATGATTTTGCCAAATCATTCTCAATTCACAAACTTGATAGGCATCTAACCGATCCTGTTTCATTGTAGCTATCATTACCTCACCATTTTTTATGCGAAAAAGAAAACTAAAGGATCTTTCTGCTTCTGCTACTGTCACCGGTAATGTGCAAAATATTCTTAACGCAATAACGATTCAAATTTGAGATGTTTAATTTTATTAAGCAAATCTATTGGACAAAGTTGAGATTCACCAATATTATCCTTGTATATCGCTCTCAATTTCATCTATCAATTCTTCACTGAAGTCTTCTTTATAAAACTCGCGCAATACATAATATCAATTTTTTCTTAATATTTTCGTCAACTTTATCTCGGAATATCCATAAAATATTAATTAGCGAATGAATTTTATTTTCCGCATTAAATCTTCTGGTTACGTTGCTTATTATATGACAACATTAAAAAATATTTTCCAGCGAAATTTTGAATTTTCAGTCTCATCACTACTAGGCCCAGGCAAATCATCAAAAAATCTCCCAGGCTTTTTGCGCCATTTTTCTTTATTTGATGTAAATTCTGGATTTATTCCATAATTTCTGGCAACTAATTTAGATTCTTCAGCATAGATTCTTCTGATTTTTTGTAAATATTCTAGAAGCCCTGATATATTTTTAATCTCCATATAGATACCATAGTTTTATCTGACTAATCCTAGTCTAGTAATAGTATTTGAATCCTGTGATTTATTGCTGTTAAAATGTTAAATCGATTAAAGGTCATGATATTAAATATAGCCGAGTATTGTCTAATTAAACGCATTATGGACATAAAGTGAAGAGCAAAAGAACTGGAAAAATTACGTCTTTGTCTGGTCGACGCCGGGCCCCTTACATCGCCGGGCCCCGGTAAAATGTACCGGCTGCACCGCCCTCTCGGCGGCTCTGAGTATTCGAAGAATAAAAGAAAGTATTTTAAGATGTTGGAAAGAAATTGGAAAATCCAGCATAAAGGACATATTGGAGACAGAAATGTCTCAATCAGTGGAAATTTTTGTTAAGAAATGCACGTAAATGCAAGGAAATGCAAAGATTTTTACTTATAAAAGAAAAAGAAAAAACTAAGTTTTCAATCTAATAGCACATAAAAAAACATCCAAAAATGTCATTCTACATCCTAACAGACTGAAAACAATGGGAACCTTCTCTGGTAACACCTCCGAGACTTCTACAATTTGCAAGCCATAACGGATGCTGAGACTAAGGAAGATGAGGGAATTTTACAATTTATAATTCACGTCCCATCTGCTCAGCGCGGTAAAGTTCCAACGAGAATGGTTCCCTTCATACTCCAATGGGACTAAACATAAATCAAAAATGAATAACCATTTTCAATTTCGTTGTAACACGAAACTACAGCCGCATCATTATTCCAGTTCAATCAGAGAGTGCAGCAAGCGCCTCTACCGGTTTCGAAACTTATTAGTCTCTCATCAGGAGGCACATATGCTGCTCTCTCTGACCCAACTAGGACAAACCCTGGCGTGCAGTTACGGATTGCAACGAACGAAATGGCAGGGATGCCCTAGCGGCAACTTCTATCAAAAGACTAAGTTTTCAATCTAATAGCACATAAAACAACATCCAAAAATGTCATTCTACATCCTACCAGACTGAAAACAATGGGAACCTTTTCTGGTAACACCTCCGAGGCTTCTACAATTTGCAAGCCATAACGGATGCTGAGACTAAGGAAGATGAGGAAATTTTACAATTTATAATTCACGTCCCATCTGGTCAGCGCGGTAAAGTTCCAACGAGAATGGTTCCCTTCATACTCCAATGGGAGTAAACATAAATCAAAAATGAATAACCATTTTCAATTTCGTTGCAACACGAAACTACAGCCGCATATCATTATTCCAGTTCAATCAGAGAGTGCAGCAAGCACCTCTACCAGTTTCGAAACTTATTAATCTCTCATCAGGAGGCACATATGCTGCTCTCTCTGACCCAACTAGGACAAACCCCGGCGTGCAGTTACGGATTGCAACGAACGAAATGGCAGGGATGCCTTAGCGGCAACTGCTATCAAAAAACTAAATTTTCAATCTAATAGCACATAAAACAACATCCAAAAATGTCATTCTACATCCCACCAGAATGAAAACAATGGGAACCTTCTCTGGTAACACCTCCGAGACTTCTACAATTTGCAAGCCATAACGGATGCTGAGACTAAGGAAGATGAGGGAATTTTACAATTTATAATTCACGTCCCATCTGCTCAGCGCGGTAAAGTTCCAACGAGAATGGTTCCCTTCATACTCCAATGGGACTAAACATAAATCAAAAATGAATAACCATTTTCAATTTCGTTGTAACACGAAACTACAGCCGCATCATTATTCCAGTTCAATCAGAGAGTGCAGCAAGCGCCTCTACCGGTTTCGAAACTTATTAGTCTCTCATCAGGAGGCACATATGCTGCTCTCTCTGACCCAACTAGGACAAACCCTGGCGTGCAGTTACGGATTGCAACGAACGAAATGGCAGGGATGCCCTAGCGGCAACTTCTATCAAAAGACTAAGTTTTCAATCTAATAGCACATAAAACAACATCCAAAAATGTCATTCTACATCCTACCAGACTGAAAACAATGGGAACCTTTTCTGGTAACACCTCCGAGGCTTCTACAATTTGCAAGCCATAACGGATGCTGAGACTAAGGAAGATGAGGAAATTTTACAATTTATAATTCACGTCCCATCTGGTCAGCGCGGTAAAGTTCCAACGAGAATGGTTCCCTTCATACTCCAATGGGAGTAAACATAAATCAAAAATGAATAACCATTTTCAATTTCGTTGCAACACGAAACTACAGCCGCATATCATTATTCCAGTTCAATCAGAGAGTGCAGCAAGCACCTCTACCAGTTTCGAAACTTATTAATCTCTCATCAGGAGGCACATATGCTGCTCTCTCTGACCCAACTAGGACAAACTCCGTCGTGCAGTTACGGATTGCAACGAACGAAATGGCAGGGATGCCTTAGCGGCAACTGCTATCAAAAAACTAAATTTTCAATCTAATAGCACATAAAACAACATCCAAAAATGTCATTTTACATCCTACCAGACTGAAAACAATGGGAACCTTCTCTGGTAACACCTCCGAGGCTTCTACAATTTGCAAATCATAACGGATTCTGAGACTAAGGATGAGAGACTAATAAGTTTCGAAACCGGTAGAGGTGCTTGCTGCACTCTCTGATTGAACTGGAATAATGATGCGGCTGTAGTTTCGTGTTGCAAATTAAATTGAAAATGGTTATTCATTTTTGATTTTTACTTATGTATAATATGACAAGACAAAGAAAAGAATCCTAAAATGGAAAAATTAAAAATATGACTATGGAAAAGAAAATAAAATTATTTATATACAAGGATATACAAGAATTTTTTATACAATGATTTTGTGAAGAAAAGAAAGTAATGATGGAAGAAGAAAAATAAAGACAAAACAGGTTATAACGACGTAGTGAAGTTTTATATATAGGACAAGAAAATCCCATTTGAGGGAAAAGACAAAAAATATTGAATATTAAGACTTAAAAAATTACCCTAGAGAAAGAGAAGGTATTAAGGAAGGATAATTTGAAGAAGATTGAACGTCAAAGATATGGAAAAATAGAATGATTGAAGAGAATTTTGGTACCCTAGTACAAAAAGTTACAGTACCTACAGTAAAAAGGTACTATTTAAGAAGAATACTTTGTATTGCTTCAAGTAACATAATTATTAGTGCAATATATAAAATAACTTTAAATTTCTATAATATTTATTTAATTCGAATGAGTCATGTAAGACTTCTATTTCAGTTAGAGAAATAGAGATTATTTTGGAGACGTAAAAGTGACTATTCGCGTAAAGAAACTGAACTTCGATTTAACTAGTTAACTATTTAAACCGAATTTATTTTCTTTATTTTTTACCCACTTCTGATTACCACTGTTACAAAACTGACTTTACCATGATCTTTTAGGCACTAATGTTTAGTTTTAGTTGACTATTTATTTTTAATACACTTACTTCTAAACAAATGAAAAACACTGAATTTATATCTTTTATTTTAAAAACTACGATATCTAATTGATTTATTACACTAAATCTAATACTTTATCTACATAATTACAAATTCAAAAATATACCGCGCCCGATACATATCAAAGTACACCGACGTATTCAAATTCACAACTAAATTCAAAAGTGTCTATTTATATAGTTATGTACAATTAGTCTACTGATTTACAGAAACATCGAAAGATAAATATTATTTACAGAGCAATAAAAAAAGGTTTATCCATGGCTTTCTAGATACGCCGATTGTAAACAAGTTTCTCTCGCCCACAGAAAGGGTCTCAGGCTGTCCGCCGCCAGAAGCTTCCGGAGTTGACAGGGCCGGCCTGGGACCGTGACAATATGAACATCAATAAAGGTAGATTCCGTAGTAGACCAGGGTGCATCTGTAAAAATATTAGTACATTTGGACATTGAGAGGTGACTCATATTTTTTTGCAGAAATTGCTTGAAAATAACTCATATAGTAATATTTGAGTTATCCTCCCACTCAAAAAGGTCCGGAACATTGTTTAAATAATCAAAATGTCAAAAAATTAAGGAAAAATTCGATTTTTTTCGAAAGAAAAAGTTGCACCGACATAAAAATTGCGTAATTAAATTTCCTACAATATAGGATTGGTTAAAATTTTTAAAAATTTTCACCCTTGTTGCAAAATAGTAATAATTGCGAAAAAACCATAAAAAAACAAGTATTCGCATTTTACATTTTTCAACCATTTATGTTACACTTAGGACATTTATATTTCACCCAAAAAAACTTTATGATTTAGTAAAACAATACTGTAAATTTCATTAAGATCGGTTCCATAGATTTTTCAAAATAAGTTTTACAATCCAGCTTTCGCAAAAAAATGGATTTTTTCAACATATTGCAGGATTGAAAATAAAGCAGACAGCAAGTTGAGTTTTTTTACATATAGAAGAATACTGTACCTTTCATTTGCAATTTACAAAATTAAAATAGGTTGACTACCACGGCGTCAGGAATTTTTTTAAATAAACATTAATTTTTGGTGCTACGCGTAGGACAGCGGATACGTTTGCTCTGATTGGGCATTCCAATGACCTTTGATAACGATTCATAACTAACGATTCATTTTAATTTTTAGTAGATTTCGACATAAATAAATAAATTTGTTTATTGCAAAATAAAACACATACTCTGTCCTTTGAAATAATATTTTTTAGCAAAAAAAATTTTTAATATTTTTTTATTATGCAATTGTTTAACCTTCGGATGACCAAACGGGGGAAATTGTGACCCCAGCGTATGTTTTTCTTTAATAAATTCAAAACTATTTTCAATTTTTAACTCATTAATTTTTTAATTGACTTTAATATCATCCTAGATATCCTCATATTTTGAAATAAAAAAAAATCCCTATATTTTACGAATAAAAAATATATTCTGAAGTTGATGTTCAGTAAAATACCGTCTATTATGTGTAATTACAAGTATGTAGTTTTACGCTAATGACGTCGACTTTGCAAAGTAACAAGACACTTAGTCAACATACACACTACATATGACACTAATACTCATGTTGTGACTGGCTGAATGACATAAAGTCCATGTCATAAAAATAAAAAAAAACTTCATTTTTTTGTTAATTGTTATTTTTGACATTTTTGACCTGGGATCATTTTTCCCCGCTCTTGATCATTTGTGTAACAAAAAAAAGGTTGGTCATCGGAAGGTTAAACAATATTTCACAAACAATAATCAAATTAGTTTGATTTTTGTGGAATTAAAATATTAAAATGCAAGAAAATATAGAGTTAGCAAATAATATATTAGATAAAGATATTAGAAATTTTAGAAATTTTTGTGGAAATCAACTTGTGTGAGTCGAACATTTTACATTTTCCAAATAGAATATATAATTTTTCATTATAATGCTGGTTTGCTTGATTTTTGTGGAATTAAAATACAACAAAATATAGAGTAAGCGAATAATATATTACATAAAGGTTGGTAAAAATTTTGGTGGAAATGAACTTGTGTGAATCGAACATTTTACAGTTTCCAAATAGAATATATAATTTTTCATTAGAATGCTAAAATATTTACATGTTAGTACCTGCTGTTTTTAAAAACTATTTAAAAAGTCACTACAGGTATCAACTTACTTTTGCTCTGTTCTCAAAAAAATAAAAACTAAAACACCAACTTAACAATTATTAACAATAACACATTTGTTTGTCCACAGCCGCAGTATTCGATAATTTTTGACAGGTCATTGGAATTCCCAATCAGAGCAAACGTATCCGCTGACCTGCGCGTAGCACCAAAAATTAATGTTTATTAATTTTTAAAAATTCCTGACGCCGTGGTAGTCAACCTATTTTAATTTTGCAAATTGCAAATGAAAGATACAATATTCTTCTATATGTAAAAAAACTCAACTTGCTGTCTGCTTTGTTTTCAGTCCTGCAATATTTTGAAAAAAATGCAATTTTTTGCGAATGCTGGATTGCAAAATTTATTTTGCAAAATCTGTTAAACCGATCTTAATAAAATGTACAGTGTTGTTTTATTGTAGGTATCATAAAGTTTTTCTGAGTGAAATATGAAGGTCCTAAGTTTAGCATAAATGGTTGAAAAACGTAAAATGCGAATACTTGTTTTTTTATGGTTTTTTTCGCAAATATTGCTGTTTTGCATCAAGGGTGACAATTTTTAAAATTTTCAACCAATTCTATATTGTAGGAAAAATTACGCAACTTTTATGTCAGTGCAACTTTTTTCGGAAATGAACACTTTTAAAGTTATAATAAAAAAAAACGAAGAAAAAAATCGAATATTTCTTTAATTTTTTTTGACATTTTGATTATTTAAACAATGTTCCGGACCTTTTTGAGCGGAAGGATAATTCAATTATTATTATAGGAGCAAGTTCCAAGCAGTTTCTGCAAAAAAATATGAGTCACCTCTCAACGTCCATCTCAAAACAGATACGCCATGAACTATAGCTATATTTAAGGTAGGTACACAAATTTTTTATAACTGAATCGCTTATTTCAGAAACAACCTAAGTCACATTTTGTCAATTTTGAGTTTATTATACCAACATGTATTTCTGTGGGTTACCCACAATTTATTTCAGAATACACCTAAGTCCCGTAAGCATAGTTGATTTTATAACGATTTAAAATATTCATATGATTTCTGAAACCACCTTAGTCCCACAGAAATGCATGTTAGTGTAATAAACTCAAAATCGCCAAAATGTGACTTAGGTTGTTTCTGAAATAAGCAATTCAATTATATAATCATAAAGAGACTTACGAACCTATATCTAACCAGGAATATATAGGAACTAACCAGGAACCTATATCTAAGACAATATGCAAAAGGAAATGGAGTTGCCTCCTCGGTTCAGGAGGGGCAGCCTCAGTCGTTTCGGCGCCTACTCTGCAGAGTTCTTAAAAAACTATTTGATAGACGTCTTCCTGCTATGGCACCAGGGGTATCTCTGTCTCAGTAGCCGTCTCTGACTGCTGAGTGTCCCAGGCCCTGGTTTCGAGAAGGTGCACACCACTTTGTTAAAACTGACTTTTAGAATCAATGAGGTGAACGCGTAGCTTAGCCTCATTGTTCTTTTCCTAGAGACGGCCATGTCCGCATCTCCGATCCCAAAGACGAACAGGTATTTTTTAGGATGGCTTTTTACCTCATGGTAGAAGGTGAACCATCTCGCAACTGCCATGTCTGGATTTTGCGCCATTACCCACAGCAGCACTATGTCCAGATCGTCGGAGGTGGTAACATCCCCCAAGATCTATAGGTAGGCTTTGGTAAGCTTCCTGAGCTTATCCTGACTGACAACTGTTTGAGGTCGGCTGGGACCTTTTCCAGTTCGTCCATTCCTAGTCTCTATACTATCTAGGAGAAATTCTCAGATATTCCAGAGAGCTAAGTGGTGACAGGAATTATTCTAGCGAGGCCGCTCTAACCGCAGCATCGATATAAGGGAAAATTTCAATCTGGAGTCTCGCCCAAGTAAGAACAAATGCTCTTTGGTATATATCAAAGAAACCATAACTAAACACATCAATATGACAACAGTAAATGTAGAAGTCGTCAAGTTTACCAACGATATGAATAGAAATGAACAGACCGCCCTATAATTTAGCCCAAAACCTTAGGAAACAACTAGCTAAACAAATTCTGCCGTGAAAAACCCAAGCCGACCTGTTAAATAGAATCTAGGAGAATCGTCTAATACCAAACGGCAAAACAAAATTGAAAAGTACTAAGTGCAAATACAAGAACAAAAAGGAAAATATGATCGATTAAAATAATTAAATAGTTTTTTGTTTCTACCGATGTCGTACTCTTTATTTTAATTTTGGTTTTTCATCGGTTAGTAACTAAACAAAGATAATTAGGCCAACTAAAGGAGTAAAGTCAAGTAAAAAATGAAACATACGTACAAAAGAACATTTACAGAAAATATAATAATCCTGGAGATATAACAAAATTGTTTTTTTTTATATTTCTTCTAAAATATGGGGGCAAATGTTGTAGTAAAAACCAATGCAAAATTTCTATTGTCTTGTATTATTAAAGGTTTCCTGTACTATGTCTACATCTCTCGCTACCACCGCTCTCTGATGATCTCTTCACTTAAGCGCATCTGATATGTATACTAGAAAAAAAAATTGGGAAAACTGAGGAAAGGAAGGGGCTACAATGTCGCTGGTTCAATGTAGATCAGCAGGTTAACAGAAATGATTAAATGATGCTAAGTTTCGTTTAAATATTAAGTAAAAGTATTAGATCTACAAGGATAATTGTGCCAATTTTGTCGGTAAACATACATAAAGTAGTAGCATAAATGGTTAAACTTATAAAGTCTACAGTATTTTGTTTTTCTCTTCCCATATTTGAGTATTCTAATTCGAATTTTAATAAATGTATTTTAAAGGATCTGGTTGTAGTAATATAGTGCAGTCACCGAAGGTTTTCACCTTCCATTTTGTTGAACCTCCATCGATTTTTATGAAAATTGGTGAGTAATTACAAATAGAAGATACCTCAAGAAATAAAAAGTAACATGGGACCAACTTGCGTTTTTACCCTGTGTGTGGATCCAAATTATTTAAAAAAAAATGAATAACCATTTTCAATTTCGTTGCAAAACGAAAATACAGCCGAACCATATTCTAGTCCAATCAGAGAGTGCTGCAAGCACCTCTACCGGTTTCGAAACTTATTAGTCTCTCATCAGGAGGCACATATGCTGCTCTCCCCGATCCAACCAAAACAAGCCCCAGCGTGCAGTCCCGGATTGCAACGAACGAAATGGCATGGATGCCCTAGCGGCAACTGCTAGCAAAAAGACTAAGTTTTCATTCTAATGGCATATAAAACAACATAATGCTATTCTACATCCCACCAGAATGAAAACAATGGGAACCTTCTCTGGTTACACCTCCGAGGCTTCTACAATTTGCAAGCCATACGGATGCTGAGACTAAGGAAGATGAGGGAATTCTACAATTTGCAATTCACGTCACATCTGCTCAGCGCGGTAAAGTTCCAACGAGAATGGTTCCCTTCATACTCCACACAGAGTAAATGTAAATGAAAAATGAATAACCATTTTCAATTTCGTTGCAAAACGAAAATACAGCCGAACCATATTCTAGTCCAATCAGAGAGTGCTGCAAGCACCTCTACCGGTTTCGAAACTTATTAGTCTCTCATCAGGAGGCACATATGCTGCTCTCCCCGATCCAACCAAAACAAGCCCCAGCGTGCAGTCCCGGATTGCAACGAACGAAATGGCATGGATGCCCTAGCGGCAACTGCTAGCAAAAAGACTAAGTTTTCATTCTAATGGCATATAAAACAACATAATGCTATTCTACATCCCACCAGAATGAAAACAATGGGAACCTTCTCTGGTTACACCTCCGAGGCTTCTACAATTTGCAAGCCATACGGATGCTGAGACTAAGGAAGATGAGGGAATTCTACAATTTGCAATTCACGTCACATCTGCTCAGCGCGGTAAAGTTCCAACGAGAATGGTTCCCTTCATACTCCACACAGAGTAAATGTAAATGAAAAAGCAGCACTCTCTGATTGGACTAGAATATGGTTCGGCTGTATTTTCGTTTTGCAACGAAATTGAAAATGGTTATTCATTTTTAATTTACATTTACTCTGTGTGGAGTATGAAGGGAACCATTCTCGTTGGAACTTTACCGCGCTGAGCAGATGTGACGTGAATTGCAAATTGTAGAATTCCCTCATCTTCCTTAGTCTCAGCATCCGTATGGCTTGCAAATTGTAGAAGCCTCGGAGGTGTAACCAGAGAAGGTTCCCATTGTTTTCATTCTGGTGGGATGTAGAATAGCATTATGTTGTTTTATATGCCATTAGAATGAAAACTTAGTCTTTTTTTTCCAAATTATTTTATTTAAAATAACCCCCTATAAATCGACAGAGGGATAAATTCTACGCAAAATTTGTTGTATTCTTTTTCTCATGATCATCTTTCAGTGCGTCACAGTTTTTCGATTTCTCTCTAACGCATTAAATTGTATGTGACAGAAAAAAAGGCACGTCTGGGAATACTTCGGTAATTATTCTAGTTCGGTGATTATTCTAGTTGTCGATAGATGGCGCCATAATCAAAAAAGAATTATTTATTAAATAAAATAATAATATTATCAATATAATCTGTACAATTTATAAGACTATACAAATGAAAGAAAATACCATTTTATAAATGCAATAGACACAATTGATTTGGTTTTATTCCAAATTGAAAATAAAATTTGACAACTGTCAGATTTAACTAAAATGTCACGTTAGAATAAATGTCATAAATGTGTATTATCACGGACTTACCTTTTTTTCTATAATTTGTGACGCACTGAAAAATGTTCATGAAAAGGAGAATATCAAGTTATTAAAATAAATTAATAATTTTGAGGTAAAGGCAGTTAAGATTTAATGACGATTAAGAGATACTACCATCTGTCTATGGCCATTTCAACCTCTTGATACCTTCAGCACAGCCTGTAGTGGTGCTCTGATAATCAAATCTCTTCGCCGTGTATGCCAATTACAATAAAATAATTAACAAAAAGACGCAATAGCGACATCTAATAAAAGATAAGCGAAACCCAAAAGGCTCTATTTTCAAACAAATACATATTTAAAAATAAAATCTTTTAAATTTCTTAAGTCGGAAACAAATTGTCACTTATATTAATACCTTATCCTTCTAAAATTTGCAAGGAACAAGGTGAAAAAATGCATAGACGTGAGGAATGTACAATATGCATTTCACAACAGATCAATTTTTTTTTTGTTTTTTGGCATTGGAAAAAACCCGTTTTACCACGAAAATTTATAACGTTTGAAAATCTATACATATAACATAACAGTATAACATAACCTAACATAATATAGTATAACAAAGCATAGTAACATAGTGTAGTATAATATAGTAACATAGTATAACAATACAGTAATTGAATACAATTTGGATTGGTTGATACATACCTAAAAGTTGAGGAAATTATAAGCTTCTCCTCATACGGCCCAAGAGTAAAAAATTTTATATAAACAAAATTTTATATCTATAAAACATAATATATAGTTGGTTCGCTAAACTCAGACGCAAATGGATAATGATTTTAGTACGTAACTTTTTTGTTTTTTACCAATTTTGACAAAATTTCCAAAATTACTAAATATTTAGTAATTATTAACTATTTAGTAATGATTTTTTTGGCAATTTTATCAAATTGGCAAAATTACTAGCTTAAATCACTAGCCAGTTGAGTCTGAGTTTAGCGAACGGACTATAGTATAACAAAGCATAATAACATAGTATAGTATATAGTAACATATAACATAGTATAACATAATACAGTAATTGAATACAATTTGGATTGGTTGATACAGACCTAAAAGTTGAAGAAATTATAAGCGTCTCCTCGTACGGCCCAAGAGTAAAAAATAGCTTTTACTTCGGGATTATAAAATGCACTCTAGCATAATGGAAAAACAATTTTGGGGAAACGGAATTTTTAATTTAGTTAGTTCCGTAATGAGGTAGCATTAATATAATAATAGAGGTGGTATTAGAATTATGACTTCATTAAAAAATCCAGTGATTAAAGTTGTCAAAATTGTCACTGCAGTCACAGAGGGGGATGTGGCCAATTTCATCTTATAAAGCTTGGAGTCGATCGCTTCGTTCCCGAAATGGCACCTGCTGTATTTGGTGATAATTTTTCTATTTGGATGACTTCTTTTAGCAAATTTTGTAGAAGGAAGTGTTGAAAAGAGAGTGCAGTACTGAAATGCAATGTTAGATCTAATTATTGTCCATTTGTCTGCCAAAATATCAACTAAACTAGCCAAACACATAAAAAAGAAAATAATAGCACCAGCCTTCAGGATAAACAACAACTTTAGCAAATATATTAAGAACAACAGCCAAAAGAAAAAGCACCTACATAGTAAGCACAGTGGTGTATATGTTACGGTCAATGTGATAAGTCTGGTCTGTATTAATAATTACCAGTAAATATTAATAGTAACCGTAGCAGTTAGTCAATGTGATTAATAATGCCTTTATGATTAGATCTACCGGCTATTATTAATACTTTCCTAACAATTCTGGTTAATGTAATAAAAACGCATTTTGGGCTTTGCTATTGTTTATTCATGAAATTTTTTAATAAAGTTAAACGCTTAAACAGAATTTATCAATCAAAAAATCTAACTAGACATGTAATAAGTAAAAACAGACTCGTATTCTCGCATTGACATCTGTTCAGTTGCCATCCAACATTCCTCATGTAGAGACAAATCCACCTGTTTAGCAACCCACGTGATGGGGGAGCCATGCAGTGTCTAAAGACCTTATATTTATAATGTTTATCCATCGTTTAAAACTATATTATTGTAACAAATTTTTATACCATTTAAAGGGTCTATACTCTGGTGTAAATGATGTAAGTGCTGAAGAGGACAGGGATGTACGGAAGAGATCTAAAAATAATAGCTAACCTGTATTGGAATCAATCAGCGGTGCTCCGAATAGATAAAGAATATACAGATCTGGTCAAAATCTTGGTGAGACAGGGGTGCATAATTTCATCGCTGATATTTAATCTGTCCTCAGAGCACATTTTTGAAGAGGCTCTAAAAGATATTGATGAATGAATCTCAATAAATGGAGTCAAGCTCAGTAACCTGCGGTATGGAGATGATACAATAGTGTTTTTCAATATCATAGAAGGGCTGCAAACCTTAATGAACAAAATAACGGAAAAAGGTAGAACATATGGACTGGATATAAACACCAGCAAAACCAAGCTAATGATCTTCCGCGAGCAAAACATAACTGGAGCAAATCTGTATGTGAACCAAATGGGAATTTAAAGAGTCTCACAATACAACAACTTGAAAACTATAATCAATGAGTCGTGGGACAATACCCAAGAGATTATATGTTGCATCGGAAAGGCAAAAAGTACATTCTTGACTATGAGCTCTGTGTTTAAGAGCCATGATCTCACCCTAGAAACAAAAATAAGGCTCCTTAAATATTACGTGTACTCAGTACTTCTACACGGAGTAGAAACGTGGACATTGAAGGCGGAACTCTATATAAACTTCAGGCTTTTGAGCTATGGTTGTACAGAAGGATCCTGAAGATAGCATTGACAGACAAAGTCACCAATGAAGAAGTGCTACGGAGGACGAACACAACCGCAGATTTGGTCAACTTTGTGAAGGTCCATAAGTTGCAGTATTTGGGACATATCATGAGAAATCAAAGAAGATTCGAGCTACTCCAATGCATTTTGCAAGGTAAAATTGAAGTAAAAGGGCAAAGGACAAGAAGAATATCCTGGCTTGCTAACCTGAGAGCATGGTATAGAAAAACTTCAACACAACTATTCCGTATAGCAACCTACAAAATCATCATAGCCAGAATGATCGACAACGTTCGAACCGGACAGGCACTCTGATACTCTGGTATTTTCTGGTGTCTCAGAAAGTGATCAACCGGTTTTAACCACTGATGATGATATTTTATATATCGAAAACGTTCTGTGATTGATGTAGCCCTTAAATGGATTTTAATAAATGTTATACCTTTTATAAAGGATTTTTCAATTAATTTTATTTGTGATTGATGTTATAGGTATAGCCAGCTACACGAAAATTATTTCCTTATAGATTTTTTTAATACACCTCTCTCCACTCCACAAGCTTCTACGCACTTAACGGTATTACAATTTATTACATTTACCATTTTAATACGGGATTTATTAATAATTATCGGTCGATTTGACTAATTCTGATATATTTATTACTTTAAGGGCCGATTGTTCGAACGCTAATCAACAATGATCACTATCAAATATTTAATTACTGTCACCAAAACTGTCAATGTCAACGTTTACTGGGTTGCTGAAAACATAATTTATTAAAATTATGAGATTAGTTAATCAATTAACATAACAATTATTAACATAATTGACTAAGTAATTTCATATTATGTTTTCAGCAACCCAAACAAAGTTGACATTGACAGTTGGTGACAGTAATTAAATGTTTGATAATGATCATTGTTGATTAGCTTTCGAACAACCGGCCCTTACCTAGCTATTCGGGTTGTATTAATAGGCTATTTTTTATGTATTACAGAAAGGAACTACAACGTTAACGGAGTTTTATTGTTTAATATATTCAATGGACCTCTAAATATGAAAAAACCGCGGAGTGCTACTATTTAAAGGAGTGCGTTTTTGAGAAAGGGGTGAATTAGTCCCTGGGCACAGGTCGAATTAGGGTGAGTTCTATGCACTTTTGGTACAAACACATCTACATGAAAATTGTTCCAGGTTAAATTTGCTATTGAAATATCACATTTCAAAGTAAAATATTTTTTTTTCAAAAATAGATTCAAAAGAAAAACAAGAAAACAACACGAAAGATAGCAATTTTGTTTTTTGCCCCATAATTTTTTTCCCATGGGGATATAGGTATAGGTATTGCTTCACAGAAAAAAAAATTCCATCCTTCCTCTTTAAAATGGTGTTTGGTAGAAGTCTCTATAGTTTGTGGTTTCCAATATATGATTTTTCAAATTTCGCTACTCACAGCGATTTTGACCCATTCTCCTTGTTACTTCGCAAACATTGTTGTGTAAAAATTTTCTACGCAGCTTTAGGTATATGTGAACAATTTCCCTTCGTTGGCTCAGTGTAGATGGTCTTTAAGTTGTGATGGAAACACCAAATAATAGTAGCAGAGTTTATTGATGAGACTTACACTATGGATGTTGACCCGGGGTACTTTGAGTAGAGACTTAAATGATGAGCGTTGAAGACAATCACTCGCGTTAATGAATTAATAATAATTGAATTTCTAGACAAGAGATCTTAGTTTTATATAAGTTTAAATTGGGTCAATGTAAACACGGGCCCCGCGTGATTTTGTGTATCTAATTAAGGTAAATTGTTTATCTTATGTCAGCAACTTTTGGCTGATGTCCAAATTATATTATTGTTAATTGACCAAATGTGTATGTAATTTAATTAATTACGTGTGTGTGTTTAATAACAAATAAATGCATTCGATCTACTGGGTGATAAAATGATACTGTCCAATTTCGGATATGAATACTGAATATTTGATATTGGACATACTGCGGACTCGGGCAGAAACTGGCCCAAGTGTCAATACTCAAAGTTTACATATAAGTATTACATAAAATAGTCAAATTCAAACATGTTAATAAATAAATAGTTTAAGAATAATCAACCATCTTCCAACCGTACTCTAGCTATCAATGTCCGACTCTATCTCTAGATTAAAATTAGGGCAATTGGATGAAAATGTGGAGAGTGGGATGTCGGCCTTTGAAGTCGACGGTACATTGTTATGCCGATTACTACTTAATACAGGTACTTCCTGTTCGTTAGTCTGAGTATGTGGATTCCCTGAACGACATAGTCGTACCACAGGACGGTATTTCCATAACGTGAGTATCCCAATAATTACCATTATAGTGATGGTCCCGGTGGCTACAAAATAATGCCAATTAGATTCTGGAATCGATTGCCACTGCGTATGCGTCATTTCTTGTTCTAGACTTTCCTCCTCAAGTAACGCGTGACGTAGCTCTCCTCCTGGTATGTCCAGGTAGGTGTTTAGAGGCATGTTAAACCTGCGGGGTGTCCTCGCCACCAATTGGGCCACGGGAGTGATTGGCGCCTTCAGGTAGCTTGTTACCGCTCTCTCCATCCCACTGCTAGTGGGGAGTAATGTAATATTTGTCGTTTGGGCGATACATTTGGGTGAAAGTTTCAGGAATGTGACTCGTTCCAGTACTCTTCCGCTCCGATTTCCATCGCAAATAATGGATATGTATATCGTGACTGGCGTGATAACGAGCCAGAGGTTGGGGGTACCCATCTTACTCCATTGAGCTGTCTGTATTGTCCTGGTTACCACTGGACATGTGCTATTCTTAGATCGCTCATAAATTTCTTCAAGTATGCAGTTTGGTTGGGTATCCATGTTCCTTATAGCCGTTGGTGAGCACGCTATCTGCGTCTTTGTCAACAGTAAACATCTTTCCCTATCTTCTGCGGTCAATTCGAAGTAGTGCAGTGTGTTATAATCTACGACCAGTAGATTCCTTGGGGCGACAAATGTGCGCAACACCGACCCCTCAACGTTAAGTGGTATGGCCGTGACTTTCAGCATGCTGTACTTAATTTTCCCTGTCACTATGAAATAGCCGATGACTGTTATATATCTACTAGGAAGAATTTCCTGTAGCTGGCTGTATACCATTAATTACAAGTAAAATTTAATAAAAAATTTTGGTCTTGGTAAAAGGTATATTATTTTAAAAAGCCCTATAGGGCTACAAACATCGAACAGAACGTTTTCGCTCTAAAAAGAGCATCATCAGTGTTGCCTAAAATAAGTATAACCATATTAATTATCAAAATGTTGAACTTAAAGTGATGACCAAGGTAGAATCAAAGTTTGGTTATACTTACAAGAACATGGTGAGCCAACCAAAAAATACGAAGGTCAAAGCCTTTCAAAAATGGACTAAAAGTCACATCAAAATGCTAACATAGCAAATTCCAAAGGATGGATATAATCCCTAAGGATATGGCCCTAGGATAACATATGACTCCCACACGTTGTAAGTGGGTCAAAGGTAACAAATTAGGTCATTATGTTACAAGAGCTGACAGGCAACTAAGATGTGAGATATCAAAAGCGAATCTGTCTGATGTCAAGACAACAATTGTCAATGGAACTTGAAGTATCATGAAAAATTGGTTACACAGCTACTAAATTTATAGTTGTTTATAGTACAAGCAATGATAACAGCTAACATCAGTGTGTTGGAATTATAAAAATAAAGAGTTAGTGAGAATAGATTATCTAGATGTAAAATAGAAGGGGGGAATTTGAGTACCCACAATCATCAATGAAGTGTACGTAAATTGATGAAGAAAGGTAGGCAAAACAACATACAGATAATGTAATGTATGGTTTATGTTTTGAAATTAGATAATTTATATTTGTGAACCAACACAAATGATGGCTGAGAGACTGGCTGAAAAACTAGAGACAAAATAGGGGTCGTGATATCAAATGCTGAAAAAGTTGTAAATGCAAAATCTTATTTATAAATTAATAAAATATAGATGGGTTCATCAACACAAATTTACAAGACTGAAAAAGTTGTATTACAAGCTTAGTCCAAATTTCTTTATTATGTCCTTTTATGTTAAATAACATCTAGGGCAAAGAAAAATTAATAACTTGGATAAAAGTGTCTAAGCTACAACTAAAGTGGGGTCAGATGAAGATAAGTGTTGAGTAAGATTATTGAGTATATGAGAAAATTAAAAATTGTGTTTATTTGAGATAGATGAGTTTGTGGTATATAAAGTAAATTTGACATCACTATTGAGACTAATGAACATTATTGAGAGACTGGGGACTCCAGAGACCAGGCAACCAAACAAATCAAATGATGAATGAAAGGTTGGCTGAATGGAATAACTACTAGATGTGTGAAACTTGAAAGATATATTGTACAGTATTATTGGTTGATTTAGTTTAGAATGAAATAGTTATGATTGGACACTAAACGAAAAACGGTTTGAAAAGATGATGTGGAGAGAATGGGATATATATTGAATAGATATAGTTGTGTACAAGTTGTGACAAATGGATGTTGCGGATATAGTTGAAATTGCTTTGTTTGGGAGAAGAAAAATTTTTTTGAAGAAAGGATTAGATGATTATCGAAAATTGAGTGAACATGTGGATGTGTGTGAATAAGAAGAGAAAAGAAAGAAATAGAACAATATTGGTAGATGCGAATAATTAGGAGAAATAAAGTAATATAAGAAACAGATTTATAATGTAATTTATGAGAAAAGTTGACGATGTAACGGTTGAAAGTCACGATTGAAAGACACATGGCGATTAACACAATTTGGACTTCTCTGTTTCTCTTTGACTATTTCAAGATCCTCGTATAGGTCCAATCTCAGAAAGTTTTTATCGGGAATGTTATGTATTAGGGATACGTTATCAGGGATATTGAGAGTATGGTTGTTTTGTTTAAGATGTTGAGAGAAGGTTGATGTATTCTCTCTTTTAGTATGTTCAAGTGAACGAGAGGCAAGTGACCTACAAGTTCTCCCTATATATGTGGCACCACAATCAGAGCATTGGAATTTATAGACACCGCTACGATTCATGTAGTTAATAGGGTCTTTGGAGTTGGAAAGGCACTGTCCTAAATTACTTGATACCTTAAATGAAATTTAAATGTTATCAACTGATCTTTTAATAATATCTCTAATATCTCCAGACAAACGTTCATGATGATATGGTAAGGAAGTGTAAATGGGTTTGGTGGTCGAATCTCTGGGGAACGCAGCCTCTCTCAAGACTCTCAGTTGTCTCTTATGGATAAACTTGTCTATGATGTTAGGTTCGTAACCATTATTGAAGGCTATTTGTTTGAGAATGTTCAATTCTTTGTTGTAATTGGATTGTGATAGAGGGGTAGTTTCTAAACGGTGTATGAAACTGTGAAATGCTGAATATTTGTGTGAAATGGGGTGATTAGATGATAGGGGTATGACATGGTCCGTCTGTGTTGGTTTCCTATAGATACTGAAATCGAAATGGTCATTTAATCTGGTGATAGTGAGGTCAAGAAAGTTAATGGATTGGGATGATTCTAGTTCCATGGTGAACTTAATATTAGGATGGATTTGGTTGATTTTAGAAAGAAGTGAATCAGCTAAATTAGAATTCCCGGCTATGAATAACAAACAGTCATCCACATAACGAAACCAGTGTAGAATCAATCTCCGGATTTTTCATGATCTGTGTGGATTCTAGATGATCCATGAAAATATCAGCTAAGAGAGGGGATAGGCAACTACCCATGGCTAAGCCATCAGGTTGTCTGTAAAATTTGTTATTGAAAACAAAAAAGTCTTGAGCTAGACAAAATTGTAATAATTGGATGATGGAATCTGTAGTAGACATGGTGATTGAACTGGCTCTAAGAAGAGATTGTACCAGATTAATAGTTTCTTGTTTAGGGACAGAAGTGAAAAGATTGCTAACATCAAATGAAAGCATAGTAATGTTAGGACGAAGATTTATTTGTTGGAGTTTATTGACTAGATGACTAGTGTTTTTGACTGAAAAACGAGGGGTGAAGTTCGTCAAAGTATTAATGAGGTTCAATATAAATTTGGAAAGAATAGAAACAGGAGTGTTAATGAAGCTCACAACTGGACGAATAGGAATGCCCTCTTTATGTATCTTAGGTAATCCATACAGTCTAGGTGTCAACGGGTTACTTGGTATTTTATAATAAGGAGCAAACTGTTCTGAAAAAAATTCTGTAAAAGGCTTCAAGTTGCCTTTAAGTTTATTGATGAACTTTTTAGTGGGATCTTCAGACAGCAGTGTGAAGTTGTTGTTAGAGAGGAAGGTAATGACTTTGTCATTATAGAGTGTGTGGTCCATAATGACCAAGCAGTTTCCTTTATCTGCCTTGCTGATGATCAGATTGTTGGATTTAATTTTGTTTTTAATGGATTTGAGTGTGTTAAGATGATCAGAACGTTTCTTGTCTGAAAAATTAGGGAAAGAAATTGTAGATGATGTATTTTGAGAAGAAGATGGGAGATTAATAGAAGATATATTGTTAGATAGATTTAGTGAAAATTGGGAATTGGAAAGGTTAATTGAAGAAGATGATGAGTTGTGTTTATTTTTGAATTTATTAATGGTATTAAAACATGAATTTCTGATAGAAGTTTTTTGATTCAGAGGGACAGAATGGTTTTGTATTATGATATCTAGCTCAATGGAGAGACTCTGAAGGTCCTTTACAGAAACCTTCTTAGGGATGGAGTATTTGAGGCCTAGATTTAAGAGATCAATTTCTTTCTTGTTAAATACAACTGAAGATAGGTTTTTTAGTCTAGGGTGAAAAACAAAGTTAGAAAAAGTGGTGTTACTGTTATTATTGTGTAAAATGACTTTGTTTCTGATGAGATTATTAAGTTTTGATTTGAGTCTGTTAAATTTAATAGAAGTTACATTGTCCAATTTGTCCTGAACATCATTCAAAAAGCTACTTAAATTGTCAAAACCAATAGTATCTAATAATGAGTCATATATTACCTTGAGCTTACAGTTTATGTAGTTGATCTTACTATAATGGTTACAAATCTCCTTCTTTAGAATTTTCAGCTGAAATGTATTCTTAAGGTTAATTCGAACATTTCCTGGAGTTTTCACCTTACAAAATTTAGGAAAAACCTTGTTGTCAATGCATCGGGAGATGAACCATATATCTAATTTAAGGATGCATCTTTTGGTGGCTAATCGCATGTACTGGGGAGCCAAGTTGACCATACCGTCAATATAAAAATCCACTAGGAAGAATTTCCTGTAGCTGGCTGTATACCATTAATTACAAGTAAAATTTAATAAAAAATTTTGGTCTTGGTAAAAGGTATATTATTTTAAAAAGCCCTATAGGGCTACAAACATCGAACAGAACGTTTTCGCTCTAAAAAGAGCATCATCAGTGTTGCCTAAAATAAGTATAACCATATTAATTATCAAAATGTTGAACTTAAAGTGATGACCAAGGTAGAATCAAAGTTTGGTTATACTTACAAGAACATGGTGAGCCAACCAAAAAATACGAAGGTCAAAGCCTTTCAAAAATGGACTAAAAGTCACATCAAAATGCTAACATAGCAAATTCCAAAGGATGGATATAATCCCTAAGGATATGGCCCTAGGATAACATATGACTCCCACACGTTGTAAGTGGGTCAAAGGTAACAAATTAGGTCATTATGTTACAAGAGCTGACAGGCAACTAAGATGTGAGATATCAAAAGCGAATCTGTCTGATGTCAAGACAACAATTGTCAATGGAACTTGAAGTATCATGAAAAATTGGTTACACAGCTACTAAATTTATAGTTGTTTATAGTACAAGCAATGATAACAGCTAACATCAGTGTGTTGGAATTATAAAAATAAAGAGTTAGTGAGAATAGATTATCTAGATGTAAAATAGAAGGGGGGAATTTGAGTACCCACAATCATCAATGAAGTGTACGTAAATTGATGAAGAAAGGTAGGCAAAACAACATACAGATAATGTAATGTATGGTTTATGTTTTGAAATTAGATAATTTATATTTGTGAACCAACAAAAATGATGGCTGAGAGACTGGCTGAAAAACTAGAGACAAAATAGGGGTCGTGATATCAAATGCTGAAAAAGTTGTAAATGCAAAATCTTATTTATAAATTAATAAAATATAGATGGGTTCATCAACACAAATTTACAAGACTGAAAAGGTTGTATTACAAGCTTAGTCCAAATTTCTTTATTATGTCCTTTTATGTTAAATAACATCTAGGGCAAAGAAAAATTAATAACTTGGATAAAAGTGTCTAAGCTACAACTAAAGTGGGGTCAGATGAAGATAAGTGTTGAGTAAGATTATTGAGTATATGAGAAAATTAAAAATTGTGTTTATTTGAGATAGATGAGTTTGTGGTATATAAAGTAAATTTGACATCACTATTGAGACTAATGAACATTATTGAGAGACTGGGGACTCCAGAGACCAGGCAACCAAACAAACCAAATGATGAATGAAAGGTTGGCTGAATGGAATAACTACTAGATGTGTGAAACTTGAAAGATATATTGTACAGTATTATTGGTTGATTTAGTTTAGAATGAAATAGTTATGATTGGACACTAAACGAAAAACGGTTTGAAAAGATGATGTGGAGAGAATGGGATATATATTGAATAGATATAGTTGTGTACAAGTTGTGACAAATGGATGTTGCGGATATAGTTGAACTATAGTTCAAGTATATCCGCAACATCCATTTGTCACAACTTGTACACAACTATATCTATTCAATATATATCCCATTCTCTCCACATCATCTTTTCAAACCGTTTTTCGTTTAGTGTCCAATCATAACTATTTCATGCTAAACTAAATCAACCAATAATACTGTACAATATATCTTTCAAGTTTCACACATCTAGTAGTTATTCCATTCAGCCAACCTTTCATTCATCATTTGGTTTGTTTGGTTGCCTGGTCTCTGGAGTCCCCAGTCTCTCAATAATGTTCATTAGTCTCAATAGTGATGTCAAATTTACTTTATATACCACAAACTCATCTATCTCAAATAAACACAATTTTTAATTTTCTCATATACTCAATAATCTTACTCAACACTTATCTTCATCTGACCCCACTTTAGTTGTAGCTTAGACACTTTTATCCAAGTTATTAATTTTTCTTTGCCCTAGATGTTATTTAACATAAAAGGACATAATAAAGAAATTTGGACTAAGCTTGTAATACAACCTTTTCAGTCTTGTAAATTTGTGTTGATGAACCCATCTATATTTTATTAATTTATAAATAAGATTTTGCATTTACAACTTTTTCAGCATTTGATATCACGACCCCTATTTTGTCTCTAGTTTTTCAGCCAGTCTCTCAGCCATCATTTGTGTTGGTTCACAAATATAAATTATCTAATTTCAAAACATAAACCATACATTACATTATCTGTATGTTGTTTTGCCTACCTTTCTTCATCAATTTACGTACACTTCATTGATGATTGTGGGTACTCAAATTCCCCCCTTCTATTTTACATCTAGATAATCTATTCTCACTAACTCTTTATTTTTATAATTCCAACACACTGATGTTAGCTGTTATCATTGCTTGTACTATAAACAACTCTAAATTTAGTAGCTGTGTAACCAATTTTTCATGATACTTCAAGTTCCATTGACAATTGTTGTCTTGACATCAGACAGATTCGCTTTTGATATCTCACATCTTAGTTGCCTGTCAGCTGTTGTAACATAATGACCTAATTTGTTACCTTTGACCCACTTACAACGTGTGGGAGTCATATGTTATCCTAGGGCCATATCCTTAGGGATTATATCCATCCTTTGGAATTTGCTATGTTAGCATTTTGATGTGACTTTTAGTCAATTTTTGAAAGGCTTTGACCTTCGTATTTTTTGGTTGGCTCACCATGTTCTTGTAAGTATAACCAAACTTTGATTCTACCTTGGTCATCACTTTAAGTTCAACATTTTGATAATTAATATGGTTATACTTATTTTAGGCAACACTGATGATGCTCTTTTTAGAGCGAAAACGTTCTGTTCGATGTTTGTAGCCCTATAGGGCTTTTTAAAATAATATACCTTTTACCAAGACCAAAATTTTTTATTAAATTTTACTTGTTATATATCTGTCGTCATGACTGACTTCTGTTTCTATAATGGGCTGTCGTCGTATTTCGACCCCTTGTGGCAGTATCTGCCCTGCTTTCTCTATCAATTTGGTTATCTCACCCGGTGTCACTATATCAATGAAGTGTCCGTGGTGATAGTGAAGGTTTAATATTCCCTCGTAAAATTGAGTATATTCGTTTATGAATTCCATAACTTGCAACGCTATCGTTTGTATTCGCAACGTGCTATATTCGGTTTTTAGTCTCTGTGCTTTGTCTTCTACTTCGTTAAGTCCTTTAGATATTTCTTGTAGGCCTGTGATTAGTGCTTTGTTAAACTTGTTCATTTGCTCGTTTATCCTGTTCTCTGTGTGATTGATTGATGTTATTGTTTCTAACATTATCTTCGCTTGATGCTGTGATCCCTTTATTAGCTCCTTTTGATTATTGTCTAATGCTTCAATGTTACTGTAGGCTTCGTCATTGACTCCAAATACTGAGGTTAATATTGTTCCTAATATTCCTCTTCTTTCCCTTGCTTTTGTTTCTACTGTCAACCCCTCGCTTACTGATTCCGCCTTTCTTTGTCCTTCCTCTAACTTCCCTATTATATCCTTACAATTCACGATTTTTATATCCTGACATAGTTCTCGTACTCCTTGTATCATATTTCCTATTAGTTGGTGCTCTGTTCGAATTCTTCCCTTTTCTAGTAACACCTTTATTCGAAATGTTCCCCGGTCTATAACGACCTCTCCAAGATCTTCTGTGAAAAATCCTGGTTCCGGATTATATATTTTATATGGTTCTGCCTTTATGGGTTTTAACATCGTTAAAAACATTATAGCTATTAGTATTTTCTTCCATCTTAGTGCTGCTGCCTTCTTCGGCTTTTCCTGTTTCTCTTCTTCCAGTCGTATTAGTTTATGTATGGGTCTTTTTGTCAGTTTCCCGTTCGCCTTTCTCACTGTTACGACTCTGGTTAGTCCCTCCGCTCCAGGGTGTGTTTCTGTTACCCTCGCTAATGGCCATCTGCCTGGAGGTGTATCTTCTTCTTTTATTATAACTATTTCTTCTTCTTTTATGTTAGAGTGCGCCTTATGCCATCTATTTCTCTGTTGTAATTGGTGCAGGTATTCCTGTTTCCAAATTTTCCAGAAGTCTCTTTTTATTTTCTCCAATAATCTCCACCTCGTCGGCATCTTCAAATAAGTCGTAAGCTCTTCTTCCCGATTTGGTGATATAATTTCTCTCCCTATAAGGAAGTGAGCTGGTGTCAGGGCTATTTTCCCTTCAGGGTCTTCTGATGACCCACATAATGGTCTCGAGTTCATACATGCTTCTATTTGTGTCAGCACCGTACTCAATTCTTCATATGTTAGAACTGTTTCCCCGATGATTCTTTTCAAGTGATATTTCATTATCCGCACTGCGCTCTCCCATAGTCCTCCGAAATGTGGTGCATATGCAGGTATGACATGCCATTGGGTACCTAGTGCCAGTAATCCTTGTTTTATCTCGTCATCTAATTTTTGATTTTCTTTTTTCAACAAATTTGCTGTTCCTACGAATGTGGTTCCGTTATCGCTGTATACGTTGTTGCACTGTCCTCTGCGTGCCGTAAATCTCTTGAACGCCGCGATGAATGCATCCGTAGACATATCGCTTACTACTTCGAGGTGTACTGCCTTCGTTGACAGACACACAAATACTGAGATGTAGCCCTTATAGCTCCTCTGTCCTCTGCCTCTCGTGGTACTTATTTTTATTGGCCCGGCATAATCTATCCCTGTGTTAGTAAAGGGATGACTCGGGTTCACTCTGTCTTTCGGTAGATCTCCCATTAATTGTTGTGCTGCTTGGCTTTTATACCTCCTGCACCTTAAGCATTTTGCTAGATGATCTTTCACGGTTCTTCTGCCGTTGTTTATCCAGTATTTCCTTTTTATATACTGTAGTGTTTGTTGTAATCCGCTATGTAGATTTTTTGCGTGACTATCTGCTATAAGTAACTTTGTTAATGCACTATCCTTTGGCAAAATTATCGGATGTTTTTCTCCGTACTTTAGATTCGTGTGTCTCAGTCTTCCGGTGACTCTTAGAATTCCTTGTCTATCCAGGAATGGTACCAATGACGCTAATTTATTTTTCTTGTCTAACTGCTGTTTCTTCTCCAGCTTCTTTATTTCTTGTTTGAAGTAGGCGTGCTGTGAGTGCTTTATCACCTTTAATAGCGTTTCCTCTAATTCTTGGACTGTCAGCTGACTTTGTCCACTGTCCTTCTTTTTTCTGCATTTGTCTGCAAATCTCCTACAGTATGCAAGTACTCTTCTCATTCTTTCTAAATTTGAGAATCTCTCGCATATGTCCTCCTTTATCGTTGTCGTGTGCACCGTTATTTTCGTTTTGACTTCCTCCTCATTTGTCTCTGGTATTTCTTCTGATTCCTGCGTTAAAGTTTTGTTACTAGTCAGCCAAGTTGGTCCCTTCCACCATAGCTCTGCTTCTAATAATTCTGATGCTGTACTTCCACGTGAGAGGATGTCCGCTGGGTTTTCCTTCGTATCTACCTTATGCCAATTTTTCGGTCCTATAACGCCTCTTATTTCCTCTACTCTGTTGGCGACGAACATTTTCCACCTTTTTGATGATCCCCTTATCCAAGCCAGGGTTATCATTGAGTCTGACCATGCATATACCTCAATGTTTTCCCTATTCAATGCTTCGCTTGTAGGGTTTCAATGGTGCGACTTTCGATTTTGCTATCATTAGATTCGTTTTGATTTCTGGGCCTAACACCCTTGAGTAGATTACCGCTCCATATCCTTTCATAGATGCATCTGCAAATCCATGTAGTTCTACTCTGTTTGTCTTGCTTAAGTTGTTCCACCTGGGCAATGTTATTTTCTCCAGCTTTACTAATTGCGCCTGGTATGTATTCCACCTGCTTTGTTGGTTGCTAGTTAATTCTTTATCCCAACTGGTTTTTTGCTCCCATAATTCCTGTATGAACATTTTCGCCTGAATTATTACAGGTGCTATCCACCCTAGTGGGTCGTATAGTTTTGCTACTTCTGACAGTACGTGTCTTTTCGTTATTTTCTTTGCTGTCGTTATCCCTATTTTGAATGTGATTATATCTTCTTTAGGGGACCAGTGTATTCCTAACGTTTTCCGTACTTCTTCTTGTTTGAATGCCTTGGAGTCTACGTTCCTCATTTCCTCCGGTACGTTCTCCATTATTTTTTCTTCGTTGCTCAACCATTTTCTGAGAATGAAACCTCCTTTTCTGAACAGTTGTATTAATTCCTTTTGGGCTATTTCTGCTTGCTGCACTGTCTCCGCTCCTCCTAGTATATCGTCTACATACATGTTTTCTTTTACAATTTTCGATGTCAACGGGAACCTCGCTCCTTCGTGTTCTTGTAATTGCTGTATTGTTCTCAACGCTAAAAATGGTGCTGCTGCCGTGCCGTATGTCACCGTCGTTAAGTTATATTCTTGTATTGGGTCCTTTGTGTCCTTTCTCCACAAAATTTTTTGATATTTTTGGTCTTCTTCTGCCATTCCGATTTGTCTAAACATTTTTTCCAAATCCGCTGAGTATGCTATCTTATTGGATCTCTATCGTAATAGTATATTTGTCAAATCTTGTTGTAATTTCGGCCCTGTGTGCATAATATCATTCAGGCTTACTGCCGATGAGCTTTTACTTGATGCATCAAACACGGCTCTTATTTTCGTTGTAGTACTGTCCTCTTTTCTCACTGGATGATGAGGTAAGTAGTACCCATCTCCCTGGTTTTCTGCTATTACCATATGACCTTGGTTTTCGTAATCTTCCATGAATTGTCTGTAATTCGCTTCTAACTGTTTGTCTTTTGCAAACTTTCTTTCTAGTTGCATCAATCTGGCGAATGCCTGCTGCTTAGATTCTCCTAGCTTTGTTACGTCTTCCTTAAACGGAATTCTCACTTCGTATCTCCCGTCTTCATCTCTTTTTACTGTCTGTCGATACATTTCTTCACATTCTTGTTCTTCTACTGACAAACTTGTTTCCTGATTTACTTCTTCTAATTCCCAGAATTTCTTTATTTGTATGTCCATCTCTTGTCTGGATATCATACAGCATACTTCTGCTTTTGTAGTCTCCTTCTCTCGTGCTATCCCCGAAACTATCCATCCTAGTTTGGTGTTTTGACTCAGGAGTCCATTACTTATTCTGTGCATCCCTTCTGTCAATATGTAACTGTATTCTTTTACTCCTAGTAGTAAGTCTATTTTCCCTACCTTGTAATATCTTGGATCTGCCAGTATTGCATTTTTCTCGTTATAGTCCGGTAGAATTATATCCTGTTCCGGTAAATTCCTTGTTATCTTCGGTAATACTAGTGCTTCTATTTCCATCTCGAAGTCACTTTCGTAATGAGTTTCGATTAAAAGTTTCATACTCCAATTGGCTGTTTTTTCTCCTGACGAGCCTATCCCGGATATGGTCGCCTGTATAGGCTTCCTTGTTGTTCCTAGCGTCGTCGCAGCTTGTTCCGTTATAAATGCGCATTGTGACCCTTGGTCGATTAATGCTCTCATTATGTGTGAATCTCCTTTCGCATCTCTTATGCGTACAACAGCTGTCGCTAGTAATGCTTCACCTTCCTTATGGCTTGCACAGTTTACTGAATTCTGCCCTCTTTGGTGGTCGTTGATATTCCTATGCCCATTGGTATCTTGTGTATTTTCTCGCCTTCCGTTATTTTGTTCTCTGGCGTTGTATGGATTATTATTTCCTCCTCTGTACCTATTAGCTTGATACCCGTTTCTTCTATTATTCGAATCTCTTCCATTTCTTTCTTGTGTTTGTTCTCCTTTCGTTTCATTGGAGTTTCTTTTGTTGCCTGTGGTTCCTTTCTCATAATGCAACATATGGTGATGGTCTCCGCCACAGTGTCTGCACCTATATTGTACAAAACATTGTTTTTCTTTTTTATGTGCTAGGCAGTTTGCACACAATCCTTTTTCTTTTATCATCCTGTTTCGGTCTCTTGCATTGAGTTCCTGAAATTCTCTGCAGTTCGGTACTCCGTGATCTCCGTTGCATATCACGCAACGTGTTCTTGGTTTCCTCCCAGATCCTCCTTGCTTCTCTTGTCTTTTTTCTGACTCCAGCAGTTCCAGTGTCTGGAATCTTCGCTGTAAGAATGTTTGTGTCGATTTGTACGTCGGTATCTCTCTACTGTCTCCAACGTGGTTTTCGTACAGCCTCCTCGTTTCATTGTCCCATTTCGTTATGATAATTCGGGCTACCAATGGGCTCCACGCTTCCGTGTCTGTTCCTAACCCTCCTATGGCTTCCAGACTTTCGTGGAAGGTGTCATGTAGTGATTTCAATGCTCTAGCAGAAGATTCCTTTACTTCCTGTGCTAGTAGCATCCTGTCTATCAATTTAAACAATATCATCCTGGGATTCTCATATCTATCTTTTAGCATGTTCCAGGCCACTTCGTAGTTGGCCTCGGATATGTTTAAGTGTTGTATCATTCTGTTGGCTTCCCCTCTTAGTTGAGTTTTTAGGTACTGCATTTTTTCTGCGTTTGATAACTGGTCGTTTTCATGTATTACTTTAGTAAACAGATCGTGGAAAGTTCTCCACGTTTCATACCTGCCTTCATACACAGGGATTTTTACCTGCGGTAATGTCACACCGTCCCTCCTCTGTGTGCTTTCTGGCCGTTGCATTCCTGGCCTTATTTTCTTCAAGGTTTCCCTGACTCTCCTCTTTAGTTGATTTATTCTCTCTACTTCTCCATTATCTATAGCGTCTAGTTCCTCATTTACTGCTGCTTCAATTATTAGTGTATTCACCTTTTCCATGTATTCTCTTAACTCTGACTGCAGCTCTTCATCCTCCTGCAACTCTTGTTCATTTTCTGGCCGTAATAATTCCTCGATTCTTTGCTTCCTTATCTGTATCTCCTTTACTTTCGGTGCTTTTCCTCTTTTCAGCACCCTTCCATATTCTTCCAACATGGTTTTCCCCTCAATATATGTCTTAAATACCTGATCATGGTATTTTGTTTCAAAATATTTTTCTTTCGTTATACCTCCTTCTAGCAGCTTTTCGTGGTTATTCAGAAATTTTTCCCAATATTCTTCTAATTTTTCCTGCCTATCCCGGATGTATTGTTGAGTCCTCCGAGATTGAGAATCCTTTTTAGTATTAGAAACTAGTTTCGCTAATTCTGCTCCTATCTCCGCTTGCTTAACGTATACACTTTCCATGGTTATTTTTATAAAATTTTAAATTCAGCGGTAAATATATTAAACAATATGAACTGTATTTTATTTATTACGCAATGTACTTAAATATGCCTATAATGTCTGGCTAATTGGCTAGTCCAAGGCCATCAAATTCACACAAAAAAAATATCTGCTTATTAACAATTATATTAATTTTCTATACCTGTACTATCACGCTCTCTCGTAAGCCAGAATGTATATAAATAAAAATGTAATTGTATGCCCTTGTCAAGTTTGCAAATTTTTCAACGTTACCGTAGGTCGCTTGCCTGACTAAGTGATTTCTGTTTGTAAATAAACTGAATAGTATTACGATTTCACTAACGCTAAAATTGAAATTCTTTGGTTGGATAATGTAATAAACCTTTGTATTTATAAAAGATCTGTAAATGATATATTTAATATTAATACTGGAATCTTATTCAAATTTGGCAATTAGATATCTATGTGATTAATTTTTACAGAAGTAGGTAAAATATTTTCATTTTCTAAAATAGTGAAAATTTAACTGAAATTATTATATAGAGTGGACTTTTATCGTTCTATAAATTACGTAGTATTTTAATTTTTTCGAAATAAAGTATTTAATTGAAATTAAAGCAAGCTATATGTTTATGAACGTTTCTTTTTTTTTTTTTTTCTCAAATTATTTTTCAAATATATTTTTGTCTCTTTATAATTTATGTGGTATACATTCTAAAGTACATTATTTTACTATTGATAGAGTGTAGATTGTTGTTCTAGATTGTTGAATTATAATAAAAATACAAACTTGTTAAATTGTACGATTGTAACAGTTGGAAGATTTTGTAATTATTCAAAAACTTACGGTTTTTTTTTTGTTTTCTTAGACGTCTAGGGTCCCTCGCTTCTGGTAGGCTCTGCAATCGGCCCTCGGCTATGGTACTGCTCTTAGCTCTGCTATCGGCTCTCGGCTTTGGTACTGCTCTTAGCTCTGCAATCGGCTCTCGGCTATGGTACTGCTCTTAGCTCTGCAATCGGCTCTCGGCTATGGTACTGCTCTTAGCTCTGCTATCGGCTCTCGGCTTTGGTACTGCTCTTAGCTCTGCAATCGGCTCTCGGCTTTGGTACTGCTCTTAGCTCTGCAATCGGCTCTCGGCTATGGTACTGCTCTTAGCTCTGCAATCGGCTCTCGGCTATGGTACTGCTCTTTGCTCTGCAATCGGCTCTCGGCTTTGGTACTGCTCTTAGCTCTGCAATCGGCTCTCGGCTATGGTACTGCTCTTAGCTCTGCAATCGGCTCTCGGCTTTGGTACTGATCTTAGCTCTGCAATCGGCTTTGGTACTGCTCTTAGCTCTGCAATCGGCTCTCGGCTTTGGTACTGCTCTTAGCTCTGCAATCGGCTCTCGGCTTTGGTACTGCTCTTAGCTCTGCAATCGGCTCTCGGCTATGGTACTGCTCTTAGCTCTGCAATCGGCTCTCGTTCTCCCGGGTCTAGTGGTCTCTCTCTGCTACTGAGGGTGTTGCTGGTGTGGACTGTATAGGCTTTCTCAAACTTCCTTGAAGTATTCTTTTTCTCGATAGGACCATGAACAATATCCCCTTCGTTGGCTCAGTGTAGATGGTCTTTAAGTTGTGATGGAAACACCAAATAATAGTAGCAGAGTTTATTGATGAGACTTACACTATGGATGTTGACCCGGGGTACTTTGAGTAGAGACTTAAATGATGAGCGTTGAAGACAATCACTCGCGTTAATGAATTAATAATAATTGAATTTCTAGACAAGAGATCTTAGTTTTATATAAGTTTAAATTGGGTCAATGTAAACACGGGCCCCGCGTGATTTTGTGTATCTAATTAAGGTAAATTGTTTATCTTATGTCAGCAACTTTTGGCTGATGTCCAAATTATATTATTGTTAATTGACCAAATGTGTATGTAATTTAATTAATTACGTGTGTGTGTTTAATAACAAATAAATGCATTCGATCTACTGGGTGATAAAATGATACTGTCCAATTTCGGATATGAATACTGAATATTTGATATTGGACAATATGCACTGGTACATTTTGTACGAAGAAAAGTCAATTACCTTTAAAATGGTCTATTGTAGAAGGCTGTATGACTATATTTAAGCAAGATATGGTTTTTGAAAATTGTATACTTTTAATGATTTTTGATTTATTTTTCGATTATTTTTAAATTTCTCATTATAACATTTTGTTATTGTATATTTAGGTGTATACATTGTGCAACAAAAGAAAGCATGTTTTCTTTACTTTAAAATGGTGTATTGTAAAAAATTCTAGGACTATTTTTAAACAAGATATGCGTTCTCAAAATGTGACATATACACAAGCCACAGGTCCCACTAAGCTGGAACCATATTATGGAAACTTTTTTATTATTAACTTTATGCAAAAATTATTCTTCATAATCTAAAACCTGAGATGCAATCATCAGATATAAAATTTTATCAATAGTGTACGAGGTATGTTAAAAAATATGAATTTCGCTCAAGAGTGAAGTACCTTTATATTTCACAATATCGAAAAGTGTTATTAAAAAAAGTTATTTGGAATTAAAAATTATGTTATAATTTGCAACTATATTCCTCTAATTGAAAAAAAAAATAAAAAAGTTACGGATACCCTTGGATATCCTACGGATATCTTGTTTAAAAATAGTCCTAAAATGTTTTGCTATACACCATTTTAAAGTAAAGAAAATAATTTTTTTTTATTGCACAATGTATATACCTAAATGTACAAGAAAAAAAGTCATAATAAAAAATTTAAACAATAATCATAAAAAATATAAAAAATGATTAAAAGAATAAAATCTTGAAAAAGCATAACTTGCTTAAAAATAGTCGCACAACCTTATACAATAGACCATTTTAAAGTAATTGACTTCTATTTTTACTAAATGCACCATTACATATACCTAGAAATGCGTAGAAAAAAGTTACAGAACAATGTTTGCGAAATAATGGGGAAAATGGTTCTAAAACTGCTGTGAGCGACGAATTTTGAAAAATCCTATTTCGGAAAATATAAATCCTAGTGACTTCTACTAAACGTCATTTTAAAGAGAAAGAACTAAAGTTATTTTTCGCTGAAGCAATACTCATACCTATATCCCTAAGAAAAAAAGTTAAGGGACAAAAAACAAAATTGCTTTCTTTGGTGTTTTTTTCTTGCTCTTCTTTTGAATATATTTTTGTAAAAAAAAATATTTTTGACACTAAAATGTGATATTTCGATAGTAAATTTAAGCTGGAACAATTTTCCTGTAGACGTGTTTGTACCAAAAGTGCATAGAACTCACCCTAATTCACCCTGGGCCTAGGGACTAATTCACCCCTTTCTCAAAAACGCACCCATTTAAATGGTAGCACTCCGCGGTTTTTTTAAATATAGAGCTTCGTTGACGATATGAGATAATAAAATCTCATTAACGTTGTAGTTCCTTTTAGCTCTCTTATGTTGAACATAATCAATAGCCTATAATAGTAGCCGGTAATTATTAATAATTTCCATTAAATCATACTTACTGTAACATATATACAGTGCACTGGAATAAGTGTTAACCCCCTAACATCAATGTTTCGAACTTTACGCGATCCCTCTTCAGGTGACAGGCATAATTTTGATTTTTTTAAATAGGAAAGTACATCATGTGACACCTCGTTTAAAAGCTTTTAAAATACTGATTACAAAAATGTATAATACTTAAATCGTTTTTGAGAGCATAGGCGCAAAATTTCGGCAGATTTTTTTTTAAATGCATTTATTTTTTTCAAATCCTGAGAGAACTAATAAAGATTTTTTTAAAATTTAAACGCGGAATGAAAGATTACAGTATTATCGAGGGTTAAAAGTCCCTGCGAACTTCTATAATGTTTATTTTATTATGTCACAGGAGCGAAAAAAAAGAGAAAATTTAGTGTGATTTTTAATTTCAAATAAGTAAGTGCGCCAAATATTGCCATGCTCCTAATATTGTCACTCCCCATAAATTTATTAATTTGTCCCTTGAGTCACAGATGGCCATGTAAGCTCAAATATCGAATTAAAACAACCACTCTAAAAACGTTATAGGTGGAACCATGATACTATAAATAAAGAGATAGTATTTTCCCGTAGCGCAAATACGTCCGAGCTCGCGCATTGATGATGTAACTGGAGACCGGAAGTTGCATTTGAATTCTTGTTAAAGTTAACTGGGATTTGTATGCATTTTGTGATGAAATTATTCAATTAGCAAAATAAAATTAAACTTCAATGTATTCGAAAAAAATTTAGTGTCGAGATTCCAGTCAAAATAACTGTCAAAGATAAAATATAAAATACAACCGCGAACAATTCAAAGTAATCGGACATTACGAATGATTACGAACCATTACGAACTTGCCGGTCTCCAGTTACGTCACGACTTCCGGATGTGCAATATATTATCTTGTTATTTATAGTATCATGGGTGGAACCAGTCAGTATTGGTGTTCACGGCAAAGCAGCGTGTATTTCGTGCGATTTGTTTATAAAAACGTGGTAAAACTGTAATGATTGTTATAAGCTTGCTAATACCGATTATAGAAGGGTGAGAACGTTATCAGGTAGGTACATTCAAGTACTTTATTAATCCATATTGTGTTTAATTAATATAAAAGAGAATAAAACATAAATCGCCATTTTTGTTCCGCAGTAGTAATGATCCTAATATTGCCACATGAGATAGTTCCTAATATTGCCATGGCAATATTTGGAACCTAACATGAAAATTTACTTTTTATTAATAAAAACTTTCTTTTCAACAGAATGCCGAATAGAAAGAGAGTCATGTGGTCTGAGGCGAATCTCGTTGCAGCGTTAGAAGCAATAAGAGCTGGAAGCTGTATAAGCCAAGCCTTATTACGATATGAAATACCTCGAACAACACTTTCGGTTAAACGACTTGGAAGGAAAAGTGTTTTAAGTTTTGAACAAGAAAGTGATCTAGTTCGCAGAATTCATAAACTAGCAGAGGTGGGCATGTCAATAACCAGTAAAATAATACGAAGAAGTGTATTTTCGTATGCGATGATAATGAACGTTCCTTATCCTTTTTCTGATACATCTACATTAGCAGGAAGGAAATGGCTGAAATTATTCTTTGCAAGACATTCCGATGTGGCTAAAAGGAAGGCTCAGCAAATGAATCCAGCAAGAGCACAGAAAATGAATCCATTTATTGTAAAGGATTATTTTAAGAAATTGGAGGAAGTATTCATTAAATTGGAATTATTTGATAAACTTGGAAACGTTTACAATATGGACGAGAAAGGTTGCCGTCTAACGATCCATAAACAGCAAACCGTATTGGCCAAGAAAGGTGCTAAACGTATCCACTTGACAGCGCCTGAACACGGTGAAAATGTTAGTATTGTGGGTTGTGGAAATGCCCTGGTGCAAGCCATCCCACCGTTCATTATTTTCAAAGGGAAGAGATTGAAGCCTAAATGGAATGATCATCTACCACCAGGATCAACTGTAATGATGACACAGAAAGGGAGCATGACACATGAGGCGTTTATTTCATGGCTAGCACATTTTGCAAAGCATAAGAATACAGGACCCACACTCCTGATATTCGATGGTGCAAAATCGCATCTGGACATAAGTATTGTTGAAGCTGCAGAAAATTATGGTGTTACTTTATTTTGTCTTCCAAGTAACACCACGCATGAACTGCAGCCTATGGATAAAGCAGTCTTCAAAAGTTATGAGTCTTTTTGGGATCAGGAGGTTTTAAATTTTTTGATAACTCAACCTGTGAAAAATTTAACCAAAATGCGATTTGGTGAAATATTTAATAAAGTTTGGTTAAAAGCGATGACACCAGCTAACATCATCTCTGGGTTCAAAGGAACTGGAATATTTCCTTTTAACCCAGACATCATACCTGAATCAGCATTTGCACCCAGTCTTATAACGCATATTAAAGAAAATGTGTTAGAACCACTAGACGTCTACAATAACAACGTAACTAAGCCATCAACTTCTACACTTGATGAAAACGGTCCCTGCACAAATGTAATAAGTAATAAAAAAAATCAACAAAACATCTTCGTTTATATAGCGAGTCGTCTCATGCTGAATTAGATTTCAGTGTTCGTGATGGTACATCTGATGATATAAACAGCGAAGATGAAAATATGGTACCATTCACTCCCGAAAAAGTTCCAGAACCAGACACTTCTTTTAAAGGTATGGGCGTATGGGCTTACTAATTTCGCCCCTAATCAAGTTAACTGCTACAAAGCGAAAACCAGCAATTAATAGCAAAGCTCAAGAAGTTACGATGGATTTATTTTCCACAGCGATAGAAAAACCACCCAAAGGTAAAAGTAACAAAGAACCTTCCAAACAACAAGAAAAATCAAAAGACAAAAACAAAGAACAGGAAGAAAAGAAAATAAACAAACATCAAAAAGAACAAGACAATCTGAACAAAGAAAATAAAGAAAAGAAAATAAACAAGAATTTAAAAAGTAGTGAATCATGGTTCCGTCATGTATGTAATGAAGACCGCCAGGCTGATATGAGATTATATCTTGCATGATGCCAATACGTGCATGAAGAGTGTGTGGATCTTACTAAACATGATAAGGATAAATTCATATGCCCAATTGTTCTCAAAAATAGTCAATGTCTCACATTAGTTTTTTAAATGTTAAGGTTCAATATTATTACTTATTTTTATTAACAAAATACCTGTTCCTTTTATTGCCAGTACTGTGGCAATATTAAGGGTATAGGTTCCAAATATTGCCAGTTGGCAATCGTTTAAAACGAAGAAGAATATATATTTTTTTGATTGTTTTATTTTTATAATTGTTTAGAAATTAGACTATAAACATGTTTGTTACTTGTTTAATAAATTTACAGGTTATTTCAAATAAATTTGTATTTAATAAAAAATAATAAGTCTTAGCATGGCAATATTTAGCTCACTTACCTATATCATTTAAAATAAACTTTTTGTTTTTTCTAAGGAACCTTCAGCGCTCGATAATAATGTAAACATTCATCCTGCGTTTAAAATTTTCAAAAATACTTATTAGTTTTCTCAGGATTCGAACAAAATGAATGCATTTAAAAAGAATTCGACCGAAATTTTGCGTCCACGCTCTTAAAAAGGATTAAAATATTATACATTTTTGTAATCAGTATTTCAAAGTCTTTTAAATAAGGTGTCACATTGATACGATAATATATACTACCTATGATTATTTTAAAAATCGACCTGTCCGAGCGTTTTGCTTATGTACTAGAAATAAATAAATTAATGGGGGGTAACACTTATTCCAGCGCACTATATGCTTACATGTGGTGATTCCCCAAAAACTTACATCGGTCAAACTGGTGGAACCTTAAACATATAGCAAAACACAAATAGCTTTCAATAATATATAAACATATTCTGCGTACTTACGCACTTTACCTTATACGAGTAGATCATAATCATTCTGTTAATGACCAATTTCAAGTTATCCGTATTCAAAATAAAGGCCTTAAGCTATCCTTATTAGAATCTGTGGAAATTAATAAATTAAAAAATACAGGCATAATTCTGTATGACCAACCTTAGACAAACAGCTCACCACTTCTCAACTTATTCAGTTAAAACTGTAAAGTGTAGGAACCTAGTAAAATCACCTCACTTGAGAAAGGCACTCTGCCGAAACACCTGTAGTAACATTAATTTGTAATAAATTTTGTGGAAGTATTGAAAACAAAATTTTTCAGTGTTTTATTATTAGATAAAATAAACTTTCCTCAGGTAACGGTCGAATCCATCATCCATTCTTACATTAATTTGATGGTATGCGCAGATAGATTCAAGGCAAAGTAGATCAGCTGGAAATATCTTCAGAAACGGTTAGAGCAATTTATGGAGGAAGTGAGGAAGATGTACAAATCAAGAAATAGAAAGTTTAATAATAATATGTAAACAAAACAAGATTTATAAAGGGGCAAAAAGTAGATTGGTTAAGATGTACAGAAATTCTTGAAAATGAAATAATAGCAAAATTACGGCCAATGTCACTAGAAAAGGGAAGAAAAGAGAGACAGCGAAAAAATTACTAACTGATGCTTCTAAAATGATGATAATCATTTTAAAAATTATAAAGACAGAAATTGAAAGTAATGTTGGGGAGAACCTTAAAATAGAATATCTTGTAATTTTTTAGAAAACCTTATCATCTAAAGTGGACGCAACCGGTAGTATGAATTCTGCCGATACAATCAAAATATTATAGCAATGTAAAAATAAATGACAAGGATTTACTATTTTTATTGAGAATAAACCATAATTTTATTTTAGAATAAGTTTATTTTGACGTTTCGATTTCAGATTCGGAACGATGACACCACACTAGAAATCTTTAACAGGAACTCTCATTTTTTATTGCAGATTCTGATTCTAAAAAAAAAAAATTCTTAAAAAACTGTATTCAGTGTACCTACCATAAAAATTAGTTTGAAAACTTCTTATCTGTACCTATATATTTTTCTGTGAGATCACAGCGTCTGATCAGTTCGGATAAAACTGATTAACTTTTTCACTTACTTTTTATTTTTTGACTTACTTTTTTATTTCCTATTCTGCAAAAAAAATGGGGATTCCTATGAAATATTTTAAAGTTCCCCCATCCCACACTTACGGGGTAGGGTGGGGGTCATGTTTGATATCATTGAAGAGATTTTTGAATAATATTGAACACATGATTTTCATTTTTTTTTTATTTCGAAATGTATTTGTCGAGAGATTACACCGTTTCCATAACTTTGCTAGGGTATCAGGGCAAATCGTTTTTTCCAATTATCGCGGAAAATGTTACTAATTTTTGTATAAGGAATCCAAATCTACAATAAAAAATAAGGGTTATTATTTAAGATTTTAAAGTTGCTTCACACCTTACCTCCAGGTGTTGGACTGGGGAGTCGTGTTTGGTCGTATTGAACACGTGTGTTTCAGTTGATGACAAAAAATAAAATACCAAACAATAACTGAAATTATCGGTTTTTTAAACTGTTCTTATGAGATTTAACTGTTTGTAGTTTAATTAATACAACAAACATCTTTTTTTTTTTCAATATTTAAAAATGTGTAGGTACAGTATGCGGCAAAATAAAGAGTGGCGGAATGAATATTGAATTGTTTATGATTATTTATATATCTAGTATACATGATATACATTTGATGTTAAAGATTCCCTCTGGCCAGTGGTGGATCTACAGGGAGGGAAAATGAGAAAATTTCCCCCTCCTAACAAGGTTCAAAATTAAAGATAAAAATTGTTCAAACATAAAAATATATTAGCTGACATGAAACCGAAACCACAGAAAGACAAATTCAACCCAATAAACACGCTAGTTAGAAAAATTAAAGGAACTTAATGCCTATACGTTAATATTTATGTCTTTTATGTAATCTGAATCTGAGTTTATCTTTTTTTATGTCTTTTGGTTAGTTTTTCATTGGAAAGGCCAATTTCCCATCCCAAGGCAAATTTCTAGATCCGTCACTTCCTCTGGCACGAAAAAATCTTTAATTCTAGGCCGCAACTCGGAAATGGCAGACGATGGATCTGTCTGACTCCTTCAGCATTCCCCATATGTACGCATCTGGTGGCGTTAGTTCTGCTGAGTGGCAACTCCCAAAATGTTCGCGCAGTATTCGAAGAGACTCCCTGGCAGTGTAACAGGTTGTCCCGTCCCACTGAAACCATTGTTGATTTTAAGGTTGGACCGTTTTCGTTAACTTTCTGTATGACCGAATATAGTACTCCTCCATAAAAAAATTTTCTGCAAAACTGGGAACCATTCTGAAGCACACATTATCACGTTATAACGACGTTTGGAAACCCCTCAGTACGTTTCGGCGCTTGACACATACAAATTTGACGGAATGGGACGTTTCGGCGTCGCCGTTTCGGCGTGGCCATTTCGGCGTGGCCGTTTGGGCGTAGAGCCGTTTCGGCGTAGGCCGTTTCGGCGTAGGCCGTTTCGGCGTCGGCCATTTCGGCGTCAGAAATTTTATTTTAGTTGACTAAATACCTACATTGAGGTTTATTGGTCAGGCAATTTTTTGGAAAAAAATCTTTTAATATAGTTATTTAAATACATTGGAGTTCATTGGTCACACAATTTTAACATTAATGGTCAAGTAGAAAAATAAACTAAATATATTTCTTTTATAAACATTTTGTTATATTTTATTCTGCAAATACCTATATTGGATTTTTTATTAATGCATATTAATAATAATTGCTGTTCTCTTAATTGTCCCAGAGCTAATTAGATGATAACTGACATTTTTCAACTTTAATTAGACATACATTATATGGTATATAGACGGAGAATTTTAATATTGTTAAAATATCTTTTTTAAGCAAAAATATTTGCAGAATGTATATTTTTATAACCCTACATGGGGATGGCCCGTTTCGGCGCCGGCGATTCGGCGCCAGCGATTCGGCGTCGGCGTTTCGGCGCCTGCCGGTTCGGCGCCCGCCGATTCGGCGCCCGCCGATTCGGCGCCGGCTGATTCGGCGACAGATACTTTGGCAAAGTGAGAGAGAAAAAAAATAGTTGTTAATGTATGATAGTCTGAAATTTTCTTTAACAAAAAATGTAGAGTCAGGAGAACAATTTTCGACATTTTAATTTTAGAAGATGTAAAATAATACCCGAAAGTTAGGTTTGGACCGAAGGGTTAGGTCTTCCTCCTTTGAAAATTGTACTGTATAATATATAATATATATAATATATTAATTTTTTAATTAATTATGTGCAATTAAATAGCTTACATTTACAAAAGTTGGAAAAAATAACATTTAATATATTTTTTTAGTGTGGTATAGATATAAATCAAGAGCCTCTTAAATTTCTAAAAAAGTAACGTAGGTATAATCTAATGTCTTACTAATAGACTCCAATGTAGGTATTTAGTCAACTAAAATAAAATCTCTGACGCCGAAATGGCCGACGCCGAAACGGCCTACGCCGAAACGGCTCTACGCCTAAACGGCCACGCCGAAATGGCCACGCCGAAACGGCGACGCCGAAATGTCCTAGACCCCAAATTTGAGGCATACGAATTTCAGTACTGCTTATTTTGCCGCATACCGTACTTTTCTTATCAGACGCTTGATGTAGCTATACCCCACTAGTAGTACTTTTTCCCATTATGTCTTCTTTAAATATCAACTTAATTACTAATTAACACTTATTTTTAACTGCCGTTAAATCGATATATAATAACAATCGATTCGATCGGCTAGTGGCTAGTGTACCGTTGTAGTATATAGCTGGATTCGCCAATAAATATACCTAACTGTTGACAGTTAATTTCGCGCTAAAACACACAAGGCGTGGTGCATGGTTTGCGGATTCCAACAATAGGTAAGTTGATGAGAACTTTTCATCGGAGATAGTTTTATTGTAAATAATTATAATTATTCCTTCACAAGTTAATATTAAAATATAAACTATAGTTTGTGGATGGTAGCCATATATATAATATTTGAATAGGAAAAGGCTGATGAAGGAGTGAGACACTTGTGAAGATGCTTTTATGTGCCAATTTGCAATTTTATTACACATTATATTCAACACTATAGAGTAGATTTTTTCAATTATAAGTAGCGAGTCAGTAGCAAGTTCTGAACGACTACGACAAATTTTGAAGGTTTATTATTTGTGATTTCATCTCGATGTAGCAATCGACTGAGAGTACTTGCCAAAAACCATCCTTTGTATATTAGTGATGTTTGTAATGGTCTTAAGGCTCAACAGAAAAAAGAAAGGATGAAAAGTTTTATAAACATTATGCCACAACAATTCTTCATGAGGGTTATATGCGCTGCGCTCCACATGACCCTTCCATCTAAGTCTTCCAAATTTATTTAGCTTTACTACATTAGATTCTCTGTAAACTTGATACAACCATATAAAATATATGTCAAAGCACCTTCCTATCAAATATTTCCAGTTCCGATTCGTCCGATTTTGTCAGTATCCAGTTTTAGAAAAAAATATGTAAACACTGATCTGATCAAGCTTTTATAGACCAGACATTTAGTTTCGCTTTTAAATTTATCTAATTTCAGATGTATCAAAAATCCATTGTATGCCAGATATATTTATTTGTATTTGCCAGATATATTCTGAGCGTAATTTCCGTCTTTTTGTTATTGTCTCTATCTAGTAGACGCTAATCTATATACAGTCGAACCCGCTTATTAGAATACCTCTTTAAGGAATATCCCGGTATAAGGAATATAAATTTGACGTCCCGAAACATTTATAGTAGCAGCCAATGATCGGTTATTCGAATATCCCGGTTATAGGAATACTTTTGCATGGCACAAAGGCTATTTCAATAAGCGGGTTCGACTGTATTTTGATTGGTGCTGATAACTTGTGGGATCTGATCATGGTAGGACAATTAAAACTTGGTAAACATCTGCCTATATTGTAAAAAAATTCAATTTCGTTGGATTGTGTTAGACACCTATTATTGTGGATTGTGTTGGATTGTGTTAGACATTCACCTTAATTCATACAACCTTTTAACACTTCTATCTAATGCAATCTAAGCACTTGTGATCCGTCTATTCACTCACAAATAGCCAAATTATAGGAAATTTGGACAGAAATCAATGTTCCTAAATCCCCATCTTTAGATGACGTTTTCTGCAAAGAACTCTTTAACGCGGCAGTGGTCGCTATATGAGATTTTCTCTCACGGTTTCAGAAAATTGCGCACAACTTTTTTTCTGGGAAATTATACGCGCTGTAGTTCCTTCAAGTCTTCTAACTATCCTCCCTCGACAATCTAATAGACTCGTCCGCTCAGATAGTGGCTCAGATGACTTAGTATCACCTACAATCCGACAAGCGACAGCTGACAGGTGACTTTCTCGTATTGTGTATTTCTCGTTGTGTATTTTCGCGCAAGGTCACCCGCCAGCTCTCGCTTGTCGGATTGTACCAATCACCATATTGTTGAGTCAGAGCGCTTCATGTGAGATATTCTCTCATCGCGCGACCACCAGCGCCACCAACTGTGTATAAAAATTAATTTTATTTTTCCACTTAAAACCTGAAATAATATCCTTTTATAATGTAATAAAAAGCGCCGTGGATGTGGTCAATGAAATGAAAACCCTATATTCTGTTTCACGGGTTAGTTGTAGATGGTCACTTACCATATATTTTTCAATGTTAAATATTGGCGGCATCAACACTCACATTGTATATAAGGATAATAATAATAAAACAGAAGAACGTCGTGTCTTGGCTTTATCGTTGATGAAACCTCATCATATAAATCGTTCGACAATTCCAAACTTAGCTTTAAGCCTTCGGAATTATATTACAAGAATTGCCAAAATGACATTACTGAACTCATCACAACCCGAACCATCGGATATTCAGCTTTGTTCATTTTGACCTCGCTGCAAAAATAGAAAAGTAAAAAAAATTGTAATTCTTCTCATCAGTAACTTTGTCCAGAGCATTCTTGTTATAATTGTGTAAAGAGCGATTCCGTAAATTATGAAGATTGATTAATATTGGTTTAATTCCGATCATTATTTGTTTTGTCTCTTATCATATTATCAAGGAAATTATGTAATATTATTATGTTCTTATTATTATTAGTTAATAAAAAAAACTTTAAAATCTGTTTCAAAATTTTATTTTGTAAAAAAGGCAAAAGTTGGATATGTGAGAGAAAATCTCACGCGCGACCACTCGCGTACAAACCTTCCTAGCTACCAATGCCGGGTTAAAAATACCGCTATATAAAAAACTGATTGGGTCAATTTATCGCCCAATTAACATTTCCAAAACCTGCTTGCTCTCTTGGCGATTCAAAGGAAGCAGCGACAAAATATTTATTCAATTTAGAGAAACGATTGCAAAGAAATCCTGAACTAAATATACAGATTTCTTAAACGAATATGAAGACTTTGATCACATGACCAAAATAAATAACTGAATTATCAGACAAAACTTGCTTTTATTTACCTCAACACGATGTATATCTAGTATAGTACAGTACTGTACTAAAGTAATCGAGTTCCATCAACAAGAGTGGTTTTAAATGGATCAGCTACAACAACGAGTGGCTTATCACTTAATCACTAGCAGATCTTGTTGATTTTTGGTACAAATGGCGACTGACATAATTTAATTCTACATGTTTTAATTCAAAGTGTAGTCAGGTTATCAGTTACACACGCGTGCTCACGTGGTTATAGTTTCTTACATATTTTTCATAATTTTAATAACAATTAAGTGTTTTGTTAACAAACTCAGGCACTTTATTTTTAAATTTCGACTCAATTCAAGCTTTCTGCTTAACCCAGGTATAAACATACCAAAAGGCACCGCCAGGAAAACATTCCACTTTGAGGTTATTTTGTTAATGCCATACTCTGCATAGAGTACAAAGACTCGTTTCATATGGGCTCTCTGAACCTCAAAGTGGAATGTTTTCCTGGCGGTGCCTTTTGGTATGTTTATACCTGGGTTAAGCAGAAAGCTTGAATTGAGTCGAAATTCATTTCGCTTATTCCCCGTTAGAGGGCGTTCTATCCATACTGCGATATAAAGTATTTTAATTTATATCGACAATCTACGGTCGGAATGATAAAAATCTGTCTTCCTTAGAGCCTCCTTGACAACAGGTAGACCTAGAAATAGTACTATCGGGGGATGGAGGAAGACAGATTTTAATCAAAACGAAACCGTAGATTTTCTTACTTTATTTTTAACCATACATTAATGACCTACTTACACTTAAAATATCAACCTTTTCACAAACCACCATAAGAGCTGTGGCTGATGACACAGCAATATTTGAAACTGAAGAGGATCCAACAGCTGCAGTATTAAAACTTCAAGAACACTTAGACCAAATCGGACAGTGGTTAAAAAAATAGAAGATACAAGCTAATGCAACTAAGTCAACATATAACACTTTCACACTGAGAAAAGACCAATGACCAAATATTAGCCTTAATTAAGTCAACATATAACAACAAGGCAAAAAATAAAAATACAGAAAAAAAATGGGAATATCTAAAAACCAGCATAATCAAAGTAGCTGAGGAAACTTGCGGGAAAGCAAAAATAGCAAATACTAACATGAGGAGAACGGAATGGTGGACGGAAGAAATACGAGAGATAATAAAGAACAAAAAAGACAAATGGAAGAGATACCTAAGCACAAAACACCCGGAAGATTACGAAGCATATAAAGAAAAAATGAAAGAGGTTAAAATAGCGGTGAAAGCAGGAAAGGAAAGGTCATGGGAGAGATTTGGACAAAAAATGACAAAAAATTATAGGGAAAACCAAAAACTCTTTTACGGCGCATTAAAACAACTCAGACAAAAGAAAGAGCACACGATGCCGAATATAAAAGACAAGAATGGAAACGGACTAACAGAAGAAAAACAAATAATGGAAAGATGGAGACAACATTTCAAAGAGCTAACTCATGCAGACACGGACAACATATGGGAGAAACAAGAAAGGAATGAAGAACAACAAGTGGAATCCATAACAAGAGAGGAAAGCAATAGAAAGAGTAAAATTGGGCAAAGCACCAGGCAAGGATCATATCACCCCGGAAATGATAAAATTCATGGGGACAGAGGGAATGGAAGCATGAAAGAACTAATGAATGATATCATAAATAGAGCAGAGTTACCAAAGGACTGGAAGAAAGACATTATATTACCAATACACAAAAAGGGAGACAAAAGAAACTGTAATAATTACCGAGGTATCACCATATCAAGTATTCCTGGGAAGGCATTCGCAAGAATAATAGAGACAAGAATAAAAGCCCAAATAGAAACAACTATGGAAGACACACAGTGTGGATTCAGGAAGGACAGAAGCACGCAAGACCTAATATTCACATTAAGACAAGTAAGTGAGAAGGTAATCAAGAATAATAGAGAGATACATATGTGCTTCATTGACCTGGAAAAGGCGTTTGACAGACTCCATAGAAAGGACGTATGGAAGACACTAAAAGAAAGGGGAGTCGACAGACACATAATAGAAGTAATAAAGGATATGTACAAAAATAATACAAATACAGTAAGAACCAATAACGAGGAATCCAGAGAATTTACTACAAGTCAAGGCGTCAAACAGGGATGCGTGCTGAGTCCACTGCTATTCTCAGTGGTACTGGATGGAGCGATAAGGAAATCCAAAAGAAGAATGAGAAAACTAACATTAGGATACTGGCAAATGAAACGGACTCAACTATCGGAGCTACTATTTGCAGACGACATGGTATTGATAGCAGAAAACAGAGAAGACTCACAAAACAATCTTGAAATCCTAGAAGAAGATCTATCAAACATAAATATGAAAATTAATACAGAGAAAAAAAACAATGATAATTTCAAATACGAGGAAGACACACGCAATAGAATTAGACGGGAAACAACTAAAGCAACTGGAATATTTTAAATACCTAGGAGTAATAATCAAATCAAATGGTAAACAAGATATGGACATAAACGAGAGAATGGGACGAACAGGAAGCTTATTTAACGCTATGAAAACAACATTTTTGGGGAAAAAAGAGATACCGGAGAAAGTAAAAAACGGCAGTCGTTAAATCAGTAGTTAGACCAAAAATCATGTAAGCAGCGAGACATGGACAATGACAGGGAGACAAAAATATAGAGTCCATGCTATGAAAATGAGTTTCCTGAGGAAAATAGCAAACAGAAAGAGGACAGACAAAATACGAAACGAAACAATTAGACAAAATCTAAAACTAGTACCAATCAATGAAAAAATAGTGGAGGGAGAACTTAGATGGTTCGGGCACGTGTGTAGAATGTCGAAAGAGAGGCTTACAAAACGAGTGTTCGAAACGAGAGTTCAGGGGAAAAACAAAAGAGGAAGACCAAGAGTTATGTGGGTAGATGAAATCAGGAAAGAAGTCGAGAAAAAGGGATTGACATTGAAAAGTGCAAGAAACCTAACGTAAGATCGGAAAGCATGGAGACTACAATGCCAAACTCAACTCCACCAGCAGGACTAAGTAAGTAAGTAAGTAAGTAAGTAGGTCAACATACCACAACAGAATATTGTCAAATACCTGGGACTCTACCTTGATTCTAAATTAAACTTGAAACAACACATTTTAAAGAAGAAGAAACAAATTGAGTTGAAAGTAATAGAAATTAGTTGCCATCTAGATCGAAAATCTTGACTAGAGGAGAAGGAATATCGAATCCAGGAGTCCAGGACCAGAGATATAGTGCCGGTAGTTTTTGAACGGTGTAAACAAATTGATTTGTGAGAAAGAGTTTAAATTAAAGTGGTAACAATTGGTGGTCCATGAATGTTAACTGGGGGACTTTGCAATATCTAGGTGTGCAGTATTTGTAAGTACAAACAAATTATTATTCATCGTGAGGTTCATAGAAAAGGAGAATTTTGACAGCCAAAAAGAGATAGGAACGTTTGTAAGGACGTTTTGACCGACAGCCCGTTTGAAAGCAGAACAAGGAAAGGAGTTTCGAAATAAGTCGAAATAAATTTATAACATTTTCTTGGGTTAATTTTCTGTTATTTGTAATTAATTTAGGGCTGCGCAGTTTCATTTTTTTAAATAGGGAAAAATTGATTTCTAAGTGCTTTGTTTATAGGCGGAAACATTTTCTAAGGTATTGCAAAAGTTGGCATTTTTTTAATTACTCCCTTCTATTTATGTTGTTATCAAACACTATGAAAAACAAATAGACCAGGTAAAAATTCTGTAAAAATCTGTAAAAATATTAGTACATTTTGACGTTGAGAGGTGACTCAAATTTTTTTGCAGAAATTGCATGAAAATAACTCAAATAATAATATTTGAGTTATTCTCCCTCTCAAAAAGGTCCGGAACATTGTTTAAATAATCAAAATATCAAAAAATGAAGGAAAAATTCGATTTTTTCTTCGTTTTTTGATTATAACTTTAAAAGTATTCATTTTCGAGAAAAGTTGTACTGACATAAAAGTTGCGTAATTAAATTTCCTACAATATAGAATTGGTTAAAAATTTAAAAAAATAGTCACCCTTGTTGCAAAATAGCAATAATTGCGAAAAAAAAAACATATAAAACAAGTATTCGCATTTTACGTTTTTCAGCCATTTATGCTACACTTAGGACCTTCATGTTTCACCCAAAAAAACTTTATGATACAGTTAAACAATACTGTGAATTTCATTAAGATCGGTTTAACAGATTTTGCAAAATAAATTTTGCAGTCCAGCTTTCGCAAAAAAAAATTCATTTTTTCAAAATGTTACAGGACTGAAAATAAAGTAGATAGCTAGTTGAATTTTTTTTTTGTGTATAGAAGTGTACTGTACATTTTATTTGCAATTCGCAAAATTAAAATCGATTAACTACCACGGCGTCAGGAATTTTTTTAAATAAGTATTAATTATTGGTGCTACGCGCAGGACAGCGGATAGTTTGCTCTGATTGGGCATTCCAATGACCTTTGATAATGATTGATACATTTTAATTTTTATTACATTTCGATATAAATAAATTTGTTTATTGCAAAATAAAAACACATACTCTATCCTTTGAAATAACACTTTTTTTTAGCAAAAACTTTCTTTGTTCATATATTTTAACTTAGAGAATAAAAGTTTATTATTTTTAAACATATGCAATTGTTTAAACAATATTTCACAAACAATAATTTTTTTTAACATCCAACGTTTATTGCAATCTGTTTGATTACAAACAATAAGCAATACATATAATTATTGAAAAATAGCACAGATGGAAGCCGCCCAGTGGCGAGCACCCAGTAAGACATATAACATTATAATTTTAAAATAAGACATAACAATTACTTGGAACATAATACATAGATAAAATTTAGTATAGTGGACAGTTCAGACAATAAAAATATGATTATTAAAAGTCTAAGGAACATGAATAAAAATACGAAAGAAAGTTTAAAAAATCACTAAAACTAAAACATGATTATTTCACTGCACTATGACACTGCACTCTGTTGTTGCTCTGATGTCCAGATGTACTAGAGGTCCAAAGGGTCAGGTCTTTTTAATCGTCTTTCATGAGAAATGTTGAGCAGGTCCGTGGTGAGTGGATTTGGATGGCAGGATAGTCTGGTCTTGTATCTAGATTTTACAGCAGATATTGCTTCGCTAATTGTTGGAAGCTGTAGGTCGTGGTGCAATCTCTGGTTCGTAACATACCAAGGGGCATTGCAGATCTGGCGCAATACTTTTGATTGGAACCGTTGAAGTTTTTGAATGTTGGTATTACTTGCTGTTCCCCATATTTGTGCTGCATATAGCCACACAGGTTTTAAAATACATTTATAAATCATAATTTTGTTCTCCAGGCTAAAATTTTATTTCCTACTTATGTACAAATACATTTTCCTGTAGATTAGGCCGAGTTGAAGACGTTTCTTCCAGATGTGGGTGCCCCAATTAAGTTTACTATCTAAACGAATTCCCAGGTATTTTACGGCGGTATTGACTGGTAGTGGAGTGTTATTTATAGAAACCGGAGGCGCGACACCTTTTTTTTAAGTAAATGTTATTTGTGTGGATTTTAAACTGTTGACTTGTACTCGCCACAATTTAAGCCAGCTCTCTAGTTTAGTCAGATGATTTTGCAATACCTCGGATGCTTCTGTTGCTATAGGATTTGAAGCCATTATAACTGTGTCATCCGCATATGTAGCAATTATTGTATTAATGGTGGTTGGAAGATCAGATGTGTATATTAATTAGAGTGTTGGTCCTAATATGCTTCCTTGTGGAACTCCAGAACATATTGGAAACGGGCTAGTAATTTCCCCTCCTCTTTTGACTTGAAAAAATCTATCTGTCAGATAGGATCTTAATAGTGAGCTTACGGGATAAGGAAATATGGATTTAATCTTGGAGATAAGACCTACATGCCAAACTTTGTCGAATGCCTGTGAGACATCTAGGAATGCAGCTGTACAGTAATTTTTGTGTTCGAGCGAATTTCTGATAGTTTTTACTACCCTATGAATTTGCTCGATGGTACCATGTTGTTTCCTAAAGCCAAACTGATAATTAGGTAAAACATTCTTCTTCTTCTTTGAGTGCCTCTCCTATCGGAGATTGGATATCATTAGGGCGATTCTAATTTTATTTACTGCTGTTTTGAACAATTCGTTAGTGGTACAGCCAAACCACTCTCTCAAATTTCTCATCCAGGACATTCTTCTACGGCCTGGATTTCTTCGTCCTTGGATTTTTCCTTGCATTATGTTTTGTAGGAATGTGTACTTTTAAAAGAAAGGTAAAACATTGTTGCTGTCTAATGTAGGCTCTAGTCTTCTCAGGAAAAGCCGCTCGAACACTTTGGATATAATAGGCAACAAGCTTATTGGACGATATGAAGATACTTCCGCGTGATCCTTATTAGGTTTTGAGATTAAAACAATTTGAGCTACTTTCCATTGGAGTGGAAAGTAACCTCTTTTTAATATTGAATTAAATATATAAGTAATTAAGCTTACACCTTCGTTGGGTAGATTTTTTAGTACCAAACTAGATATTATATCATACCCAGGTGACTTCTTATTCTCCAGATTATCAATTACTTCTTCAACTTCAGATTTCTTGAAAATTTTAATAGGCGGAGCCATTTAATATGGTGCGTTTATGACTTCATGAATATCTTCTTCTTCTTCAGCTGAGACTTCCCTCTGATGCGGTTGAAATACCTCGCATAAATGATTTGCGAAAGTATAAGCTTTATCTTTGTCAGTTTTAGCCCATGTGCAATTCGGTTTACTGATTGGCATATTCATTTGTTCGTTGTCTTTAAGTTTTTTTGTTAGTTTCCACAGAGAATTATTTGTATCATCTGAAGGTGAGAGGTTCTTTAAATAATTGTTGATTCCATTGTCTTTATGTTGGATCAAGTTTCTTTTGAGTAATCTGCAAGCTCTATTAAAATTTGTTTTATCTTCTGGGTGCCTAGTGAGATGCCACCTCTTTCTTAGTTTTCTTTTTTCCAGTATAAGTGTATTTATGTGCGCAGGATACGACTCGGAGTTGTGTGTGTAGGTAATTTCTGGGATGGACGACCAAGCAGCTTGCTAAATAACTGTAGTTAAGTGAGTGACTGCATTTTCTATGTCCCTGTCACTTTTAAGAGGCAAGTTTAGGTTAATGGAGGATTTTATTTCGTCTCTATACCTATCCCAGTTTGTTCTTTTATTACACAGTGTTAGAAGTTTAGGACAATTGTGAATTTGGCTTAGTAGGTCTATGAAGAAAGGGGAATGATCCGATGATAGGTCAAAAGAAGGAGAAATTTGGATATGGGTGTGTGTTATTCCTTTTAATATAGCGAAATCAATAAGATCAGGAATTTTTTGTCTATCAGTGGGCCAATAAGTAGGCTGTCCAGTAGAGAGAGGAGTTAAATGATTCTCATTAATACTTTTTAATAATTCTCGACCTCGTGAGGTTATGATTCTGGAGCTCCATTTGTGATGTTTGGCATTGTAATCTCCAGCAGCAATGAAACGAGTATCTCAAAGTATTCAGTAAAATGATCAGCTTTAATTATTTTATTCGGTGGACAGTAAACAGCAGATAAAATAATCGAGCCTTGTGAATCTTCTACCGACACTGATGTGGCTTGAATGTTAACTCTGCTAATTTTGCTTATTTCATGATGCTTAATATTATTTCTTATAATAATTGCCGTACCTCCATGGGCCTTTCCTAATGGATGTTGAGTTACATAGGTGGAATATTTGGGAATATTAAAATAACTCTTAATAGTCATGTGTGCTTCGGAAATAAACATAACATCTAGATTATGAGAATAAATAAAAGTTTTTACTTCGTGAAAATGATTAGTTAAGCCATTGGCATTCCAACAGCACATCCTAAGTTTAGTGTTAAAGGTTAAGCTTAGATATCAGAGACATTATTAGATCAAACATCTTATCCATTCTTTCCATTAGTTTATGTACCACAAGTTCTAAATGGTTTTGTATATGTTGGGGAGTTGCTGTTTCTATTTCATGAGTAGTCTCATTTGTGTTAGTTGTATTTTTATTATCTTTTCCTGCAGCAATGTTCGCATAACTGATATTTGGTTGAGTGATTGACGAATGTGCAACACAAGGAGGTTGACTTGCGTTTTTTTCTCGAAGCGATGGAAATTTTTTCTTTTGCAGTTCTTTGTGTACAGAACATCCCTTGTAGCTTGCAGGATGATTTTCTCGACAATTTACACATTGGACATATTTTATATTCATTTCTTTTGGACATTTAGACGATAGGTGATCTCCTACGCATTTTACGCATCGCGGACTCCTGTGGCAATAATTTTGTGTGTGGCCAAAATGTTGACATCTTTGACATTGGGGTAGTTCCCTCTTCGGATGCGGTGCCTCAACTGTGACAATAGTGTTGAGTAATTTCGTGATCTCATACATATCTTTATTATTGCTGTGAATAGCCAGTTCTATATTAAATAGTGGCAGATATTTCTTTGTGCCTCTTTGCTTAATATTAGAGATGTTCAGTGCAGTATGCCCGTGCTCCAGCAATGCTTTTTTAATGTCTTCTGGATCTGTTGAAGGATGGATATGACGTATAACAACTCGAAATCCTCGGTTTTGTTTTAGTTGGTATGTATGGTACTGAGTATTTTTTCTGATAGAGATTTTACGATTATTGAGTAGGTTTTTGATGAATCAGCTTGAACTTTAATTTGATTGTTAGCAAGACATTTTAAAGTATATTTACCTGGAGTTTTCTGCTGTAGTAAATCCTGTAGTGGTTTGATACGCTCAACATTTTGTATAAATATGGGTGGTGGCTGTTCCTCTCTTCGGTCTTCCAACATTACAACTTCTTCACGAAATGCATCATCTTCAAGTAACTCGTATCTGTTAGATGTATGAATAGTTTTACTCAGCCAAAAATCATTGAGTGTAGCTTATTTGGTTTTTTTCAAATCGGGACTGTCGTCTTTGCGTTGACGTTTATTGTGGTGGACTGCTGCCCATTCACTATCACTTTTTGCTGCATCTGCATCTGGGAGATGTTCTTGCGGTTTATCTATTTGAAAATTTGATAAATGTGATTGTAGATCGTTGTTGCATGTTTTGACTATTTTCTGCTGTTCATCTAGTGGATTGGAACTGTCTTTTTGAGTTCTTACAGGTGGAGGAGTTCGTGCTAAGCTGTTTCTTCTAATTGATGGATTTATGTCCTCACTGCATGGAAAACTAGTAGATTGTTCCTGGTTATCGTGTTGGTAACTCATAGTTTTCCACTAGTTATAGCTAGGAATTTTTAAAACATTCCGACATATTTTGATAATATACTGACCTATTTTCTTTATATTTAGGTATATTTATGTTGATAAACTTAGTAATTAAATTTGTAGAAATTACTTACTGGATAATTATTTTAGCATTAAACACTAACAATTTTTTTGGCTATTGTTTTTCGGTTTCTTGATAACGATGGATTTATACTAATTACAATATGATAAGATAATAATTAGACAAATTCCTTCTTAATTACATGTGTTCAGCTCGAAAGTTCTGAACAAAATCACAAACAATAATAAAATTAGTTTAATTTTTGTGGAATTAAAATATTGAAATAAAACAAAATATAGAGTAAGGAAATAATATATTAGATAAAGATTGGAAGAAATTTTGGTGGAAATCAACTTGTGTGAATCGAACACCGCTGTCCTGCGCGTAGAACCAAAAATTAATGTTTATTTAAAAAATTTCCTGACGCCGTGGTAACTAATCGATTGTAATTTTGCAAATTGCAAATGAAAGGTATAGTACACTTCTATAAGTAAAAAAAATCAACTTGCTATCTGCTTTATTTTCAGTCCTGCAACATTAAAAAAAATGATTTTTTTTGCGAAAGCTGGATTGCAAAATTTATTTTGCAAAATGTAATGAATCAATTTTAATGAAATTTACAGTGTTGTTTTACTGTATCATAAAGTGTTTCTGTGTAAAATATGAAGGTCTTAAGTGTAGCATAAATGGTTGAAAAACGTAGAATGCGAATACTGGTTTTTGTATGTTTTTTTTTCGCAATTATTGCTATTTTGCAACAAGGGTGACTATTTTTTAAATTTTTAACCAATTCTATATGGTAGAAAATTTAATTACGCAACTTTTATGTCAGTCCAAACTTTTCTCAGAAATGAATAGTTTTAAAGTTATAATAAAAAAACCAATAAAAAAATCGAATTTTTCCTTCAAATTTTGACATTTTGATTATTTAAACAATGTTCCGTACCATTTTGAGTGGGACGATAACTCAAATGTTATTATTTGAGTTATTTTCAAGCAATTTCTGCAAAAAAATTTGAGTCACCTCTCAACGTCCATCTCAAAACAGATACGCCCTGGACTAAAAGGTATTTCTAAATTCAAATAAGAACCCTGGAATACAAAATAAACATAATATAATATGTATAGTCGAAGCAATAAAGCACTGAACCTACGAAAAAAAAAGACGACAAGACGGATCTTAATAATTGTTTTTGCATTCGATTCGTAAATGCGCCAGGAAACTTTGTGACCCCTAGCCATGAGATAATATTGACAAACTGCATACAAAAAATGCATTCTTAAAGTACATCTCAAACAGACAATACAAAAAATTCAAAACTCGTCAATTATCGGCAGAAACGAGTTCAATTTTGTTACTCGGGGGTTTTTGGGGTTGCTGAAAACGAATATGACGTCCTAAGTGATCTCCGGAATACCTGGTGCTCCGGGTACCTACTGTTTACCTCGCTTAGTTGAGTTTTCGGCAAATTCATTTAAAAATTAGTCAAAAATTATTACTTATGAGTTTTTGGGGTCGCTGAAGACGACTATGATATCGGAAGTGATATTCGGAATACCTGGTGCCTAGTGTAAGTGTACCTACTGTTCACCTCGTCTTGTGGAGTTTTCGGCAAATTCATTAAAAAATTAAACAAAAATTATTACTCGTGGTGGTTTTTGTGGTCGCTCACGACGAATCTAACATCGGAAGTGATCTCCGGAATACCTGGTACCCAGGGTATCTACTTTTTACGGCATCTTCTGAAGTTTTCAGGAAATTCGTTAAAAAATTTGTCAAAATTCATTACTCGGGGGGTTTTTGGGGTCTCGACGAATATGAAATGGGAAGTGATCCCCGGAGTACCTGGTGCCCATGGTACCTACTGTTTACCTTGTCTTCTGAAGTTTCAAAAAATTCATTAAAAAATTAGTCAAAAATCATTACTCGGGGATTTTTGGGGTCACTGGCTTTGAATATGACATCGGAAGTGATATCCGGAGTACCTGGTGTCCAGGGTACTTACTGTTTATGTCGTGACTAATAATTTTTGACTAATTCTTTAATGAATTTGCCGAAAACTCCAGAAGGTGAGATAAACAGTAGGTACCCTAGGCCCCAGGTACTCCTGAGATCACTTCCGATATCATATTCGTCTTCAGCGACCCCAAAAATTCCCAAGTAATGATTTTTGGCTAATTTTTTAATGAATTTGCCGAAAACTCAACTAGTCGAGGTAAACAGTAGGTACTTCCCCGGGGCACCAGGTACTCCGGAGATAACTTACGACGAATCTGATTTTTTTTGTATTGTCTGTTTGAGATGCACTTTAAGAATGCATTTTTTATATGCAGTTTTTCAATATTATCTCATGGCTAGGGGTCACAAAGTTTCCTGGCGCATTCACGAATCGAATGCAAAAAGAATTATTAAGATCCGTCTTGTCGTTTTTTTTTCGGAGGTAAGGCCGATTTTAGTGCTTTATTGCTTCGCCTAATAAGGTGTACAAAGCTCTCTAATTTTATTGGTCATTCAAGTCGTATAAACTCGTTAAATATACCGCTGTGCCGCTTTTTCAAATATCTTATCTTGTTTATAACTATTAAATTTATTAAATAAATTTGACAACGCAGACCTAACGCAGACAAAATAATTTTCTTTATTTAGCCTGTTTTTACTTGTGGTCAATAAATTTTCAAGTCTTGACGTCCAACTTTATTTTATAAAAAAACCCCTTTAAGGTGCGGCACATGCTACTTCTATTTATAATAAAGAATTGAAGCGTTGAAGCGCGTATCTCCAATCTTTCAGATAGTCTCTTCAGGAGGCCACTACCCACTTCGTGTAACGAAGAACTATCATTTGCCGTTGCTGCTCTTTAATTCATACCTTATTGTGTAGCAAACACTAGATTAATTGTAACACTAGCCAAAAACGTGAACGGTGATTTTTATATACTGAAAATTCCGTTATGGAATTAACTTTCTGGAGAGTAAAATACTTCTTTGTGATATATTGATGATATTGGTACGCATCCTTTTGTAATAATGTCAGTCTTTGATCATTCATAAGTGCTGTCATTATTTTTAAAGTCTGTGTCAAAAATACTGATAGATTACGTAAATAAATTCAGAACAGGGATATCTACAATGGATACAATACAAATGGAGCATACATACCATACATTCAAAATAGTATATTAAGTATGGAGAACGGTAAGGGTTTTATACCGATCGAAGACACTTGTTTGGAGGAGGAGCGGAGCGACGACTCCAATTATTGTCTGAGATCGGTTACCCTTAACGTTCGACATGCTTATAACGTTTTTTGCACGATTGATACCATTATAAATTATAAAATTAAATATTTTCGTCATATTGACTAGTTTCATTCATTTTATCAAGATAGATACTTTGGTTGTTAGGTAGTAACTAGGGTGCATAACAACAATGGAGAATTGAGTTTTTATTTAGTTGTCAATAATTTTAAGTACAATTTTGATTATTATAAATTAAAATATGAGCGAAAGTGAATTTGAAGAAATTGAACGGGCTTGGGAAGAAGGGTGTTCCGCAATTATTCCCGAAAAATCCAAAATCCGTTATCAAAATACCTACCAAAGTTTTAAAAAATGGTGCGAAGGCAAGAATTTAAGAATCGAAGACAAGACTCTATTGGCATATTTCGTTCAAAGACATATGCAGTTGAAAGCTCCTGGAAGCCTCTGGGCAGAATATTCAATGATTAAATCCACCGTTTTTCTTTATGATGGCATTGATATTTCCAAGTTTTCAACTTTGATCGCGTATTTGAAGAGAAAAACTGTTGGCTATAGGCCTAAGAAGTTTCAATATTAATAAATAATTCGTTAGTTTTCTTTATTCTTTCAAAAAATAAATTAAAATTAAGAGATTTTTTAACTCGACGGTAAGTGAATTACTTACCGTCGAGTTGGAGTACTTACCGTCGAGTTGGATTACTTACCGTCGAGTTGCTAGTAAATGTCACCTACTGACGTAAAATCTGTCACGGTAAACAGTCAAAAATGATCAATCGTGCAAAAAAATATAATAAACATCTGGAAATAATTTTTATTTGTGTAAAAAGTGATTTGATTCTGTTAATACACAAAATTATTAGAGAACTGCAGACACCAGTAATTGCAAAAATCTTATCGATATATTAGATATTAGTATGGTATTGAAGGGACGATCACCAACTAAATGGTATGACCAAATTAAGAATTCAAAAGAGAGAGAGAGATGGTATTAAAAGATTCTAAAGCCAACAAGTACGATTACCAAGTACTACGACAGAAGAATTTTGTTCAAGCAAAAAAATAAAACAATTAGATTATATCCCAAAGCGATTTAAATGAAAAACAAAGCCGAAAATAGTAAACTCATAGCAAACCAAATTTAGCAGGCTACGAAGACAATATATCAATAGTTGTTCGTTAACCAATTGTCAACCAAGAAACAAAATATATAGGCCTAAAGATAAATTAATATAAAAAATCAAAGGACAGTAGATAAAGAAAGAGAAAAACGGGACAATTACCTAAGAGTATAAAATTACAAATTTGAAACAAAAACTTTCATCTATTAATTTGCAATGACAAATGGAATACGAATGACGATTTCACAAACGTGTTAAGAACAAATAAGAAAAATAAATAGTCATATAAGAAAATCAGGCCTAAGGCCAGAACAAGACATTACTGAAAGTAAAGACGGAAAACTCCGCAAGAAAACAAAACTTAATACCAAAAATGAAAATAACCCTTTTCAATTTCGTTGCAACACGAAACTACAGAAGCATCATCATTTCAGCTCGATCAGAGAGTGCAGCAAGCACCTCTACCGGTTTCGAAATTTATTAGATTAGTCTCTCATCAGGACGCACATATGCTGCTCTCTCTGACCCAACTAGGACAAACCCCAGCGTGCAGTCACGGATTGCAACGAACGAAATGGCAGGGATGCCCTAGCGGCAACTGCTAGCAAAAAACTACGTTTTCAATCTAATAGCACATAAAACAACATCCAAAAATGTTATTCTACATACTACCAGACTGAAAACAATGGGAACCTTCTCTGGTAACACCTCCGAGGCTTCTACAATTTGCAAGCCATAACGGATGCTGAGACTAAGGAAGGTGAGGGAATATTATAATTTATAATTCACGTCCCATCTGCTCAGCGCCGTTAAGTTCCAACGAGAATGGTTCCCTTGGTACTCCAATCAGAGTAAATATATAAATCAAAAAGGAATAACCATTTTCAATTTCGTTGCAACACGAAATTACAGCCGCATCATCAATCCAGTTCAATCAGAGAGTGCAGCAAGCAACTCTACCGGTTCCGAAACTTATTAGTCTCTCATCATGAGGCACATATGCTGCTCTCTCTGACCCAACTAGGACAAACCCCGGCGTGCAATCACGGATTGCAACGAACGAAATGGTAGGGTTGCCCTAGCGGCAACTGCTAGCAAAAAACTAAGTTTTCAATCTAATAGCACATAAAACAACATCCAAAAATGTTATTCTACATCCTACCAGACTGAAAATAATGGAAACCTTCTCTGGTAACACCTCCGAGGCTTCTACAATTTGCAATCCATAACGGATGCTGAGACTAAGGAAGATTAGGGAATTTTACAATTTATAATTCACGTCCCCAGGATAAGGTTCCCATTGTTTTCAGTCTGATAGGATGTAGAATAACATTTTTGGATGTTGTTTTATGTGCTATTAGATTGAAAACTTAGGTTTTTGCTAGCAGTTGCCGCTAGGGCATCCCTGCCGTTTCGTTCGTTGTAATCCGTGCCTGCGCGCCGGGGTTTGTCCTAGTTGGGTCAGAGAGTCCTAGTTGCCTCCTGATGAGAGATTAATAAGTTTCGAAACCGGTAAAGGTGCTTGATGCACTCTCTGATTGAACTGAAATGATGATGCGGCTGTAGTTTCGTGTTGCAACGAAATTGAAAATGGTTATTAATTTTTTATTTACATGTTTACTCTGATTGGAGTACGGAGGGAACCACTCTCGTTGGAACTTTACCGCGCTGAGCAGATGGGACGTGAATTACAAATTGTAAAATTCCCTCATCTTTCTTAGTCTCAGCATCCGTTATGGCTTGCAAATTGTAGAAGCCTCGGAGGTGTAACCAGAGACGGTTCCCATTGTTTTCAGTCTAGTAGGATGTAGAGTAACATTTTTGGATGTTGTTTTATGTGCTATTAGATTGAAAATTTAGTTTTTAGTTTTTTTTAAACTTAATATCTAAATATACCCTAAAAATAAAATGCATATAAAATCTATATATACCTACCCTAATAATACAATAATATGGGACGTGGAAATAATTACAACGAACAAGAAAAAGGAAAAGGGGAAAAGACTTCTTCTTTCAGTACCCTGTCCGAATATCGAACGTTGGCGATCATATTGGCAATAATAATTTTGTTTACGGCAGCTAATAAAAAAAATAAAAATACTAATATATAATAACCATACTCGAACCGAACATAAAACTAGAGACGGTGAAAAATAGTCGCGAAAGTAAATATATAAATATTATGTTTAAAGTAATCAATGAGAATTTAATATATGAGAAAATTGACAATATAAATAATTTTGAAAAAATTATAAAAATAATAAAAATAGGACAAAAAGGCAGAACAAGATCGAGGAGATCGAGAGACGATGTAGAGGAAGGTATAACATTAAAGGGAATATCCAATTCACCTCCTAATATGGATTTCAAAAAGGAGTAACTCACCTCCTAAAATGGATAAAAATATACAGCTATAGAGCTTATTTTATAATCGTAATATTAGATATATATTAGTATTAAATATTAAAATATAATAATATTAAAATCTGAATTCCAACATGCTATAAACAACTCAAAATCTGGCAAAGCCCCTGGGCCAGATGAAGTTCATATCGAGCTGATTAAACTTATAGTTAAAGAAAATTTAAGCGCAATAACTATCCACTTTAATAAAATATACAAATCTGGTGAGATGCCTATAGATGGGCTACTAATGAATGACCTTTGTTCCGCTGTCAAAGACCAAGAACCCCAAATACTGTGGTGACTATAGATTGATTAGCTTAATGTCATATTTATTGGAAACATTTTGCAATATTCTTTTGTATTATACTTGCAAGAATATTCAGAAAGTGTGAGTGTGAAGCGGATATGAGTAATAAACAGTTTGGCTTTCGTAATGGCTTCGGGATAGTAGAAGCTCTGTATAGTTTCACAATTCTTGCCCAAAAATGTCGAGACCAACAAAAAGACCTTTTTGTCGCATTTATAGACTATGAGAAAGCTTTCGGCAAAGTTAAACATAACATTCTCATGGACTGTCTAAAGTGAAAAAACTTGACACAGATGATATTAACATAATGAGAAATCTTTACTGGAACCAACAGGCTGTTGTAACATTAGTTGAAAATAGCACGGATGCGCAACAGATAAGTAGAGAAGTGAGAAAGGGCTGTGTACTTTCACAATTACTATTTAATATATACTCCGAAGAGTTATTTACACAAGCACTTGAAAACAGCACAGAAGGGATCAAGATAAATGGTGAAAATATAAATAATATTCGTTATGCCGACGATACCGACATTATCGCTGAAAGTAAGAAAGACCTGCAGACGCTTCTATACATACCCGATACACACACTAATACTTAATGAAGTCCGAGCCAAGGCCTAATTGCCAAACCTGCTTTAGTGTTTTAAGCGTGAAACGCATTCTTATCGAGTGTCGTAAGTACTATGCTAAGCAAAGAAATCAACATAAACTTCTCCAAATATTAAAGACATTTTAAACACGTCCGATCTAGGCGAGCGGCAGAAACCCCTAAAATTACGTTATACCGACCACGAAAATCAACTTTAGGGTTAATTACCAATTTTGGTAATTTTTTGTGTTTTCGAGGTCGCTGAATCTAAATATGAAGTTTATTTTTATCTAGAGTTGGTGGATTATGTTCAAAAACCAATTTTATGCAAAAATGCAAAAATCCATTTTGATAATTTTTTAAATCTACCTCGCTGTATCTTTGGTCGCTGTAAATATTTCCTTTTTAAAATTTTACTCTGTGATCTTTGAAGTATTTAGATAACGACGAGCTTTACCCAAAATGTTTAAACAAATTAAAAGAGGAGTTGTTAATTTTTAAACAATTTGTCGTCAGATTTCGTTAGTTTCATGTTTACTTAAAAAAGTTGAGTGTCAAACTTTTTAGTTTATAATTTTAACCAACACAGCAATAAAAAAATTCATCAAGAAGTTTTCTGGAAAATTTAAAGTCAAAATATGCAGCAGGAAAAAAGTTATGTGATTTCTAGACGAGCGGCACACCCCAAAAAATTCTTATTTCTCGAGATACTGTCTGGTGTGATGGCAACGGTGTGGAGAATGGCTAATTTTTGTCATACTGTATGTTTTTGATGGTACTGAATACGAAAATTAGGTTTATTTTGAATTTTACGTAGGGGAGGAACATTGGCAAAATCGGAATTTTACCCTAAAAATAAAAAAAATGATATCACATTTTTCTGCTTTTAACTCGCTACAACTGTTCCAATATAATATTTTTTTCTGAAATTTTTATAGTATATATTTCTTACGTTTCTCAAGACAATGGTACTTGTTTTAATATTTCTGTCAAGATTCCTGAATTGCAACAGTTAAGTGACAAAATTTAAAATTTAGCTTTTTTATCAAGCTTATGTTAAAATATAGGTACAAGTACAAGTACAAAGAGAATAAAATGTTTTGTAGAAAAAAAATGCTGCAACTTTTAATTTTAAGAAAAACGTGATTTCATTTTTTTTATTTTTTAGGTAAAATTGCGATTTTAACAATGTTTCTCCATCTAAAATTCAAAATAAACCTCAATTTCGTTTTCAGCACCATCAAAAACATAAAAAAAGACCAAAGTAGCCATACACAATTAAAATACTAAAGGATAAAGGAGTTGATAGTCAAGATGTACGAATCATAGAAAAATTATACTGGCGTCAAACAGCGACAGCTTGCATAAATGGAAAATCAACAGAAATATGCAAAATACAAAGAGGCGTCAGACAGGGTTGTATACTGTCCCCACTGTTGTTCAATTTGTATTCAGATAGAATATTTAAGGAAGCGCTGCATAATTTGGAATGGGGTGTGAAGGTTAATGGAATTCTGATAAATACAATCAGATATGCAGACGATACAGTTATTTTAAGTGATGATATGAATGGATTACAACACCTTTTAAATGCCATTGACAGAGTGGGAAGAGAGTTTGGCCTAAATATAAACTGTTCAAAAACAAAGTACATGGTATTTAGCCGTTTGGCCCATCAAGATTCACGGTTATATGTTGATGGTCATATGATTCAAAGAGTACCCAGTTTTAAATATCTTGGTTGCCATATTACTGAACAACTAGATCCAGATAAAGAGATAAAATGTAGAATCGAGATAGCCCGCACGACATTTTTAAAAATGAGGTCATTCTTCTGTAATGATACCTTGCAACTTCAACTTCGAAAGCGCATGATTAAATGCTACATTTGGTCAGTCCTCTTGTATGGTGTCGAAGCATGGACATTAAAAATATCCACCATTAACCGTTTGGAGGCCTTTGAAATGTGGCTGCACAGACGTATTCTAAAAATACCATGGACGGCTATGCTGACAAATGTGGCAGTCCTTAAGAGAGCAAATGCTACCCGTGAGCTGCTTGATAACATCAAATATAGAAAGATGGCCTATTTTGGACACGTAGTAAGGGGAGACCGGTATAATATTCTTCAACTTATTATGATGGGTAAAATCGAAGGACGCAGAGGAATTGGTAGAAAGCAGGCCTCTTGGTTGAAGAATATCCGGGAGTGGACAGGAATAAAGAAAGCAGAACACCTATTTAGAATAGCTCGAGACAGAGACAGTTTCGCCATGTTAATCGCCAACGTCAAGGGGACTTGATAGGGCACGTTAAGAAGAAGAAGCCATACACCACACCGTGGTCAGTATCTCGAGAAATAAGCGTTTTTTTTGCGAGTGCCACTCGTATATAAAGTCACATAACTTTTTTCCTATTGCATATTTTAACTTGACATTTTCCATAAATCTTACTTACTTTTTCGCACTGTTTTTGACATACTTTCATATAATCAAATACCATTAACTTTCGCGTTGTCATGATGATGACATAATGAGCAATAAACTACGACAAAAGTTTTGACACTTTTCTGGTTTGAAAGAAGTTAGAATTTTTAAATGTCAAAGTTCTAAAAATTGTAGAATAGAAATAAATTCCAGTGACGAAGAGTTACAGTTTTTTTATTTGTTTATCATAGATAAAATATTGTATAGAACTGTGCGTGAAGTACTTTTTGCGAACTTACGCGATGTATAGCACTCGCTCCGTTGTCGCTCGTGCTCTAAACATCGCGTGCGTTCGCAAAAAGCATACTTCACGAACTGTTTTATAAATAACTATTTTGAAACAATTTAAAGTTTTATTTATTTAAAAAAACTTGAAGTTATTTAACAGAATGTGATATTTTGCCTTTATAATCTTTAAGTACCTGTCATTTAAAACTCAGTGATTAGTAATTGTAATAATTAGTTGTAAGTATTATATATCTAGCTAGAGTAATGAGCAATGATGTATATCTAATGTTATTATAATTTTTATGTAGTATTTAAGATTTAGAAATTAAGTGTAATAAAAATTAATTTTGTTGTAAAGTTATAAGTCTTCATTGTAATTAATTAATTTATGTTATCCAATATTGTTCGTGTCAATGGCCATTGCCTTTTCCCTAATTTAATGTCACTGCCGAAGCCAAAAGGCTAGTCATGTTTCTTTATAATTTTATCAACCAAGGCTTACATTATAATACATGGTAAAAGAAATACAATAATTTTTATTTAGTTCTATTCATTTCATTATATCATTTGGTAGAAAAAAGGGGATTACCTGGAAAGTTTTCCGGAAGTTTTGAAAGTTGGTTATTCTATGGATTTTGGTAGATATGATCTTTTTGAATTTCAACTTTGCTACCTCGTATCTCCGCCGCACGCGCCGCTATATTGAAAAAATGGCGCATAATAACAGTTTTTTGGGAATATCTCCTTTCCTAGACAATTTCCGTAAAAACATTTATGTACAAAATTAAACGAGAAAAAATTTCCTACAATTTATGTATTTGTAATTGTTTCTGTAAAATCAAGAGTATTCGCCTACTAGCGTTAGAAATTATTATTCATTTATACCAGCACGTGTTTTTCGTATATTTTTTGAAGTGAAAACTTCTTTAGGGACGTTGCGCACTTTTCGAATGGGGAAAAAAGTATTGAATGAGCGACCGTCATCGCTTATTCTATATATTAATTATGTGTATATATATATATAAATTGTGTAGAGGAATTTAAATTTAAAATAAATGTAAAACATATTTTAAGATGGGGAAAAAGGATTTATTTCGCGACCGTCATCCCTTCGGCTAAATAAATTTTGTACCTGTATACATTATGTGGATGTATATATAAATTGTATAGAAGTATCTAAATTTAAAATAAATGTAAAACCGGTTTTTGGATGGGGAAAAAGGATTTATTTGGCGACCGTCATCAAGACCGTCATCTCTTTGGCGAAATAAATTTTGTACGTATGTATATTATGTGTATGTATATAAAAATTGTGTATATAAGTATTTAAATTTATAATAAGTATTTAAATTTAAAATAAATGTAAAACCTATTTTAAGATGGGGAAAAAGAATTTATTTGACGATTGTCATCGCGACCGTCATACCTTCTGCGTAATAAATTTTGTACGTATATTTATTATGTGTATGTATTAAATTGTGTAGAAGTATTTAAATTTAAAATAAATGTAAAGTCTATTTTAGGATGCGGTGAAAGGATTCATTTCGCGACTGTCATCGCGTCCGTCATCGCTTCGACGAAATAAATTTTGTACGTATATTATTATAACGTACCTATAATAATAGTAATATTATTGAAGTAAAACTTCTTTAAGGACGTTGTGTACTTTTTAGATGGGAAAAAAGCATTGAATTTGCGACCGACATTGCGACCGTCATCGCTTCGGCGAAATAAATGAAATAAATTTTGTACGTATATATATATTATAATTTGTATGTATATATAAATAGTGTAGAAGGCACGCAACGCGTATATAATATTGTTATAACACTTATTTTTGGATGGGGATAAAGAATTGATTTCGCGACCGCCATCGTTTAATCGAAATAAATTTTGTATGTACATATATATTATCTTCTTCTTTAGCCTGTTTGCTTCCACTCCTGGACAAAGGCCTCCCCATGAGATCTCCATTATTCTCTGTTTTATGCTATTTGGTGCCAGTTTCTCCCTATTTTTGTTTGATGTCGTCTAGCCATCGTTTTCGTGGTCTTCCTCTACTACGACTGTGCTCGCGTGGTCTCCAATGTACAATGTTTCTCGTCCACGTTTCGATGTTTTGTCGTGCCACGTGTCCTACCCATTTCATTTGCATTTCAATTCTTCCAATTACATATTCCACTTTCATCCTGCTTCGCACGTCCTCATTTTGTATATGTTCCCTCAGAATTACCCCTAACAAAGCTCGTTTGATCGCCCTCTGTGTTGTTCTCAATCTATTGGCTGATACCTCTGTAAGTGTCATCGTCTCCATTCTATAGGTCATAATTGGTAGAATACGACTGTTGAATACCCTTTTCTTTAGATTTACTGTTATCTTTTTGTTTTTTAACACATCACTGAGTCTTGCTACTGCTGCCTAAGTCATTCGGATTCTTCTAGTTATTTCTGCCGTTTGATTCTGTTTGCCTAGTTTGATCGTGTGACCTAGGTATATATACTTTTCGACACTTTCAATATCACTTCCAATCTAAGTCGATTGTGATATACTGATTTGTCATCACTTTTGTTTTATTTGTTTTTGTCATCTGTCTAACTTCTCTCTTCGTTCTTATTTTGCTTGTTGTTAGACCTTCTGATGCATTTATTTGCATAGTTTCATTGTCGTATATGTTTTTGCGGAGTATTCTATATCTAAAGTCAATCCTGGCGTTATTCATTCCTTCTAATATGGCCCAGAGTTCTATGGAATCGAATGCCATATTGTAATCCACAAATGCCAAATAAAGAGGTTCATTGTAACTTTTCGATAAGTGTCGTTATTGTCTGTAGGTGTTCTATGGTACTATGTCAACAGGCTGGTAACTATCGAATTTATTTGATAGCCTGTTAGTTATTATTTTGGTAAGCATTTTGTACGGATGTGGCAACAGGCTTATTGATTTGAAATTTTCGCGTTTGTGGTACCTACAAATTAGATATATGTATATATAGTATAGGACGCACGCAATGCGTGTATAATATAGGTATAAAACTTCTTTTTGGATTGAGAAAAAGCATTGAATTCGCAACCGTCATCGCTACGGCGCGATATTAGTAATTTGTATACTATAGCTTGAACTGCGTATGTATAAGTTCGAACGAAGTTATAATGGTTGAAGAAGGGATAGAGTGTGTACCCGAAGGAGCTTGCGATGCAAGCGCATAAGGGGCCACACGGTCCCTACTCTAATTATTATAAGTGATTAGTGTTTAAAGTATTTTTGAAGTGAAAACTTCTGTAGCGATTTTGTGCACTTTCTGGATGGCAGATATTAGTAATTTATATACTATAGGTTGAATTGCGTATAAATTCGACCGAAATTATAATAGTTGGAGGAGGGATAGAGTGTGTACCGAAGGGGCTTGCCTCGTAAGAAGTTTTCACTTCTGTCGGCACTCCCACGAGTGCCCTAATTTTTTCTAAATATTCTACATACCTACTATTGCCGCCGGTATTAATCCTTTCCAGTTAGATGATCTCTAGTTTCCGATGTGGTACTCTTTTGATAGAGTACGACATCACAAACTCGTAGAACGTTTAAAAGAAAAGAATGTGGACAGCCGAGATATACTGGTTAGTGTCAATGTGGATATACTGGAATCAAAAAAGGGTAGAATCGAAAATGTCGAAACAAAGACTATGTATAGAAATCAAAAGATTATGATTTCCACATCATGCCAACAAGGAACGCCTCATTAGAATATTAAAGACAAAATTTGAAGCGGAGCATTTCATCATCTCACAAACCACGGAATATGCGGATACAATAATCATCAATACTGCAATAAATGTTTTACCAGCATTTGATACCGTAATAGTGGTCGGTGAAGATATAGATCTTCTGATTCTATTCGCAGCTCTATGTATGCGATCAAACGTGTACTTTCTCAAACCAGGAAAAGGAAAACAAATATATTCCACTAAAAGTATCATAGATAAAACAACTGCAGATCATATTTTATTTTTACATGCCTTCAGTGGCTGTGATACAACATGTGCACTCTTTAACCAAGGAAAAATGACATTCATTAATGTACTTACTTAGAAAAAATCCTGATTTAAACAAGGGTATTGAGGTATTTAAAATTACAAACGTTGATCCAGAGATTATTGCTAAAGCAAAACAGCGTTTCCTTCTTCAATTATACGGTTACAGTGATGTGAAGAGTAAGAAAAACCAGCGGCGGCCGGCCAGGTGAAGTAGGTGAAGGTGATCTTCACCAAAAAATATAATCAAATTGAGACAAAAAAAAATAAAAAAATATAAGTAGCATTATTATATCTAAATACTGAAATTAATTACAAACCTATTTTTTTAATTAATCCAAAAATTAAAAATGAATTTTAATATGTAATCCAAAAATTCAAAAAGAATTTCAATATGTAATCCAAAAATTAAAACTGTAGGTCCTTGACGGTCAGATACTGACCTGTGTCATTTGACTTCTATGACTCCAGCAGAGTTAGATGAAGGCGTAGATGAAATTTCGGTTCCCGGCTGCACAAGCGTCAACGGTTGTCATGGCAACGTGACGTCATCATATCGGCACTGGTAGTACCCAGTAGTAGCAAGTGCAGATGAATTTAAAAATAACTCCGCCGTATTCACCAAGTAAAATTTTAGTTGGATCCGTGGCTATGATGGGCAGTATTCGTTTTTTTTTTTCGGAATATGGAAGACACCGCAAATCAGTTCAGCGTCGTTTACACACAACGATAAGTCACAGCAACTAGTTGTGATGACAAGTTGAAACACTGTTTAGACGCTGCGATTCAATGCGATACCACCTTCAACCCAACTCCAACTTTGATAAGTTGTGCGATGCACCGTTTACACACAATGATAAGTTGCAACAACTCGATTGACCTTGATAAGTTGTTTGATTTATCGCTGTGTTTAAACGACCCTTAAGGCTTTTTATGAGATTTAAATGATTTTGAGTTTACATTTTTAGCAGTTTTTATCGACATTTTTATATTATAACAGATATTTTATATGACGTTCTTAAAAAAAACGTCCCTAGATATTCATTTTTGTTTAAGCTAGATAAAAAGGACTCGTCAATTAATACGTGATAAAAGAAGCGAATAATTTTTGAATTCTGTTTTTGACAAAGCAAGCACAATGACCGTTATTAATACTTTGAAAAGATCTATAGGTGTGATGATGGTATGAGCACGAATGCAAATTCTACCCAATTTTTTTTATTTAATATATATATTTTAATGGAAATGGATGTACATTTTCAGGATTGTGATGAATTAAAATTCTTTGTGAATTGTGATTGTGATGAATAAGCTTAGCAGGTACAACAAAGTTTGGGTCATACAGTTTGATCACTCCTTCCGACGCTTTTCAAAATTTATTTTGAGTTTTTGGCAAATATTTACTAAAATTCAAAGACTTAAAAAAGAGCTCTGCCTTTTTTATGCTGACGGAAATTTAAAAAATGGTAATTTGCAAGAAATGGTTATAAAATTACAACCAATTAAAGACATTGTTACAGAAGCCTATAATTTGTTTTGTTTAATTCTGACAATTCCATCGAATACCGTATCTGTAGAAAGAGAAGTTTTTCATGCTTAAAAAGGCTAAAAACTTTTAGTTTGACTGTTATCGCACTCATAGAGAACTATTATATAAACTTATGCACAAGCATCCTTTCTACGAAGATATCATTGATAGATTTGTTTCCATAAACGATCAAAGACTCGACTTGATTTATAAAAATTAATTAAGTCAGTTTTATTAATCCATCTAATACATACTGCTTTTTTGTTCAAGTATCTCTTCATCCTCGTCTCTAATATAAGTGCCATAAAAAAGTTTTCAAGTTGTTAGGGCCCTAAACTCTAAACATTTTTTAAAGAATTTTTAATGAGATTTGGGCGCGTCATAGGTAAAAGTATACCGAAATTTCTTTTGGGTCCGGCAGACTTTCCTCATCTTCACCACTTTTTTAGGCCACGAGCCGCCGCTGAGAAAAACATGTCTTTAACCGAATATAGATATGTATACTTCACAAAATCAGCATAATATAAAAGTAAATCTACCACCAACAGAAGCAGTAGCACGACAATATTCATTCCGAACTTATCACCAGTACTACGAGAATGAAAAAAAAAATTAGGGCACTCGTGGGATTGCCGACAGAAGTGAAAACTTCTTACGAAGCAAGCCACTTCGGGTACACACTCTATCCCTCCTCCAACCATTATAATTTCGGTCGAACTTGTACGAAATTCAACCTATAGTATATAAATTACTAATATCTGCCGTGCCGATAACGATCGCGAGTTCAATGCTTTTTCCCCATCTAAAGAGAAGTTATATACCTACATTATATACCCATTGGGTGCATCCTATTTAATAATATTTATAAAAAAAAAGACTAAGTTTTCACTCTAATGGCATATAAAACAACATAATGCTATTCTGCATCCCACCAGAATGAAAACAATGGGAACCTTCTCTGGTTACACCTCCGAGGCTTCTACAATTTGCAAGCCATACGGATGCTGACACTAAGGAAGATGAGGGAATTCTACAATTTACAATTCACGTCCCATCTGCTCAGCGCGGTAAAGTTCCAACGAGAATGGTTCCCTTTGTACTCCAATCAGAGTAAACATGTTAATCAAAAATGAATAACCATTTTCAATTTCGTTGCAAAACGAAAATACACCCGCATCATATTCTAGTCCAATCAGAGAGTGCAGCAAGCACCTCTACCGGTTTCGAAACTTATTAATCTCTCATCAGGAGGCACATATGCTGCTCTCCCCGATCCAACCAAAACAAACCCCAGCGTGCAGTCCCGGATTGCAACGAACGAAATGGCATAGATGCCCTAGCGGCAACTGCTACCAAAAAGACTAAGTTTTCACTCTAATGGCATATAAAACAACATAATGCTATTCTACATCCCACCAGAATGAAAACAATGGGAACCTTCTCTGGTTACACCTCCGAGGCTTCTACAATTTGCAAGCCATACGGATGCTGAGACTAAGGAAGATGAGGGAATTCTACAATTTACAATTCACGTCCCATCTGCTCAGCGCGGTAAAGTTCCAACGAGAATGGTTCCCTTCATACTCCACACAGAGTAAATGTAAATCAAAAATGAATAACCATTTTGAATTTCGTTGCAAAACGAAAATACAGCCGAACCATATTCTAGTCCAATGGGAACTTTACCGCGCTGAGCAGATGGGACGTGAATTGTAAATTGTAGAATTCCCTCATCTTCCTTAGTCTCAGCATCCGTATGGCTTGCAAATTGTAGAAGCCTCGGAGGTGTAACCAGAGAAGGTTCCCATTGTTTTCATTCTGGTGGGATGTAGAATAGCATTATGTTGTTTTATATGCCATTAGAGTGAAAACTTAGTCTTTTTGGTAGCAGCTGCCGCTAGGGCATCTGTGCCATTTCGTTCGTTGCAATCGGGGACTGCACGCTGGGGTTTGTTTTGGTTGGATCGGGGAGAGCAGCATATGTGCCTCCTGATGAGAGACTAATAAGTTTCGAAACCGGTAGAGGTGCTTGCAGCACTCTCTGATTGGACTAGAATATGGTTCGGCTGTATTTTCGTTTTGCAACGAAATTGAAAATGGTTATTCATTTTTTAATAATATTTATATATACATAAACGTACAGAATTTATTTCGGCGAAGCGATAACAGTCACGAATTCAATGTTTTTCCCCATCCAGAAAGTGCACAAAATCGCTACAGAAGTTTTCACTTCAAAAATACTTTAAACACTAATCACTTATAATGATTGGAGTAGGGACCGTGTCGCCCCTTACGCGCTTGCTTCGCAAGCTCCTTCGGGTACACACTTTATCCCTCCTCCAACCATTACAACTTTGTTCGAACTTATACATACTCAATTCAACCTATAGTATATAAATTACTAATATCTCGCCGTAGCGATGACGGTTGCGATTTCAATGCCTTTTCTCAATCCAAAAAGAAGTTCTATACCTATATTATACACGCGTTGTGTGCGTCCTATACTGTTTATGTATACATACACCTAATATGTAGGTACCACAAACGCAAAAATTTCAAACCAATAAGCCTGTTGCCACATCCGTACAGAATGCTTACCAAAATAATTACTAACAGGTTATCAAATAAATTCGATAGTCACCAGCCTGTTGACATAGAACACCTACAGACAATAACGACACTTATCGAAAAGTGCAACGATACAATGAACCTCTTCATTTGGCATTTGTGGATTACAATAAGGCATTCGATTCCATAGAACTCTGGGCCGTATTAGAAGGAATGAATAACGCAAGGATTGATTCTAGATATAAAATACTCCTCAAATACATATACGACAATGCAACTATGCAAATAAATGTATCAGAAGGTCTAACAACAAGCAAAATATGAACGAAGAAAGAAGTTAGACAGACGACAAAAACAAATAAAACAAAAGTGATGACAAATCAATATATCACAATCGACTTAGATGGAAGTGATATCGAAAGTGTCGAAAAGTATATATACCTAGGTCACACGATCAAACTAGGCAAACAGAATCAAACGGCAGAAATAACTAGAAGAATCCCAATGACTTGGGCAGCAGTAGCAAGACTCAGTAATGTGTTGAAGAACGAAAATATTCCAATAAATCTAAAGAAAAGGGTATCCAACAGTTGTATTCTACCAATTATGACCCACAGAATGGAGACGATGACACTTGCAGAGGGATCATCCAATAGATTGAGAACGACACAGAGGGCGATCAAACGAGTTATGTTAGAGGTATCTCTGAGGGATCATATACAAAATGAGGACGTGCGAAGCAGGACGAAAGTGGAATATGTAATTGGAAGAATTGAGATGCAAATGAGACGGACCTGGGTACTGGCACAAAATAGCACAAACAGAGAATAATGGAGAGCTCATGGGGAGGCCTTTGTCCAGGAGTGGATGTAAACAGGCTGAAGAAGAAGACAATATATATACATACACAATTTATTTCGACTAAACGATGACGTTCGCAAAATCAATTCTTTATCCCCATCCAAAAATAGCTGTTATACCAATATTATATACGCGTTGCGTGCCTTCTACACTATTTATATATACATACACATAATAATATACATACACGTACAAAATTTATTTCGCCGAAGCGATGACGGTCGCAAATTCAATGCTTTTTTCCCATCTGTAAAGTGCACAACGTCTTGAAAGAAGTTTTCACTTCAACAATATTACTATTATTATACGTACATTATAATAATATACCTACAAAATTTATTTCGTCGAAGCGATGACGGTCGCGATGTCAGTCGCGAAATCAATTCTTTCTCCCAATCCTAAAATAGATTTTACATTTATTTTAAATTTAAATACTTCTACACAAAATATATATACACATACACATAATATACGTACAAAATTTATTTCGCCGAAGAAATGACGGTCGCGATGATGGTCGCCAAATAAATCCTTTTTCCTCATCCAAAAATAGGTTTTACATTTATTTTAAATTTAAATACTTCTATACAATTTATATTATATACATACACATAATGTATATACCTACAAACCTTTATTTAGACGAAGAGATGACGGGCGCGATGACGGTCGCGAAATAAATCCTTTTTCCCCATCTTAAAATATATTTTACATTTATTTTAAATTTAAATACCTCTACACAATTTATATATACATACACATAATATATAGCATAAGCGATGACGGTCGCAATGACGGTCGCGATGACGGTCGCGATGACGGTCGCGAATTCAATTCTTTTCCCCTATCCAAAAACTGCACAACGTCCCTAAAGAAGTTTTCACTTCAAAAATGCAAAACAGTGGGGATGGAAAAGAAACAAAAATGGACTAATTCCTGTTACGATGCTCCAAAACTCCCCTCCCCCTTCCGGGATCGTTATTTGAAACTTATTTTTTGTAAATGTAAAAAAGGATGTCAGAAAGCCCGTGCATGCAGAAAAACCGGATTCAAATACTCTGTTATATGCACAAATTGTAGTGGTAGGTACTTGTAATAATTCGCAAATTCCATCATATAATTACGATTAAGATGAAGAAACGGAGACTATTTTTGAAAAAGCTTTCGATGAAATCGAAAGTCTTGTGATGAGTCTGATAGTCACATAGCGGAGGATGCGGACGAAATTTCGGTCTGCGGTGTCTCGATCGATGCTCAGGACGAAGTCGTAATACCTGGTCCTTTAGGAACAGCAAAACGAAGGAAATTGCGCTAAATTTATGGTAGGGGAGCAAAGTATGCTAAATGTGCAGTCACTCGAGCGCTTTGGGGACCTATTGGGTTGTGAAGAGTAGGTCCTAAAACCAAAAAAAGTTAAGTAAAGTTTTCCATTTTAGTGGGCGTTTGCCATTTTTTAATTTAATTTTCCATTTCCAACAATCGTTTTTTCCGATTATAACGCGATCTATCCATAATTCGAAAAAATGTTTCGAATCAAAGTTACTTATTTTTACGTAAGGAATCCAAACCTGCAATAAAAAATGAGGGCTCCTATTTAAGATTTTAAAGTAACCCCCCACCCCACATCCATGGGGATCGTGTTTGGTACCATTCGATAGATTTTTCAAAAATACTGAATAAGTGTATTTTACAGTTTCTCGATCTGATGTTCATTTCGCGAAATATCGCGGGATTCGTATTTAAAATATTAAATTTACCCCCCACCCCTCTCCGTGGGAAGTCGTGTTTGGTATCATTCGATAGATTTTAAAAAATATTGGGCACATATTTTTTAGTTTTTCGATCTGTCATTCATTTCGCGAAATATTCGCTTTTTTCTTGTGAAACTTTGGGACTCACCCATTTCCTTACGCCCGGCTCAAATCGTCAGATTTTTGAAATATACACTCTTTTGCATGTACATTTTAGTTTTTCGATCTAATGTTCATTTCGCGAATTAATCGCTTTTTTTTGTGAAACTTTTTAACTCGCCCATTTCAATACGCTCAAATCGTCAGATTTTTGAAATATACACTGTTTTGCATGTCCTTAACTTACCTTATCTTAATCTGACAATTTCGAGTTTTTTTAAGGATAGATTTTTTTTTCGGGCCCCCCTTAACGAACTCCCCTGTGTTAAGAGCCAATATATGGTAGAGGTACATCTGCAGGGTACCAGGTTTCTCCCATATGCTAATCTGACGCGCTCGAGTAACTGCAAAAATCCCCGCTTGGGCTCCCCTACCATAATAAATGCATCATCGTGTTGAGGATTAGGGCTACATGGAAAACCACAATAAAAAACGCGCCGCTTACTCTACCTCCACGTGGTGTGGAAAGTGGAAATGAATTTGGTGTGTTTTTCAACACGTCTATTGAAATATACTTTGCGGGACTCGTGCACCAAAAACGATTGATTTTATGAAAAAAAAATATATAAATAGGTATATAAATTGTAAGAAATTTTTTCTAGTTTAATTTTATACATAAATGTTTTTTTTCGTAAAATGCGTCGGAAAAGAGATATTCCCAAAAAAATTTCATTAGGCGCCATTTTTTCAATATGGCGGCGCGAGCGGCGGAGATACGAGGTAGCAAAATTTAAATTCCAAAAAAGCATACCGAAATCCACAAAATTGCCAATTTTTAAAGCTCCCGGAAAACTTTCCAGGTAAAACTACCAAATGATTGGACTATTAGCCGAGACAAGAAAAATTAAATAACTAAAATAGTCTATATTTCACGAATATACGACCCTCTTGGATTATCGCGACAACGAATATTTTACTGTGCAAAATATGAAAAACGAAAGTAAATTGCAAATTATATTGTTGTTTATTGGAGTAATTATTAGAGCAAAATACTTTCGTACTTCTTATGTTACACACTAAAATATTCGTTGGCTCGATAATCCAAAACAGTCGTATATTCGTGGAATACACCATACCTTGTATCTTTTATTAAAATTTTTGTAATATTTATACGAAACGAAACTATAACTAACTTTTCTTTGAGAAAAATAATAAAGTTTCATAAATCATGTAAAACATCATCATTTTCACTTATACATTTCTAACCAACTTTTCTCTGCATCGTTGAGACAATTTAACAATCACACGATCTCGCAGAAATCAGATTTTGAGAGACAAGAAACAAAATAATTAGTGTCATGTTTATGGTTGTCATGTATCATATTTTTTTAACATTGATATTTCGTCTCGCATTTCAACCAACCTGTTTCACGTAATTATAATTATTATATCCACAACAATTATGCTGTACATGTACAAAATGAAATAGAACTCAACGTTAATTTATTTGTGCATCTACTTCAGAATGATATTGAAATAAACTAAGCAGTGGTACAAGAGTACCAGAAAAATATGATCCATAGAGGATGCAATGCTTCCTTAGCTATAAAGTCCATAAATGTGAATGTGATAATGTTGGAAGAAGAATAAACAATTTTAGTCAAACAAAAACAAATCGATGAAATTGTGTGCCTGTGCGTGTGAGTGTGCGTCTGCGTAAGCGTGTGAGTGTGCGTGTGCGTGTGCATGTGCGTCTGTACATGTGTCCGTTATGCTGTGTGTGTCCGTTGCTTGTACGCAGGTCCGTGAGCCACAGATTGTTATTTGTTTTTACCTTAATCTATTATATTTGTTATATTTATACCTATTTCATTTAAATGTATATATTTGTTTCTTTCAAGTAGTTAATGAGTTTTTTAAATATTTCAATTTCATGACAACTTAATAGATACTCTATACTAATTGGAAAATCTACTTGTGTTTGTCTTAGATTATAATATAAAAGGTCTATGTACCTCTCGTTAGTTTTGCATTCAAAGAAAATATGATTCAAATTTCTAACGGAAACATTATCTATTAGTGCGGCAGATTCGTGTAAATATTATAAGAATTGTGCATTTAATGATAGAAGGATATAATTTGGACCACATATACTACACATATAAAGGTTCAAATTTAGATAGGAGGCCATCTCAGATTTTCCCTTTTACAAAAATGGGCATTCAAAATGGCGACGATACATATGTGACTAATAGCACGATAACTTTTAAACGAAAAGTCCGACTTCAACCACATTTGGTATATGGGTTTTTTTTTATGTATAAGATCGAGTTCCTGAACCGAAAGAATCGGTTAACCAGAAGTTGTGTTATTCCTGATTTTTTATGTAAAAATATGTTGTTTTTTTTTCAATTCTTTCGTTTCAAAAAGGTGATACCGGCATTGAAAAGATCGAACAAATATTTTTTAGGAAATATTTTGAACATTTTAGTTATGTTAATTACCATGTAATAAATGCATAACTTATCTTCACATGTACCTATATATGTGCGGCAGATTGGTGCAAATATTTTAATAATTATTATTGTGCATTTAATGGTAGAAGCATATAATTTGGACAACATATACTACACATACAAAGGTTCAAATTTAGATATGACTGATATGAGGCCACCTCAGATTTTGCCTTTTAGAAAAAAGGCGGCATTCAAAATGGCGACTATACATATGTGACTAATAGCACGATAACTTTTTAACGCAGAGTCCGATTTCAACCAAACTTGGTATATAGGTTATTTTTTGGATGTATAAGATCGAGCTCTTAAACCAGAAGAATCGCTTTACCAGAAGTTGTGTTTTTCCTGATTTTTTTTTGTAAAAATATGTTGTTTGTTTTTTCAATTCTTTCACCCTGTATATATTAATTTTTCAAAAAGGTAATACCGGCATTGAAAAGAGCGTAAAATTATTTTTTAGGAAATGTTTTGAACTCTTTAGTTATATTAATTATCATTTAACACGTTGACGGACAGAACGTCTATAGACGTCTAATTTCTATTAATGCAATATGACACAACGTCTATAGACGTTACATTTTTCCCTATTATATTTTGCAAAATACATATAGTGTCACAACACTTGCTTATACATTTGACGCACTGTCCGTCAACGTGTTAATAAATGCATAACATATCTTCACATGTAGGTACCTCTGTGCGGCAGATTCGTGCAAATAATAATATAAGAATTATTATGCATTTAATGGTAGAAGCATATAATTTGGACCACACATACTACACCTACAAAGATTCAAATTTAGATATGGGGCCATCTCAGATTTTGTCTTTTACAAAAATGGCGGGCATTCAAAATGAATCTGAAGCCCATAGGTACATGCGAACATACGTTATGCATTTATTAAATGCTAAATAACATAACTAAAAAGTTCGAAATATTTCCTAAAAAACATTTTTACACTCTTTTCAATGGCGGTAATACTTTTTTGAAAAATTTATATATACATGGTGAAAGTATTGAGAAAAGAACAACATATTTTTACATAAAAAAACAGTAAAAACACAACTTTTGGTAAACCAATTCTTCCGGTTCAGGACCTCGATCTTACTCATCAAATAAAGAACCTATATACCAAATTTGATTGAAATCTGACATCTCGTTCAAAAGTTATCGTGCTATTAGCCACATATCTATAGTCTCCATTTTGAATGCCCTCCATTTTTGTAAAACGAACAAAAACTAACATGGCCTCATATCTAAATTTGAACCCTTATATGTGTAGTATATGTGGTCCAAATTATATGCTTCTACCATTCATCATCATCATGGCTTATTCACTCCTGGCGGAGTGTTTGCCGCCCTTTTGGGCTCTCTGATTCATTTGTTGCGGAGAATCAGTCCGCTGTTGTCTTTTATTATTATAGCATATATTATAACTTGGCTTTGTATACAAATGTCCTCCATTCTTTCCGGTCCTTACAACGCTCCTTCCAATTGTAGATTCTCAGCTTCTTTATGTCTCCTAAGACTTGATCTCTCCATCTTGTTTTGGGTCTTCCCTTTGGTCTCTTTGTTTTTGGTCTCCAGCCAGTTATTCGCTTTAGCGTAGAGTCTGGGTTAGCTCTTTCTGTGTGTCCCAGCCACCTGAGCCTCTGCGCCTTCACGAACTTGATTACGTCTTCACCCTGGATGACTTCTTTAATTTCTTCATTTGTTAATCTCCTAAATTCGCCTACACTTATCCTCACCGGTCCCATTATTCGTCGAATTATCTTTCTCTCTAAGATTTCTAATCTCATTTCATCTTTTTGTGTTAGGCACATCGTCTCTGCACCATAGGTGATCACTGGCCTGATTGCAGTCTTGTAAATTTTTAATTTGGTTGTCTTACTAATGTGTTTTTCTTTCAAGAATTTTTGGTAGTTCCAATAGGTTTTATTACCCAGTAGGATGCGTTCATTTATTTCATCCGTTCTATCATTTCTGCCATTCACCATCACTCCCAAATATTTGAAACGGTGTACTCTTTCAAATGTATATGCTCCAAGCTTAATTTCTTTCTCGATGTTCTTATTCTCTCTTGAGCACTTGAGGTATTTCGTTTTGCTTTGGTTTATTACTAGCCCTCTCTTCTTTGCTTCTTTATCTAGTATTAATATTATATTCTGCATGGTTTTTAAATCTCTAGTAACCAATGCAATATCGTCTGCATACGCTATTAGTTGGGCTGAAGATTCGATAATTGCTCCCCTAATTTTGGCTGCTCTTACTGCACCCTCTATGGCAATGTTAAATAATGTTGTTGATAGGGAGTCTCCCTGTCTGACACCTACCTCCATTTGTACTTCGTCTGACAACCCTTCCCTTGTTAAGATTCGTGCTTTGGATTCCTTCATCGTCATTTTCGTGAGACTTACTAGTTTTTCTTGAATGCCTAGTTGCTTCATATCATTAATTAGCTCCTCCCTTATTACACTGTCTTTGTGAAGACAGAGAAATCAACTCAACCACCCACATGCGTGTGGTATAGTCATATGGTGCCTTGAGGTATACCCTTTAAATTTCACCCATCGCCAGAGTTTAATAAATAATATGCCAATGTAAGACCTTTGGTCGGCAGTTTAAGAGTTTTAACCCATATATTTTTGATGGTTTAGCATGTAGAACTTGCTTAGAACACTGATGATGCTCTCTTTAGAGCGAAAACGTTCTGTATTTTAATGTAGCCCTTTATTGGGGTTTTCAAACTAATATACCTTTTACACAGAAGATCTTTTTTTCAATTTTTGTAATTAATGGTATACAGCCAGCTACAGGAAAATTTTTCCTTATGGATATTCCTAATTTATGCAGATGTGCCCCATATTATCCGTGTCGATGTTTTAATCTGACGATATTAGAAATTTCGCCCTTTGGCAGGATATACTTAAATAATCAGGTTGCGAAAGAAGTTCTTGATGTAAAAAAAAATATAAATTTTTTGACGTGCTTGAAATATTGTTCCATTTGTTTTTCCATATTTTATTTATTCTAGTTTTGACGTCATTTATTGCATCTGTGAAAAATAATCTCGATTAGTAAATCGATGAAATCAATGAATACTGTAACAGATATTTGAATTTATTTCTGGTCTTAACATCCGCAGATCTGCTGTAAACATGCGATCAGAGACGTTGCAAGGGCTCCTTTGCATTTTTCTCCTCTTTAAAGTACCTCCTGGAACCTTATCAGGACTGGAACTGAATGCTCCTATCCGCCACTAGACATTCTTTTACAACTCGCCAGTAGCATATAAAAATAGCAAATGGCGATTTTCGTTCCGCACCGGTAACAATTCGGATTAAAACCGACTAGTACCTGGACTTCAATGTATTTAAAGATTTTCTCAATTATATCTTGGAAAATTCTCCAACTCCAATACAATTGACGGCATGGCTAACTTTTGCACGTTGGACTAAAGAACGTGCTCCTTCAATTGAGTAGGTAGCTTTATTGTAGGCGGGTGTCCCAATAAGAATGGCTCTCGGCCATATCTCAGGAACAGTTTATAGTACAGCTTTGGGGAAAAAAATTATTACAAAAGTTGCCTCGGGAAAAGCCTGGAAATTATTTTCATAATTGTAAGTCCACCGCTAGAGGGCGTAATTGAATATCAAAAATTAAAAAAGACAAAATTTTACAAAATTTGCCTAATGAAAGGGCACTGGAAATCCGATCATCGTATTCTTCGTAAAATTCTGCGCTTCTTTGATTTCACAAGTTTAAGTCTACCTTTGCAAATAAGAGGTGGGGGTGAGTGGGAACCTTGTTATGAAAAAAATGGCTGTAAGTCCGGTTCTGCTAAATCAAATTTTGCTAACTTGGTCTTGTTGAAAACAGCTCTTTTTCGTCAATGTAAGAGTTATAATTTCGAACCAGCTTTCTAAGTACAGTGGAACCCCGTTAACTCGGATTAATTGGGACCGCGGCCGATCCGGGTTATCGAAAATCCGGGTTAGCCGGAGAAAATGGTAAAAATTAATAAAATATGGTATGCTTACAGATAAACTCCGTTATAATTGTCACACAGACACTGGTAAACCACGTTCGCATTCCACACAAAACCACACATACAAAGCGTCGTCAAAAGTCTCATTCTTAGCTTTATTAGCTTTGCACCGATTAAACTGTCTTTTGTTATCATTTTGAAAAAAAAAATTCTTCGATTTTAGTTCTATTTTTCTTCCAATCCGATACTGTAGATGTACCGACACCATAATATAATGCTGCAAGATTCACCTTTATTAATTCTACTTAATGCTTCTAGTTTCTTTTCCATTGTCACTACAACATTTTTACGTTTTGTTGCCCTTATAGACAAAAGACACGCAAACACAAAATCTGAATAAATTTACGAACGATTACAAAACGGAAGCGAACAATAATACGACTTTACTACACACAATACCGTCTCTGATGTTATGTTATTTAATAAAAGTGATGACTAAGACCATTGTTAAAAAAAGAATTTTAATAGTCTTTTCTAAACAATGCTAACACAGACAGTTTCAAAAAAATAAAGGATAATACAGGTGCATGTTGTTTTCGACAATGAATGTGGTGTACCATGAGTCATTTTTACTATGTTATATGTAGTTCAATCCGGTTCCATTATCTCTCAAATATTATATTACATAGAGTTGGTACAAAACCTCGTGAACCTTGAAAATGCGTATGTATAACCGAAATAAAATGAAGCCAAAAACATACGACTATTTTATTTGCTGCGAATTGCGCGACATCAGGGTCCCATCTGCACCCTGATATTTTCAGTAATATCGGATTCATCAATCGTTTCGTTCGTATATTGACGTCACCAAATGAATGAATTAGGTTCACGAGATTTTGTAACAGCAATACATTTTTATTGTTGAAATGTTTGTCTGATAAAAATCGGTCCGGGTTAGCCGGAGTTCCGGGTTATCGGGGGCCGACTTATCGGGGTTCCACTGTAATATGCCAGCTAGGAGGCGGTATTTAATTTTTTCCAGAAATCTAGTTTTCTTTAAAAATTATTAAATAAAAGTATGCATTTTTAATGCTATATTACAAAATTAGACCAAATTAGCAACAGAATACCGAAAACCGCACGTCGATACCTTTTTTTGTATCGAGATATCTTACGAAACGTGTAAATTTAAAAACATAACTGTTACTGTCGCCGGTAAACGAAGTTAAGGAAAAGTAGTGTGCTATGGAAAAAACAAAGAAACATTTTCCAGATGTCAACGTATATAATAGGGCTTTTCAACGCTTTTCATTTGTTTCGAGCCTCTGTCATATGTTGTATATTAATATTATACAAGAATTATACGACTGACATATGACAGGCTCAAAACAAATGAGAAGCGTTGAAAAGCCCTATTAATTAAAACAACAATAAGACAACCAACACTATAAAATATAATAAAGATATAAAAACAATTCTTTAGTGACGACCTAAATATTCAAATTGTTGCCCATCATTTTCGATGCAAGCATTTACTCTTTCAAGAGTAGATTGAACAGCAGTCTCAATTTCTGCTCTCGAAATGCTTTGAATGGCGTTTTGTATTCTCTGGATCATGTTTTCGCGAGTAGTGTAAAAGTAGTGTAGTATTTAAATGCTTTTGCATCGAAAATGATGGGCAACAATTTAAACATTTAGGTCGTCACTAAACTAAGTTGATGTTTTTATTTCTTAATTATATGTATTTTATAGTGTTGTGTGTCTTATTGTTGTTTTAATTAATTATATTTATATACGTTGACATCTGGAAAATGTTTCTTTGTTTTTTCCATAGCACACTACATTTCCTTAACTTAGTTTACGGGTGACAGTAACAGTTACGTTTAAAATTTACACGTTTTTAAGATATTTTGAGATATAAAAAAGTTATCGACATGCGGTTTTCGTCATTCCATTGCTACTTTAATCTAATTTTATAATACAGGATTAAAAATGCATACTTGTTTTTAATATTTTTCAAAGAATACTAGATTTCTGAAAAAAATTAAATAACGCCTCCTAGCTGGCATATTACTTACTAGGCTGGTTCGAAATTATAACTTTGACGAAGAAGATCTGTTTTCAACAAGACCAAGTTTGCAAAATTCGATTTAGCAGAACCGGACTTACAGCCATTTTTTCAGATCAAGGATCCCACTCACCCCACCTCTTATTTGCAAAGGTAGACTTTAAACTTACGAAATCAAATACGCGCAGAATTTTATGAAGAATACGATGATCGACTTTTCATCGGCTTTCCAGTGCCCTTTTATTAGGTAAATTTTGTAAAATTTTGATTTTTTAATTTTTGATATTCAGTTATGCCCTCTAGCGGTGGACTCACAATTATGAAAATAATTTGCAGTCTTTTCCCGAGGCAACATTTTTCCCAAAGCTGTACTATAAACGGTACCTGAGATATGGCTGAGAGCCATTCTTATTGGGACACCCGGTACATAGTAAATTTTAAAATGTAATTGCACAGGATCTATGTTCACAATATACAGTATGGTGCAAATGAAAGGAATAAATTCGTTATTTCGTAAACTGGCGACGATAAGGAACAATCCCAAAACAGGTCGATTTTTATTTTTAGATTATGATATTTTGGCATATATGTTATACTAGTGACGTCATCCATCTAGGCGTGATGACGTAATCGATGATTTTTTTAAATAGGAATAGGGGTCGTGTGCTGGCTCATTTGAAAGGTTAGTTAATTCTCTATTCAGTAATATAAACATTTACATAATTATTTATAGTGGGTATCAAAAACAAAGTTATTAAATTATTTGACAAAAAAAAGAAGAAATTATGTAATTTCTTTTTGAAATTTGAACATTCAATTTAAGTGAAAAGGAATATTTATTTGTGAAACAAACATTTTTTTCTGATTTATGACAACAATAAAATGTATTTAAAATTAAATAAATTCCATACATTCTTCTTTTTTTTATTGTCAAATAATTTAATTTAAAAAAAAAATGGACACCGTGTATAAATAATTGTAAATGGTTATATTACTCGATAGAGAATTAAATAATCTTTCAAATGAGATAGCACACGACCCCTATTGTCATTTAAAAAAATCATCGATTACGTCATCACACCCCGATGGATGACGTCACTAGAATGACATATATGCCAAAATGTCATAATTTAAAAATAAAAATCGACCGGTTTCGGGATTTTTCCTTGAAGTCGATATCTTCCGAAATAACGAATTTATTCCTTTCATTTGCACCATACTGTTTATAAAATATTACCAGAGAACGGCAGTTCTCGCCAGTGGCTCACACCTACACCCCCTACAAGCGACACTATATATACACGAAATTTTCGATTTTCTAAATCTCACTGAATTGAAAATTGGGCCAACTCCCATCTTAAACTTCAGGAAAAGACTCACCCATTCATATATCCACCATCCATTTTGGTCCACGGGTGTGGATTTTACGGCCCTTCCTATTTAGGGTCTGTTTTTCGTTCTCGTCCCCAAAACTCCCAAAATCTTCCGAAATTTAACTCCGACCTTTGCGGCTTCTGATAGTACTGATCATTACCTTTCTAACGCATGTCTAATTTTGAAAATCGGTTATACCATTCAAAAGTTACCGAGCTCAGAAATATGGCTCAATTTTTATTTAAAAAAGGAAAAATGTTTGTCGATATGTATGCATGTGGAAAGGTTAAACCGATCTGAATTTTTTTTTCTGTGTTTGAAGAGGACATCAGGGCCGATTCAGAACCGGTGTAGTTTGTGACTTTTGACCACCCATAAGACAGCTATAGGACTTGGTAGGTACAAAACGGCACATTTTTTGGGGGTATATATCTTCGGTTCAAGACGGGACAGGAGAACCGCAAATACACCAAATTAATAATGTTAAGTTAAGCTTTAAAATGGTATTTAAGCCGCCAGGATCAGACATACACACGGCTCATTATAGCCGAAAAACTGAAAAACTCAACTTTGAAAATTTTGGTTTTTCGACAATTACTCAAAATTTCAACCTACGAATTGGGCCAATAACTAAGCGTTTGTAGAAGGACTCTAGGCGAATCTAACGGTGTATACCTTATATCCGGCAAAATTCGAATTTTTAAGTTATAGGCTTTATAAGTATGATCAAATCTATTTCTTATGGGAAAACGGTTTTTCTAGCTCAATAATTCCTATAATAGCTTCAGTAATCATACTTGACCTTAGATTGATCAGATACTACTTGTCAATACGTTTCAAACTCATGTTTAGTGATCAAGCCGGTTAAGCCGTTTAGAAGTTATTAAGCTACAAAAGTATAATAAAATTAACGATTATTCCGGAAATAGTTTGTGTAGTTGTAGTGGTTACGACGCTAACTTTTATCTGGCAACGGGCAATCCGAGTTCATTTACCGGCCTTCCCAATATTTTTTTTCAATCTATTTCGAATAGAAAAAAATCTAGTGTACATTCGATGGACACTAGATCATTTGGGAGATAATGCGATAAAGGCGACGATTAATAAAGCTTATCGTGTAATCGAGAAACATTGCATTTAACTTCATACATTTCATTTATAAATAACTTGAAAAACTCCTGATACAAGAATAAAAAACCGCTAAACGCCGTAAAAATGAGTGGCACATACAATATTCCAGCTACAAAAGATCTGATAAGAATATTAAGTGGCGCGAAAATGTATTTTCATTTTAATACAAAACAAAATTCTAGTTTTATTTTAAAATATTTTTCCATAATATTTGCTAAATTTGAAGTAAAACGCACCACAAAAGAGTAATTTTGATACAGTTTAAATTTTGAAACTCTTTTGTGGCGCGTTTACTTCAAATTTAGCAAACATTATGGAAAAATCGTTTAAAATAAAACTTGAATTTTGTTTTGCATCAAAATGAAAATACATTTTCGCGCCACCTAATATTCATATCAGATCTTTTGTAGCTGGAATATTGTATGCGCCACTCATTTTTACGGCGTTTAGCGGTTTTTTTTTCTTGTATATAATACATTTAAATTTTTTTTAAATATTGTTAAAAATATATTGGTTTTAAGACTACATATCCTATAAATTTAGTCTATTTAGATCTTATAGTAAAAAATTCTAGTATAAAAACTTTAACTTCATTTTTCTCAATAACTTGCAAATGTCACATAGACCTTCATGTGTCTTCAATTATCCCAGCTTCAGATGGTCGTAGAAAATTTTTATTTTATTTTATTTTAAATCTTTGTTTTGTCTCCAGCAAAAATAATCAGCAAATGAGAAACTCGTAGGATGTATAGGCTTCAGGTCTAAATGTTTATAACGAAATTTTTTCCCTTATTTTCAAACCCGAAATAAAGAGGTTAAAGATGTTACGCATCTATTTACATCAGAACATGAAAGTCTTTAGGAGAGTTGATCTATAATTAACTCTACGATTTTTTTTTCAATAAGTTATAGCATTCTCGTTATTGACCTCTCGGGATAAACAATTTATAATATCTAAAGCCACGTTTACACGATGACAATTGGCGAGAAAATTGTCATTGGACAATTGTCATCACGTGCTTGCGGATTGTCGGAGGCCAGTCCAGTTGAACGAAAAGATGTTTATACGGGGCCAACTATTGCCATGGCAGTAGACGTAACACAAATAACACAAACCACGTGTATGTTTTGACTGACACAAGAGAACTAGAGGAAACTGGCAAAAAACACGACAGCACTACTGGCCTACACCGTTCACATGGCGTCAATTGTCGCGACAATTGGGATTTCGAGTGGTGGGGGGCTCACTGGGCTCAGCTCGTTGTCCTCAGATGACGCCAATTGTCAGAAGACAACTAACTGGTATGAAATTATTGTCTTCGTCTAAACACTTCAGGCCAATTTCCTTGCCAACTGCCCTCACAATTGGCCCAAAATTCAGTTGTCTCCGACAGTAGACTGAGGACAATGAGCTGCGCCCAGTGAGCACCCCATCACTCGAAATCTCAATTGTCGCGACAATCGACGCCGTGTGAACGGTGTAGGCCAGTTAGTAGTGCTACTGCTGTCGTGTTTTTTGCCAGTTCCCTCTAGTTCTCTTGTGTCAGTCAAAACATACACGTGGTTTGTGTTATTTGTGTTACGTCTACTGCCATGGCAATAGTTGGCCCCGTATAAACATCTTCTCGTTCAACTGGACTGTTGGGAAAACTTCTTTAGGGACGTTGTGCGATTTTTGGTTAGGGAAAAAGCATTGAATTCGCGACCGTCATCGCTTATGCTATACAGGGTGTTTGGTAAAGAATGGGCCATAGGCCTTAGGTAAAGAATGGGCCTCAGGTTTCTGAGGTTAAAATAGGCCGATTTAAGCTAACTTACCTTAGTACAAAGTTTATAATAACCGAGTCAAAGTTAAACTTTTTTTTATTTATAATTGAATATTTCCTGACAGGTATGAGATAACAACATGAAATTTGGTATGTGGGGGTTTTTTGGGTCGAGAAAACTAAATTCTCTATCAAACATTATGTATTGCCCAGAGGGCGCCACATACGCCTTTCAGCACTCATTTATTACGTTCAATTTTTTTTCTCCCTCACTCTGTATAATTTTAATATTAAAATGTTTATCCTCCTATTAGTTTTACTTAAAAAATTATACAGCGAGATATTACTAATAATTTATATACTATAGGTTGAACTGCGTATAAAATCAAACGAAATCTGAGTGAAACGATAGACTGTGTACCCGAAGAATCTCGCGAAGCAAGCGCATGAGGGACCACACTATCTCTATTCCAATTATCATAACTGATTAGTGTTTAAAGTACCTTTGAAGTGAAAACTTCTTTAGCGACGTTGTGCACTTTTTGGATGACGAAAAAGCATAGAATTCGCGACTGTCATCACTACATCGACATAGTAGTTACTTATATATTATAGGTTGAAATGTATATAAGTTCGACCGAGTGTGTAATGCTTGGAGGAGGAAAAGAGTGTGTAACCGAAGAAGCTTGCGAAGAAAGCGCATGAGGGTCTGCACTATTCCTTCTCCAACCATTATAACTGATTAGTGTTTAAAGTATTTTTGAAGTGAAAACTTCTTTAGCGACATTGTGCACTTTTTCGATGGGGAAAAAGCAATAATTTCGCGACCAACATCGCTACGGCCAGATGTTAGTAATTTATATACCATTTATACTAAGTTCAAATGAAGTTATAATGGTTGGAGGAGGGATAGAGTGTGTACCTTTGGAGTTTGCGAAGCAACCGCATGAGAGGCTACACTGTCCCTACTTCAATCATTATAAGTGATTAGTATTTAAACTGTTTTTGAAGTGAAAAGTTCTTTAGCAATGTTGTGCACTTTCTGGATGGGGAAAAAGCATTGAAATCGCGACCGTCATTACCTCGCCCAATTACATTATGAACGTTTATGTATTATGTGTATATAAATAGTGTAGGACGCACCCAACGCGTGTATAATATAGATATAGCACTTCTCTTTGGATGGGGAAAAAGCATTGATTTCGCGAACGTTATTGACACGGCGAGATATTAGTAATTTATAAAATATACTATAGTTAGAATTTCGTTTAAGTTCGACCGCAGTTATAATGGTTGGAGAGTGATAGAGTGTTTATCCGAAGGCGCTTGCCTAAGTTTTCAATTTTGTCGGCACTCCCACGAATGCCTTATATTTTTTATGTCTGGAATTGAAAGATCTTCATTTTAAAGCCTTAACGAATAAAAAAATATATTTTTACAATAAATAATTCAATTGCAAAAGCGACCATTTTGGACTTTTCGCAGGCTGTTTTGCAATAACAAATTCACAAAATTAAACATGCCACAGCTCAGGTTGTAGGTTTTTTAATTCACTACAACTTTCTATTTAAACGGTTTTCTCTAAAATTAATATCCTAATAGTAGGGGAAAAAGTATGCTAAATTTGCAGTTACTCGAGCGTTATGGGGACCTATTGGGTTGTGAAGATTAGGTCCAAAAACTAAAAAAAGTTTAATAAAGTTTTACATTTAAGTGTGGACTTTCCATTTTTTAATTTAATTTTCCATTTGCAACAATCGGTTTTTCCGATTATAGCGCCATCTATCCACAACTCGAAAAAATGTCTCGAATAAAAGTTACTTATTTTTACACAAGGAATCCAAATCTACTTTAAAAAAATGGTGGCTTCTATTTAAGGTTGATCTGAACCCCCCCAAAAATAAACTACACATTCAAAAAATTTGAAAAAAATTGAGAAGGTATATGTGATCACTAGAAGTATTTTGACAAATTTTGAGCAAACTTCATGTTTTCGTTTTCGAAAAAACTCAAAAAAACTCCTTTTTTTCAAGTATAAAGCGGGAAAACTAAACATACAATTTTGTTAATTTTCTTACAGCATAAAGATATAATCCTAGGAAATATTTATGAATTTTTTTAAAATTTTTGAATTTACAGTTTTGCCACAGTAGGAAAAAATAATATGTTTCGGCTTATAATAAAGCTGCCGGTAAGAAATTGGATAAAATTTCAATAACAACATATATAAAACTGTAACAATGGAAAATATTTCCAATAAAATGTTGAATATTTTTTCTTAAACATATGAAAAATCTCGTTAAACAAGAATTATATCTTGAATTGCCGCTAAGAATTTGTGCCGCCATGACATTGCGCCATCTACACCATCGGTAATATTTTTATGTTCGATAGATAGCAGTGCCTTCCGCTTCAATCGCGTCACACAGAACTTTATCCTAACAGCGTTGCCATATCAATTACTTTGTACAACAAAATGTTTTAATGTTAGTAGGTAATATAAGCCTACTACTTAACGTCTATTTATAACGCATCAACGTGACCTTCTGAAATTAATTTAACTACTTTTGTTGAAATATTTTCAGTCCCCTTGGCCGTATTAGATTTTGATATATTTAGGGCCGGTACTTTCTGTTTCGATTAAACCCTAGTTGGCAATTGGCATTTTAATGTTTTTAAGTACCATAAAGTTGTCTTTTTTTATTTGTATTTTTTCATGTATCTCTGAAGCTTTGTATTTGACTATATTTTGAATTGGAATTGGAGCATAGTCTTCATTTGTCTATTGGCATTTTAATGTTTTTAAGTACCATAAAGTTGTCTTTTTTTATTTGTATTTTTTCATGTATCTCTGAAGCTTTGTATTTGACTATATTTTGAATTGGAATTGGAGCATAGTCTTCATTTGTCAAATAGTGTTTCTAATAACTACCATCCATGATATTTCTCTTTTGTCGCACTTTTATGTTTATTAAAGATTTTAATTGAAATTATTACTTTATCTTTAAAATTTTCATTGTCCATTACTTTTTGCATTTGTGGTGAGCTAAATTTAAGGGAAAACAATTGGACGATATGTAAATAGATATGGAGTAAGAGCAGTAAATGACCACTTCTAAAATTAATTGAGGAGAGGTTAAAAATATTTTCACCTTCATATTAAAAATAAAAAAGGATCAATATACAAGGAATAATAGGTAACAATCAATTTTAAAAATCTTACATCTATATTGATTTCTTCTCTGTACAAAAACAACAGAAATAAATAAGACAAAAGAAAAAATGTGTTGTCACTTAATAATAGGTATGTTAAATAATAGGTATTGATTAGTCTGATGGAAGTAGAACTTAAAACTGTTATATGGAGCTAATCTGGATCGGTATAAATTAAATGAGAAAGAAAAAAATCTAATAAACAGTTTCTTTAAGAGCAGGAAGAGAAAGATTATGGAATATTAGAAAATGAAAACGGCGCGGCAGAATAATCATCGATAAAGAAGTAAAAAGAGGAAACGCGATAACGATATCTGGAACAATTGTTTTATCTGATAAGAAACGAAGAACAGCCAGAAATTCCTATCAAAATAAAAAAATATAGTAAAGCAGTGTGCATTGTTTCTGTGTTTGAAAAAGGTTATGGGTTTTATAAGGATTTTATAAGGTATTTATTAAGGACAATAATATTGTGGAAGTTAGTGACTGTATTCATCCCGAGAATATACATCTCTAGAGGCAGCCGAATCCATAAAAACATGTAGCTTGTTAAGTGAATGTCCCTAAAGAAAACAATAACTTCTTCTTTAGCCTGGTTGCATCCACTCCTGGACAAAGGCCTCCCATTAGTTCTCCACTCTTCTCTGTTTTGTGCTATTTGGTACCAGTTTCTCCCCACTTTTGCTTTGAAGTCATCTAGCCATCGTTTTTGTGGTCTTCCTCTGCTACGACTATGCTCGCGTGGTCTCCAATGTAAAATGTTTCTCGTCCACCTTTCGTTGTTTTGCCGTGGCACGTGTACTGTCCTATCCAGCTCCATTTCATTTGCGCAATTCTTCCGATAACATATTCCACCTTCGTCCTGTTTCGTATGTCCCATTTCGAACATGTTCTCTTAGAGATACTCCTAAGATAGCTCGTTCGATGGCCCTCTGTGTTGTTCTTAATATATTGGCTGATAACCCTGTAAGTGTCACGGTCTCCACTCCATAAGTCTTATCTGGTAGAATACAACTGTTGAGTACCCTTTTTTCTAGATTTATTGGTATCTTTTTGTTTTTCAACACATCACTGAGTCTTGCAACTGCTGCCCAAGTAATTCAGATTCTTATAGCTATCTCGTCCGTTTGATTCTGTTTGCCTAGTTTGATCGTGTGACTCTTCGACCCTTTCGATCTCACTTCCAACTAAGTCGATTCTGATATTTTGATTTGTCATTACTTTTGTTTTATTTAAATTCATTATTAAACCGCCTTTCTCAGATTCATGTTTAATCATCTTTAGTATGTAGATTGGTTCTTCTGTATTGTTGCTTATGAGCACTATGTCATTGGCAAATCTTAGATGACTTCCTTGCGTTATTAATTCCGTTTAATACGGTCCAGAGTTCTATGGAATCGAATGCCCCATTGTACAGCAAGAACAACAATACAAATGAAATATTAACGGTAGGCGGCCAGCAGTCTGAGAGAGTAAAAAATATATTTACTGGGAACGATAATCACAGAAAATAACGATTATACTCCAGAAATAAGAGAGAGAATTGAAAAAGCACGTGCCAACTTCGTGAAAATGAAAAAGATTTTATGCAGCAAAGATCTGATATTGGCCCTCAGAATAAGGCTAATTATATGTTATGTACACAGTGTGCTTTACTAAGGAGCGGAATCATGGACATTAAATCGAAATGCAATAAATCGACGAGCAAGACAGAGAAGAACTAGTTTTGATGTTAGTGAAACAGTTTTGAGTATTTTTTTCTGTTAACAATCATTTTTAATATCTTTATTATAACCTTTTTGGACCTTATTCTGCGGTATCTCATGAAACTGATTACGCAAAAAGATCTCATGGGAATATTTTTCTCAAGAAACACGATGTTTTCGCCTTGCTTAAACATATTTTGCCGAATTTAAAATCAAAATCCTATTCTTTTCTTCTATTCTTTTTCTATCATACATTGACTTTATTCTCTCAGATATTTTTAGTTCTTAACACGTTGATGAACAGAACGTCTATAGACGACATTTTTAAAATAACTAGTTATGACAAAAAATCGGTAGATTTTTTGTCACATTACATCTACAGATGCATATGAAATATAATACGACATCCATGATGGTCGTCGTTCACATGTTTACAAAAAACATATTGTTTCCATAAAACAAATTTAGCAATTTGGCTATTACACTGGCGGACAAAAAATTTAGGTCACTAGATGAATTATTTGATGCCTTGGATTTCCTAAACCTGTTGTCTGATTTGAATGATTTTTTTAGTATGTTATAGCTTTATTATTTAAGAATCTTAATGTGTTAATATTGTTGCTAGACAGGTAAATGTCATTTTATACCGGGTGTAACAATCATACTGTGTTTTTCCTTAAAGTTCGGAACACTCTGTGGCATATTATAGTACCTATAGATAAAATATTGAGATTAGAACTCAATTGTAGCCTTAGGCTTTCTTAACATTTTCTTTTCTGATTCATTTGCTTATAATGGATAATAAAAAAGTTAGGTACTTTAATAACTAGCCATGTTCTTCATCAATACAGGGTGTTTCTAAATAAGGGTGACAAACTTTAAGGGGTAATTCTACATGAAAAACAATGACAATTTGCTTTATAAGCATATGTCCACAAATGCTTAATTTCCGTGATACAGGATGTTGAATTTTTTCTTACCAACTGACGGTTTATTTCTTGCTCTAAAACCGATTGAGATGTGCAACTGAAATTTGGTAGGTTTTAAGAGGTAGTTATTGCGCATTGTTTGACATACCATTAAGAATTTTATATTCACCATTGGCGTGCATACGGGTATAAATATTTTAGATACATCCCGTATGCACGCCAATGGCGAATATAAAATTCTTAATTGTATGCCAAACAATGCGCAATAACTACCTCTTAAAACCTACCAAATTTCAGTTGCATATCTCAATCGGTTTTAGAGCAACAAATAAACCGTCAGTTGGTAAGAAAAAATTCAAAATCCCGTATCACGGAAATTAAGCATTTGTGGACAATGTTTATAAAGAAAACGGTCATTATTTTTTCATGTAGAATTACCACTTAAAGTTTGTCGCCCTTATTTAGAAACACCCTGTATTGATGAAGAACATGGCTAGTTGTTAAAGTACCTAACTTTCTTATTATCCAACATAAGCAAATGAATAAAAAAGAAAGTGTTAAGAAAGCCTAAGGCTACAATTGAGTTCTAATTTCAATATTTGAGGCGTCCAGAGCAACAGTGGCCTAACCCACATCCCACAATTTTACCAAAATGCTTTTAATACATTAAAGTTATGCATTACTTCAGTGTTTTCAGATGCAGGGTGGCTGAAGCAACCATTGCTTGAACTAGTCTGCATCTGAAAACACTTAAATAAAGAATAACTTTAATGTAATAATATCGTTTTGGTAAAATTGTGGGATGTTTGTTAGGCCACTGCTGCTCTGAGCGCCTCATTTTATCTATGCTATAATATTCCACAGCGTGTTCCGAACTTTAAGGAAAAACACAGTATGATTGTTACACCCGGTATAAAATGACATTTACCTGTCTAGCAAACAATATTAACACATTAAGATTCTTAAATAATAAAGCTATAACATACTAAAAAAATCATTCAAATCGGACAACAGGTTTAGGAAATCCGAGGCATCAAATAATTCATCTAGTGACCTAAATTTTTTGCGCACCAGTGTATATTCTACTTTGCAAAATTCATATAGTGTCAAAACACTTGCATTTGACGCACTGTCCGTCAACGTGTTAAAAAGTTTATGTATAAACAAAATTTGTGCTAATACACTTTTACAAGATTGCAAGCGGTCATAAAATTTTATTACCATTTTTCAGTGTGAGATAAGAGATGACTAACAACTGGAATATTTAGTTACCGAGAAACATAATATGCAATTAGTCTATGATGTGAGGCCGCTCTCGTCTGAAAAAAATTCTGATTTGGTTTCTTTGCGGATTCCTATTCAAAAATGTCCCCTTTAAATAAATCAGAAGGGTGCCGGCGAAATTTTTGGGCAGAAATTGTCTAAACAATGTTTCTAAAAAAATTCACAAGATTGGTAATTGGTATTTAGTGTAACTCAATCTGAATCTTTCTGAATCTATTTCGATTATGACTGGTCGATGTTGGCTGAGGGGGGGGGGGGGGAACTATGGAGTACGGTTCGGAAGCTTAAGAGTAGTTGCAACTGTGAGTTACTCGAAACCCAGCATAGATCGAGGTTGCGCCTTTGCGCCATCTCCTATAAAAGAAAGTAGTTTTATCTTTTAGACTATGAATAAGGTGAATATTGATTTCTTCGGCCAACTCCAGGAGTTTCCCCCATTTACATATGGTGACTGCTTAAGTCCTGTAAACTGTAGGTTGGTTGTTGGTTTTCCACAGTTTTGTCGTGCGATATGATTGGCGTATGTAATTGGTACATTGTAAATAATTAAATAAATAAATAAATTGTTTAAAAAACTATGGTAATATACAAAATTTAAAGAGAAGTAGTCCCGGTTGTGTGGTAGCTCTCGCATGAAAAATGCTTCCCATTCAGTTTCTCTGGAATTCCTGCTCAAAAATGTCTCCTTTAAACATTATGAGAAGGGTGCCGGACGGCATTTTTGGGCAGAAATTGTTTAAATAACTTTTTTCTACAACCGTGTTAAAAAATGCAATCTTTAGCACTCCATACGAGCATTAAAAATGCTACTTTAAGGCACTAGTGCTTTAAAATTTTTGAGGCACTGCAGTTAAAAGTGAATTGTCAAATTGTGAAACGTCAAAATATTTATATTTCATATTTCATTTATTAACATTAATATTAATAGTACAACTTGCTCAATTTGAAAAAGGTAGTTTAAAACGTTTTGTAAAATTTAATTTGAACTGTATTATTGCATTTTTAACACGTTTGTAGAAAAAACTATTAAAATTTGTTAGAATATACTTACAACAATAAAAGTAGATGTTATTCTATAGTTGTTATGTTATGATTTACGTATTGACAATATAGACGGTTTTGATGTAATGTCAAGAAAAATATAAAAATGGGATGTCAGTCAAGTTCAAGTAAAAGTTTTTGTAGGTATTGTCATTGTCCTGTAAGTGAGAATGAATAAATTATAATTGTTGATATATAAGACGTTTGTAGAAAAAATATTGTATGATATACGTGTTAAAAAGTACATTTTTAAGGCACTGATGAATTGCAGAATTCGCTTCGCTGATTCTGCAAACTTTCACATGCCTGCCTTAAACGTGTACTTTTAAACTTTTAACACTTATATCATAAATAACTATTAAATTTTATTTTTAACGCCCATAATTAACAAGTAAAAAACAACGATTTATTTTTGAAATAAGCCCCGGTTACCCAGCAAAATCTTAAAATTAAATGTTTAAGCTTCGATTTTAGGCACTTATCAACTACAAAAATAATAATAATTATCAGTTTTCAAGCCTCTAACTCGAATATGCGTATGTTCGCATTTTTCAGATTTTAAATCGCTTATAACTAGTGATGTGAGTTGTAAAATTACATAACTTACGTTACATAAATTACACGTAACTTACGGTAATATTACATGATACCCGTAACTTAATGTAATTTATGTAATTTTTGGAATTTACGTAATTTATGAAATTTAACGTAACTTATGATAAATTTACATAAATTACCGTAATTTATGTAATTACTGGTAAAATTACATATATTATGGCAACTTATGCGCGCGCAATTGTCGTAAGTGCGGTGCGCCGGTGCCGGCGCGCGCGAACCAGTGGGTGCTATTACGCTCGTCGCTCGTTAGTCGTTCCTTAGTCTGAGTCAGGCAGGTTATGTTTACATTTCTGTTATTGTATGTGTAATGTGTATGTATAAGTTAGTTTTCGACTGTTCTTTCTCTATTCATTCACGCAGCGTTGGTTACTTTACATTTATTTATAAGGAAGCACAGAAACTATAAGGTAAGAAATATATTATTTCTACAAACAGCAAAACACGTGCCGGTGATGTCCATAGCAACCTTAGATTGGGAAACACAGGGGCGGGCCTATCGCATATCGACTGTACGTTAAATCTAACGCGCGTCATTTTATATGTGGCTACAGTACTTAATTCTGAATTCGGTTTACCAAGTTTTATTCGATTTTTTAGATTAGTTTACTGTACAATAACTATAAGAATGATAGGAGCAACGGGGTACTTGTGCATGTAGCATGTGTAATTGAATTACACTGACATAACTTACTAAATAAAAAATTTTGATAACGTTGAGGGCAAAATAATGTAGTTGTCCGATCCAGTATTCTGCTTATTCGAATTTCATTAAATTGTTACACAGATTCAATTTTAATCTTTCTTCTATTTAAGGATGCCTAACAATTTTTTATGCCCTCGTGCCCATCAAATACTTTGAAAAATAATGTTTTTTCCCTTCTTAATGTTTAAGTCTACCTGAATATTTTTTTTAGGTCATAAAACATGGTGAAACGTAAGACAGATATCTGGCTTTATTTTGAAGTGTTACCTGCGGGTTCTTCTAATCAAAAGACCATAAATGTGAGGTGTAAATTTTGCAAGAGTGTACATGCAAAAAATGCTACAAGAATGAAATCTCATCTTCAACAATGCACTTATGTGCCGCATATGATAAAACTTAAATTCAATATTTTAACTCCAAAGTCAAAGGGGAATCACTCTAAATTTCCATTTGAAACATCCATGAAAAAGATCACATCGGCAAAATTGGATAACGATAACACTGATGCTGCTTGTACATCATCAACGGTTTCCACAGCATCAACATCTGCTTCTGATAACATTCATGTGGAAACACCTGTTTGCACAAAAATCAACAGAATACAATCATTTTGTGATCGAATGACACACGAACAAAATAACGAATTGAATATTTTGCTTGCTAGAGCTATTTACACCAGTTCAGCACCACATTCAATTACCGAGAATGAAGATTGGAAATTGTTTTTTAAAAAAATTAGACCTTCATACACCTTACCATCGAGATATATGTTATCAAATCGTCTCCTGACCGAAGAGTACGAGCGAGTTGAAGTTCAAGTTAATGATAAAATTAAGCAAGCTGACAATTTATCATTGCAATGCGATGGTTGGTCCAACTTGCGAAATGAAAGTGTAATTAATTTCATTGTTACAACACCCGAACCGTTATTTGTCAAATCAGTACTAACAAAAGCAGAGAAGCATACCGCAGAATATATAACAAAATTAATGGTTGAAGTTCTGGAGGAGTATGGACCTAAAAAATTTTTCGCTATTGTGACTGATAACGCAAAGAATATGAGGAAGGCTGTGAGACAATGTGAAGAGATGTATCCCCATCTTGTATCATACGGCTGTTTAGCGCACACATTACATTTATTGTGCAGCGATATTTTGAAATTATCTTCAATAGAGACACATTTGTCACATATTATACATATCGTTAAAACTATTAACCAGTGTCAAGTACTGAGAGCTCAATTCACAGAAATAAGAAATGAGATGAAGTGTGGAGTGTCTCTTAGCCTACCTGTAAAAACAAGATGGGGTTCACATGTAAAATGTCTTCAAGATCTGACTAAATGCAAGTCCGTCCTACAACGTCTAGCAATATCTCCAGATAAAACAATTCAAGATAGAATACGCAGCGCAAAAGCAAATTTACTTGATGAAGGATTCTGGATAAATTCTAGCGCTCTTGTTGAATTGCTTAAGCCAATTACTGAAGCAATAACACGTCTTGAAGGAGATTCTTCGTCAATTCATTTGGTTTGTGAAACTTTCGCGAAAATCGGTAGTAACATATCTACTCATTTAGAATGCGTGAAACTAACGGATTGCGAAAAAACAGAAGCGATGGATAAATTTATATCAAGGAAGGAATACGCCCTTCAACCGATCCATTTTGCCGCAGACTTACTAAACCCTCGGTCTGTTGGTGCAAATTTATCATCAGCCGAAAGGATTGAAGCGATGAAATACATTACTACTATGTCAACCACGACCACGATAGAGATTGGTGATGAAGGAGTGTCAAAGATTACTGAGGATTTAGGAAACTATTTAGCTAAAACAGACTTTTTTGGCGAAACATTTTTATGGAACATACTCGATAATGTCTCTTTGGTTACATGGTGGAAAGGATTTTGTGGACATTCATGCCTCTCCAAAGTTGCAGTCAGGATATTGACAATGCCGTGCACTTCTGCGGCAACAGAGAGAAGCTTTAGCTCCCAGAGCAGCATTCATACGAAGAGAAGAAATCGCCTAACAACTCAAAGGGCAGCAAATTTAAATTATATACAATATAATTCAAAATTGCTGAAACGTTCACGACAACATCACATACAAAGTCAATATCCTATAGAAGAGACTGTACAGAACAACGTTTCGATAGAAGGTAGAAACTTACAGAAGGAGATAGAAGTAATTGAAAACCATATTTCCGAAGAGGAAGAATTAGACGAGGTAATTTTAAATTTAGGCATTTTTTAGATATGTGATATGTGCATGTGATATATGCAGTTTGCTTCTTTTCCGATTTTCCAATGCATTCCACCGTTTTCGAATAAAAAATTATAAATCTTATGTTTTCAGACAATATCATCATGGCATTCAAATACAACAGGAAATGGAAATTCCGACGATGATTTTAATTTTGCTGACTTTGCAATGACCGATGATGAAATTGATCAAAGAATGGAAACTAGGGAACAGAGACCAGCACGCATTTTGAGACAAAGCAAAGTGAACATTTTAGAAAACGTCTTAATGAAATCGGTAAATTAGTGTAAACACATACATATTTATTGTTTATATTCCAAAATTATCAATTTCAGGGTAAAGGCACAGAACAACCCCAAAAAAAAACGGAAGTCGAGAAGGATACTTCAGATGCCGAAAACAAGGTAGTTAGATCTGTATATATTATATTATAAACCCATTATTTTTACTCTCTATGTTTACACTTTCCTATTTAATTTCAGGATGCAGTTCTGGATTTGCCGGAGATAAAAAAAATTACACAAGGCTCATTGGAAGAGCAAACAATTGAAACTTCGACGTTTTATAACAAGAAGGTCTCCAGTTGTCTGCGAAAAAGGAAGTTGTGATTTATAAAAGCCGCTTAAAACAAAACTAAAGAACCTATGTTTTCATTTCTTTATTATTTGTATGTATTTCTTATCCACTTTTCTTTATTTCATAAGTATGTAGTTACTTTGTGTTTATTATATTCAATATGAATGCAAACAATTGATTTTTTAATACAATGAACATAAATTACATAAGTTACATAAATTACATCTGGTTTGTAATTTTTGGGTAATTTTACACGTGTAACTTACAATTTCTGAAATTACACGTAATTTCACATCGCTACTTATAACTCAAAAACTGTGAACTTGTCAGAAAAATGTAAACAAACTTTTTTATTTAGTATTACCCTAAAAACCTGAAAAAATATTTTCCCGTGTAAAATAGAAGATTGTTGAAATAGAACCTGCCGCATCGGCATTAAAATTGGATGGACGCATAATAACATCAACAAATTGAACGAATATAATATAGCTCATAGAGAAAGCTTTTATATGAAGCAGATGGTCACGTTTATAAGGAGGCTTGTTGACGAGGGATGTTACGGCCGCAGAGCGGGCGGTGGTGAGATGACGGTGACTACGGACGTTGTCAGATATATGCACCTCCATAGCACCTACTCAGTTGGAACGCAAAATCCTATGCTAAAACGTTACAGGGCTGTAAACTTCTACTCACTATATATTCTTTGATACATTTTAAAAAGAACGGTCTAAATTTAAGACAGAACCGACTACTCTTCATAATTTTGAAAAAAAAAAAAATGTTTAAACTTTAATACAAGCACTTGGCTATTTCAGATATATTAATATACATAAATCTAAGTTTTTAAACTTCGAAAATGCGTATTATCGCATTTTTCAGATTTTAAATCGCCCTTAACTCGAAATCTATCAACTTTTGAGAAAAATGACAACATACCTTTCTTGTTAGAATGGATCAAAAACCTAAAAAAATATTTTCCGGAGCAAAAAGGGTGATCTTTTAAATTTCTTAAAAAAAAATTTTTAAACAATTTCTGGCCAAAAATTTCGCCCTGCGTTCATATTTCCTTAAAGAGAACATTTCTGAATAGGAATCCGCAGAGAAACCGAACCATAATTTTTTTTAGACGGGAGCGGCATCACGTCATAGACTAAATGTTTCTTGCTAACATTACATTTTGTTATTAGGCCTTGATAAAATTACTGTCTAAACAATTTGGCAACAGGGCCAATTGAGCCAATGGGTGTAAGGACAGAATAGTGTTCAGGTTTCTACATTATTACAGAGTCATCATGTAGAAATCTACAATTAAGTTGAAAATGTTACCACAGTAACATGCTACAGTACAGCCATCTCTAGGATCAGAAACAAATTAATTAAGGGTTCATATCAACCTTCCACCCCAACTCCGTGGGGGGTTGTGATTGGTGTCATTCGATAAATTTTTCAAAGATATTGAATACGTGTATTATGCAGTTTTTCGATCTGATGTTTATTTCGCGAAAGATCGGCGGGTTCCTATTTTAAAATTTTTAATTTACCCCCACACCACTTCGTGGGGGTCGTGTTTGGTATCATTCGATAGATTTTAAAAAAATATTGAACACGTATTTTTAGTTTTTCGATCTGACGTTTATTTCTCGAAATATTCGCTTTTTTCTTGTGAAACGTTGTGATTCACCCATTTCCTTACGCCCCCAAACCGTCAGATTTTTGAAATATACACTGTTCTGCATGTACTTAACTTACCTTATCTTAATTTGACGATTTCGAGTTTTTCTAAGGATAGATTTTTTTTCGGGCCCTCCTTAACAAACTCCACTTGTATTAAGTTCCAATATGTGGTAGAGGTACATTTACAGGATACAAGGTTTCTCCCCATGTCATAATCTGACGCGCTCGAGTAACTGCAAAAATCCCCGCTTGGGCTCCCCTACCATAAGCTGCAAAATTAAAAATCTTTAAAAGTTGCAAATTTAACAAATAAAAAACGTCATAAATAAAAAACTCCCAAAATTTTTGGTTACATTTTAGTAGAAGTTATTCCTGGCATCGTCCTTCACAACACTTGATAGGTTTCAAAAATTCCTGAATTATAACACGTTTTTTCACCCACATCCTGGGGTACATTCCAACCTCCGTCTCGAATCACATGATCTACCACAATAATAGATGTGCGTACTTGTATATACCTACTTAAAACTTTTCACTGCGACTAAAGTTTTTAAATACTGTTATATTTCTATTTGATATGAAAATTAAATTTTGATAATTATAAACAGAATTCAATTTAATATAAAATATTTTCAATTTTCTCAACCACGGGCATATAAATTTAGAACAACCTGTATACAACAAATTATTATATGTAATTTTAAGAAGTGATTAGAAGAAGCTTACGAAACTCGGGACAATGCGCCGAGAATAAACAAAGTGAATGGCGCGTACCATTATCGTTGTTCGCGGAAGGTTCGATCATTAGCCTATGCTAAATAAGACTCAGTTGAAATATATAATAGGTCATTATCGTTGTTCGCGGAAGGTTCGATCATTAGCCTATGCTAAATAAGACTCAGTTGAAGTAGATAATAGGTCATTAAAATTTGTAAATAGTAGAAAGTAATTTTAGAATGGGAATTAACTATTTTTTTTGAAATCCATTAAGCATATTTAGAAAGATTAAAAATTGGTTTTGAGGAATACTGCGAATGAGAGTTGGTGGTGGAAGGTTGATTTGTGAATCTGGAAGGGATATTTAGAAAGTAGGGGAATGAATGAAAAATAGAGAGCAGAATGTTTTGAGCTGTCGAGAAGTGAAGTCCAGTAGTAGACGGTAGTGTACGGAGAGTGAGAAAGCCGGTGTAGTTCCGTGAGTGTAGAGATCTATCGTGGAACGAGAGGTAGGCCAGGTTGAGAGTAAAGAACCTCCTTGAGCCAAGAGTGTTCCGGTAGCTGATTGCAGTTTCGAAAAAGGTAGAACACAGCATCACGACAGAAGCAGGAACGAGAGCTATACGAGCTAATCTTCAAAGGAGAACATTACTGAAAGCCAGGACGAGGTTTTGATCGCAGCCAAGGATAGCAGGAAACGGGTCTTGTGTGAAGACATTCTCAGTTCACCAGAAAAAGGTCAGTCTCATTTGTTTGGACATGAATGTATGGGTTTTTCGTATTAAATACCACATTTAAAATTAAAGAACATAATCAATAATATCAGAAAAGCTTCATCAAACTTAAATAGAATTGTTGCTAATAAATCATAATAGTTAAATGTTAATAAAAACTTTCAATTGGAAACCAAAAGGAAATAAGATTCCCATGTGTAAATGTTATTTTTAAGAATAATAAGATATAGCAAATATTAAGCAGTGATTGCCATTTAAATAAAATAAACAATATTTTGATTATAATTGTAACCCATATGTGTGTATTATTTTACTCTTTTCTTTCCTATCCCGATTAGGAACCATTGAGAAATACTTAGAAGCCACGTAAGTAAGTAATTAATTTTATAAAAAGCCCTGAGATTGAAAACATATTGATATGTGATCTGGTAAATTAATTAGATTATTATTAATGCATTGATTAAATTAAATGACATATAAGAATATTATCTCATATCAATAATCAAGATCACATCGACTGTCGTTCAACGTGGAAAGCATTGAAAAGTATTTCTAGTGGCAAATTTGAAGGATAGAAAGAGTAAAGCCGGTATTTGAAAATTTATATGCCTGTGGTAAAAAGTGAGATACTTACATTTGATAACATAAAATTTTAGATCTCTTTAGGTACAAATTTTACATAACTGATTTAATATTTTATTTTTAGACAAGGCGGAAACGGCGGGTTCGTTGGGAAAAATATTCCCATGAGCTATTTTTGCATAATCACATTCGTGAGACATCCCAGAATAAGGATCAAGAAGTCGCCCACATGAAAAGTGGGCCAATTTTTTTTAACAATTTTTTTTATTCAAATTGCAAAAATCAATGTTTTTCGCTCAGACTATTTTTTTTTAGGTTTTTTGGACCATTCTGGACAAAAAAGCTCTCTTATAATTTTTCTCTAAAGTTGATCTTTTTCGAGTTATAAGCAATTTAAAATTTGAAAAACGCGAAAATGTCCATTTTTAATACTTAATAACTCGGTTAAAAATTATTATTATGAAAGTCAGAAAGTGACTAAATTAAAGTTTAAAGTCGCCGCTACATGATCCTGAAGAAATCTGTGTCATTAATTTACTACTAAGCTGTTATTTTTAATTAATAAAAAAGAGCGGTTAGATCACATTGACGCCGCTGTAAATGTGAGTGCGAGTAAGATGCACAATTGGACTGCTGGAATGGCTTCTCTCTCGCACTCAGAATTTACAGCGGCCGCACACGTGCATGTCGCTTATTATAATTACTTAAAAATAACAGCTTAGTAATAAAATAATGACAAAAATTTCTTCAGGATCTTGTAGAGGGGGCTTTAAACTTTGGTTTAGTCATATATTGACTTTCATAATAATAACTTTTAACCGAGTTATTAAGCCTTGAAAATCGCCATTTTTCGTTTTATTCAATTTTAAATTGCTTATAAGTCGAAAACGATCAACTTTAGAGAAAAATTATAAGAGACATTTTTTGTCCAGAATGGTCCAAAAAATTAAAGAAAAAATTGTTCGGGCCAAAAATATTGATTCTTGCAATTTGATTAAAAAAAATTGTTTAAAAAAAATTGGCCCACTTTTCACGTGGGCGACTTCTTGAACCTTATTCTGGGATATCTCACGAATGTGATTATGCAAAAAAATCTCATGGGAATATTTTTCCCTTCGAACCCGCCGTTTTCGCCTTGTCTATTTTACGATATTTACATTTGATATATTTATTGACAATTTATAATATTTGGGTGAGAAAAAGTCGTCTTGGTAACATACTAGTAAAATTTCATATTTGGCGGGGACAGTACTTCTTGAAAACAAATGTCTGTGACAAGAAGCCAAAGCAAAGACAATAAAAAACAAAAAGAACATTCAAATCAAGAGGAAAATTCAGACCAAGAAGATATTTTAGACACAACAATCATGGAAACAGGAAAAAAAGAATTGTCAGAATTAGAAAAGATATTACAACTTATGCAACTCCAGTCACAAAAAATGGATGACAATCAAAGAGAAACAAAACAAGCAATAGATGAATCACAACGAAAAGTGGATCGAAAAATGGATGAAACACAACAAAAAATGGATGAAACACAACAAAAATTGGATCAAAAAATGGATGAAACACAACAGAAAATGGATGAAACACAACAAAAAATGGATGAAACACAACAAAAATTGGATCAAAAAATGGATGAAACACAACAAAAAATGAAACAAGCAATAGAAGAGAACAACAAGAAAATGGAGGAACGCATAGGAAAGTATGAAAAGGAAGTAAAAGGAAGTTTGACAACAATGAAAAACGAGATGAAAGAACAAGAAATGAAAATTCAAAATAAAATAAAGGAGATAACGAATTGCCAGAAAAAAGAAATGGAAAGTTTGGAAAACAAGTTGCAAAACGCTATTAAAGCAGACATAGAAGAAGTGGAAAGAAAGATTGCGGAAATCAATACGCAACAGAATGTCGGAGAAAGAAGAGAAATGGTTATACATTGCACAGATGACGTGAAGATAAGGTTTGGCGGTGATGTAAGAAGATTACACCCAGTGCCGTTCATAAATAGCCTGAAAAAGAAAATACAGCACATCGGAAATTTCGAAACAGCAAAAGAAACTATCAGAAACCATCTAAAATATGAAGCAAGCCTATGGTTCGATAGCAAAGAAGAAGAATTCGGCAATTGGCAACAATTTGAACAAAAATTTTTGAATTATTTCTGGGGAAAGGTCCAACAATTGGAAATTAACAAGGAATTGCAAAATGGGAAATACAATGATAGGATGGGTGTTTCAGAAAGGACATATGCTTTGCAAATTTACAATAATGCAAAACATTTACAATATAATTACTCATCGGAACAATTAGTCGAACTGATTGCAAGACATTTCGAGGAAACGCTGGAAGACCATATCACATTGCAAAATTACAAAGACATAGATATTTTATGCCAATTCCTACAAATAAGAGAATCACGTCTAAGAGAAAGAAAATCAAGAAGGTCGCGAGAAGATTACAGGCCCCGAGAAACACAAGATTACAGAGATAGAAATCAAAATAGGAGGGACTATACAAGACGAGATTTTAATCCCAGAAGGGAAAACGAAAATAGAGACAACGGAAGAGGAAATTATGAACAAAGAAATAGGCAATGGAATGAGGACAGAAATCGAGAATACCAGAATAGAAACACCACACGCTCAAATCAAGAAAACAGAAATAATGGTAGACAAAATGAACAGGGATATCGAGAAAACCGAAACAGATCCGACAGACCAAGAGAAAATAGAAGAGAAGTAAATAATACCCAGACAGATGAATATGACGGAGAGAGACATTATGACGAAAATATAAACAACGATGAGCAACCGGCGTCTTTTCACGACGGCGCTCACTAAAAACCAAAAATCAAACAGGAATCTTTTGTCACCCCAAGGAGTTTATTAAATTGGCAGGAAACAACGAAAAGAAAAATGGAGTTAATTTAAAATTTGTGGATGGATTTATCAACGAGAAACCAATTAAAATTATGATAGACACTGGATCTGAAATGACATTGGTCAACAGAAAACTAATAGAAGAAGTTAACTTAACCAATTTAATTTACAAAATACCTAGGGTAAATTTAATGGGCGCAAACAAACGGACATTGGCAACTATAAATGAAGGCATACGAGTAATGGTACGACTGGGTAAGAATATGTATGCACTACAATGTGTAATAATGCCAAACATGTCACATGACATGATAGTAGGAGTTGACGAATTGGCAGAAAAACATGTAGTGATAGATTTTAAAAATAATACGATGAAACTAACAGAAGAAAAAGAAAAAGAACAGGACAAGGAACATGAGAAACAAAATACGGACGAATCAGGTAAAGAACAAACAGTGGAAATGAATTTGGCAGCGAAGCAAGGACAAAGAAAAAAAAGGAGAAAAGGTCAGAAAAAGATAAAAGAAAATGAAACCTGTGGCTCCTCAAAAGAAGAGTTGAGCCCAGAAGAAGAAAATTTGAGAGTATCAGAAACAAAGGAAACCTGGGATTCCTCAAAAGAAGAGACGAGCTCAGGAGAAGAAGAAATAAAGCAAAAAAATGAAAGTGAAAAGAATATGATTGAAACAGTGGTATTTGAAGAGGAGGTATATGCAAACGAGGATGCCGAATGCACGGTAAACATGTGTGAAGAATCTGAGAAAGAAGACAGAAAATTAATATGTGGAGAAGGGAAAGAAAAAGAATTGCGGTTGATGTTAAGAAACTACGAAAATTTGATCAATGAGGAAAACAGAGTGGCTAAAAAGTACGAACATTCATTTGAGGTGAAAAACTTGGGAAATTTTCGATCAAAGACTTACCCGATTCCATACAAGTGTCGACAAGAGGTGAAAGAAGAAATAAATAAAATGTTGGAAGATCAAATCATCGAAAGATGTGATTCACCGTATGTTAACCCGATTGTGATAGTAAAGAAAAGCAATGGAGGATTGAGATTATGTTTAGATGCCAGGAATATCAACCAGCACACTGTATCACAATATGAATCACCTCTAAACATCGAGGCCATTTTTGGAAGAATCACCGGGTCACACATATTTTCTAAAATTGACTTAAAACACAGTTTTTGGTTGATACCGTTAGCTGAAAAGTGTAGAAACTACACCGCTTTTTCTATTGATGGTATTGTCTACCGGTTTAAGGTAGTGCCATTTGGATTGCAGAGTGCTTGTGCTGCACTCGTCCGAGCTCTACATACCATTTTGAATCGCCATGAAGATTTCATAGTTCATTATATCGATGATTTATTAATTTTTTCACAAGATACTCAGAGTCATCTGGAACACATAGAAATAATTCTGAAAGAATTGGACACAGCGGGATTGAAATTAAACATTGAAAAATGTCAATTTTTTCAAAAAGAAGTCATTTATTTGGGTTTTCAATTGGACACCAAAACAGTAAGATTAGCCGAAGACAGAGTCAAGCTCATAGATGAATACCCAAGACCAACGAATTTGAAAACATTGAGAGGTTTTCTTGGCACGATAAATTATTTTAAAAAGCTGATTCCCGATTTGAGCCAAAAGGAAATCCCTCTGATAAAATTGCTTAAAAAAGGAATAAAATGGAATTGGAAAGAAGAACAGGAGGAAGCTTTCGAAACATTAAAACGAGAATTCGCAAAAGGAACGAAAATATACCACCCCATTTACAATTTACCTTTTATACTCCGAACTGATGCGTCCATACAAAAATTTGCAGGAGTTCTGTCTCAAATACAAAACGACCAAGAAGTGCCGATATGTTTTATATCTCGAGTGACTAAAACACATGAGAGAAAATATAGTGTTACAGAATTGGAGTTTGCCGGTATACTATATTGCGTAAACAAATTGAGGTTTTACTTATTGGGAGCAAAATTCACAATCGAAACAGACCATGCAGCTTTAGTACATATCATGAAGAATAGATTAGTAAATAATAGAATACATAGAGGCATTCTATTATTACAGGAGTATGATTTTGATTTCCGATATATAAAAGGGAAAGACAACATAATAGCCGACGCTCTAACACGGGATGAGGACACCGGAAAAAAGGAAACAATTACTCTACAGGTGGGACTAAATAGATTAATACAAGAAGAAGGGATATATTCGTTAAATGAGATAAGGACAAACCAGGAAGACCTAGAGGAAAGAGAAAAAAGAAGAGCGGAAGTAGAAAATAACATATATTTTAAGAGAATAGACGGAAAGGAACTATATTTAGTGACACAGACATTGGCCGAAAAGATAATAAAGAAATTACATGAGGACAATGGGCATATCGGTAGCAGAAAAGTTTGGCTCGTTTTTAGGGAAAATTACATCAGCCGACAGGATTACCGCATTGCAAAGGAAATTACCCAGAAGTGCGATGTATGTCAAAAATATAAGAGTCGGAATTTCAAAAACGAAAATGTTGCCAAAAATATTGAAGCCCGAAACAAACTAGACATTGTAGCAATAGATATGTTAAGCGATCTAATTATGACCACTAAAAGGAACAAACATATTCTGGTAATGGTGGATGTGTTTTCAAAATACGTAAAATTATATAGTTGCCGCACCACAAAGGGGGAAGAAATATTAAGAAAAATCGACAATTTTATAGCCATAGTAGGAACACCAAAAAAGATTCTACTGGACAATGCAACGTATTTCCGAAATGATCGTTTCAAGGGACAACTTCGAGAACGAGGAATAGAGACAAATTTTGTCAGCATCAGGCATCCACAGAGTAATCCTTCGGAACGATTCATACAGGAAGTGACGAAATTTCTTCGCATTGCAACAGATGGTCAACATCGCCACTGGGACAGGAAAATGGCGGAAATAGAAAGGTATCTAAATACAATTCCGAGCACAGTAACAAAAGAGACCCCAGAATACATCATGAAGGGTGTACTGCCGATAAGGCCATGGGAAGACCAAGAGCCAAAAGAATATCAACAGGTGATTGAAACCGTACAGAGAAGATTACGGCGAAGCAACGAAAAATATATCCAAAGACAGGAACAAAATAGAAAAAGAAGACCAGTGACTTTCCAAAAGGGTGAAAAAGTACTCGTGAGGGCATTACGAGTATCAAATCTTCCTGGGGGCATTTGCGCAAAGTTGATGCCTGTTTTCGAAGGCCCGTGAATAATGAAAATGGGATAAATAGTTATGAGTTGAGGCACAGGAACTCGGAAAAGATCCGAGGAATTTATAATATTCACGATGTATACAAATATCACGAATAAAAGACAGAATTACATGAAGTAGATAGTAAGTTAGGGTATAAGACGTAGATTAAAGTAAGGAAATATACAGGGAGTTGGTTTTGCCTCGAGAAAATTTATTTAAAAATGCAGATAAATTTTATCGAATACAAGGCGGGGATTTGTTATATTTCTATTTGATATGAAAATTAAATTTTGATAATTATAAACAGAATTCAATTTAATATAAAATATTTTCAATTTTCTCAACCACGGGCATATAAATTTAGAACAACCTGTATACAACAAATTGTTATATGTAATTTTAAGAAGTGATTAGAAGAAGCTTACGAAACTCTGGACAATGCGCCGAGAATAAACAAAGTGAATGGCGCGTACCATTATCGTTGTTCGCGGAAGGTTCGATCATTAGCCTATGCTAAATAAGACTCAGTTGAAATATATAATAGGTCATTATCGTTGTTCGCGGAAGGTTCGATCATTAGCCTATGCTAAATAAGACTCAGTTGAAGTAGATAATAGGTCATTAAAATTTGTAAATAGTAGAAAGTAATTTTAGAATGGGAATTAACTATTTTTTTTGAAATCCATTAAGCATATTTAGAAAGATTAAAAATTGGTTTTGAGGAATACTGCGAATGAGAGTTGGTGGTGGAAGGTTGATTTGTGAATCTGGAAGGGATATTTAGAAAGTATGGGAATGAATGAAAAATAGAGAGCAGAATGTTTTGAGCTGTCGAGAAGTGAAGTCCAGTAGTAGACGGTAGTGTACGGAGAGTGAGAAAGCCGGTGTAGTTCCGTGAGTGTGGAGATCTATCGTGGAACGAGAGGTAGGCCAGGTTGAGAGTAAAGAACCTCCTTGAGCCAAGAGTGTTCCGGTAGCTGATTGCAGTTTCGACAAAGGTAGAACACAGCATCACGACAGAAGCAGGAACGAGAGCTATACGAGCTAATCTTCAAAGGAGAACATTACTGAAAGCCAGGACGAGGTTTTGATCGCAGCCAAGGATAGCAGGAAACGGGTCTTGTGTGAAGACATTCTCAGTTCACCAGAAAAAGGTCAGTCTCATTTGTTTGGACATGAATGTATGGGTTTTTCGTATTAAATACCACATTTAAAATTGAAGAACATAATCAATAATATCAGAAAAGCTTCATCAAACTTAAATAGAATTGTTGCTAATAAATCATAATAGTTAAATGTTAATAAAAACTTTCAATTGGAAACCAAAAGGAAATAAGATTCCCATGTGTAAATGTTATTTTTAAGAATAATAAGATATAGCAAATATTAAGCAGTGATTGCCATTTAAATAAAATAAACAATATTTTGATTATAATTGTAACCCATATGTGTGTATTATTTTACTCTTTTCTTTCCTATCCCGATTAGGAACCATTGAGAAATACTTAGAAGCCACGTAAGTAAGTAATTAATTTTATAAAAAGCCCCGAGATTGAAAACATATTGATATGTGATCTGGTAAATTAATTAGATTATTATTAATGCATTGATTAAATTAAATGATATATAAGAATATTATCTCATATCAATAATCAAGATCACAACAATACATTATATATTTTTCAATGGCACATCAATGCATGTTACGTCACGTTGTATTTTCTCTCTAAGGAAGTGAGACTCTCTTTGATATCTAGGACATTCCAATAAAATATGGGCCAAAGTATCTATATTACCGTGTCAGCACCTATCTACATATATTAATTACTTTCTCAATGTAAGTATTTGGAATACTACTACTACAATGTTCACTTGGTTCACTACTCACTTGTGTAAATATATCTCTCTCTAATTTAGGAACCTATCCCTAAAATGGGTACCTATAATTAATTACCTCTTTTACTTGGTCTATTTGTTGGAACCAAGTATTCCGACTAATGCATAGGCTTTCCGTATATTTTATTTGAAAGTCTTTAAAGAAAGCCTTTGATTCCTCTCTTAGGTATAGGTAACTTACTTCCAACATTATTATTTTTTTTTAAAGACTAAGCTTTCACTCTAATGGCATATAAAACAACATAATGCTATTCTACATCCCACCAGAATGAAAACAATGGGAACCTTCTCTGGTTACACCTCCGAGGCTTCTACAATTTGCAAGCCATACGGATGCTGAGACTAAGGAAGATGAGGGTATAAAAAGTTCCAACGAGAATGGTTCCCTTCATACTCCACACAGAGTAAATGTAAATCAAAAATGAATAACCATTTTCAATTTCGTTGCAAAACGAAAACACAGCCAAACCATATTCTAGTCCAATCAGAGAGTGCTGCAAGCACCCCTACCGGTTTCGAAACTTATTAGTCTCTCATCAGGAGGCACATATGCTGCTCTCCTCGATCCAACCAAAACAAACCCCAGCGTGCAGTCCCGGATTGCAACGAACGAAATGGCATAGATGCCCTAGCGGCAACTGCTAGCAAAAAGACTAAGTTTTCACTCTAATGGCATATAAAACAACATAATGCTATTCTACATCCCACCAGAATGAAAACAATGGGAACCTTCTCTGGTTACACCTCCGAGGCTTCTACAATTTGCAAGCCATACGAATGCTGAGACTAAGGAAGATGAGGGAATTCTACAATTTACAATTCACGTCCCATCTGCTCAGCACGGTAATGGTTATTGAAAATGGTTATTCATTTTTTTTTATTATTTTTTTTATTAACAAAAATCGCTTCAGCCAAATTGGCTATTAGCGAACAAGAATAGCGAACAATAATGTGTGTTACATTTATATGATTAGATAGCGTTTAAAATGTTAATTGAAATTAGGAATCTTTTTAGATTTGACATATTGCACTGTAGACCTACTTCCAACATTATTATTCCATACTATATTCTAGAAAACAAGAATATTCTGATGCAATTTCTAGTTTCATCATTTTCTCGGGGGTGAGATTTGCTGTAGGGGATGATAGGATAGTTTTTGGGGATTGTTCAATTGTCTAATGTTACGCAGCCAGGGCAGTTATTTTCTTCCAACCCAGCGTTTTCCTTCGATTTTGCCCCGAATGATCAACCGGAGTAAGCGATATTTAGGTCCTCTCATTATAATATGACCGAAGTATTGAACCTTTCTCATTTTTGTGACGTTGATCAATGCTCGCTCTTTGTGCATGGTCTCGAGCACACGTTCGTTGGATATATGTGCTGTCCACGAGATTCTGAACATGCGACATTAACACCACAACTCGAACGCTTCTAATTAGGGATGGACTCGAGCCAAGCCGAGCCGAGCTTTTGACAAGCTTGAGCTCGACTCTAAATTTCGAGCCCAGCTCGAGATAGAAACTTCGAGCTTCGGGTTGAGCTCGTGGCTCGTGTGTGGTCTGGACTGGAAAGGAAAGGTCAGCCCGTTTGGAATTCAGCTCGGCTCGTCAAACAAACCGAGCCGAGCTAAAGTCGAGCTTATGACCATCCCTACTGCTAATTTGTTCAGATTCTTTATTTTTGTTGTCCAAGTTTCACATTTATAGAACAAAACGGACCATACGTAGCACTTGAATACTCTTAGACGTGTGATCAATGACAGACTTCTACTGTACAATACAGAACGCTAGCTAATAAAGCTTTTTCGTGCAAGTTCTATTCTGGTCGAAATTTCACAGTAAGTATACCCAAATGAAAAACGGAAAGCATACCCAAGTGAAAAATGTAGCTGCGAAACAACTTTTTAAATATATCTCTCTCTCTCGTTCCATCCCTCCTTGTGGAGTATTGGTCGCTTATGCGTTTCTTGGCCAAAAGTGTAAGATTGCTGTCTGGCCGGGACAGCACATCTTCTTTTGTTTTTATTCTCTGGATAAATTGTGAACTAATTCCCTCCACTCTCTTCTATCTTTTGCTCTCTTTTTGACTTCGCCCCAATCTTAGTCCAATTTTTTCTAGTTCTCTCGTTGTTGTACTTTTCCAGCTGTTGTCTGGTCTGCCCATCTTTCTTTTCCCCTCTGGTTGGTATTCAAGTGCTTGTCTTGCTATGCTGCTTTGGTCTTTCCTCAAAGTGTGGCCGATCCATTTCCATTTTTTTCCTTGACTGTAGTAGATATGTTAGTTTGCTTTGTCCTTTCCCATAGTTCTGTATTAGTTATTTTGTTTGGCCAGTATATTTTCAAGATTTTTCTTAGAGATTTGTTTACAAATGTTTGTAGTTTTTTAGTTGTATTTTCGTCCTGTTTCCATGTTTCTGCTCCATAGACCAGTATACTTTTAATGCAACTATTAAAGATTTTAATTTCTGTTGTTTCCGATATTTCGTTTGTTTGCCAAATTCTATTTAAAGCGTTGAATGCGTGTTGCGCCTTTGTTATTCTCGTCTGTATATCCTTTTTGCACCCCCCGCTCCTTTCCATGACAGATCCCAGATATATGAACTTGTCTACCTCATCTACTTCTTTACCGTTTATCATTATTTTATTATTTGGATGGTTATTATTTTTTAGAAGTTTAGTTTTTTCTGTGTTTATTCGAAGTCCGATCGTGTCGGAGTTTTGTGTCAATTTGTCAATTTTTACTTGCATATGATTTCGGTGTTCAGTTATCAGGCAGATGTCATCTGCAAATTCGAGATCTTCTAACTGTTTGAAAAGGTTCCACCTGATGCCTGTTCGATCGTCGATTACTTTTCTCATTACCCAATCTATCATAATAAGGAATAGGGTAGGGGATAGTACACAACCCTGTTTGACTCCACTTTCTATGGATATTTCTTCTGTTACTTCACCTGAATGTTCTAGTTTGGCTTTGTATCCTTCGTAGAAGAGTTTCATAAAGTTTATGATTGTTACTGGTATCCCATATAATCTAAGAATTTTCCACATCTATGCCCTATTTACACGGTCAAAGGCCTTTTCGAATTCGATAAAACCCACATCTATATCTTTATTCCATTCATTTGTTTGTTCCAAGATAATTCTAAGGGTGCAGATGTGATCAATAGTGGAATTGTTGGAACGGAAGCCTGCTTGGTTGTTTCTCAGTTTTTTGTCTAGTTCCGGCTTCAATCTTTCCAATATGATTTTGGTCAGCACTTTGGATGTGGCACTTAGTAGTGTTATTGCACGCCAATTGTTGCATTTGCTCAGGTCTCCTTTTTTTGGGTATTTTTATAATCAATCCCTCTTTCCACTCCATTGGCAATTCTTCGTCCGTCCATATTTTATTCAAAAGTGTATGTAGCATCTCTACTGACTGCTCGGTGTCTGCTTTTATTATGTTAATTGGTATATTGTCGATTCCTGCGGCTTTGCCATTTTTTAGTAGTTTTAGGTTGTTTCCAATTTCATCCCTTGTAATTACTCCAGTATTCACTTCTAGCTCTGGTGATTCTACTTCATCTTCTATGATTTGAGTTATTTCATGCTTAGCATATATCTCTTCGAAGTATTCCTTCCATCTTTGTATTATTTCTTTCTCATTTTTTATTCTATTTCCTTGTTTATCTTTTACTTCTCGTATATTTCGTTGTGCTTTTCCTATTAAGTTTCGTATGATTGTATATTGTGTTCGTAAGTCGTTTTCTTTCGCTGCTTCTTCTGATATATTTAGCATCTCATTTATATAGTTTCTTTTATCTTTTCTGGCTTGTTTTTTAACTTCTGTGTTTTTTGCCTTGTATTTCCTTTCAAGTGCCCTCTCTTCTTCCGATCCTTCCTTTTGTAGAATTTCTTCTTTGATTTTTATCTTTCTTCTATCAGTAGTAGAGCATCTTTGGTAATCCATTTTTTATTTTGTCTTCTTTTTAATCCGATTGTTTCTTTTGCTGTATTAATCATCACTTCTTTAAAATATTTCCATGTTTCTTCGACTGACTCTCCAGTTTGTTGTGATGCTGTTCGGTTAATTGCCAGTTTCTCACTGAATTTATTTCTTATACATTCTTGTTTTAGGGCATCAACGTTGTACCTGTTCCTTCTGCTGATTTTTTGGTTTTTATCTCTGGCTAATTTCATTTTTAGTCTCGCTTTGATTAGCATGTGGTCTGATCACACATCAGCGCCTCTTAAGCTCCTGACATCTTGCAGCCAGCTTCGCCATTTATATTCAATTATTATGTGGTCTATTTGGTTCTTGTATCTCCCTCCTGGTGATTTCCATGTTTATTTATGTATCCGCTTATGTTTAAAGATACTTCCGCCTATGAAAAGCTCATTTTGCTCACAAAATTCGATTAATCGATTTCCATTGTCGTTTCTCCCTTCGATTCCCTCCTTTCCCATCACATGTTCATGTCCTTTTATTATCATTGCCCATTTTTGCATTAAAGTCTCCTATTACTATTTTTATATCTCTTCAATATTTATTATTAATCCTATTAAACGTTGTTTGTAGTCGCTCGTAAAATTCTTCCTTCTCATTTTAGTCATTTTTATTTGTGGGAGCATATACATTTATTACTATTATGTTATAGTATCTTGCCTTCAGTCTCGCCCAAATAATCCTTTCTGACACTGGTTCCCACTCCACTAGAGCCTTTCTCCCCTTTTGGGCTAGCAGTATTGCCACTCCCTTTTCGTGTTTGTCATTTACATCCGTGTTCCCAGAATATATCATTAGTTGTTGGTCACCTACTCGGGTTGATCCACTACCATTCCATCTTGTTTCGCTTAGTCCGACAATGTCTAATTTGTACTTATCAATTTCTTGGCTTACCTGCTCCAATTTGCCGGTTTCGTGTAGGGTTCTTACATTCCATGCACCTATAAATATGTTCTCTCTTATGTCTATTTCATGTTTATCTTTCGTTTTTGCTCTATTTCTATTTTCGTCCTTGCTCAATTCCTTTTTCTGTGCCTTGTCTGTCTTGATTTGTGCTTTTGTTTGTGTATTTTCATCTTCTGTTGGTTTTTTGGGTTTCCCTGGTCTTCTTCTAGTTGGTTGCTATATTGATTCCATTTGTGTGTTTTTCCATCTATTATTAATTTATTATATTTTATTGTAACACTTTTACCCTTACTAATTTCTTCATTTGCGACTTGTCTTATACTTTTCTGTGTTTGTAGTTCTTCTTTTGTTATGTCATTATTTATATACACTTTATAGTCTTTTATGTGTTTTAGTTTAGCTTTATTTTGCATGATCTTTTCTTTTTCAAACTTGTTCTGTAGTTTGACCAAACATGTTTTTTCTCCCAGTTTGATAGCTTCTTCGATTTGAACATTGATATTCATTTCTTTTTCCATGAAGTTTCCTACAGCTTGTTTCAGTGCGTTTCTATCGATTGTATCTATTGTCAAGCCTTGTATTACAACATTATTTACTTTCCTTTCCTTTTCTAGTCTTTGTACACGTATTTTCATATCGTTTAGCTCTTTTTTCATTTCTTCCTTCTCCTTGTGTTTAGTTTGGTTTTCTTGTTTAACTTTCTCCAATTCTGTTTTCAGGTCGTTTAATTCCTCCCAGTACTTTCTCTGTTCATTCTTTATCTCTTTTACTTCCGTTGTTAAATTTTTTGTTTCTTTGGTTAAGTCATGCATCATTTTAATAATTTGATCGAGCTTGTTATCTTCGTTAGGGGTTTTGTTAGGCGATCTAAACACTTTTTTACTTTTTCGGAACAATTCTTCCAAATTCGAAGCCATTTTTTGTGGCGCAGCGTGCATGTATTATTCACTCCCGTTACTTAATAGTCAAATCGTTATTTTGTACTTAACTGTTATTCACACTACATATTTGTAGTGTGAATTACTTATTCTCAAACAAAAGTACCAGTTGTAGCAGAAATAAATGAATTAGAAGCAGTATTAACTATTAGCTGAAATATTGACAAGCTCGTTAAGGAAAGCTCAGCTCGTTTTGAATTCAGCTCGGCTCGGCAGGAAACAAATCGGCTTGAGCTCGGCTCGTCAAACGAGCCGAGCCTCGAGCCGAGCCGAGCTAAAGTCGAGCTTATGACTATCCCTACTGCTAATTTCTTCAGATTCTTTATTTTTGTTGTCCAAGTTTCACATTTATAGAACAAAACGGACCAGACGTAGCACTTGAATATTCTTAGACGTGTGGTCAATGACAGACTTCTACTGTACAATACAGAACGCTAGCTAATAAAGCTTTTTCGTGCAAGTTCTATTCTGGTCGAAATTTCGCAGTAAGTATACCCAAGTGAAAAACGAAAAGCATACCCAAGTGAAAAAAAAATGTAGCTGCGAAACAACTTCTTAAATACATAAGCAATAACTATTATGCTCAATATTAACTCGCCTGGAAATTGTCCGTGGATTATAGGTCTGGATCCCGCGTATGAAAAAAAAGTTGATTAATAGCAAGCTGAAAATTTGTTAATAGCTTAAGGGTGTCTAGTCGGATAAACTTTGATATATGGGAACACTGGAACAGGGGCAGTTTTAATTGTGGAAGAGGTTAAAAATTTGGAACGGTCACACCCCGAAAACGGCACATTTATTTTGTCCGACAGAACAGACAGAACTCTCCGAACAGAGATTAAACTCTCATGCAAAAATCAGACTGCTATTTATCACTTGTCATAATTCCTGTAGGGGTGTAAAGTTGTGTTATAGAGGTAGCACCTTTTATCGGAACGACCACATCGAGCGTCATAGACGGGAGATGGTTCTTGATAACAGGTCCTCATAAGACAACTAACTCTCACTTATGGCTCCACGTGCCACACCCCGGGCAACTGCATTGGTCTGCAGGCTAAACTAAGTGAGGGTAGTCAGATATGGCGAAAACTCCACCGAGCGATTGCCGGTATAAGCAATCCCACACTTACTGACCAACGGCTTCGGGCGGATGAGTTGGTAAGTGGAAGGGCACTCTTTTGTCCTGGCGCTAAGAAATTGGCACCAAAGGCGAATGAATCAAGTAAATGATCAACGGCATAAGGATACAGAAGGCAAGGAGAAACCACTGTATTAAAGATCCAATTGGATATCTCTAGTACAATCATCATGGCTGTACAACGTACAATAAATTCTGGTACTGATCATGGACATCGGAAAACAAGATCCGGCAGGAGAGGTAATTCTCATGACAACAGGGCCTCTCAGGTCGTAACCCGGCGAAATCCCTGTTTTAAAGATGCAATAAATATTGGTACGTGGAACGTCAGAAGTATGTATGAACCTGGAAAAATGAACAATATTATACAAGAGATGCAAAGGTTAAATATCGATATTTTAGGTATCAGCGATACAAGGTGGTCGAGTTCAGGCAGCTTCGCGACAAACAACGGAATGATATATTTTTCAGGAAATAATGACCCACACCACAGATATGGAGTAGCAATTGTTGTATCAAAAAAATGATGCAGTCTGTTATTAACTTTACACCAGTGTCTGATAGAGTAATATTTCTTCAACTTCATACAAAAACTGTAAATCTTAATATCATACAGGTCTATGCTCCTACTGCAGAAAAATCAGATGAAGAGGTTGAGGAATTCTATGAACAAATTAACCATGTTCTAAAATCTATAAAGCCAAGAGACGTCACAATTATCCTTGGTGATTTTAATTCCAAAATTGGGGAAGGGAAAAGCGGCAAATATGTAGGAAATTATGGTCTCGGGTTAAGGAACGAGAGAGGAGACCGAATGTTACAGTTCTGCCAAGAAAACGATATGATTATTTCAAACACATTTTCTAAACTCCCCAAAAGAAGGCTTTATACGTGGACATCACCTCAACATAACGCACAGAAAATAGTTAGGAATCAAATAGACTTTGTGTTGATAAATGAAAGATACAAAAACGGCATAAAATCGGTTAAGGCGTACCCAGGCGCAGATGTTTCCTCGGACCACAATCCCTTGATAGCGCGTGTAAGCATTAAACTTAAGAAACCTTCACAAAGGGTAAAACTAGATTACATAGATACCAGCCGCTTACAGAACTCAAAAATCAAAGAAGAATTAAAGCAACAGATAAATGGTAACTTAAGAAAGTTGTCTACAAAGGAACCAAACACGCACGTGGAAAACAAGTGGCAAGACTTAAAAGAAGCCCTAATAAAACCCGCTCAGAATATCCTTAGCAGAGGAAATACGACAAAAAGACAAGAATGGATGACAGAGAAAATTTTAAGTCTCATGGAGGAACGAAGACAGTTTAAGAGAAAATGCAAACAAAAATACAACGAGATACACAAGCAAATTAGAGATGAAATAAGGTCAGCGAAAGAAAACTTTTACAAAAGAAAATGTGAAGAAATTGAAGAACTGCAATTAAAACATGATACGTTTAACCTACATAAAAAGGTAAAAGAATTGGCAGGTATACAAAAAAGGAAGCATCCCAATGTGCTATACAACGCAAATGGACAAATAATAACTGACCTACAAGAAAAGCTTACGACCTGGAAGAATTATATAGAAGAACTCTTTGCCGATGAAAGAGAGGATCATGATATTGGTAACATACAAGGTGAGGAAGGACCAAAAATCTCTAAAGAAGAAATACTATATGCTATAAAAACAATGAAAAATGGCAAATCACCGGGTCCAGATGGACTTCCATCGGAACTTCTTAAGCTTATGGAAGATGAAACAGTAAATGTTTTGGTTGACCTCTTTAACTGCATTTATAAAACGGGAGAAATACCTAAGGAATGGCTTCTGTCAACTTTTGTGACTATTCCAAAGAAAACAAACGCAAAACTGTGCACCGACCATCGCACAATAAGCTTAATGGGACACACACTAAAAGTATTTCTTAAAGTGATACATACAAGAATTCACAAAAAACTAGACGCTGACATCAGTGATACTCAGTTCGGGTTTCGAAACGGGCTTGGAACAAGGGAAGCACTATTTGCACTTAATATCATAAGCCAAAGATGCCTGGATGTTAACCAGGATATATATATATATATATATATATATATATATATATATATATATATATATATATATATATATATATATATATACAGGGTGATCAACTTCTGTGACAAAGTCCAATATATCTGTTATTATAAAACATATTAAAAAAAGTTGTTAATGAAAGTTATAGATACCTTTAATGTACACATTTTAAAATTAGTAAGAAATATACAGGGTCCTCCATAACACGGTGCCAAACTAAAGTTATGTTTTTTTAAATGGAACACCCTGTATTTTATTCAAAATATGGTTTCTCTACATTTTTCTGATTAAAAAGATATAGCACTTGTCTAGGGTTATACTGAGTGTTTGAAAGTTATGAGCACTTTTATCAAAAAATCATACTGATTTGATCGCCCTGTATGACTCTAACAGTATAATATAAACTTATTTTTTTGCTGCTGTTGACTGTCCATATTAAAGTAGTTTTGCAACAACGTGCAATTTTTTTATCACTACACAAATTGTATACATGGTAAGTCAAAATGCAAATAAAAGATTTTCTTCATATTTTTAAATGGAACACCCTGTATTTTATATTACCATCGAAAAGTTCTTTCATTATACTTGCATATCTTTTAAATATTCCCTATACCTAAAGTTATTAGTTTTCGAGATATTTTAGTTTTATTGTCGATAACTCATAGATACGTTTATTACAGTAAATTAATTACCCATAATATGAGAAACCTCCAATGACTTTGGTAATGATAATTAAAATTAGACTGCATTTCATTTTTTCTCCAATTTTATGGTAAATTATATACAATAACGACAATTTTATATTTACTAACAAAATGATATTAATTTTCCGCGAAGAAATGGAAACTATAAATTGCTGGAAGTTTTTGTTTAAGGTGGCTTTGAAATAATTGACACAAGAACTGTCAGATGTAAGATTTTAAATATCTGTACGTTTTTACTTTTGTTATTGATTATAATTGTTTGCCATATTGTTATAATTGTTACCCAACAATGAATTTTAGTCGTGAAGAAATGACAGACATGATAGGGTTTTTAGGAGTGTTTCAAAAACTCATTAGTTGCCACAAGAATTTATAAGGAATGGTGTCCATAGCGTCAGCAACCAAATAAGATAGCATTTGACAACTTATTAGACAGGTTTAATCGTACTGGCTCTGTTTATGAAGCAAAGAAAAAAACAAAATTCATTATTGCGAATGAAAATTAATTAAATGTTTTACTGCCTGTTACAGAAAATCCTCATACAAGTATTCAAAATATTACAAGAGAGCAAGATATAAGTTATGGATCTATCCAGAACATAGTCAAGAAAAACAACTTGCACCCATATCATATACAAAAGAGTACAATTTTGTCAATGGTCACAAAAACAAATAGTTATACTGAGATTTTTTTGAGTTTGTCCTTTTTTTTGGGGGGACGAGGCAACATTCCACAAAAATGGTAGTGTAAACAGACACAATTTTCATTATTATTCCACAACCAATCCGTACTGTGCTCAGACACATAGTCAAACAAGATGGTCCTTAAATGTTTGGGGTGGAATCAGAGGCAATTACGTTATAGGTTCTTCTCTCTATGAGGAATCGGTAAATGGTGAGGTTTATTTAAATTTTCTAGTGAATCATTTACCTATTCTACTTGAAAATGTACCATTAAACATCCGCCAACATATGAGCCCCTACTCACCACAACGCACTTCTCAACGATGATCTATTTCCTGAAAGATGGATAGGAAGAGATGGGCCAGTTCACTGGCCACCCAGATCACCAGAATTAAACGAAGGTGACTTCTTTTTTTGGGGTTATATTAAAGACGTAGTCTATAGGGCACCTCCAACAATAGTTGATGATATTAGAGTAAGGATTCAAAACGCCTTTCAAAGTGTCACACAACAAATGCTTACAAACATCTGTAGGTCTTTTTAAACTCGTCTCCAGGCTTGTGTAGACGTTATGGGAGGTCATTTTGAACTCATTTTATAACATAAGAGGTACGATGAACATTTTTTTTTTATTTAATTTAGTTTTTTTAATAAATTTTGATAAATTAAAGTATTGTTATTAATAACTAAGTAATACATGTTGCTATCAACAATAAAACTAAAATATCTCAAAAACTAATAACTTTAGGTATAGGGAATATTCAAAAGATATGTAAGTATAGTGATAGAACTTTTCGATGATAATATAAAATACAGGGTGTTCCATTTAAAATTATGAAGAAAATCTTGTATTTAAATTTTGACTTACCCTGTATACAATTTGTGTAGTTATAAAAAAATTGTACATTGTTGCAAAACTACTTTAATATTGACAGTCAAAAGCATTAAAAAAATAAGTTTATATTACACCGTTAGAAACATACAGGGCGATCAAATCAGTATGATTTTTTAATAAAAGTGCTCGTAACTTTAAAACACTCAGTATAATCCTAGACAAGTGCTATATTTCTAGAATTAGAAAAATGTAAAGAAACCAGATTTTGAATAAAATACAGGGTGTTTCATTTAAAAAAACATAACTTTGGTTTGCCACCGTGTTATGGAGGACCCTGTATATTTTTCACTAATTTTAAAATGTGTACATTAAAGGTGTCTATAACTTTTATTAACAACGTTTTTTCATATATTGTATAATAACAGATATATTGGACTTTGTCACAGAAGTTGATCACCCTGTATATACAGGGTGGTTCATCTTATTCGCCTCGGTCTCTGTACGGAAAACCACTTGATATTTTAAAAAAATTTCTTCACAGAAATATACAGGGCCTTTAATACTACAACCTAAAAATAATGTGAATTATACAGGGTGTTCCAAAAAAGAGTGGTATATCAAAGTTATATTTTTTCTTATGGAATGCCCTATATCTGATGACATTATTGAATTGACCTTGAAAAATAAGCTATACTTTCATAAGGGTTCCCTATACCTAAATACAGGGTGTTTTGATTTATTTCGATTTTTATAAAAATGTAAGGTTTTAGAAAAAAATTAATATCTACGAATCTAAGAAGCAGTAACAAATTCTTTCCTGGATCTTAATAATAGACTATTTAGCATACTTAAACAGATGCTTATTGCAACAAAATTTCTTACAGGGTGGTCAAAATATGAGATTGTTCTATTAACAAATTCAAGCTGTAATACCTTACTTATTTTAAATGGAACACCCTGTATCTTACTAGTCTATCGCGTAGAAAATTTGCTTAGCTTTCAATTGGTATAAGGGTTTCTATACCTATCTTTTTACAGGGTGGTCAAAATATTAGATTGTTCTATTAACAAATTCAAGCTGTAATAACTTACTTATTTTACATGGAACACCCTGTAGCTTACTAGTCTATCGAGTAGAAAATTTACTTAGCTTTCAATTCTTGTTAGGGTTTCCTATACCTATCTCCCTTCGTTTTTTAAATATTTAAAGATTTCCTAATTTGTAAGCTTTAAAAATTAGAATTAAGTACCTATGTCGTGGTTATGTACAACACATCACCAACACCGGCAATATACTTAGACAAGATACTGTCATTAATAATAAAATTTTCATTGTTATCATGTAATCACACAGAGTGTTGTATTAGTTTAGTTCATTTTGGCCTACATGTGAAATTGAATAATATGTTTATTTTAAACTGCATACCCTATATTAGATGCCGTATTCTGGAAGATATTTAAATTATATTTCATTCCGTATAAGTATTTTCCATATCATAACCCAACGGTTATTAAGTAAATTTAAGAACGCCACTTTTTGTTTGAATCTTTAAATCGCAATTACAAACAATTAAATGCAATGGCTACTTTGACGAAAACCTAGCCTATTGTACAAAAATATGTAAAAATGGGTATTTACAGAATAACATGGGAATTTATATTTACAGAATAACATGTGTATTGAGAATGTTTACATGGAATTGAAGAGATTTTAAATATCTTCCATTATAAAGAATAGAATATCGAGTATGTCATTTAAAATAAGAACACTCTGTGTGATTAAATGATAAAAATGTGAATTTTATTAATGAAACTATCTTGACTAAGATATTTAAGTATATTGCCGGTGTTGGTGATGTGTTGTACATAACCACGACATAGGTACTTAATTCTAATTTTTAAAGCTTACAAATTAGGAAATCTTTAAATATTTAAAAAATGAAGCTAGATAGGTATAGGGAACCCTAATAAGAATTAAAAACAAAGCAAATTTTCTACTCGATAGACTAGTAATATACAGGGTGTTCCATTTAAAATTAGTAAGTTATTACAGCTTGAATTTGTTAATAGAACAATCTAATATTTTGACCACCCTGTAAAAAGATAGGTATAGGAAACCCTAATACAAATTGAAAGCTAAGTAAATTTTCTACGCGATAGACTAGTAAGATACAGGGTATTCCATTTAAAATAAGTAAGTTATTACAGCTTGAATTTGTTAATAGAACAATCTCATATTTTGACCACAGGAAGAAATTTTGTTGCAATAAGCATCTGTTTAAGTATGCTAAATAGTCTATTATTAAGATCCAAGAAAGAATTTGTTACTGCTTCTTAGATTCGTAGATATTTATTTTTTTCTAAAACCTTACATTTTTATAAAAATCGAAATAAATCAAAACACCCTTTATTTAGGTATAGGGAACCCTTATGAAAGTATAGCTTATTTTTTAAGGTCAATTTAATAATGCCATCAGATATAGGGCATTACATAAGAAAAAATATAACTTTGATATACCACTCTTTTTTGGAACACCCTGTATAATTCACATTATTTTTAGGTTGTAGTATTAAAGGCCCTGTATATTTCTGTGAAGAAATTTTTTTAAAATATCAAGTGGTTTTCCGTACAGAGACCGAGGCGAATAAGATGAACCACCCTGTATATATATAATAAAGTATTTGATTTATTATCGACCGTATATTATTTAAACAAAATTTTGGTATTTTTCGGGTTCTGTCGGTCAGGAATTAAAACAATTCTATTTTTTTGTCACTTAATATTTCGCCAACTGATTGTTGACTTCATCAGAAGTGCACTACAAATTTACAAGAAACATAGGTATAAGCAACATAAGAAAAATTACATAAAACACTACTTACAATGTGGAATTGTTGACAAATGAACAAAACAAACATTGGTCACACACTCTTACAATTAGACTAACATTTTTGAAATGAAACAAATTAAATATAGATAAAATGATAAAAAATGTACACTAATGACTAGTTTATGTGTATAGATAAAATAAGTATAATTGGTAAATGTTGTATCAATAATCTAATTAAATAGATTGCAGAATATTGCAGTATATATTGCTGAGTTGGTTGGTGTCAGCCTTATAATTAATTACATTGTCAACAATCAGTTGGCGAAATATTAAGTGACAAAAAAATAGAATTGTTTTAATTCCTGACCGACAGAACCCGAAAAATACCAAAAGTTTGTATATATATATATATATATATATATATATATATATATATATATATTGCTTTATTGACTACAACAAGGCGTTCGATAAAGTTCGCCACGAACACCTGATGAGACTGTTGGTAGAGAAAAACTTGGATAAAAGGGACCTCAGAATTATTTTCAATATTTACTATAACCAGAAGGCGAATATTAGAGTAGAACGGGAAACAACCGAGGAACTCGAGATCAAAAAAGGCGTAAGGCAGGGATGCATACTTTCACCAACCTTGTTTAACTTATATTCAGAAGATATTATAAACAGAGCCCTTGCTGACCAAGATATAGGAGTTAAAATAAATGGCACTTTAATAAACAATTTGAGATACGCTGATGACACAGTATTAATAGCAGAAACCCCGGAAGATCTCCAAACACTGATAAACAGAATAGTAGAGTGCAGCGAAAAGTTCGGTTTATCACTTAACATCAAAAAAACAAAAATAATGATGGTGTCGAAATCTCCACAAAATTTTTCTGACATAACCGTACATGATCAAAGAATTGAGCGTGTTAGAAAATATAATTACCTGGGAACTGTGATTAATGAAAACAACGACAACTCTGAAGAAATCAAGATCAGAATAGAAAAAGCTAGAGCTACTTTTACCAAAATGAAAACAGTTTTATGCGGAAGAGAGCTAAGTTTAAATCTTAAAATTCGCCTGATGAGATGTTACGTGCTGTCAGTTCTTTTCTATGAAATGGAAGCTTGGACACTGAAAAAGATCGATACAAGGAAAATAGAAGCATTCGAGATGTGGATGTACCGCAGGATACTGAGAATATCGTGGACAGATAGAGTGACAAACATGGAAGTGTTGCGAAGGATACAGAAAGAAAAAGAACTTGCGCTTACTATTAAAAAACTCAAACTGCAATACTTGGGACATATAATGAGGGGACAAAAGTACCAGCTACTACAATTAATTATTCAGGGAAAAATAATAGGTAAAAGATCCATTGGCAGAAGAAAACATTCATGGTTGAAGAATTTAAGAGATTGGTACAAGTGCAGCAGCTGCCAATTATTTAGATCTACGGTATCAAAAATACGCATAGCCTTGATGATAGCCAAACTTCGGAACGAGGACGGCACTTGAAGAAGAAGATAATTCCTGTCATTTGACATATTCTACATGTTCCACTCATTAAAACGCCCATTTGGTGATAAATAGCAGTCTGATTTTTGCATGAGAGTTTAATCTCTGTTCGAAAGGTTTAAGTCTGTTCTGTCGGACAAAATAATTGTGCCGTTTTCGTGGTGTGACCGTTCCAAATTTTTAACCTGTTCCACAATTAAAACTGCCCCTGTTCCAGTGTTGCCATATATCAAAGTTCATCCGACTAGACACCCTTAAGCTATTAACAAATTTTCAGCTTGCTATTAATAAACTTTTTTTTCATACGCGGGATCCAGACCTATTAGGTCTAATGGGGATACCACGTAAAAGACACGCTTCCGGACTCTACCTCATAGGTGGTCGTGAAAATAACATCTACATTAATAATCACATAGAAATGATAAGTTACTTATATGAATAATAAAATAGTGGTTGGTTTTTATGGTATTTAACCTTAACTCTCATTTTTTTACTTACCTGGGTTACACTTACCCCTCCAACACAAAAAAATAAAATTGCTTCCTAGTCCTATATTCTTGAAATTATTAAATTTTAAAAGTAGTAGGTACCTAATTTTATAAAGCCTATTAGTTTAGGAAGTTAAATTAATAGGTATACGTATAACCAGTTTAAATCCAAAAAGTACATCGTCTAGTAGTAGTACCTACCAACAATAATTATTCTTATACGTTTGTAACGACGTAATAAAAATGCTCTGGCTGTAATTTTTATGATCTTTTTACTTCTAATTTTACAAATCTGAATCATTCCCATGCTAATTAAACTCCGTGACTGACTCACCATCATCTCCTGGTGACCATTAAAACTCTCAGGTAGGTGTCAATGCCATACATAAATTTTAGTTAATTAGAACCGTATCATTTTCTAATTGTTTGGAGTCACAACAATTTTTATGAAAACTGTGCCTTACCTTGGCTGTTGTCTATTATAATGATTCATTTGTGAGAAACTGGAGAATATCAGATGAATTCCTTAAAAAATATCTTGTGTACTATTATAACCTTTTACGTGCGCTTAATAGGTTGGAGATACTGTGGGAGCCAAGTAAATCTGTAATTTGAACTTAGTAAAAGGGATTAACATTGTTGAGAAGAATAATAAAAATTGGTGAAATATGTTGCTCATGTTTCTTACCAAAATATAATTTTGTGTCAATTTTTCGTTAAACCGTGTGTTTCTTTCACTGGGTTTTTTAGTACAATATTTTTTATTCTTCTTCAATTTTTCTTTTTTTAGTCTATTAACTTATGCTTATCATCAGGACGTTCCAACCCGGGGGTGCAAGGGTTGCGGGGCACCCAGGCAGGAAGTCAAATTCGGAAAAACTAATTATAAAAATGTAAATATAAATATGTGATTATAGTAGTATTAGTAACAGAAAGATTGGATACAAGAAAGAAATTGTAATTGTATGCCTATTTAAATTTCAATTTTTAATAGGTAGATCCCAAAAACTTTAGATCACAACCAGTTGAAAAATTTATAATCTTATATTTTGGTGTTTTAATACTGGTTTTCTAAAAAAAAGATGTTGAATTAAACCCTAGAATCTTTTACGTGCTTTTTGCAACCTATAACTTAAATTTAGCAATAGGGAACTTGCATAAAATTTTAAATTCGAAAAAAATGTTATAAATCATAACAGAACATAATTTAAAACATGTATCAAAGATTAAAAAGTTTTGTTTGGCTTTCGTTTGGCCCCTAAAGATGATTAAAAATTCAAATTAAAACAGGTGGCTCAAAACGCGTCGTGACGTCATTCGTTTAAATTATGTTTACATTCTTCCAAAAAAGTAAACAGAATTTAAAATTAGTCATTATAAACGTCAGTAGAAAATACAGTTATGTAACCTCACAAGTGTTTTTGATCGTTTGAACTATTTTAAATTGACTGAAGGTTCTCTAAACCAAGGCCAGAAAACAAAAAATATATATATATATATATAGATTTTAAATTTGTACTTGTTATTATGAGGTTTTAAGGCGTGAAATTTTGGAAATCTTATTTTTAAAGGAAACTGAATATTATTATGCATTAAAAAAATGTGCAAGTTCCCTATTAGGTTTGGCATTCGTTTTGACACTGACACTATTAAATGACATTTAAAATAGTTCAAACGATCAAAAACACTTGTGAGGTTACATAACTGTATTTTCTACTGACGTTTATAATGTCTAATTTTAAATTCTGTTTACTTTTTTGGAAGAATGTAAACATAATTTAAACGAATGACGTCACGACGCGTTTTGGGCCACCTGTTTTAATTTGAATTTTTAATCATCTTTAGGGGCCAAACGAAAGCCAAACAAAACTTTTTAATATTTGATATATGTTTTAAATTATGTTCTGTTGTGATTTATAACATTTTTTTTTCGAATTTAAAATTTTATGCAAGTTCCCTATTAAGGACGCTGCAAAAGAGTCTTTATAAATTACCAGTTTTTTGCTATTGTGCAGGAACTTGACGACGTTTTTTGTTTTGACATGACACATAGTAGCAAAATGGCATGGAATCTTTTAAAAAAACTTAGCGGTAATCCAAAAGAACATAAACCACCAACCACCTTACAAGGTTACAGCAAACCAAGTTGCTACTCAACTTCTTATGAATGGAAGAACTAAGAACGGATATAAAGACCCATATACTAGAAAAAGATTGAATCGGGAGACAGCCCACCTCTAGGAACTACTTTTACACTAAAAGAACTCCACGATGGTATGAACAGGTTAAAAAACGGTAAAGCTGCAGGTGTGGATGATATATGTAGTGAAAAAATAAAGCATCTAGGACAAGGAGCAAAAAATTGGATCTTGCAACTTTATAACACGTGCTACAAAGACTGCAAAATTCCAAAATCATGGATAAAGTCTAAAGTAATAGCCTTGTCAAAACCAGGAAAGGACCCAGAAAATCCCAGTAGCTATAGACCTATTTCGCTGTTGTGTCACTTTTTCAAATTATACGAGACACCCATCCTCGCCAGAATAGAAAAAAATGTCGACAAGCACCTCATCCCACAACAAGCAGGATTCAGACCCGGCAAATCTTGCACCGGTCATGTCCTCGAACTAACAGAACGCATTGAAGAGGACTTTAAAGAAAAACTTATAACAGGGGCTGCTTTCATTGATTTGTCAGCAGTCTATGACAGATAGGCAAAAAACATTGCTCCGCAAATTATACTACACTCTCATTGACCACCATCTGGGTAAGGTCGTCTATTCCTTACTGCAAAACAGACGTTTTTTCGTTATGCTGGAGGGCAAATTAAGTAAGGGAAGAGTTCAAAAGAACGGCCTCCCACTGGAAGTGTTTTAGCACCAATTTAGCACCAAACGACCAACCTTCGTCGACTGAAGCCAAGTTTTTCCTCTATGCTGACGATCTCGCAATATATGCTCAAGGAAATAGCTTTGAAGAAGTGGAGGAAAAACTCCAAACTGCCTTAAGAACAATGACAGAGTACTATTTGCAGAATTCCCTGAGACCCAATCCCTCTAAAAGCCAACTCTGCGCCTTCCACCTTCGCGCAAAGGAAGTCAAGCGAAAACTCCAAATCCGTTGAATTATAACACATTCACTAGAGCACACAGACCTACCTATATAATATCTTGAAGTAACTCTGGATCGGTCCCTGGCCTACAGACAGCATCGCATAAAAACGAGATGGAAAGTAACAACTATGAACAGCATACTCAGAAAGCTAACGGGGAGAAAATGGGGTGCATGGTGTATGTCCTGGCGTCTTAAGAACAACGGCACAGGCATTGTGTTTCTCAACTGCTGAATATGCGCGCCCCGTTTGGGGCAGACCTGCCCACGCCAAACAAGTTGATGTTGATGTTGATGACTGCGCTAAATGAGACATGCAGGATAGTAATGGGGAGTATGAAACCAACGCCACTCTCAAATCTATATAAAGCAGCGGGTTTTGCAGAACCCTCAATACGCAAGAAGTGTTGCAAAGCAAATAGAGAAAATTAAACATATTGCGGACGAGCGGCGTGGCATGCCCTATACAAAGCTCGAACACCACAAAAGCGACTAAAATCCAGGAAAAGCTTCCTTGGAACAATGAAGGATAAACCGCCTGAGTATTTTCCTCTTCCTCAGGTTCAATGGACCGGCCAGTCTCTAGACTTTAAAACGTGGATAACTATGAATAGGATAAGAACGGGGGTCGCTCCAGTAAAATCAAACATGGTAAAATGGGGGAAAATAGACCAAGATGATGTGAACTGTGACTGTGATGAAACACAGAATATGGTACATCTTCTTACATGCAGAAACTGTCCTCATCGGTGTACCCTCGAAGATTGGTGGCTCGCCAACAAAGATGGAACCGCGACGTAGCACAATAATGGGCTGAAATTTTATGAATGACATGTCTGGACACGATAAAGTAAGGTAAGTCTTTACAACAATTATTACTCTAGTTTCGAACATATATAAAATTTAATGATGTTACTACTAGAGCAAGTGACTGCAGAGGAACTGGATATGCAGCCCAGTTATCAACCAGCTACACAGTTACGGCTTCGGAAAAAAGCTAACAGTTCGATTACGAACATAAAAACGAATCGATTTTGGATCCTAAAATGTCATACAGAATTAATTTCTTTCATTGTGTTCTCGGTTCTCGGGCAAGCATTAATTTCAGTAATGAAAGATTTTCATATTGGAAAATCATGTTAATTCTTTCAATTTTTTATATAATTTGAACGACAGTACAGAAAACTCACAACTAAAACTTTTGTGTAAAAATTTGGAAGAAAATTGAGATTTAATATCATCTATATTATTTTCTGCAATTAAACATATCAAAGACAAAGATCATGATAGTGGATAGACTACATAACAATCATCCACATATAACCACAATTGATCGGTTTGAGGTTGTGAGCTCATACTTATATTTGGGATCATTAATCACAAACACAGGGTCACTACAGGAAGAAATAAAACGTAGATGTGATCTAGCAAAAGTCGCCACAGCAAAAATGATCACAATATGGAAGGACTGTCAAATTTCAAGAGCATTAAAGATGAGGTTGATCAACTGCTTAATATTCCCAATACTGACTTACGGATGTGAATCTTGGACCCTGAGAAATTCGGAAAGAAGAAAGATAGACGCCACTGAAATGTTCTGTTGGAGACGAATGCTACGAATTCCTTGGAATGACCATAGAACAAATAATTCGATTTTAAGAGAGCTAAAAGTTAGCCAACGGCTCTCCAGTAAAGTCCATCTCCAACAATTAAAATACTTTGGACATGTTATGAAAGCCAACACAGGAAACATGGAAAGACTCATTATACAAGGAAAGGTGGAAGGCCGAAGATCACGAGGAAGATCCCCAACAAGATGGATCGATCAAATTACAGGAATATGTAAAAGACCTATGCATAAGTTAAAAGAAATGACCAGAGACAGAGATCTTTGGAGACGGACAATACACGACATCACGTCGACCACTACACTCCCTCCGGGGGGTCAGGATTGAAGAGAGAGAGATATTATATTATAGAGGGAGACGATTTGTTTAAAGAATTATATGAATTATACAGCTTCAGCCTTTGTTAAAAGAATTAATGATGATGTTTGTAATGAATAAGAATTATATGAATTAATGATGTTTGTAAAATTTTAAAATACATATATATTTTTAAAGGAATTAAGTGTTTCTTCTTCTTGATGTGCCTATCCGTGACGAATGTTGGCGATCATCATGGCAATCTTTATCTTAGCTATATCCGCGCTATGCAGAGCGAAAAAGCTGCACAGATGTTGTGTTGAACCAGGTTCTTTAACCAGGATGTTTTTTTTGCTGGACCTCGCTTTCCAAATATTTTTCCTTGCACGATGGCTTGTAATGGGGCATATCTGGATTAATTTCGCATAATGTGTACAAAGTTTTGTAGCTTCGAAATTTGATGGTGGTCAGTAGGTACCTCTCGGTTCTTCTTCATTTTTCTGAGGACCTTCTCACTTGTGACCCGGTCAGTCCACGGGATTTTAAGAATTCTACGATATAGCCACATCTCAAAGTTTCCAATTTTTTGCACATATTATCTTCGTTCAAGGTACATCGCAGCATTCTTACTTTTATACCAAGAGAGAGGTTGTGACTCTTGAAGAAGGCCCTCATACGGTTGAAAGGGGATTTAGCTTTTCCAATGCGCGCTCTTATTTCTTGGTTGTTAGTCCACTGTTAATTTATTATGGTGCCGAGGTATTTGTGTACGTGACTCTTTACGGTTTGGTTGATTTACAGTTACGCTTCTGCTATCTATTTCTTGCTAATGATCATAAGCGTTGTCTTCGTTACGTTTATATTGATCCATATTATTGGCTGCAATATGTGATTTTGTTCATAAGGACTTGTAGGTCTTCCAGGTTGCCCGCAAATATTATGGTGTCATCTGCATACCTGATGTTATTTAGCAGGTACCCGTTTAGTAGAATTCCTTTTTCAGTTTCGTTCAAAGCTTCGATAAATATTATTTCAGAGTAGAGATTGAAAATCAGAGTGTACAAAATACAGCCTTGCCTCACTTCACGCATGATGTTCACGTATGCTGTGTGTTCACCTTCAACTCTGAGGTTTGCAGTCTGATTCCAGTAAATGTTGGAAGGCGCGAAAAGTGATTTTTTTCTGAAATAGATATTTATTTTCAAGTTTACCTGCCTCTTTAGTTATTTATATTGTTACGCCAAAGATTAGTTGATTTTCCTGTTGCATATATGAGAATTTTTAGTTATTTTTGCTTGGTTACAATAAATAATTGTTCATTTTCACATTATTTAATTTACCTAGACGATTTAAAAAAAATGCGTATTTTTGGGCGCCATTATTTATTTCATTTCTAATTATGTGTCCCAGGTATGCCGTTTTTCTCTGTTTAATTGTGCACATCAGTTGTCGTTCTGTAGACCAGGGGTCGACAACCTTTTGAGTCGGAAGAGCCAAAAATTACAATTTACAAAATTTCAAAATATTTAAAGAGCCACAATTTTTTTGTCAACAATAAATAGTACTCGCATAAATAAAGTTCTTTGATAAAAAAGTTAATCTATTTATTCATAATATATATATATATATATATATATATAGTGTTTTTCACATATGTATGTATATACATATTTTCTTACATTTCATTTATTCAAGTAAAAAATTAAAACAAATATTCACTTACAACACTAACTTGTACTTCAATGACAAACAATTGAGCAAATAATCTCAATGGAAGTGTTGGCTTTGCATGGTTTTAGAAAGTTTGGATAAATCTATCTATCTATAAGAGAGGTTCCTACAGCCTCTGCCGCTTCTCGCATTTCGACCGCCATCGTTTTCTGTCCATCCATTCGTCTTCTTTGATGGCTCTATCTTTCATGATGTGCCGTACATTTTCTTCCCAGGCAACTGAAGGTCTTCTTCCCCTTCTTCTTCTTTGGTGTGGTATGTAATTCAAAGCATTCTTTGGCCATCTATCTTTATTCATTCGTTTCACGTGACCATACCACATTAGTTGTCTAATTTCAATTCTATCTACACTGGAATATACAGTATGTGTCCTCCTTCTAATATCTTCATTCCTGATGTGATCTTTTTTAGATATACCACACGCTCTCCTTAGATAATCCATTTCTACTACTTCTATTCTTTTTCTATCTTTTTTTGTCATCTGCCAAACTTCTGCCCCATAAGTCATAATAGGCTCTACCAAGGTACGTTGTCAATTTCGTTTTTTGTCTTATATCTTTAGACCACAGTAGAGAGCTTAGAATGTTTACCGCTTTTTTGCCCTGCTGCGTTCTCTTTTCGATGTCTCTTTTGGTAGTGCCTTCTTTAGATATTATAGATCCGAGATATTTATATTCATTACACCTTTTTGTGGTTCTAATTTCTAACTCTGGATCTTCTTCATAATCCCCTATTTTAAGATACTCTGTCTTTGACATATTCATATTGAGGCCCCATTTTTCATATTCTTTCTTTAGTTTTCTAAACATGTAGTCCATGTCTTCCTCATGGAAGTCCTGGATAAATCTGGCTCATAACTTGTTGTTTTAAGTGTCAAACACGACTCTAAATTTTCATTTGTTAGTTGGCTTTTTAGTTTATTTTTAATTATATTCATGCAAGAGAACGCTTTCTCGCAAGAATATGTCGATCCAAAGATAGTTAGCACTCCAAATGTCAACTTCTTTACCTCACTGTAGCCCTAGCAATCTGGAAGGCTATTCCATGCGTAGAATATAAGTCCCTCAATTCGCGGCATTTCTTTCAAAGCTGTCCACTTTTGTTGCGTTACGTACATACATTTCTGGACCTCCAACTCTTCCAACTTGCTTTTCAATTCTGTAAATTTTCCACTCCACAAAGCTTTACTTTTTTAATCGATCAATTGCATTTCTAAAGATCCAGTATCAATTATTCCAAATGGCTCAACTTGGATTTCGTTACTATTTGTGTTGAGAGGATTTACTATGAATGCTAGAGTGGTTTTGTTGGTTTTGAATTGTTCAAATCTGCCAGCAAATTCATCTTTAATTTTTTTTGTAACTGTGCTGAAGTAAACCGTGTCAACAGTTGCACTGGTTTTATCGCGATATTTTGGTATTTATTTATTTTGGTAAAATAAAGAGTATTTGCGTGTGGAACTAAAGAGCCGCAGCTTCATATCCAAAGAGCCGCATGTGGCTCGCGAGCCGCAGGTTGCCGACCCCTGACCTAAATGATTTAAAAACAATGCGTATTTTTGGGCGCCATTAAATGTTTTGCACACAGGCGTTAACACGTGCCGGCGCGGCAATGAACACTGGATAATAATTTGTTAGCTAAGGGTTTACATACTGTTCTCGCGGATATTTTTAAAAGTACTTAAATTTATGGCTTTAAACACTAAATTTAAAATTATGCAATGGAACGCTAGATCAGCTGTTGCAAATAAAAACAGCCTACTCAATTTTCTTACTAAAAAGGTGTTGATATTGTTCTTTTAAGTGAAACTTAGTTCAAAAATAATGTATATCATTTTAAAGGTTATATTATATTATATTGTTCGTCAAGATCGTAAAGACGGTTTTGCCCATGTTGCTGTTTTGGTAAAAACGGGTATCCGTTTTGATATCTGAAAATTAAATAAAAACTTCAATAAAGAGCTGCTTGCATGTGGTATTAAAATTAATTACGATAATACTCACTTGAGTTTTCTCTCTGTATATAGATGTCCATAAACCAAAACCAGAATAGAAGATTAGACAAACTTATTTTCCCAAGTGAGCACCCCTGCATTATTGGGGGTGATATGAATGCCCACAATGCGCTCTGGGGATCATCACAAAATGATAATATTGGCGATCAAATTGTAGAGACCCTGCAGGATCTTGATTTCATTGTGGTGAATAACGGTCAACCTATTTGTCAAGCAATTTTAGGACATTCAGATTCTATGATTGATATTACCGTTTGTTCCCCTTCCATTTTTGCTTAGACATTTTGGTCTGTAGATTCTGATACACTTGGATCAAATCACTTTTTTGTAAAAATAGAATTCGAATACCCAAGAGATGTTAATGAAACTATATATCCCAAAAGTAAATGGAATACCTATTAAGAAACCCAATTGGGATATGTACGCTGAAATAATCGAGAATCTGTTAAATGAAAGTGGACCTATATCATTAAATACTGAAGACAACTATAGGTTTTTATTATATGTATGTATACACCGTTCATAGGCGTCAACGCCCTTCGATAGGGATCTATAGGGGAGTATCACCGAGCCGCAAGCCCTTATCCCTTGCCGTACTGCTCCCTCATAGGTCGATCAGATGCCTGCATATTCCAGTCTAAGCGCCAGATCCATATTTAGAATTTTATACTGACGCGTTAGCCTTTTTGTTTTTCCGATTGCCTGGGCTGGGCTTGAACGCACATACCTCACGGCGAAGTGAAGTGTGGGTCAGCCGCTAGTCGCACTGAGCTATCCGATCAGCTAGTTTTTTATTAGACTGTATCAATAAAGCTTCCACACAATAAATTTGTCAATATAAACCCTTTAAGTGTAAGAAACGGACTCCTTCACCGTGGTGGGATGCAGAATGTGATCTAATTGTTGCAGAAAGGAAAAATGTATTAATAAAATACAAGCAAGATCCATCAGTTGAAAATTTTATTAAATGTAAACAAGCTAGTGCTCACGCTAAGAAATTATTAAAATCGAAAGCCAAACAAAGCTGGGTTGATTGGTGCTCAAAATTAAATAAACAAACGTTGCCTACTTCGATTTGGAATCAAGTGAAAAGGATGAACAGGAAAAGGGTCAATGCTCCATTACCACTAGAAGATTCCTGGATAGCAGAGTTTTTCGACAAAATTGCACCACCATATGTGAACAATCACGAAGATTTAATGTTATTCAATCCGAATCATAGTCATTTTATTTTAAAACCATTTACCATGCTAGAATTTGACTGTGCCCTTAGTGATCGTCCCAACACTTCTCCTGGTCATGATGAAAGGTTGTCACTCCATCTTTTGCGCGGTCGGCCGATACTTCTTCTACCGATTGGTGATCCATCTCGTGCTATTTTGACCACACGTGTCTCCCCCATTCTGGTTATGTGGTTGTTCCATTCTTTTTTTCTATTTAGTGTCCATTCGTTTATACACTGTACGTTACATTGTCTTCTAACATCCTCGCTCCTCTTTCGATCTCTCAGTGTATTTCCTGTAATTCTTCTCAGTACTCTCATCTCTGCCGTTTTCACTATTCTGTTGTATCGCTATGTATCGTCTTTGTGTTGTGACTGTTGTGGCTGTATCGGGTCTTGTTTCTGATACATATGTCATTATTGATCTTACAATGGCTTTACAAATTCTTGACTTCATCTCAGTGTTAATATGTCGGTTTCGCCATATAGTGTTATTAAGGCATCCTGCCAATCTATTTGCTTTTTGTACTTGATTTCTCACTTCCTTGTCTAGGTCTCCGTAACTTGACAATGTAATTCCAAGGTATTTTACCTCCATTAGTTGTTCAATACTGATACCATCAATTTCTATTTTGCATCTGATTGGTTCTTTACTGATTACTATTGTTTTGGTTTTCTGAGATAAAATTGTCATATTGAATTCTTTTGCTCTTATGTTAAATCTGTGGACTAATCTTTGCAGACTATCTTCATCTTGGGCTATCAATATTGCGTCGTCTGCGTAGCAGAGTATTTTTAATTCTTTGTTTCCCATTCTATATCCTCTTCATTTGTTACGTTTTTGATGATTTCATTCATGATTAAATTGAAAAGATGATGTCATCCATGATTAAATTGAAAAGCTTAGGACTCAATGAGTCTCCCTGTCTTATTCCGCTGCCTATATCTATAGGGTCTGTAAGTTGTCCATCTATTCTAACTACCATATTGTTGTTTTGGTAGATGTTCTGAATAGTTTTTATGATATCTAGAGGGACTTCTCTATTATACAGAAGATGGATTACGTCTTACTCTGTCAAATGCTTTCTTTAAGTCAATCAGACATAGAAATGCTGGTCTATTATACTCTAGTGATTTCTCAGTAATATGATTTATGACGAATATTGCATCTGTACTAGTGTTGCCCAAAATCGGTCTTGGTCTTGCAGTCTTGGTCTTGTTCTTGCGTTTTAGCAAGACCAAGACCAAGACCAAGACCGCCTTATTTTAGCAAGACCAAGACCAAGACTGACCGTGCAAGACTTGAGCAAGAACAAGACTAAGCCTGCGAGACTCTTGCGTCTTGCAGTTAGGATTGAGTGTCGTTTTATGGAATATATTAATTCGGGTATATGCTTAAAGACTATGAGATACAAAAAAATATATAACAAAAATTTGGAAAATTGAATTTATCCGCATTATGAACAATATGATAAACATACATAGCGAATTAAAATATTCTTATAAGAACACTTATTTGTTGGATACGTACTTCGAAGGTCATAATAAATTATTACAATGTAAAAATAAAATATTTCATTCTTTACTAATATCAGACTACGCCTTAGCTCCGAAATTAATTGTAATTGTCTAGATTTTGTGAATAGCTACCCTTTCATAAAATAACCTTCTTGTGTTGTGTGACGCCGACAGTATAATAATATCGGATTGAAACTTTTAAAGATATAATATGTCGCCTAAGGTGATAAAATATAATACGAATAGCATATCCACTTTTACGGACAACCACTCATTGTTTTTCCTTATCAGTTTGTAGGAATCTAAATACCATATCGTGAAGACTAAACATCCTACTTATAAACTTTTTGCAGTGTGTGCAATTAGATATTAGATCAATCGGTCAAACAAAATTTTTGCTGAAAAAGCACTAGATAAGATAATGCCTGGCTACCCTGTATAGTCCATTCACTCACGGTAAAATGTAACAATACCTTCAAATTTTAAAGAACCGCTTGGATTTTAGATTGACATGTTTGCGTACACAGAGCTAACACGTCAAAAAAGGAGATATTGGCCGATGCATGTGTGATTTTGCCCTGTGGATGAGTTTCACCCCTTCTTGGGGGGGGGGATTAAATAACAAAGGTTTAAAATAAGTCAAGGTTGAATAAACTGACTAATTCTAAGCAACTTTTGTTCTATTTTATTCATCTACAAATAAAGTCAATACTTTTCGAGCTTTTTTCGACTGAATATGTTCATTTTTCAAAAAAAAACACGTTTTTCGACAGTTTTTACGCAAATAACTCAAAAAGTAGGTATTCTATCGAAAAAAATATTCTAAGCAAAAATATATCTTATAAAAAATTGAAATAAAATGATGCATTGAATGGTAGGGGAGCCCAAGCGGCGATTTTTGCAGTTACTGGAGCACGTCAGATTATCACATGCGGAGAAACCTTGTACTCTGTAAATGTACCTCTACCATATATTGGCTTTTAATACAGAGGAATTCGTTAAGGGAGGCCCGAAAAAATATATATCCTTAGAAAAACTCGAACTCGTCCGATTAAGATAAGGTAAGTTAAGTATAAGTATAAGTACCGGTATAAGTAATCCCCCATCTACCGGCCAACGGCTTCGGGCGGATGAGCTGGTAAATGGCAGGGCACTCTGTTGTCCTGAGACTGAGAAATCGGTCTCGAAGGCGGAGGAACCAAGACAGTGGTCAACGGCATCAGGATGCAGAAGGCAACGGGAAACCACTGCATTAAATATCCAAATGGATTCCCTTGTAAAAAACCATCAATGGCAATGTTTAAAACGAAAAATTCCGGAGTAAAATGTTCCCCAATCGGATCTCCGGGGGGAACAGTGGCGAACAAAGTCGCTAAACTTAAAAATAAAGTTATGAGAATAGCTACTTGGAATGCAAGAAGCTTGTATGCAGCCGGGAAATTAATAAACGTAACAACAGAAATGGAAAGACTACATGTGAAAATACTTGGTATCAGCGACGTACAGTGGAAAGGATCCGGCAAATCTCCAACTAGAAACGGCATGTTCTACTATTCGGGAACTGATGATACAAACCACCGTTATGGCGTCGGAATAATAGTCGAAAGGGAAGTCAACAAATCGGTACTAAGTTTTACCCCATATTCAGAACGAATCATAGCAATCCAACTAAAGTCGAACAAAGGAAAAATTAACATTATTCAAGTCTATGCACCGACAGCGGAGAAAGAGGATGAGGAAATAGAAGAATTCTACAAGCACTCGAAGACATTCTGGAATCGACCAAAAAAAAGAGGTCACCGTAATCATGGGCGATTTCAACGCCAAAGTTGGTAAGGTGAAAACTGATGGATGCACTGGTGAATTTGGACTTGGACAACGAAACGACCGATGTGAGCGTCTGGTAAAATTTTGCCAAGAAAAAGAATTTGTAGTAATGAACACAATGTTCAGATTACCAAACCGTACATTGTACACGTGGACATCACTAAGGGATAATGCAGACAACATCGTCAGGAATCAAATCGATTATATACTTATCAGAATCCGGTTTAAAAACTCCATCACGTCTACAAAAACCTATCCAGGCACTGATATAGAATCGGATCACAATCCGGTGGTGGCTGTAGTAAATATAAGATTCAAGAAACTACAGAAAAATGCAGCCAAACAAAAGATAGACGTTAAGCAACTGAAAGACGCAACTATACTGGAAAGGACAAGAGAACAGGTAAACAACAATCTTAGAAACCTCGCAGCAAAAAATAGGAACACAGACAATGTAGAGGACAAATGGATGGAGATAGAAAAGGCCCTTATGACAGCTGGTGAAGGCTCCTTAGCTCCAAGCAAAATTAAGAAAAAGGAATGGATGACAAACGAAATTTTGGACCTCATGGAGGAAAGGCGAAGAAATAAAAACAATAAGACAAAATCCAAAGAAGTGAACAGTGAGATTAAAAGAAAAATTAGAGAAGCCAAAGAGAAGTGGGTTCTGGGAAACTGCAAGGAAATAGAAGAATATGAAAGAAAGTACGATAGCTTTACATACATACATACATACATAATCGGTTGCCTCTTTTACCATATTAGGTGTCGAGGATTCCTCCTTTATATAATACTCTCTGCAAATTTACGCCACTTCTTCCTATCTGCTGCTAAAACTTTTGCTTCTTGCCACGATGTTCCTCTTTTCTTGAGTATTTCGTTTACACTAGTGTTCCAGCTTTTCCTTGGTCTGCCCCTCCTGCTTTTACCCACTGCTTTGGCCTCCCATGTCATTTTCACTTGTCTCTCACCACTCATTCTTATCATGTGTCCAGCCCATTTTAACTTCTTTTCTTCAACTTTTTCGTTGAGCGATTTTACCTGTAATTCATGTCTTATATCTTCGTTTCTTCTTTTGTCTAATCTTCTTGCTCCCACCACTTTTCTTAAGTATCTCATTTCTGTAGCTTGTAATCTTTTTCTTTGTCTGTCATTAAGTACCCAGTTTTCTGCCCCATATATTGTAATTGGCATATATACAGTTTTATATACTGTCATTTTGGTTTTCCTCGATATTTCTTTTTTGTTTAGGAAATTTTTATACAGTGAATAATAAGTTCTCGTAGCCAATTTTATTCTGTTTCCAATTTCATCTTCTTGTGTACCTTTGTTGTTTAACATTATTCCCAAATACTTAAAGAGGTCTACTTGCTCGATTTTTTGACCTTCGATTTCAATATTTACAGTTGCTTCTTTGTTGGCTATTGTCATTACTTTAGTTTTCTCCATATTTATTATTAAGTTGTAGTTTTTTAGTTCTTCAGCCCAGATTCTAATGTTATCTGCGAGAGCCTTTTCAGTTCTTGCAACTAATACAATGTCATCAGCAAATGCACAGGCTTCAATTTTTATTTGTTGCAAATTTCTATACCCTATAGCGCATTTTTTAGTTTTTTCCAACACTTTTTAATAACTTCATCCATAACGGAAATAAATAACAGTGGGCTCAACACTCCACCTTGTCTAACCCCGTCGTTATTAGAAAATTCGCCGGAGATTAAGTTACTTGTCCTGACCTGGTTTTTTGTGTTGACATACAAACTCTTTATTACACTTACAAGTTCTTCATCTACTTCCTTGTTTTTCAGGCTTTGCCATATTCCTTCTCTATTGACCATGTCAAACGCCTTTTTCATATCTAAAAACGCCAGGTACAGTGTATCGTTTTTTAACAGTGTTTTTTCAGTAATTTGCTGTAGTGTGAATATATGATCTTGTACGCTGTGTGATGGTCTAAATCCACTTTGTATATCCGCCAGTCGAGGCTCAACTATTTCTCGTAGTTTCTTTTCTAGGATAATTTCGTAGATTTTCAACGCTGAGCAGAGAAGTGATATACCCCTATAATTACTGCACTCTTTCGTGTCTCCCTTTTTGTGTATAGGCAGTATTATTGAAATGTTCCAATCCTCTGGGATTTTTTTGTTTGTCCATGCTAAATTTAGTAGGTCATGTAATTCTTGTTTACCCTGTTGTCCAAGATATTTCAATAATTCAGCATCTATTCCGTCCATCCCTGCTGCTTTACCAACTTTTAGTTTTTCTAGTGCATCTTCAACTTCTTCCATCTTTATTTTAGTTTCATAAACGCCTTCTTGCCCTCCTTCAGGTGTTTCGTCTGTTATCTGTGTGCGATTCTCTGCTGTTGTATTTTCATTGTTTAAAAGTTCCTTGAAATATTCTCTCCACCTTTCTATAATGGGCTCATCCTCAGTTATTATATTTCCGTTTCTATCTTTTATCTGCTGTAGTTTAATTTCCGTTTTACTTCTCATATTCTTTAATACTCTATAAAATAATTTTGTATTTTGGGTACTATTTTCTTCCATAGTTCTTCCAAATTCTTCCCAGGCGTTCTGCTTTTCTTGTTTTATCCTTACTTTAACTTTGTTGCGCTGTTCCTTGTATTTATCGTATGCCTCTTGATTTCTTTTTTGTATGTACATTTTCCATAGCCTTTTCTTTTCTCTGACTTCTTTTTTAATATCGTTGTTCCACCAGCTTGTCTGCTTTTTATGATTATTTCTACTGGTATACCCGCAAACTTGCCCTGCTGTTTCTAATAGTATTGCCTTAAATCTGATCCACTTTTCTTCCACATTTCTACTTTGTCTTCTCTTTTCAATCCTTGCAAACTGTTTTTCTGTTTTTTCTATATACTCATTTCTTGTTTGCAAGTTTCTCAGCTTATAGGTTCTTATTCGTCCGCTATAGTTTTTGTTTTGTATCTGTTTTCGGTCCTCGACTTTGTTGTTATTCTTGAATACTCCTTCTAGTAGATAATGGTCACTACCTATATCATAGCTTCTTTTCACTCTGACATCTTTAACTTTACTCCTTTTTTCTCGAGGAACAATTATGAAGTCTATTATTGATTTTTCATTTCGCTGGGGCATTGCTCTTGTTATCTTGTGTATTTCCTTGTGTTCAAAGAAAGTGTTGGCTATAACTAAATCATTATCTATACAAAACTCTAGCAATCTTTTCCCGTTTTTATTAATTGTGTGTTCTCCGTGCCTACCTATAGCTCCTTGCCATTTCATGTTTTCGTTTCCCACTCTAGCATTGAAGTCTCCCAATATTATGAGTGTTCCCTCATAATCTTCTACTGTCTGCTGTAGTTGTTACCAAAATTGATTTTTGTCGTTTGCTTTGTCACTTTCTCCAGGTGCGTATATTACAATCAAAGTTATAATATCGCTTTTACTACAATTCATTGATACTTTCAATAGTCTCTCATTGATGAACTCCCAATTTCTTATACTTTTTACTTTATCTTTGGGTATCAAACAAGCTACTCCTGCTCTGGCCCATTCAGTTTCCTTTACACCACTGTATATTAATAGATTTCCATCTCCTATTATTTGTGTCCCAGCTCCCTTTTTTTTTGTCTCAGTGATGGCTATTGCAGCATAGTTTGTGTTGCTAAGGGTCTCTACTAATTCTAACTCTTTTTCACTTATTCCTCTAACATTCCATGTCGCTGTTCTCCATACCTCTCCTTTCTTATCTATAACTTTCAGTTCCATTTCTTTTTCCGTTTTCATTGCCGAATTTGTCATCGTTTTGTCCGCCTCTGCTTTTATTAGTTTTTTGGATTAGCTCTGTTGCTCTCTTTTTCAATTGTGCCAGTTTCCATATTCCATTTCCATATTTCATCATTTATAATGATCTTCTGGTATTTAACTTTTACAACATTACCTTTTTGCCTCTGTTCATTTGCATATTCTCTTAGTTGTTTTTGAATCTTTCTTTCTTGGATCGTATAGTCATCATCAATAAAAAGTTTTCTTCCTTTAATATGTCTTAACTTGTTCTTATTTTTCATTATGTCTGCTTTATCACCATATGTACTCAATTCTAACTTGCACATTCTCTTATTCAGTTTCGTTATCTCTTTTATCTCGCACTTTGTTCCAAGAAAAGTTTGCAACTGATTCTCTATATCTTCTTTTAGCTCTATAGTATCTCCTGCAGTTTCAAATCCGGTGATAATAATGTTATTTCGACGTTCTTTCTTTTCCATAGCTTCAAGTTTATATTCTAGCACCCTGATTTTAGTTTTCATTACTTCATTTTCTCTTCTAATCTCTTTTACTTCTTCCAAACTCTGCTTCCATTCACTTGTTAAATCTTTGACAATTTTTATTAATTCTTTACGCTCAGTTCTCATTTCTTTCATTTCATTTGCTATCTCTCTCATTCCGTTTGTTACTTCTTTAACCATCCCGCTCATTTCATCCATTCCGTATTCCTCTGATACGCCTATGGAATGTGTAATCTGTGTTGCCTATCTGCTAGCGCCAACGATCATCTACAATTCAACCTTGCGGATAGATAAATCGCTACCAACAGATAAGACGCCACGTTATTTTGATTTCAGCCTACCTCGAATATTATTAGTCCTATTGTGTCACTAACACTCTCAGCACTTTGTTGTAGTATATTATTTGCTCACAGTTCACTCTTACAATTTCTAATTCTCGATATTTCCGAAATTCGGATGAAATATCAGAGCACTCAAAATTGCGTTGTTTATCAACACAGTGGCGTACCTCCATCCTCTAACGATAGCTTTAACATGCATAAAAAGATCAAGGAAATAACAGGTAAAAAAGTGAAACAAGCATCCATCGTAAAAGACAAAAAAGGTAAAATAATTACAGATTTAAATGAAAAACTGGCAAGATGGACAGAATACATTAAAGAACTTTTTGCAGACGAAAGACCAGGAATAGCAGTGGCCGAACCTGTAGAGGACACAACAGGGCCTGAAATCCTAAAAAGCGAGATAGAATATGCTATAAGGAACACTAAAGGGGGTAAAGCTGCAGGACCAGATGAAATTCCTGTAGAATTGTTGAAACTTATAGACGACGACACACTTGAAATAATGGTGAACCTCATTAACACAATTTATAGAACAGGCATCATACCAAAGAAATGGCTCTCCTCTACTTTTGTCGCAATCCCGAAGACGAATAACGCCAGAGAGTGTTCAGACCACAGAACTATAGCATTGATGAGCCACACACTGAAAGTATTTTTAAAAATAATTCACAAAAGAATATTTAATAAACTAGAAGAGGACATAAGCGCCACACAGTTTGGATTCAGAAGTGGACTGGGAACACGGGAAGCTTTGTTTGATCTGAGTGTGTTAATGCAAAGATGTTTGGATGTAAACCAAGACCTCTACGTAGGTTTTATAGATTTTGAGAAGGTCTTTGATAAAGTCTGACACCAAAAGCTGTATGAAATCCTAAGAAGCAAAAACATCGACAGTCGCGACATTAATATTATATCCAGGTTGTATTGGGGACAAACAGCAAAAATCAAGGTTGATAATGAATTAACCGAAGAAATTGAGATTCGTCGAGGTGTGCGTCAGTGTTGTGTACTTTCTCCACTACTATTCAATATATATAGCGAAACAATATGTCAGGAAGCACTCCTAGAGCAAAATATTGGTATGAACATTAACGGAGAGTTAATTAACAATATAGGGTGAGGCAGATAACTGGCCTATTAGAAATATCTCGAGAACTAAAGGCAACAGAATCATGAAAATTGGAATAAAGGGGTTTTGAAGGATGATCTATTAAATGAAAATATTTTCATCTCTTTGCAACTTCCGGTTATACCGGAAGTTGCTTATAACTTCGTTTTTTTAAATGGGACACCCTATATATTTTTACATTTTTGGATTCTCTTCGAGGTCTTCTTTCTTAAAATATAAGGTTTTGTAATATTATACAGGGTATTTTAAAAGATAATTACGTTTTTTTATTAATTTCGTAGCAAAATTCACACCCTGTAGAATTGTAGTAGTTTGACATCTAAAACTCTACTTACGTTCAAATGATTTTTAATATACTCTACTATTGTTAAGAATCATTAGTATAGCAAAATTTTTAATTTTAGTATACAGGGTTAGTCGAAACTCGGAATGAGTATTTTCTGAGTTTTCTTAAATGGAACACCCTGTATTTTTGTATTGTAGTGAAATGATATTTTATAGTTCTTTTTTATTTCTTAAGCATTCCCTATACCTAACTGCTTTAATTTGTGAGTTATTGGTGATTCAAGCTAAACATTAATTGCAACAAAAATTACGTAAAATTTTATTAGGTTGGCCGTGAAAATACTCAATCCCAAATAATTTTTCAGAAATAAATACATATTAATCCAGACTGGTCCTTAAAATTACCAATAATGGTTTAGCTATCGAAATACCTACTTAGTTAAGATTGTTTGTGCGATTAACAATTAAGCACAAATTAAAGCAGTTAGGTATAGGGAATGCTTAAGAAATAAAAAAAGTACCATAAAATATCATTTCATTACAATACTAAAATACAGTGTGTTCCATTTAAGAAAACTCAGAAAATACTCATTCCGAGTTTCGACCAACCCTGTATGCTAAAATTAAAAATTTAGCTATATTAATGATTCTTAACAATAGTAGAGTATATTAAAAATCATTTGAACGTAAGTAGAGTTTTAGATGTCAAACTACTACAATTCTACAGGGTGTTAATTTTGCTACGAAATTAATAAAAAAACGTAATTATCTTTTAAAATACCCTGTATAATATTACAAAACCTCATATTTTAAGAAAGAAGACATCAAAGGGAATCCAAAAATGTAAAAATATACAGGGTATCCCATTTAAAAAAACGAAGTTATAAGCAACTTCCGGTATAACCGGAAGTTACAAAGAGATGAAAATATTTTCATTTAATAGATCATCCTTCAAAACCCCTTTATTCCAATTTTCATGATTCTGTTGCCTTTAGTTCTCGAGATATTTCTAATAGGCCCTTTATTTGCCTCACCCGTATACGATACGCTGATGACACGCTAAGAGTAGCAGATAACCTAGAAAATTTACAGTATTTGATGGAAAACGTAAACACTCATACCAATAAATATGGTCTAAAACTGAACATCAAAAAGACTAAATTCATGATTGTAACGAAGAAACTATACACCAATGAGAATTTAACAATAAATAATCAGCCAGTTGAAAGAGTTACGTCCTACAAATATTTAGGGGTTGGCTTCACTGATACTAATGACCAGACAAGAGAAATCAAGAGGCAAATAGAGATAGCGAGACAATCGTTTGTCAAAATGAAAAAGTTCCTATGCAGCCGGGACATAAATATAAACTTAAGAACAAGAATGTTGAGGTGCTATGTTTTCTCCGTTCTGCTGTACGGCATGGAAGCTTGGACGCTGAAAAAGATAAACATCAAAAACATTGAGGCATTCGAGATGTGGTGTTACCGGAGAATGTGGAAAATACCATGGACAGAAAGAGTAACAAATCAAGATGTTCTGCTGAAGATGGGGAAGGAATGCGAAGTCATAAGAACCATACAAACGAAAAAACTGCAATATCTAGGCCACATAATGAGAGGAAAAAAGTACTCTCTGCTAAGACTCATCATCCAAGGAAAAATATCGGGAAAGAGGAATGTGGGACGTAGGAGGATTTCCTGGTTGCGAAATTTAAGAGAGTGGTATGGGTGCAGTTCAATACAGTTGTTCAGAGATGCTGCCAACAAAGTTAAGATTGCTGTGATGGTAGCCAACTTCCGATAGGAGACGGTACTGCAAGAAGAAGAAGTTAAGTATGTACCGTAAAATGGGGTTACTTTGACCGCTGGGGTGAATTTGACCGAAAACATAGAAAAAATGTATTGTGATATACTTCAGCCACCCTGTATAATTTTTAAAATTATTTTTAACGATTCAAATTTATAAATATCTAAGAATTAATTTTGAAATAAAAAAAATAATTAATATTCCAAGGGTTGTTAAATCCACCGATATAACGAATTAAGAAAAAATAGTTTAGATGGGGTGAACTTGACCAAAGGCATTTTTAATTTTTTTTCTCTAAGTCATGATTATTTTCTTGTAATTATAATCTAAGCTACTGAAAGTCGATAGTCCAAGTAATGAAGCTTAAAATAGGACAAAACCTGGCAATTTTTACAGAAGGGATCGATTTGCTTGAAAATTTGAGAATAAATAGTGGATAGTCCAATGATCAAAATCTATATGATGCCAAAAGGCGCTTTTACCATGGGGGTGGTTTCCACCCCATCTCGGGGGTGGAAATTTTTTATTATACTTTAATCGTAAAAGTTGGTAAAAGCGTTCATTCTAAGCAAAAAACGTTCTATACATTTTTTTGATAAAATTGATAGTTTTCCATTTATTCGCTATCGAAAGTGTTAGTTTTATATCGAAAAAATCAATGTTTTTTATAAGTTTTCTGCTAATAACTCCAAAAGTTATCGTTTTATCAAAACAACTTCTCTTAACAAAAATGTACCTTTTTAAAAAATAAACAAAACCGTTTTTTTTTATTTTCTTTTGGACCAATAGTAATCGAGCTATACTTTATTATATGTTGGCTCTTCTTCGTCAAATGCTAAATATTGTACATTCAAAGTCAAAAGATGGGAAAACTATGCATTTTTTGAGGACCACTTGTTCAAACTAATTTAAAATACTTAAAAATGTCTATCACCAGAAATAAAAAAAGTCTCTATCTCAAAAATTAAGTGACTTATAATGAAAAGAATGTCAGTCCCCATTTTTTTCAGCGAAAAAGTGATCGCAAGCAGCCCTCTAATCACCACCCTAATTAAAATTAGTCATTAATCTTATTTGGTCATTTTTACTTATGTATTATTAACAGATTCTAGAAGTTTGACCGGCTTAGAATGATTAGTTTTAAAAAAAAATGGAGTTAAAACGAATAACGAATTTTTGAAGTTTGGAAAAAATGGCGTTTCCTCAGAATAGAAAAATTAGCATCAGATATACGAAAAAATATTTAAATATGAAATTGTAGCTTATGTAATTCCCAAGAACCTGGTTTGCAAAAATTTGTTCTACGGCAAAAATTGAGTGAGCTATTGACATTTAAATCTTGTAATAACATGCAAAAACCACCTTTCAAAGTCACCACTTTTTGCGACTGAGGATTTTAAAAAGATTTAATATTAATAGAGTTATAGATCTTGTAAACACCTACAAAATTATTTTATTAACAAACTTTCAATGATAAAAAATAAAAAAGTTACGGTTAAAAAATCAATATATTTTTTTGAAAAAAAAAAGGAGAAATCCAACTGGAAGCCTAATAATGTAAGTTGGCGGTGTTTTTGTTCATTGGCCTTATTAATTCTTATTTATTTATGTATTATTAATAGATTGTAGAAGTTTGACTGGCTTAGAATGATGAGTTTTTAAAAAATTGGAGTTAAAATCGAATAACGAATTTTTGTAGTTTGGTAAAAAATGCAATTTTCTTCAGAATAGAAAGATTAGCATCAGAGATACGAAAAAATGTTTCAATATAAAATTGTAGGTTAATTAATTCCCAACAAGTTGGTTTGAAAACAATTTTTTTTACGGCAAAAATTGAGTGAATTGTAATATCGAAAACATTGATTTTTTCTATACAAAACTAACACTTTCGATAACGAATAAATTGAAAACTGTTAATTTTTTCAAAAAATGTATTGAACATTTTTTGCTTAAAATGAATGTTTTTATCAACTTTTACACTCAAAAGATAATAAAAAATTTTCACCCCCAAGATGGGGTGGCAACCACCCCCATGGTAAAAGCGCCTTTCGGGATCATATAGATTTTGATCCTTGGACTATCCTCTAGTTATTCTCAAAATTTCAAGCAAATCGATCCATTCTGTAAAAATTGCGAGGTGAAAAGCTTTGGTTCCTGGCCTAAGACGCCTAAACCTATAATATATGTGCATATACAAAAATGTAGCAAAATTTAAAATATAATTTTTATAGGATTAAAGTACAAAATCGGTCAAAGTCACCCCACTTTACGGTACATGCAAAACAGTGCATATTTAAAAAATCTGACGATTTTTGCGGGGCGTAAGGACATGGACGAGTCACAAAGTTTCTCAAAACAGCGAATATTTCGCGAAATGAATGTCAGATCGAAAAATTAAAAAATACGTTCAATATTTTTCAAAAATCTATCGAATGAAACTAAACACGACCACCCACGGAGAGGGGTGGGGGGTAAATATTAAAATTGTAAATGCGAACTCGCGATATTTCGCGAAATGAATATCAGATCGAAAAACTGAAAATTACACGTATTCAATATTTTTGAAAAATCTATCGAATGACACCAAACACTGCCCCTGCGGAGGTGGGATGGGCTACTTTAAAATTTTAAATAGTATCCCCCATTTTTTATTGCAGATTTGGATTCCTTACGTAAAAATAAATTGGAACGCAAAAATTGGAAATAGAAAATTAATTTAAAAAAGTGGAATGTCTTCCACTTTATGGAAATCTTTACTTAACTTTTTTTGGTTCTATTACCTACTCTTCACAACTCAATAGGCCCCCGTAACGCTCGAGTAACTGCAAATTTAGCATACCTTCCTCTCCTACTATAATATATACACCATATGCCTGAATGAAGTTTATTAAAATGTTATGCAAACGTTTATTAAGAAACAAACTGACTCCCGTGGGACATAGTAGATAGCCCAGTTAGTTAGACTATTAATTATAGGCAGGGGTAGTTTAGATCGTGGGTTCAAAACCACCCAATGTGAGTTGTGCAATGCCTGGTTGCACCAACAAATCTCAAGCTTAAGACGAGAGTAAGATAAGAATTAATATAATATAATGATAATATATCATAATAAGATTATTATATAATGATAAATATAATTAATAATAAGGTAAGAATCGAAAATTACGGTGAAACGTAAGTGATACCCAAGGCGGCTCTCTCTATAAGTTGAGCTGGGCTAAGCTGGAGCTTAAGATCTGTTGGTGCAACCAGACATAATGCATAGATATTTATTAATTTAGTTGGTTTTTACTATGTCTATATTAAGTCAAGCTGAAAATGTACCTATACGTTTACGTTGTTCCAAGATCTAAAGTAATATTTAATAAATAGCAATATGCTGGGGGGTAACTGCGAGACTTGCAAGACTCTTGCTGCAAGACCAAGACCAAGACCAAGACTGACTGGGAGTGCAATACCAAGACCAAGAGCAAGACCAGGTGTATTGGTGCAAGACCAAGACCAAGACTGTCCAAGTCTCGTCTTGGTCTTGCATTTGGGCAATACTAATCTGTACACGATCTTCCAGTACGAAAACCCTGTTGTTCATCTGCTAAACTTATCCTCTGATTCATTACGTCTTGTAAGATTTTAGTTGTAAGTTTTAGGGTAGTATTTAACAAGTTGATACCTCTGTAGTTTTCTGGCTGCTTTTTATCTCCCTTTTTGAATAGTAGAATTAGTTCGCTCGTTCTCCATTCTTCTGGTATTTTATTGTGTTTTATGATTTTGTTCATTAATATTGTTAATTGTTCTGTCATTGCTGCTCCACAATATTTCAGTAATTCGTTTGGTACTCCATCCTTACCTGCAGCTTTTCTGTTCTTTAGCTTTTCGAGTATTTTTCGTACTTCCTGTGCACTTATATTAACATCTTCATTTGTGGTAATTTCTGGTGTTTCCGGTTCTAGCATCATTTGTTCTTCCTCTGCATAGAGCTTTTTTAGATAGTCAATCCATATATCCTTTTCTATGTGTTTTGGTTCTATTAGTTCCTTTACCTCCGTTCTTTGACCTCTTATAAAGCCCCATATTTCCTTTTGGAGACTATAAAAATCATGTTCCATTTCTTTCGAAAAACGTTCCCAGTGGTCATTTTTTTTCATATTTCAGACTTCAAACATATTATTTTCATCCCTATACCCAAACCTGGGAAAAACCTAAAAATTAGTTGAAGCTTACAGACCCATATCTTTATTATTTTGCGTACAAAAAACTCTAGATAGGATAATTAAGGCTAGGTTAGAATGGTGGTTACTAGAGCAGAACCTTCTACCCAAAGAACAATACGGATTCAGGAAAGGTTTTGGTACTTTGGATGCATTGGCTACCCTAGTTGTAGACATTCAAAACAATTATTCCCGGAACAATTACTTACCAGCAATATTTCTTGATATAGAAGGTGCTTATGACTCCGTGTGTCTAACACCACTTACAGAAAAAATAACAAGAATATTTTCAACTTCCAGCCCAATTTCCCGCTAGTATTGTTAATCTTTATTGTAACAGATTAGTTTATTTAAGAAAAGGAGAAATGCTCATAGGTCCCAGTATCGTGAACAAAGGATTACCTCAGGGTTCGGACAGCTTGTATATTAGTGCACCCTATGTAACTTACATCTGAATCTTATGTCTGTGCGTCACAGTGTTGCCATACTTTTTTGTTTATTTCTTTCATAATTTCATTCAATGTTAAATGTACCTACAAGAATAATAAAATAATTTTATAAGAACGTTTAAATTGAACGCAATTTTAAAAAATGTGAAAACTTTGAATTATCCACGTCCGTCTGTCCGTCCGTCCGTCCGTCCTTCTATCTGTCTGTCCGTAAACACAACTCCTCCGTCATTATACCAGGTAGAATGACAAGTGAGGTGTCGAATGAAAGCTTATAATCCAAGGATGGTACTAAAAGTGAAAAATTTGACCTAGTGTCTGTCCGTCTGTCCGTGAGACTGTCCGTACCATCCTTACATTATAACCTTTCATTTGAATACCTCATTTGCTATTCTACCTGGTATAGTGACGGAGGAGTTATATTCGCGGTCGGACGGACAGACGAACAGCCAGCCTATGTCAAATTTCTCACCTTTAGTACCATCCTTGGATTATAAGCTTTAATTTGACACCTCATTTGTCATTCTACCTGGTATAATGACGGAGAAGTTGAGTTTAAAGACACACAGACGGACGGACGGACAGACAGACGATGATAATTCAACGATTTCACATTTTTTCAAAATTGGTGAAAACAACAACATAAAAAACTTTACTTAATTGGTGTTTTAAAACTATTTTTTAAATGCAAAATTTATGTAATGTGATAGTATGAAAAGATAGAGGATATGGCAACGGTGTTACAATGTTAAGCTCAGATCCAACGCCAAAATATGCACCTCAATATTAGAATGCACTAATATACAAGCTGTCCCAGGGTTCTGTATTGAGCCCTATCCTGTTTAATATGTACGTAGCGGATTTGTACAATATTAAAATTAATACCATACCATTCAACCTCATACAATACGCAGGTGGTTGATTGATGAAAAAGCAATTAAAAACTTGGTAGTATCTATAAGCTACTTCAAAAATAGCTCCATAAAAACAATAGACCTGGATCCCGCGTACCAAAAAGAAGTTGATTAATAGCAAGCTGAAAATTTGTTAATAGCTTAACGGTGTCTAGACGGACAAACTTTGATGTATGGGAACACTGGAACAGGGGAAGTTTTAATTGTGGAACAGGTTAAACATTTGGAACATCAGACTACGAAAACGTTCCATGTATTTTGTCGGACAAAACTTCTAACTGATTTGTTACCATTTCATTAAACTCTCATGCAAAAATCAGACTGGTGTTTATCACCAACTGGCTATTTTAAATAGTGGAACACGAGGAACATGTCAAATAACAGGAATCATGTTGGTTAGTAATAGCAGTCTGATTTTTGCATAAGAGTATACTATAAGTAGAGACCCCGCGAATCCGAACTTTCGGCAAATCCGAACCAACGGAAAGTGAAAAAAATTTAAAAATTCAAGACAAAAACTTAAAAACATGTTTATTATACAGAGTAAAGCCAGAAAATTGGACAATGTAGGATTACTAGGACTTGACATTTAAAATTTCTTAAAAATAAATATTATACTTTAATATATAGGTTTATAAAGTGTTTATAAAGGTTAAACACAAACTTACTTTGGTTCTTTCGTAGTCAACTTGAGTCCAAAAATATTGTCCACACTCTTGCAAGAACGTTTGGCTACTCAAAATCACAATGAAAGCTTTGAACTACTAGTTCAGGCTAACTTTCGGATAATCCGAACTTTTCGGAATCTGAACAGGCTGTCCCCCCAATTAGTTCGGATTTGCGAGGTTCTACTGTACTTTAATGTACTTTAATGAAAGGGTAACAAATCAATTGGATATTCTGTCCGACAAAATACATGGAACGTTTTCGTAATCTGACGTTCTAAATTTTTAAACTGTTCCACAATTAAAACTTTCCCTGTTCCAGTCTTCCCGTACATCAAAGTTTGTTCGACTAGACACCGTTAAGCTGTTAACAAATTTTCAGCTTGCTATTAATCAACTTTTTTTAGGTTTGCGGGATCCAGGCGTATGGTGTTTATAACCAACTGGGCATTTTAATCAGTGGAACACAAAAAAACATGTTAAATGACAGGAATCATGTTGTTTAGTAATAGCAGCCTGATTTTTGCATGAGAGTTTAATGAAAGGGTAACACATCAATTGGATGTGTCACGACAAAATACATGGGACGTTTTCGTAATCTGGCGTTCCAAATTTTTAAACTGTTCCACAATTAAAACTTTTCCTGTTCCAGTGTTCCCATACATCAAAGTTTGTCCTACTAGACACCGTTAAGCTCTTAACAAATTTTTCAGCTTGCTATTAATCATCTTTTTTTGGTACGCGGGATCCAGGTCTACAATTTTAAATGATCTTTAGATAGACTTAAATTTATTATTTTACAGAGCGTATATTCGCTCTATTTTGGATTAAGCAAGCATATTTTGTGTATCAGCCAGTATAGTAATGGAGTAATGTATTGCTAAATAAAATTAACGTAATACACAATTCAGCTTTACGTAAATGTTTAGGTGCTATGAAGTCCACACCAATTCAACCCTTGTATTTGGAAGCCTTGGAACCACCTTTAAATATAAACTTCCTGACCGAAAAATTCCTGGTAAAGACATAAATATATAAAAAAAAATCCTTATACACAAAGCTCATCACTCTGAATTGCTATTAGGTCTGGATACCGCGTATGAAAAAAAAGTTGATTAATAGCAAGCTGAAAATTTGTTAATAGCTTAAGGGTGTCTAGTCGGATACACTTTGATATATGGGAATACTGTAACAGGGGCAGTTTTAATTGTGGAACAGGTTAAAAATTTGGAACGGTCAGACCACGAAAACGGCACATTTATTTTGTCCGACAGAACAGACTTAAACTCTCCGAACAGAGATTAAACTCTCATGCAAAAATCAGACTGCTATTTATCACCTGTCATAATTCCTGTCATTTGACATATTCTACATGTTCCACTCATTAAAACGCCCATTTGGCGATAAATAGCAGTCTGATTTTTGCATGAGAGTTTAATCTCTGTTCGAAAAGTTTAAGTCTGTTCTGTCGGACAAAATAAATGTGTCAATTTTTTTCATACACGGGATCCAGACGTATATGATTTGTCTACTAAATACTGGGAAAAAAGAAATCGCCTTTAGTCTGCGAAGCTCTGCAACATAATATGGAAGCATTAAAAGAGATAGATAAAGCTACGTATACACTTCAAAACATCTCGTATGCAACATATTATTCAAATACAGATATCTTGGTAGTTGGTATCAAAATATAGTGACATTATACACATAAATAAAAATATTATTCACTCAATATTATCAGAATTCGAAAACTCCGTCGTTATATATACCGATGCTTCCAAATCATCAAACGGCACTGGATGCGCTTTTTTTGTCCCGTGCGTTGGAACGAATAGAACACACATTTAAGTTGAACTCCCAGACCTCTATTTTTACAGCAGAAGCTCTTGCAATATATGAGGCCTTACTTTATGCAACAGAAAGTAACTCGGGCCATATAGTGATATTATCAGATTATTTATTAGTTTTGACCTCTATTGGGAAACCGGGATTGCCAAATACAGTCAAACCTGCCATATCCGGATCAATGTGGCGACAGACCGATCCGGATATGAAAAAATCCGGATATCAACACCACTACTTCTTTTATAGCCTCTGAAACGTTTTCTTCTTCATACATTCCAGTAATCAACGCCGTCAATAACTTTCGTCGATAGACACGTTTTATAGATTTTATAATACATTATTTCGCCATTTTTTAGTTCTTTTGGGTCGGGATGAGAGGGTGCGTTCTCCAACAGCAAGACTGCCTTTCTCGGAAGATCCGGACGGCAGAACCGTCCGGATATGGGGAGGTCCGAATATGGCAGGTTGTACTGTACGTACAGTTGCCCTTATATTTACAAAATTAAGGATATCAAACAAAAGTTAGTAACAAGGGGCAAAAATGTACTCTTTGTTTGGATTAAAGCACATATAGGTTTGGAAAATAATAAACATGTAGACCAATTAGCAAAAGAAAGTATTTTGTCTGGTAGAGAAACTTCGTATAAAATCACGGCTTGCAACTTTCTGGCTTTCTTAATCTTAAAATTAAGAATATACCAAAGGTGGGATAATATATGGAAGGAATATTCCATTGTTAGCCCAAATAGATACACTTCTCTTCAAACAGATATTCCTAAAACTCCTTGGTATAAGTTTTTTAATGTACCTAGAAAATATGTTACCACGATCATTAGACTGAGATTTGGACATGCTTGTTACCCTAAACATTTATTTAAACTTAAGGTTTTAGATAATTATCGATGTGAATTTTGTACAGAGGAAGGAAACCTTTTTTTTGGGAGGTGAGAATCTTCTAGAGACCGTCTGGGAAGGTGTCCCAGGTGTGTTGGATTCAATCCGCCACGCTTCACCGTGCCGGATCGCCTACCAACTAAACTCACCTCCTCTTTCTCCAGCCGACGGGTCTGGAACCACTCTTAGCGAGTATATACACTGACCCGTCGACCTTACTCTTAACTCCCCCCTGGCACCCCTCGCGTGCGTTCCGCAGACTAAGTGACCCCCTAGCTGCCCCAACCCACACACACCTCGCAAAAGACCGGTCAGTGAAGACGACCGTCCCGTGCAACCCATGTGTGGGTGAGGCAACCGGGGTGCCCCCCATCCAGCATGAAACTAGCAAGAAGATACCAGTCGGCAATTACGAGTAACTCCAAGCATTCATGTTTTCATTCACTCACACTCACTCTCACACTTATACCTTATAAATTATTACGTAAATAGACTTCCCTATGAGAAATAATGAAAAACGATTATAAAAATTTTTTGTATGGATAAAATTATGGTACGATATTAAATAAAATAAATAAAATTAATAGGTAAAATCGATAAAATATTTGTATAAATAAAATTAAATAAACAAATAAATAAAATAAAGTAAAATAACATGATAAAGCAGTCAGCGTAGGTTGGATGTAAAAGGTCCTTCCACACTGGCTGCCCTCTACAACACAAACACGTTAAAAAATAAATAATATGGGTCATCCTGCTTGCAGTCGCCTCTCTTTTTCCTCTTTATGTTTCATTGTTTTTTTAACAAAGGCAATGACCAGGTCGAAGTCACTCTTGCTACTGATAGCTTTATCCATAAGCTCGTGAGGCTCGCCTAGAGGAGACCCCAGACCCAGCTGCAGCTCGGTACGCCCCGCACGGTATGCCGGGCATACGAATACGACATGTTGCGCGTCATCCACCACTCCACACTCGGGGCATAGATCGTCCGCGGTCTTCTTTATACGATAGGTCTGATCTGAACGATCCATGTCCCGTCAAGAACTGTGTAAAGTAGTAATTGACGCGCCTGTGTCTGCACTCGTACCACCTTACTACATCCGGAATCAGAGATCTCGTCCAGGCTGCCTTTTCGACCTCGGCTGCCCATTCCCTCTGCCACATCTCTAAACTTCTGTTTCGTTCTTGAGGTCCTGAACCAATTGCCCCGTTACCCCTCTGATACATTCGGACTCTTTCTCTGGCCAGAATGTGCACCGGCACAGAACCAGCCACAACCTGTAAGGCAATAGTTGATACGGTTCTGTACGCGCTGCACACCCTGATCAGAGGTTTTCTCTGTACTCTAAGAAGCATGTCTTTATATTTCTTCTTCTCCAGGGCCTCGTGCCATACTGGGGCCCCATACAGTGCGATGGATAAAATTGATTGCAACATCACCTCTCTTTTATGAGATCCAGGACCCCTATATTTGGCATTAACTTGCTTAACGTGGAGGTCCTTTCTTCCGCTTTCCGACATGCCTCTTGCACGTGTGGTCCGAATGTCCTGTTTTCTCTACTGCTAGCTTTAGGTCATTTCTTTCTATCCATTCCGCGGTTGTCTTGATTGATTTGTTTACTCTCTCTCTCTTATACCCCAATTCATGTCGTCTTCTACTAGTAGAGCCAGGTCGTCCGCGTATGCAATTGCTCTTACTCCTCTCATCTTATTTACTTCTAGTACCCCGTTGTATAGTATGTTCCATAGTGTGGGTCCCAGGACCGACCCTTGGGGTACTCCTGCGGTCATTTCCATCTTCTTTTTTTTTATATGCATACGGTTCTCTCGGACAGATAGTCCTTTATTATGTTGGACACATAATCTGGAGCCCCAAATTCGACGATTCTGTCTACTATGAGGCCCCAGTTTGCTGAAATAAAAGCGTTTTTTGTGTGTAACAGAACAAGGACCACCCATCTTTTTTTGCTTGCTCTAGCCGCGTCTCTTATCCAGGTCGCGGCATCGACGGTCGATCGACCTTTTCGAAATCCGTATTGTTGTTGTGATAATACTCTCTCATTTTCCAACATGCCTTCCAGCCTCTTCTTGATAAGTCCCTCGTAGAACTTACCAAGGCAGTCCAGGAGGCATATTGGCCGATAAGAGGATGCTGGATCGGGGGGTTTCCCAGGCTTTAGGAGCAGAACAAGGTTCGCTTCTTTTAATTCCCTGGGAAACTCTTGCTTCTTCAGTAGGTCGTTGCATATTCTTCTGATCAAACCTGGTTTCTCCGTTGCTATTATCTTAATTGCCTCTGGTGGCAGCCCGTCGGGGCCGGGAGCTTTCCCCGTCTTCATCTTCTGACCAGCGGTTTTTATTTCCTCTTCCGTGAACTCCTCCACCATCGTTGGAAAGATTTTTGTAAAAGTTTGAATGTCCTTAGTGGGGAAGAGGAGTTCAGCCGATTTCATCCGCTGGTCCTCGTCCAGTTTATATGGGGCCATTATCCTTAATGACTTCATGGTAATTTTGTAGGCATCACCCCATATATCGCCATCCAATGCTTTTATCAGGGTCTGCCACTTTTCCTTTTTTTCTTGTTTTATTTTTTATTCAGTGTTTTCTTTAGTTCTTTGTAGATTTCTTTGAGCTCGAGGTTGCCCTGGCTTCTCGTGTAATTCCTTCGAGCTCTGAGGCATCTTTCCCGTAGACCTTCTATCTCATCCGTCCACCAGTAGGGGGATTTTTTGTTATTCTTTTTCTTCACGGTGGCCAACTTTGCTGCATTTTCTAATGCTCTTCTCAGTTGGCCAAGGTCAGAAATCTCTTCCTCATTGATCTTTCTGACCTCCGATAGGTATGTGGTTTTGTTAAAATAGATTTCGGTGTTTCCTATCGGCCGTCTTACTTTCCCTTTCACCTTAACCTCGTACTGGATGTAGCGGTGGTAGGTAAATAACTGGTCGTCGAGGACATCCCATCCCTGTATTCTTTTGGATAGCCCTTCAGTTGCGATAGTTACATCAATATGTGTCTGCCTGGCCCCTCTTACGAAAGTTGGTTTATTATTATTTAAGACTTGGAGGCCAGCCTGGGCTATCCATTCGTTCCAAAGTTCCCCCTTTTTGTCATTTATGGGGGAACCCCATAACCTCGATTTAGCATTGATATCCCCTGCGACCAAGATTTCTTTTTCGCTTGTGGCGGCGCTCATTATCTCATCTACAATAGTCTTGTATCTTAACATAGGGATGTTCGGTGATATGTAGCATGCCAGGAGGCTGAAATCCCTCAGTTTGATGAGTATGTGATTTCCGCCCCTGACAATGCCCCGCACCCCTAGATCCCTATTTCTCATGAGCACCGCCACATTTTTTCCTTTATCTTGTACCCATCCACCGTCCGATGTTATTTTTTTGTTTGGTTCGGAGACGATGAGCAGGTCAGTTTCCAGCTTGCAGGCTTTTAAGTGGACAAGATCGTGCGCTCTACGTGCTCTGCCCACGTTCACCTGCAATATCCGTATACCAGGTTGATCCTTGAGGTCCGTTTTGGTTCAGTTCCCTAGAGTCGTCCCTGCATCGGATTCGCCTTTTTTTGAAAAATTAAAATAGTTAAAAACTAGAATAAATAAATAAATAAGTATAGATAAAATGAATAAATAAAATAAATAGGTAAAATGTGTATAAATAAAATAGTTAGGTAAATAGAAATAGTTAAAACAGTAACATAAAGTTAAAATAGGTAATGTAAATAATAAAATAGATCTATAAAATAATAAATTAGTAATTTTAAAATTTATACAAATAAAATACAACCTTATGAGCCAACCCTCGTTTTCCAGGAAATCTATTTCGTTTTTTTTTATTCGTTTCTTGGGGGTTCTCCCTCATCCCCCCTTCCGTAAACTAGGGCTCGATAGGCTGGACAGGCCATCCTGTCCATTCTATGCCCTTCCTCTTTGCAAACTGAACAATATGCTTTATTGTTACAGTTTGCGGCAGTGTGTCCTGTTTTCAGGCAGTTATAACAGCAAGCCGCCCTGCTCTCCTCTTTACACTCGTAGGTACTGTGGCCAAACTTTAGACACTTAAAGCATCTCACTGGGGCGTACCTCTCCATTACCGGGCATATTGTCCATCCGATCTTAATTGTGCCGTACCTCCTCAGTTCTTCTGCTTTGGAGGGTCGTACGGCTATTGTGGCCACCTGCTCCCCGTGTTTGTTCGTCCTTAGTACTTTTATGTCAATTTCTCCTTCCGGGATGCCCGTATAGCTTTTGATCCCTTCTCTCAGACTTTTCTCACTCACTCCTGGGTCTAAATTAGCTATAGTGAAGAAATTTTCCTTTCTCCTTATCGTTGTATTTATTCCTTGCATTTTGATGTTAAGTTCTGCCCTCAGTTTTGTGCTGCTCCCCTCCCCTTTAGCTTTACTAGGAGATCCCCCCATTTGTTCTTTTTAACCTGTCTACTTGGATCCCCATCTTTCCTATGTCTATCTTATTCTTCATCTCACTTAGTACCTCGTTGTATTTTTTTCCTTTGTCCATTTTTATAAGGAGAGCTTCCTCTTGTTCCACTTTCCTCTCTGCACCGAATTCCTTGCCTCTTACTAAAATCTCCCAGGATATAGTTTCTCCATGTCCTACATATTCGAGGGCTTTCCTTATAGTCTCTTTATTCAGAGGAAGGAAACCTAGATCATATATTTTTCAGTTGCCCAAGAAATACTATAATTTCATCCAGATTAATAAATAACTTACATAAACACAATATATTAGCCACTTGGAACTTTCAGTACTTATTATCACTAAACTCGAGGAGAGCAGTGAATGATTCTTATGTTTTTAGAAAATAATAAAATAATCAATAACCAACCTATGTTTCGCCAAAACCACAAATTGCCCCCTTTAAAGGGATGAAAAGGGGGTTCCGGGGAGAATTTTCTTAAGAAAGAGTTAGTCTCATAATAAGCACCCCTTGATATACCTGAAAAAAAATAAAACCGGACTTGTGTCCATCTTGCGAGGTTCAACCTTTGTTTCCTACACTATATTAAAGTAAAATTATTTTTAACTTTTTTTATTTACAAATGCTTATACATTTCCTAGGGAGGTTCGGTTTGGGGAGGGCGGACAAATTCCTCTCGCATCCGGGTCTTTCTTCTTCTTCTTCTTTCTCGAAACTCCTTATGCCCCTCAGGGGCGTCGGAGTTTTATTCATCTTCTATCCATCTCTTCCATTTCTTGCGGTCCTTTGCCAACTCCTTCATTTGTTGATGTGTTTTTCCTTTTTCCTGTCCAATTTCTATAATCTGATCGATCCATCTCTTCCTTGGCCTTCCTTTCCTTCTTTTACCATACCTTTTCGATTCCATCACCTGCTTTGGTGGTCTTCCCTGGTCCATTTTGTTAATGTGTCCATACCATTTTAATTTTCTTTTTTGTATCTTAGTTATTATCGATTCCTGTTTCAGTCTTTGTCTAATATCTTCATTTCTTATTATGTCCATGTTTACGCATGTCTCACTTGCATATATTAAAGTTGGTACAGAGATTGTGTTGTATACCTTGAGTTTTATTTCTTTATCTATTTTTTCCTTTCCAAATATTGTTTTATTCAGTGCATAGTAGATCTTATTTGCTTTCTTATCATCGCTATTATCTAGAGTCTAGCTTGATTATGACTCCTCGATTTTGTTGTTTGTTTCATTATTTTTGTATTAGGGGAGTCAATAGAGATTTTGACTTCGGAAAAAATCAAACAAGATAGAACTTTTTGTAATTTGATTAAGAAATGCTTATTAAACAACATTTCAAAAAGTTCTACTCCAGAAGTGGGTGCTTCATTTTTTATTAAACAAATGAACTGTCAATTTAGTTGTTTTTTTTAAATAACTCCAAAAATATAAATCTTAGAAAAAACCGACTTGACTATTGAAAAACTCAGAAAATTTTACAAAAAAAAAATCCTTATATAAAGATTTTTCCAAAATTAAATCTTTAGCTTCTATAATTTTTTATTTATAACGCTAGTCCTTCTAACAAACATTGGCGGAATGTAATGTGACGAATTTCTAACTGAGGCCGGCCCTGCCCCTAGCAGTCAACAAACAACGGCGCCACATCATGGACGAGTAACTTCTCCGCTAAGCCAGAATATTCTCGAAGCAGAGCCGTATCTATATAAGCGGATGATTTTTAAGCAGCAGTTCAGTTAATATTTTACCATCGCGTGATTTATTGTAACGTAATCGGGTTATTGAAATGTATGTATATTTAAAGTAGATAAGTCGTATTTGTAAATAAATTAAATGTTAGAAAGTGTAAAATAAATTAGATATTGTTGTAAAATTAACTGTTAAATTGTAAGTGTTATAAAATAAACAATTTCAAGTAAGTCTTTTATTTATTTAATAATAATTAAAAGTCAATTCGCGTAATATTTTCTAAATAACAGAACAGTGGTGCAGAAGTAGGGATACTTGAAATAAATAAAATATAAATCGTAATAAACAAAGTGTGTGACAATGTCTTCACAACATAAGAAAATCACTGATTTGATCGTTAAGGAGCTCCGCAACCAGTTAGAGGAGGGAGACATGGACACTACTGAGAAAAAGGTTGATCTAGTCGAACGTCTAAAGAACGCTCTTCAAGAAGAGGGTCAAGATCCAGAAACCTATTTGTTTGAAGACAAGCATGCTGCTGTGATCTCGTCGATTTCGAAGGTTTCGACCGACATTACATTGTTAGAGAACAAAGTTTCTAATGAAATCTCCCAAGTTTCCTCGGATGTTTCGAAAGTTACCTCCAATGTTTCTAAAGTTTCGACAGACATTACATCGTTAGAAAAAAAGTTTCTAGTGAAATCTCCCAAGTTTCCTCGGATGTTTTGAAAGTTTCGACAGACATTATATCGTTAGAGAACAAAGTTTCTAGTGAAATTTCGAAAGTTTCGGGTGATATTTCATCCCTTGAAAGCAAGATGACTAACGAGATCTCTAAAGTCACTTCGGATTTTGATGACAAGATATCGTCCATAAAATCTACTTTTGAAGAAAAGATCAAGGAAATAGAAAAGAAAATGGAGGAAACGGAGAAAGTAGACAAAGGGATGGAATCCATCTTAACAGACATTAAAGATGATGAAACCTAATACAAATTGGAGCCACGGTCGATAGTTGAAGGGAGTGTAGGTCATGCTCGTGTTAAGGTGCCAAATTTCGACGGAAGGTCATCATGGAACAACTACATGAAACAGTTCGAATCGGCGGCCAGAGCGAACGGATGGTCCGAAAAAGAAAAGGCTGTAAACCTCACTATTGCTCTTCGAGGCGACGCTTTGGATGTCCTCCAGACCATAGCCGTAGAGGAGACCGATGATTTAGAGCAGCTTAAAAAGAGACTGAATATGCGATACGGACACGAACATTTAGAGCATGTCTATCAGTCGCAGTTTAAAAATCGAAGATAAAAGAAAGATGAAGCTCTTCAAGAATACGAGGTCGATATTGCCAGGTTAGTACGGTACGCATATCCAACAGCTCCCGAAGACATGATGGAAAAGTTGGCTGTTCAAACATTCATTGATGACCTTCGTGATCATGAAATGCAAAGAACACTGCGGTTAGCTCGTCACAAGACGCTGGTCGATGTCTTGTCTGCCGCCCTCGAATACGAATCAGCTACCCAGGCCTCTGGCGGGTACAGTAAAGTTAGGACTGTGAAAGATGAAGAGGATGAAGATAAACTGGACCAGATTGTCAATATGATAAAGGGCATTTCATACAAGAAAACGAAGACCATAAGGTGCTGGAATTGTGGTGAAATGGGACACGCACGGAGTTCATGTAAGTACCCTAGGTACAATAACAATCAAGAGACTCACCAGCAGGAAAACTAGAACGGGTCGGCCTTAGGGGGGCAGTTTTGACCCGCAACTTTTCCAAAGACCCTCTCATACTAATAGCTTCTTTGAAATGTCGTGAATATAGTGTATATGTAGATGGAGAAATAAATGGTAAAAAGTATACATTGTTGGTGGATACCGGAGCGACCAGGACCATTATACGACCGTCAGTTATAAACAGCCGTAAGAAACTCTTACCAACGAGGTTGCGACTGCGGACTGCAACAGGTGAAAATGCCAACACCCACGGAGAAATCCAGATACAATTAGGGATTGGAGCAGAAAAGTTTGTCCATACTGTCATAGTTGCAGACATCGAAGATGTTATATTAGGAATGGACGTAATGAATTTGCATGGATTTCAATTGGATTTTAAGAACAGGGTAATCAAAGTGGGCAATGAGGAGGTATTTCTTCATCCACATGATGACAGCAGTGTGCTAGCAGCCATTAAAGAAGATACAGTTGTGCCTGCGAGGAGTGAAACGATCATCGTAGCGCGGCTACAGGGAATTGTAGAAAAAGGAACACCTGTTATGATGGAGCCATGGAACCACGACGAGGAGGTTGGCCGAGGAATCATAATTGGAAAGGAATTGGTTACTTCTGCTAAAGAAATTCCCGTGAGATTGATTAATGTCAATGACTACCCAGTGACCATCAAGAAGGAGACAAAAGTAGGAACTTGTGTACCCGTGACGTCCATAATCCGTCAGACGACAACATCAGATAATTCCAACGACAAGTTCGACCAAATGGTTGCAGTTGCAGGCCAGTCTCTAAATCAAATGAAAAAAAGAAAATTAAGGGAATTTCTTAGGCAATATCGTGACATATTCGTACCGAAAGGAGGAAAGACAGGAAGATCGACAGTTGTCAAACATAAAATTGACACTGGTACCGCTAGGCCAATTCGTCAAACAGCTCAAAGAGAGAGGAAGCTGAAAGGATTGTTCAAGAAATGAAGAAAGACGGGGTGATAGAACCTTCTACGAGCCCATGGGTCTCTCCGGTGGTCCTGGTCAAGAAGAAAGATGGAACTACGAGGTTCTGTGTGGACTACCGTTTGTTGAATAATGTTACCAAGAAAGATAGTTATCCTCTGCCTCGGATCGACGACACGTTGGACACATTGGCTGGAAGTAAATTGTTTTCTACGTTGGACTTGAAGTCTGGATATTGGCAGGTAGAAATGGATCCAGTGGACAAGGAGAAGACGGCCTTCACGACAGGATCTGGATTATGGGAATTCAACGTTATGCCGTTTGGACTCTGTAATGCTCCTGCGACATTTGAGAGACTTATGGAAAATGTGTTGAGAGGGTTATCTTGGAAAACATGCCTGGTGTATTTAGACGATATAATCGTTTTGGGGGAGACGTTTGAAGAACACCTGAAGAATTTAGAAGACGTTTTTAATCGACTTAAAGCTGCCCAGTTAATGTTAAACCCCAAGAAATGTCAGCTATTTCAAAGTAAAGTCAATTATTTAGGTCATATAGTCAGTAAAGAAGGAGTGGCCGTGGATAAAGGAAAAATCGATTCCATTAAGGAATGGCCTGAACCAACTGATAAACATCAAGTGAGAAGTTTTCTGGGACCATGTACATACTACCGTAGATTCATTAAGAAGTTTGCAGATATTGCTAAGCCATTAACGCGACTTACAGAAGAAGCAAGGGATTATTGCTGGGATGGAGACTGCCAAACGGCCTTTGAAACATTGAAGAGGCATTTGATTACAGCGCCAATATTAGGGTATCCACTTCCAGAAGGAGAGTTCATCTTAGATACGGATGCAAGTAATGTGGGAATTGGAGGAGTGCTGTCGCAGATTCAAGGAGGACAGGAACGAGTCCTTGGATATTTTAGTAAAGTGCTTTCAAAACCTGAACGAAATTGTTGCGTCACGAGAAGAGAACTTCTGGCAGTAGTAAAATCAGTGGAACACTTCTATCAATACCTCTACGGAAGGAAGTTTCTAATCCGAACCGACCATGCCGCCCTTAAATGGTTAATGCAGTTTAAGAATCCAGAGGGTCAGATAGCCAGATGGATTGAACGACTTCAAGAATATGATTTCAAGATCGAGCATAGGACCGGAGTTAGCCACAGGAACGCTGATTCTCTATCTAGAAGACTGTGCCCAGCAGAGTGTTCCCATTGCAACAAAACAGAGTCAAATGAAGCAGCAGTACTAAGAACAACAGTGCTCAACGATGAGTGGACGCCTACCAAGATCAAGGAAGAACAAGAAAAAGATCCAGTTTTACAGAAGATTCGAAAATGGAAAGAAGAAAGTCGTCGACCATCTTGGCAAGAAATATCAAGCCTAGGCTCAGTAGTTAAGGCGTATTGGGCCCAGTGGGACTCATTTATCTTGGAAGACAGCTTGCTTAAACGAGTAATAGAAAATGATGATGGTTCAGTGAGGAGAACAAAGTTGGTGATTCCAAAGAGCAGCGTAGCCGAAGTAATTCGTCAGTTACACGACAGTCCATCAGGAGGGCATTTTGGTGTAAAGAAGACCCTTCAGAGAATTCGGGAACGATTTTATTGGATGAATAGTTCCGACGATGTGAAGGACTGGTGTAAGAAATGTACTACCTGTGCTACAAGTAACGGATCCTACCGGAAAAGAAAGGCTCCTATGAGACAGTACAATGTTGGAAGTCCGTTTGAAAGAATAGCTTTGGATATTGCCGGGCCATTTCCAGAAAGTGACAATGGATGCAAGTACATGTTGGTGGTAATGGATTACTTCACGAAGTGGGTGGAGATCTACGCAATTCCAGACCAGAAGGCCGCCACTATTGCAGATGTGTTAATCAAAGACTGCATCTGCCGATTTGGAGTACCTCTGGAGATCCATAGTGACCAAGGAAGGAATTTTGAGAGCGATCTATTTCAAGGAATCTGTGATAAACTAGGCATGAAGAAGACAAGAACCACGGCCTATCACCCGCAATCGGATGGAATGGTGGAGCGTATGAATAGGACAGTCGGCAAGTATTTGACAAAGATGGTGTCCAATCATCAACGAGACTGGGACCAGTACCTTCCGTTCTTCGCAATGGCCTATAGATCTGTTAATGAATCAACTGGGCAAACACCAACAAAAGTCCTATTTGGACGTGAGATGCGTCTACCCTGTGATCTAGAGTTTGGATGTCGACCTGGAGAAGATGTTGCTGGTGAGGATTACGTGAATGAATTACGAAGAAGAATGGACGATATACATGAGTTGGTCCGTTCTAATCTTCAGATCGCTAGCGACCGAATGAAGAAACGATACGATACCCAAGCCGAGAAGGGATGTTTCAAGGAGAAAGACAAAGTCTGGCTTTATAATCCAAAGAAGCGAACAGGTTGTTCTCCCAAGTTGCAGCAGTTCTGGGAAGGTCCGTACCTCATTGTCAAGGAAATCAATGACGTTATCTACCGAATAAGCAAGATTCCTAGGGGAAAGCCGATGATAGTCCACCATAACCGGTTGGCGCCGTACGAGGGAGACCACGACGTAGATGAAGAAGTGAAAGTCAACCAAATTCGAGGAATACCTGACCTTACCTTTGAAGAGTTCATGGGTGCCTACAGAGGTACCGGTAAAGCAAGACATGGTGTTACCACTGAAAAAAAGGCGCCGATGACTATTCACTGGCCCATACCATCCCGGCCAGTATCAAAGACGCACGAGGGTTGGCATCCGCCTTCCGAAGGAAGTTTGGTCGAGTTGCAGAACTTCAATGCCAACTGCCAGCTCCTGGCAAAGCATTGAAACTCCAAGATGCATCACGTTACCTATTCTATCTGGTAACAAAAGACACTATCTATGACCAACCTACCTACCAAGATGTATGGGATGCATTATTACAATTGAGAGAGCACGTGTTGGAGTCCGACGTGCAAAAGTTAGCCATGCCAAAGTTAGAATGCCGCCAATTAGACTGGAGAGTTGTCCGCAATATGATGGAAGAAATTTTTAAAGAGACCGAGGTCCAGGTTTTAGTCTGTTGCAATCCGCATAGTTACTGGTGCGGAGCGAAGACCGTCCCTTGCCACTTTTATACAACTGGGAGTTGTAAAAGAGGGTCCAGTTGCAGATACCATCATCCAGTTCGAGTCCCGACAAGGTTCCAGGAGGAACCACCTTTTAAGGAGGGGGCAATGTGACGAATTTCTAACTGAGGCCGGCCCTGCCCCTAGCAGTTAACAAACAACGGCGCCACGTCATGGACGAGTAACTTCTCCGCTAAGCCAGAATATTCTCGAAGCAGAGCCGTATCTATAAGCGGATGATTTTTAAGCAGCAGTTCAGTTAATATTTTACCATCGCGTGAATTATTGTAACGTAATCGGGTTATTGAAATGTATGTATATTTAAAGTAGATAAGTCGTATTTGTAAATAAATTAAATGTTAGAAAGTGTAAAATAAATTGGATATTGTTGTAAAATTAAGTGTTAAATTGTAAGTGTTATAAAATAAACGATTTCAAGTAAGTCTTTTATTTATTTAATAATAATTAAAAGTCAATTCGCGTAATATTTTCTAAATAACAGAACAGTAAACTAGCGTTCGGCGAAGTGCACGATTTAGTTATTTTAATATGATTCTTTAACTAATGGATCAGATGACATTTAACAAATTGGACATGAAAGAAGAAGAATTAAGCTATCTTATGGTTATAATAAAAAGAACTAAAATATATGGGCATAAGTACCGTGTGGGCGGAAATTGAGACATATGAATTTTGTTTAAAAATTATTTAAAAATGTGTACCTAATACAATTTTACCTATAAAACTCTCAAAGCACAATTTACCTTTCAAATATCTTACTAAACGATGTTTCATTAAAAAAAAATCTCAAAAATTTAATTCAAATGATACGGCACGTCTCAAAAAATGTAATTTTTTGAAACTTCATAGTTTTACAGAATTACTACCATTTTAAGACGGTATAGTCTTTAAAGTGCACTAATTAGAAATTTTTGAGAAAATTAAGAAAGATAAAAAATGTAATACAAAAACCGAAAATTACCAGCTAAAAAAATATTTATACAAAGTGATCAAAAGTTTTTTCTGTAAAACATACCTAATAAATTACATGTAATAATAAGCTTCAACATTAATAAATGTTAAACAAATTTTTTTTAACTCTTATACAGTATGTCTACCTAACTTGGAACCTATTGATAACTTTTCAGATATCAACTTTTATAAATTTTATACGAGGTATGTCAAAAAATATGAATTTCACTCAAGAGTAAAGTATTTCACAATATCAAAAATTCTTGTTAGGAAAAACTATGAATTAAAAACTATGTTTCAATGTTCAATTACATCATTCTAATTAAAATATTGTGATCTATAAAGCCACCTAACTGTTAAACAGTGGCCTAACAAACTCCCCCCCCCCCCCGCAGAATTGGAAATGGGGCCCCCTTTAAAAAATTACTAAATGCGACATGTGTAACAAATACCTACATGTGTTACAGCCCAGTAAATCAACGTAAAATATGGCGATACCGTGTAATTTTCAGTGTCACCATCGAAGTGGTCAACTCAAGACTTTCCGAGTAATTTATGAGTAAGAATGTTTATTGTTCAACTAAAAAACCACGTTTTTAGGCGATTTTTCGCAAATAGTTCAAAGAGTAAGTATTCCATAAAAGAATATTGTTAGCAAAAATATATCTAGCTTATAAAAAAAAATTAAACAAAAATGAAGTCTACCGACTCAGTAAAAGACAAATTGTAGCTCATGAAAAGTTTTTCTTATTCGTCAAATTCCAAATCGAATATTTCAACGTGAAATAACCAAAAAATTAAATAATGTTCGGGGAAACTCATTAGAACTTTTTTAGTGTTTAAATAAAGCTTTATTTTTTACAAAAGTTTCTAGCATCAAAACTAACCCAGTTACGCTCAAAATACAGTTAATCTCATTTTTTGGTAAAAACTGAAAATCTCCTCCTATTTAGCACCCCAAGTGAAACTAATCATTATCGCCTTACAAATTACCTAACGACCAAACTTTTTTATACGACCTGTAAGTTTCACCGGTTCAAAGTGCTTATTTTTAAAAGGGTTCTAGTTGAAGGGCTTGAACGAGTCACTAATCACGAGTATATGCAAATTTTAAACAGCCATGTCTTAACCAATTTTTGTCTTACAGAAAAACAAAATTAAAGCCAATTTTTTTATAAAAGCAAGACCTACCTACATTTCTTTACTCTGAGATTTTTCGTATCACTAATACTTTTTAAGTTATTTTGAAAAAAAGGCATTTTTCCAAAATAAATAAACTTTTAAATTTTTTCAAAAATAAGAACTTTGAACCGGTCAAATTTACAGATCATGTAAACAATAAATATTTGAAGTAAATGGTAAAGCGCTAATGATAAATTTTATTTGGGGTGCGAAATTGGGGCAGATTTTCACGCTTTTTTTACCAAAAAAGGGGCCAACTTTATTTTGAGCGTAGCTTGTATAGTTTTGGTGCTAGAAACTTTTATAAAAAATAAAAATAAAGCTTTTTTGAAACATTTAAAAAAAGAGTTTTTCCCGAACATTGCTTCATTTTTTGGTTATTTCAGGTTGCAATATTCGATTTGGAATTTGGACAAATAAGAATAATTTTTCATGAGCTTCAACTGTGCTTTTACTGTGTCGATAGACTTCATAAATAAGTATGTACACCATTTTCTGTATCTTATAAGCTATATTTTTGCTACAAATATTTTTTCGATATCTAATATTTAACTCGATAAATACATATTTTTGAGTTATTTTCGAAAAACCTGTCTAAAAACGTTTTTTTTTTAACAATCATTTTCACTCGCAAATGACTTGAAAAGTATTAGCATAGATAAAGAAACTTTATAGAAGAACAAAAGTTGCTTATAATTAGTCAATTTATACATTTCCGGACTTATTTTAAACGTGTGCTTTTCACCAAAGTAAAAGCAACCAACGGTATAAATTCAACTTTGAAGTGGAGTGTAACTAGAACCTAAATCCAAGTTGTCAAGCAAATACGTCCGTCGTGACGCTGATAACTTCACTCCAAAACTGTAATTTACTGAGCTTTTGGTGTATTTATGCATTGTTTATGACGACTTACATTTTTCATCTTCATGGGTATAGAATAAAATAGAACAAAAATTACTAAATGATTACATTAGTATTATTTTATGAGATGAACAACTTTCTTCGTGCACTATCTACTATCAGCGAATATATCTACAATTTTATTAATTCGGATGAACAACTTTATTTTCAATACTGCACTGTTTAAAAAACGTATGTATGCAAATAATATTTTAACACATTTTACATATTATATTAGACAACAAGATGGGGCCCTTGACATATTGGGGCCCCCCGTAAGCTTCATGCTGCGGGGGGCCCCGTAAACTTCATGCTGCGGGGCCTCTGTTACGCATCTGGATAATTGTATCGAAAAATACTAAACAAAGGTAAAGATTAAAGAGAAAACCAATTTCTAGATTTAGAAATATTGTTCTAAAATTCGGCAAATTGCAATTCTCAAATCTTTCAATAGTCACGTACAAAACATTATAGTGATATTATAGTTTATTGTCGTTACCATAAAATTTCGGTAGGCCGGAAGAGATTAAGTTGCTAGATATTGTGAGATGATTCACTTGGCAAATACGTCTATTTAGAAATTTACGTTTTTAATTTTAAACACACAGCGTAAAATAATATAACAATAACAGATTCTTACATAATATCAGATGACAAGATGGGGCCCCTAAGCGATTGCCCCCCCCCCAAGCTTCACACTGCGGGGGACCTCTGTTACGCCACTGCTGTTAAGCGACATTCATATATTTTTTTACATACCTCTTATAAAATTGAAAAAGTTTGATATCTGATGGTTGTATCTTAGATTTTAGACCAGGTAGAGCATTTTATAAAAAATGTCTTTTGTTCATGAAATTGATAATAAAATAGTTATCATAATTTTAATAAAATGATGATTGGTATCGGTAATTTGAGAAAAAATTTAAACATTTTTGTTTAAATTAGAAGGATGTAATTGTATATTAAAACAAAGTTTTTAATTTCAAACAACTTTTCATAATAACAATTTTTGATATTGTGGAATAGAGGTACTCTTTAACGAAATTTATATTTTGGACATACCTCGTATACAATTGATAAAATTTGATATCTTATGGTTGAGTTTTAGATTTTAGACTATGCTGCAGGGCATTTAATAAAGAAGAACTTTTTTTCGTAAAATTGATAATAAAAAAGTTTCCCATATGGTTCCTAGCTACGCAGACATACTGTATAAGAGCTTATTTATAAGAATTTTGTAAATGAACGATATTTTTAAAATTATTTATACAAAACAATTGTTATTACAATTAATAAATAATTAACGGCAAAATCTGTAAGTAGAACTTTTTACTTCAATATGTATATAAACTAAAAAAAAAAGAACTTGTCGAAACCCAAAAGAATAGATAATGCCTTTATCTAAAAAAAAAGTTATAGAAAAATATATAAGTAGATAAGTTTGTTTGAATTTTTCCGAAACAATGCATGTTTTCGTTCTATATTGACTCCCCTATATTATGTATTCCTTTTTTAATCGTTGTTCTTACCAGGTTGACTGCCAGCAGTATTATACTGCTGACTATCAACAGTATAATATGCATGCACCATATATTTTTGACTGCGTACTCTAGTGTATTTATATTTAATTTTGCTGTGTATTTCTGGTCATCTGATGGTTCGCAATGTTTCGCATATTTATTTAAAATTCATGAACAAGTTTTTGGTTGTACTAATAAATTTAAATGTCGTGTATAAATTTATATTTTATATGCCTGTCATTACAGTAATATCTTCCCGGTGTGTGTGTGAGTTATTATTAATTGCTTCTTTGGTTACTTTTAAAGAATTTTAATATAACAATAATGCTCCGGTAGTAATAATTTGTTATACCAAGCATGTTAGTATTCTTCAAACGTGATGTAAATTTTTGTATCGCGTAAAATAAAAAATACAACTTTTTGTAAAATACAACTCAAAGAGTTGTAACTCACAAAGGGGTATTTTTTTATTTAAAACCCGTTTTTAATGCAAGGAAAAACATAGACTTTTTAAACCGACAATAACAAATCATCAAAATAACTATATCATGAATTCATAATAACCTTTTTAGTCCACGTTGTGAGACCGCTCCAGTATGAAAAAAAATCCGATTCGCTTTCTTTGCGGATTCCTGTTCAAAAAAATCCCCTTTAAATAAATCAGAATGCTGCTGAGCGAAATTTTTGGGCAGAAATGGTTTAAACAAATTTTTAAATAAATTTCAAAGATCACCTTTTTGATGCTGAAAATATTTTTTTGTGTTTTTGAGTCATTTTAAATAAAAAGTATCTCTTTATATTTTTCTCAAAACTTGATAGTTCTCGAGTTTTAAGCAATTTAAAATCTGAAAGATGCGAAAATACGCATTTTCGAGGCTTGAAAACCTATATGTAAATTATTGTTGTTCTGAAACTATTTTCTTATGGCATTTTTGTAATTAACTATTTTTAATGGGAAATAAAGCCACAATTTTACTAAAAAAATTATTTTATTAATGTTTCAATGTCCAATGCCAGATGCCGTTAATTTAAATCGTTAATAAAATCATTTTTTAGTAAAATCATGGCTTATTTCCCATTAAAATTAGTTAATTATGTAAATTCTTATTTTTGAGGTTGCCAAGTGTCTAAATTGAACTTTAAACATTCAATTTCAAGATTCTGAAGAGTAGTGGGGGCTTATTTCAATCAAGGCCGTTGTTTCTTAATTGTTAATTATGTATGCGCGTCCACTCAAATTTTAAGACGTCGAGCGTCGTACTTGATTGAATAAATAAAGATATTAAAAAATTATTAGTGCTGGACCTGGACGCATTTGAGTATGCAAAACCTGAAGACGGGCAAATATGTTCGGATTTTTTTACCTGAGACCTTGAACAATGAAAAACTGAATCTTGGCCGAAGGTGCGATGGTCCCTTGTTACCCCCTCCCCCTATGTTAACGGAAGATCAAAAGTGATTTTTCGCAAAACAAAACTTTTTTGTATTTTTTTGGGTCATTCTAAGCAAAAAAGTTCTTATACTGAATTCGCTCTACTACCGAGATTCAATTTGACACATTCGGAATAGGAAACATACAACACAAAAATTCCTACCTCACACAGGGCCGTAACTACGATGTTGGGGGCCCCGGGGCAAACGTCATCTGGGGCCCTTTACCGGGGGGTCTGGGGGTTTACCCTCAGCGGAAGGGGGGATTCCGGAAAAATGTTTGACATTTAACCCCTTGAAAACGCATTTTAGTGCATTCCATGACTGAAATTTTTTGTACCTTCATATTGCTATTTTAGACCAACACAAAACAATTTTGAAATCACCTTCATCAATATAACACATCTTTTCTGTTTTCATAAAAAAGATACTATAATGTTAATTACATGGTTCGGCTACAATGTTCTACATCTGTTGGCAAATCTGAAACAAAAATGTTATATGGTATGGGCGATTAAATACTCCCCTGAGGCATCCCTTCCTAGACTTGTTGTAGCTTAGCCCGGGCCCCCTTTTCCAATGGCATTTTAGGTTTTATTACGCGGAAATAACTAATTTCCTAAGTAATAATTTATATTTTTATGTTAAGGTTTCAGGGGCCCCAGCTTCGCCCAGGCCTCAGGGGCCCCTGAAAAATTAAAACTTTATGTTGAGGTCTAGGGTGCCTCTGTAAGATCTTTTTCAAATTGTGTCAGTTGAAAATATTTCGTTGGGATCTGCTTTTAAAACACATATTTTTATATTCCTCCTTAAAATTTATGCTCGATTTATGGTCGATCGGACAGCTCAGTGGGACTAGCAGCTGACCGCCACTTCACTTCGACGTGAAGTATGTGAGTTCGAGCCCAGCCAGGTCATCGGAAAACAAAAAGGCTAACGCGTCAGTTTAGAATTCTAAATATGAATCTGGCGCTTAGACTGGAATATGCGGGCGTCTGATCGGCCTATGAGGGAGCAGTACGGCAAGGGATAAGGGCTTGCGGCTCGGTGATACTCCCCCATAGATCCCTACCGGAAGGGCGTTAACGCCTAAAATACCGGTGTATACATACATAAAATTTATGCACGGCCAAAGAAAAAGCGGCCTCTGCGTGGCCTCCCTTGGCTGGGGGCCCCGGTTGCCCCAATGGTAGTTACGGCCCTGACCTCACACTATTAACTGCTCAAATCAACCTAATCTTTCACTAAAAAAAAAGGAGAATTATTAGAAATAGTGAGAGTGTCTACTATCTAATCTCATAAAATTTTGTGAAGTTTATTTCTACAAAATACTTTTATTTTGTACAATAATTAATTTTCTCATTTGTTATCAATACATTATAATGGTGTAAATAAATAATTATTGATTAGCGTAAGGTTTATGTTATTTTTATTTCTAAAAAACTCTAAACATGCAGTAAAACAACTTCTATGTAAAAGGTATATTTACTAAAATCATCGTTGGCCCAAGATGGTTGAGAGGGTTCTCGTTTAGAGTATCACCATGTTCCTGAAGGTATTCTTGTAACATCGGCGTTTAGCCTTTCCAAATACATAACACTATAATGTAAATTGATTTATAAGTACAACCATTGTTTGGTTCTGGGGCTAGTTAGCAAGTATATATGAATTCACTGATGATGGACTGATAGGTCCGAAAACGTTCTGAATGAACCTATTTTATTTAATCCATTGGGATTTAAATACATTTTTAATAAATATACCTTTTACATAGAAGTGGTTTTACTTCATGTTTAGAGTTTTTTAACTATATTGTATACAGCCAACCCAGGGAACTACCCTCTTTTAGTTTATTTTTATGTCTGTTTACTATTAATAATATTGGCTATGAGCAAGTGCGTTGGTTGTGTAGTAATTTCCAGTCACTTTAGACAACTTGTAACGATTAGTTATTACCATCGTTACTAAAATATTTATTCCAATAGGAACTAGGTATGCAACCAACTTTACAGACAATTGTATTGAAAGTTGCAATTGATCGACGACAAAATTGGTAACTTTTGGGGAATTCGGAACCTAGAAGTTGGTTTGTGTGTCGATACGGCTTCCGGCTGACGTGATTGTCATTGCAGAAGGGGCGATTCGTCACTTCAATCTCGGCTGTTGTGTTGTGGCAGAATAGATATAGCTTTAAAGGGTAATTACTTATTTATGGAAGAGACTAAACAGTAGGGCTCAGGGAAGGATCAGGCCGTATTTGCACGCCCTTGTGGGCGTATTTGTGTTGTGGCAGAATAGATATAGCTTTAAAGGGTAATTACTTATTTATGGAAGTTTCCTCAAAATAGGCTAGCTGGAAATTGAAGAGACTAAACAGTAGGGCTCAGGGAAGGATCAGGCCGTATTTGCACGCCCTAGTAAGACGGTACCTACTGAAATACTTGAATGATAAAGAAAATAAATTAATATAAGGAGTAATGACAAGAAAAGAACTATTGACCAAGAAGATATTCAGAAGTAGTGTTGAGCGCCAGGAAAGAATAGAATATATTGCTCTCCACGTGACCTATATTGCTGTACCTAACTAATACTATTAAAAAGGTAGGATAATAAAACATATAAGTATGTACAACCAACAAATTTAATGAAAAAAAAATACCTATAACCCCTATATACAATTTTATACAAACTAGCTAACCACCTGACGTACTAGGCTAGTACGCTCCTGTCTATTACACAGATATTACAGTAGAGAAAAGCAAATATATTGAATTTATTATACCAAGACAGTTAATGGATCTAAATATGTGTGTACAAAAACTTATTATTACGGTGGATTACAATATTGGTTGACAATTCCACATCTGATCGGAATGACACACCGGACAATACTGATATATTGTGATAATAACCGAGATAGTGTGCACAGTATCTTACCAGATAGGTTATGGTCTCCGGACTATTTTAAATAAAATAAAATACAAATACAATAATGAAAATGACATATAAAAGTTGTGGAAAAGAAAAATATTGATTATGATTACTTTAATTGATTTTAGAAAAATGAATTTATATGATTATTAAGATGATATATTTTATTAAAAATGTTAAATTTGAAATATGTTATGTAAAAGAATTGAAAATGTAAATTTTAATAATAAAACCTGTCGTTTCTACAAACAGTAGGCCTGTGACTTCTCCAAACTCCGGTTAAGTTGGTGCGGGAGAGCCAAGTAAGGTATCTTCCGGGTTGCCTCTACCTTAGGGGGAGTACTTCTCACCAACCAGAAGGTACGACGATGTGGTGCGACAAGGAGGTACTTCCTAGCACCGGGAAAACTGTATATCTCCAAAAAACAAAAAAAATAAAATCCATCCAATGCCAAATAACCCAAAATGATCGTCTATTCCATATCCAAAAAGATTGACTTAATCTTGATCTCCACCAGTGGCTAAAAAAACAAACCTTGATCAGCTGATTGCCTTGACCACACAAGAAACAGGGCCTCTGCAAAAAGGTGTACCACCTTATCAGAACTTGACAGAGAAAAAAAAATCTAAGAAAAAATGAAGTTTGATGTACTTGCTTGAAATGTCATTGACCTTGATTATCCTTGACTGGAAAGAGCCTTTTTAAACGAATATAAGGAAGTATTTGAACAAGTAAATATGAATCTGGTAATCAAGATTACTTTAAGGAGTTATATAAATGAGAGAATAAGAATGGTCATTGATTCCAAACTGATTTTGAACTGGAAGTATATAGTTAGAAAGAATTCTTTTCTCTGTAGAAAAAAAATAAGTGCGATGGTATTGAAGTATTGCAAATCTGATGATTGAAGAATAACAATTCATTTGAAGATAATATATGTAAGATATTTGAAATGAATAACAGGGTTATTTTTTTATTTAAGGAAAAACATCATTTTTTTAATACATACCCATTACTCTTCAAAAAGGTGTTGGAAAACAAAAAAAACCTCTTCTTTTTAAAACACTTAACAACCAAGAACAAAACAACTTCTTCCCACGTAAACTTATATTCTATTCAAACATTTCAACTAAAATTTTATATTCTCTGTAATGGCCACTGGTGTGATGGGTCTGCCTTCAACAACAGCCGAGATTGAAGTGACGAATCGCCCCTTCTGCAATGACAATCACGTCAGCCGGAAGCCGTATCGACACACAAACCAACTTCTAGGTTCCGAATTCCCCAAAAGTTACCAATTTTGTCGTCGATCAATTGCAACTTTCAATACAATTGTCTGTAAAGTTGGTTGCATACCTAGTTCCTATTGGAATAAATATTTTAGTAACGATGGTAATAACTAATCGTTACATTCCCCCGTTACTCGGAGAAAAAAAATTGATCTAATGAACAATTTTTTTTATACATATATAAATACTCAATACAAGTATCCATAAAAAAAATCACACGCTGTGGGATCCAACAGAGGCGTGAATAACCAAATATCTAAAATATACTACGAATCTAAGAATACTACTATACTCTAAAATAACCTATATTGGCGACACAGAACTCGTAGGACAAGTTCTCGGTGGCATACATCATAAAGACCAAATTGTGTTCAAGTTGATTCGGTAGATTTTTATAAAACCCCAAATTATAGTCAACAAGAACACCATAATAACCATATTCATAACTGCAAAACAAAACATAACCTATACAACGACTAACTTATACACACTTACATTTGACTCGATCGATTATACCTAACCGCAAATTATGAGTCATGTAAATGGAGTTGTCCTAATGACCAATATATCACATATGGTACCAACATACATATTTAAGGTTTATTATAACCCTTTTCTAAATTACATAATTCAGATAAATCCTAATAAAAAAAAATGTCGAATGGGACTAGTAATACAAAATCGTTCTATCGATGGACAACAGATTTAAATAGAGCATATCCAAAGTGAACAATTAGTAGATTTCGTAGCCAATTCGCAATAAGCCAACATAGACCATAGTATATCAAAATAAATATAAGAGTTATTGACAAGAAAGGAAATTATTGTACCAAGCCTTTTATCCTAAATTGATCCGACATTGGACAACAGATTTATATTGAGGCATATCCAAGGTGGAACAATCAGGCAGATTTAATTGAGCAACGCTACACCTAGTACTAAATGTACTAATGATGATTACATATTTGTTACCATGACCCTAACTCAACCGATCATCAGATTTGTATCAGATTCAATGGGAGATCTATCTAAGGGTAACTAATCGAATAGTTGACCTAACAGAAGTTAGCTTACTCTGGGATTCTCTAACTATAGCTATAGCTACAACAGAATGATAAGAATGGCCAGAAGGAGCTAACCAATATTTCGAAGTCATCTCTCATGAAAGAATTCAAGAAGTCACATATTAATAACTCTTATAAATAAATCCAATTACGGAAATACTAGAGAACAAGTAAATCAATTTCTAAAGAAACTGCAGATTAAGAAAATGTTCCCTAGTTACTCACAGAGAACAGGATATTGATCCTGACCCTAAGGTACATATGAACAAAAAAAAATTTAGTTCCTCGGAAAGATGATGCTTGAACAAAACAATCCCTTGGTGAATACAAAAGCTACAATATTTCAATATAGCAAAGAAGTTACCATCATTATCAGAATAATAAAATAGTAAAACTTAAGAAGGATAGATAAACATACAAGTTAAGAGTAAGTTTCTTCAGAATGAATGTAAACTGAAAATCGAATAAGAATGCCTGGTGCATGATTAAAATGATGATTAAACATTCTATCATAAAGATTCAGCATCTGAACTAATTGAGGTATGGCTTGGAACTAGGCAACTGTGAGCAATGAAATCTGCTTCCTATCAGGTGCACAGTCGATAAGCAACAAGTCTCGAACCCACGTATTTGCATAGCCAAGCTAGGCAAACCACTTTCCTAAGAAATGTTCACTACAATAAATAATGAAATGGTTTCATAGTCTTTATCATAAATTTAATCTCAATTAACTTTATCAAAATTTGGACACATGAAGTATAACTTTGGAATGACACTGTATACTAAAATTGCATTTACCCAAACAAATATCACAATGACTTCTTTAGACAAAAATAAGCTAATGTACCAAGGAATCATGCTAAGCATTGAAATAACTCTCCAGTAGAAACTACAAAATCAAATACAAAACGAGATAATCCTAATCTAAACCTATTATGTAGATACACTAATCTACAAGTGATGACATATATAAGCATAATCACATACAAGGTGTTAACATTTCCATACCAGTTCAATAATAAGCCAAATTAAGCTAAATCTCAATAATAAACTAATGAAATCTCAGATACATAGAATATGGAAAGCTAGAAAGATTACTATAATAGATAAAACATAGAGTCCCTATCTTGTGACTAAAATCAAAATCCAATCGTTAACCTGTTCATTGAACAATCGAGTATTTCTAAAATTTAGAAAGAGGAATTAACTTGATCAGTATTGTTAAGTTAATCTTCTTCTGACGACGAAGATGCTAAGTCGTTGACAGTATTATCTGGTAGTAAGTCCTTTATGTGAAATCTACCAAGTTTCCTGTTGGACGAACTATCTTTTAATTCATATATTAAAGGAGAGATTACTTTACTGACAACACATGGGACATATTTCTGACAAAATTTGGCAGAAATGGCATCACCTTTGCTTGACTTAACAAAATTACGTTTTAATACCCGATCACCAACAAAGAATCGCAAATCTCTTTTCCTCAAATTGTATTGACTCTGTGACTTAAGGTAAGAAGATTTTAACTTCTTCCTGATGTCTGCAAATATTGGGGGTAAAGTCTGAAGATCATCTAAACGATGGAGTTTCTCAGAGATCTGAGGGAGATTTGTGGAATTGTCCGAAATTAAACCAAAATAATCACCAGACAAAGCAATATTTCTACCAAAATTCAAATAAGCTGGAGAACATTGAGTAACTTCATGGACCGAAGTTCTTATGGCTTGGGCTATTGAGTGAATATACTGGTCCCAAGCTCTGTGATCTGGATAAGTGTATGATCTAAGGGCTGTTACAATACTGCGGTTCACTCGCTCACTATGATTAGCTTGCGGATGGTATGCAGCATTATAAAAGATTTTCTGAACTTTGTACTTGGTTAGAAGATCCTTAAAGGCCTTAGACACAAATTGAGGACCATTGTCACAAGACACAATTTGGGGAACACCAAACAACAAGAAGACTTGTTCCTCCAAATATTTCACAATGGCAGGGACAGTAGCATTCCGAAGAGGAAAAACTAGTGGAAATTTAGTAAAGTAGTCGACAACTACTAAACAATAGGTATAGCCATTGTAACTACGAGGATATGTTCCAATCAGATCCATGGATATCATCTGCCATGGGAAGTCAATGTTCCTAAAAGTACCCATTAATCCAGCTTGTGGCATAGTACTTGGCTTGCAAGTAGCACAAACTTTGCATCTAGATATATATATTTCTTAATATAGTTGCGCATGCCAGGCCAATAATATAATTCTGCTATCCTACTAAATGTTTTATAGGAACCGAAATGACCAGATGTCACATTATCATGAAAAGTACGAAGAATTTCATCCCTGTTTGCTGTTGGGAGGACAATTTTCCAATCAGACATATTAGACAAAGCTTCTACTGAACTAACAACATGCTTATAAAGGATATTATTTTCTACTTTAAAATCAGGATACTGATCAGGTGTTTGAGTAACCTTTTCCAACATTTTCTGATACCATGCATCCGGAACTAAAGTGGATAAGTCAAGAAGATTGACATCAAATGTTCGAGACAAAGCATCTGCTACGACAACACCATTTGCCTTACGATGGACGATATTATAATCAAAGGCTGACAACTTACAAATCCATCGAGACAAACGTTGGGATGGGTTACGCATAGAATGCATCCAGAGTAAAGAACTATGATCAGTAATAAGGGTACACTTACGACCTTCTAAATAGTAGCGGAAAGCCTCCAAGCCATGAATAATAGCAAGGAGTTCACGCTCGGTAGTGAAATAATTTTTCTGGGCCTTATTGAGCTTCTTACTAGTATATGCTATGGGGTGTTCAGAACCATCTTTCATCTGAAAGAGTACACTACCTGAAGCGGTATTTGAACAATCTGTCATGAGGTAGAAGTGTTCACTGAAATCAGGTGAAGTCATGACAGGAGCACTGGTAAGAGCTTCTTTAATGCGATGAAAAGCATCATCAGCTTCAGGAGTCCAGGTGATAGTCTGGCCCATTTTCCTATTCTTAAGGAGGTCAGTAAGGGGTGATAATAAAGTAGAATAAGAAGGCACAAATCGACGATAGTAACCACACATGCCCAAGATCCTACGTAATTGTGTAGTAGTTTTAGGAATGGGGAAGTCCTTAATAGCGGTTACTTTATCAGGGTCTGTTCTCAAACCTTGATGATCAACAACATATCCTAGAAATTTCAAATTAGGACGACAAAAATTACATTTCTCTAAATTAACAGTGAGATTAGCCTCTTTAAGGCGTGAAAATAATTTCTCCAATATTTCAATATGTGAAGAAAAATCAGGAGTAACAACTATGATGTCATCTAAATAATAGAATACGAATGGTTCGAGTTGGGGACCAATAACCAAGTCCATTAAACGACACATTGTTTGCGGAGCTGAAACTAGACCGAAAGGCATTGTGACAAATTGAAATAACCCTTTACCACTGACAGCGAAAGCAGTATACTTCTTACTCTCTTCGCTTAACGGAATTTGTAAGAAGGCTTTGGATAAATCGATCGAAGAGATATATTTGGCATTCTGAAGTTTGCTCAGAATTATATCTATCCGAGGGATGGGATAAGCATCTCGATTAGTAGTGATACTATTAAGTTTGCGACCATCGAAGCATACTCGGAATGATCCATCCTTCTTCTTCGTCATCCATAACGGCGAACAATACGAAGAATTTGACTGTTCGATAATGTTTAGAGAGAGCATCGAATCAATTTCTTTACCTAAATCTGCTTGCCATGCCTGAGGTATGGGATATTGATATTGTCTAAACGGAGTTGAAGTGTTCACTTCGATAGTATGAGATATTAAATGTGTACGGCCTAATTTATCTTTGGAAGAGATAGAAGAAAATTTAGAGATAATATTCTCTAACTGGTTTTGTTCTAAGCTAGACAAACTAGAGAACTCACGAATGGCACTTACAGTTGCGACATTAAAGGAAGATATAAACAACGAAAAATCTGAACAGTTTAATGTACTATTAAATGCATTTAAGAAATCCATGCCAAGAATTATAGAATTTTTAACTGAAGGGATAATTGACTGGATAGCACCATCCGCAGTAGAGACTTGCAGAGAAGAAATAGGCATAACATTAATATCAGTGTTTTCTAACAATTTCAGCGAATACGAACCTATTAAAGAAATGTTAGAGCCACTATCTAATAGAGCTAAACAAGATTGTCCTAAAATTTCAATTTCAAGATAAGGTCGGTTATCATTATGTTTCCTAACTAATAACGAATTTATATCAAAATCCAAAATATCTGATTTATTTTCAAAATTATCTGGTATTAACATAGACATATTATTATTATTTACAAACGTACAACCTGGTATAGAATTTGGAACTGTTTCTTCGTCTTGATTATGCTTATTACTAAAATTCCAGCTTAAGACTGGAGGGGATAATCTACGATCAAGCGAACCGTACGAGTCAACTGAAGTGTTACTAACAATTACTTTTTCCCTGATTTCGGTTGGCGTGCTGGTCTCCGGTTAGAAGTGTTTCTTCCTTCCTGAGAGGGTGTGTTTGAGCTGCTGGCGGGTATTGGACCTGAAGCTACGTCTACAGCTGCGGTCATATTCCCTGATGGGGCTGCTGTTTGAGGAACGCTCAGGGTACGAGCCTCTGCATGCTCGTTTCCCGAACACTTAAAACAGCTACGTTTAAGTGTATTTTCTCTACCACAACCGTGGCAGAAAATCCGTGTTTGGGGTCTGGTACAATCCCGAAATGCGTGACCAACAACCTGACAATTCCAGCAAGACAAAGAATAAGTAGTCACAGACACATTCGGTGTATGGGGTCTAGATTGCCAAGAACGATTTCTCGAGGAGTGAGAGTTAAATCCAGCACCAGAATTAGATGTTGTAGGAGGATGAAAAGACCAGGATAGAGTTTCCTCTAACCGTTTACACTTATCTGTCAGGTCTTCGATAGTGGCTATATCAACCAGTGCCAATTGGGCATGGTAAAAGGGTAACAAACATTTTAAAATTATCTTTATTTTTGCATGATCTGTTAAAGGAGTATCTAAACGACTACACATACCCAACATAGTGTTAATAAACATAGTCACTGATTCTCCAGGTTTCTGCTTGCGGTTCTTGATCTCGTCTAAGAGATCAGTTTGGAAAGAATAAGGCAGAAAATCGGATTTTAGTTTCTGAGCCAAACCAGTCCAAGTGGTAAAGCTACCACGGTTGTTCATAAACCACGTAAAAGCATGGCCTGTAAATAATTCGGCAGAAGCCGAAAAAAGATCTTCCTCACTCACACCTCTCGAAACACGAAGACATTCTACCCTATCTAAAAATGAAATAACTTGGTCATAATGACCTTCACCAGAAAACGAAACTCCCCACTTATGTACCTGCACAGGCTTGGGATGTAACAAGGAATTAGAGGCTTGAACTGAAGAAACAGGAGTGGACGTGGCTAGAGGATTTACTCGAGAATCGAGTTCACCTTCTAGACTGAGAATCCTAATGGACATAGAGCGTTTGTAAAGTTGTTGCTCCTCATCTGAGCAACATAATAAGTGGACACGACCAGAGATATGAGCAAGACGTGAAATGTATCTAGAATACATGCTATCATGGACAGTCTCTCTAAAATTATTTATCTTTTGCGTAAGATCCTCTAGTGTCTCATTTATTCCCTGTTGTTGTTCCAGGAAAGGAATAGCTGCAGCTGAAATCTGACGGAACTCCTATTTCCTTGCTCCTGTTTAAGAGCACCACGCAATAGACTGCGTTTTCTATCACATTTAGCGGCTTCTTCAACCTCTATTTCCCTTATCCTCAGCTCATAATCTAACTCCTTAACTAACAAATGTTCTGGCTGAAAGGTACACATGGTGATAGGGAAAGAATTAGTAACAATAAACCCAACCCAACAACGACAAACCGAACCCACCCCAACAAACTAACGACCCAATTAACCGACAAACAACTAAACAAGCTGCTCAACCGACGAGCTGCTAAACTAACGACCTAACAAACCGACAAACCAAATATAACCGAGATATATATTTGGGGTAGATATTTAAAATAATTTAAGTAAATGTTGAAACGAAAATGTATATAAAAAAATGAAAACTTTATAAATCATAATTATATAGGTATGGTAAGAAAAAAATTTAGCTAACTGTAGTATATTGTGGCTGCACCTAAATCAAAAGTAGCAATGTACCTAGATATCAAAAAAAAAATAAATCATTCAAAATTTTTCAAAATAAATATCCAGGTAGCACCAAACCGACCAGACCGAAATGTCAACCAATATACCTGTTCAAATATTATCCTACTCACGATTTACAATTATTATTTTAAATAAATTAAAATAGTACCAATACAGCAATATAAGTGCACTAGTTTATTGTTTCAAGTAACGTACAATAAGAAACCAAAAATACCTGTATATAATTACAAAATATACAACAATGGACCAGAAAGATACTTACTAGAAAAATTTACAATAAGCAACAAAATAAAGAAAGGTACTGTCTTACTGAAAATCGGGCTCCACGTTGGCGAGCGTCAATTGTAACAAAAACGAGGTTGTGTTGTGGCAGAATAGATATAGCTTTAAAGGGTAATTACTTATTTATGGAAGTTTCCTCAAAATAGGCTAGCTGGAAATTGAAGAGACTAAACAGTAGGGCTCAGGGAAGGATCAGGCCGTATTTGCACGCCCTAGTAAGACGGTACCTACTGAAATACTTGAATGATAAAGAAAATAAATTAATATAAGGAGTAATGACAAGAAAAGAACTATTGACCAAGAAGATATTCAGAAGTAGTGTTGAGCGCCAGGAAAGAATATAATATATTGCTCTCCACGTGACCTATATTGCTGTACCTAACTAATACTATTAAAAAGGTAGGATAATAAAACATATAAGTATGTACAACCAACAAATTTAATGAAAAAAAAATACCTATAACCCCTATATACAATTTTATACAAACTAGCTAACCACCTGACGTACTAGGCTAGTACGCTCCTGTCTATTACACAGATATTACAGCAGAGAAAAGCAAATATATTGAATTTATTATACCAAGACAGTTAATGGATCTAAATATGTGTGTACAAAAACTTATTATTACGGTGGATTACAATATTGGTTGACAATTCCACATCTGATCGGAATGACACACCGGACAATACTGATATATTGTGATAATAACCGAGATAGTGTGCACAGTATCTTACCAGATAGGTTATGGTCTCCGGACTATTTTAAATAAAATAAAATACAAATACAATAATGAAAATGACATATAAAAGTTGTGGAAAAGAAAAATATTGATTATGATTACTTTAATTGATTTTAGAAAAATGAATTTATATGATTATTAAGATGATATATGTTATTAAAAATGTTAAAGTTGAAATATGTTATGTAAAAGAATTGAAAATGTAAATTTTAATAATAAAACCTGTCGTTTCTACAAACAGTAGACCTGTGGCTTCTCCAAACTCCGGTTAAGTTGGTGCGGGAGAGCCAAGTAAGGTATCTTCCGGGTTGCCTCTACCTTAGGGGGAGTACTTCTCACCAACCAGAAGGTACGACGATGTGGTGCGACAAGGAGGTACTTCCTAGCACCGGGAAAACTGTATATCTCCAAAAAACAAAAAAAATAAAATCCATCCAATGCCAAATAACCCAAAATGATCGTCTATTCCATATCCAAAAAGATTGCCTTAATCTTGATCTCCACCAGTGGCTAAAAAAACAAACCTTGATCAGCTGATTGCCTTGACCACACAAGAAACAGGGCCTCTGCAAAAAGGTGTACCACCTTATCAGAACTTGACAGAGAAAAAAAAATCTAAGAAAAAATGAAGTTTGATGTACTTGCTTGAAATGTCATTGACCTTGATTATCCTTGACTGGAAAGAGCCTTTTTAAACGAATATAAGGAAGTATTTGAACAAGTAAATATGAATCTGGTAATCAAGATTACTTTAAGGAGTTATATAAATGAGAGAATAAGAATGGTCATTGATTCCAAACTGATTTTGAACTGGAAGTATATAGTTAGAAAGAATTCTTTTCTCTGTAGAAAAAAAATAAGTGCGATGGTATTGAAGTATTGCAAATCTGATGATTGAAGAATAACAATTCATTTGAAGATAATATATGTAAGATATTTGAAATGAATAACAGGGTTATTTTTTTATTTAAGGAAAAACATCATTTTTTTAATACATACCCATTACTCTTCAAAAAGGTGTTGGAAAACAAAAAAAACCTCTTCTTTTCAAAACACTTAACAACCAAGAACAAAACAACTTCTTCCCACGTAAACTTATATTCTATTCAAACATTTCAACTAAAATTTTATATTCTCTGTAATGGCCACTGGTGTGATGGGTCTGCCTTCAACAACAGCCGAGATTAAAGTGACGAATCGCCCCTTCTGCAATGACAATCACGTCAGCCGGAAGCCGTATCGACACACAAACCAACTTCTAGGTTCCGAATTCCCCAAAAGTTACCAATTTTGTCGTCGATCAATTGCAACTTTCAATACAATTGTCTGTAAATTTGGTTGCATACCTAATTCCTATTGGAATAAATATTTTAGTAACGATGGTAATAACTAATCGTTACAAACTGAATTTCCCAAAAAAGAAATTACATACTAACGTCAGCGTCAAAGTGAATCTCGATAGAGCGGATTCAGTAAGATACAAGTTTTTTCATAGTTTTCGAGATAAACGCGGTTAAACTTTAAAAAATCGAAAAATTGCAATTTTTGAACCCGAATAACTTTTGATTAAAAAATAAAATAGCAATTCTGCTTGCACCATTTGAAAGTTCACGTCAAATTATACTCTGTTGGATTATTTGAATTTCTAAAAACGAATTTTTTTATTGTTAAACAAAGCTATAAACACAGTTTTTGAACGTTTTGTCGTATGTCGGCACCGCGCCAAGGAAGTCCTACCTAGTCGGTTACGTTCAGTTTTAATCCTTGGCGCGGTGCGGACATGCCACAAAACGCTCAAATACTGTTTGTTTATAGCTTTGTTTAACAATAAAAAAATTAATTTTTAGAAATGCAAATAATTCAGCAGGGTATAATTTGACTTGAACTTTCAAATGCTGCAAGCAGAATTGCTATTTTATTTTTTAATCAAAAGTTATTCAGGTTCAAAAATTGCAATATTTCGATTAAGTTTAACCGCGTTTATATCGAAAACTATGCATTTTACGAAAAAACTTGTAGGAACATTTTTTGCTTATATTGACCCAAACAATACAAAAAAAGTTTTCTTTTGCGAAAAATCACTTTTGATCTGCCGTTAGCATAGGGGCGAGGGGGTAACCAGGCACCATCGCACTTTAGGCCAATATTCAGTTTTTCATTGTTCAAGGTCTTAGGTAAAAGAATCCGAACATAGTTGCCGGTCCTCAGGTTTTGCATAGGTACTCAAGTGCTTAGAACAAGAAAGCGTGAGGGATTTATATAGGAGTAGACTAGATAAAAAGTTAGAAACCATGCAATTTACCAGCAATGAAGAGCATTATCATTATATAAAAACATGTCTTCAGGAAGCAGCAACAGAGGCCCTCGGACTCCAAATAAAAAACCACAGAAAAACTCCGTATTAGTGGGACGAAGAAATAGAACAAGAGATTAAAAATAAAAGAGAGAAGTATAAAAAATTTTTGAACACAAGGACCGACGCCGATAAGGTAGAATACAAGAGGGTCCAAGCTAAAGTGCGAAAAATGATATGCCAAAGGAAGAATGAGGCTTGGGAGCAAAAGTGTAACATGATTAACACACATTTAGGAGGACGGAGAAGTACAGAAAGTTGGAAAGTATTAAAATCGCTACGACAGGAAAAGAAAAGAGATATAATATCAGCAATCACACCGGATCAATGGGACGAATATTTTGAAAAACTCCTAAATGAGGACAGAGCGGAATTTTTAAATAACAGTGATACCAGCAATGTAAATATCTTAGCCTCACCATTACGAGTAACAACAAAAGAAGTAGAAGAAGTATGCAAGTCTTTAAAAATAACAAAGCACCAGGACCAGGGAACATACCAGCTGAACTAATAAAATAGGGCACAACAAAATTATATGAAAACCTGGCTAAACTCTTTCAAAGATGCATCAACGGAACGGAAATCCCAGAAGAATGGAAGACATCATGGATATCCACCATACATAAAAAAGGCAGACGGGATCAATGTGACAACTACAGAGGCATCGGTGTAAAGAACTCGATCAGCCGAATATACGGAAAACTGATTAAAAATAAAATCGAAAACGAATATAAAGATATAGAAGCTGAAGAACAGGCAGGATTCAGGGCAGAGAGATCAACAGTTGACCATCTGTTTTGTATTACACAGATTATTGAGAAGAAACTGGCCGTCAACCAGGAGGTGCATCTGTTATATGTGGACTTAAGAAAAGCGTATGATAGCATCCCACAAAACAAACTATGGGAAGCATTAGAGAAAACCAATATAAGCGCAAATTTAATAACAGCGACGAAACAATTGTATACCAAAACTGCAGCAAGGGTGAAAGTTGGAAGAAGGCTATCGATAGGATTCCAAATTAGCAAAGGCCTAAAACAAGGGTGCTGCTTTCACCGACATTATTTAAGATCTACCTCGAGCAAACTCTAAAACTTTGGAAACGCAAATGCAGAAACATGGGATTACCGATCAACAACAATACAATATACACTTTGTCATTTGCAGACGACCAACTTGTACTAGCGCAAGACTACGAAGATATTGAATATGTGACAAGGAAATTAATAGAGGACTACAAAAAAGGTGGTTTGGAAATAAACATAAAGAAGACCGAATATATGTGTATCGGTGGGACACAGCAGGACCTTACACTGAGGAATGGCGAAATTATTAAACATTGCGACGCATATAAATACCTGGGTATGACCATCACACAAGAAGGAAACGTAGACCAGACGATAGAAGAAAGAAACAACCAGGGAAGAAAAGCAATTACCCTTCTCAATAGCATCCGGTGGGACCAGTCAATATCAAACAACAACAAACATAGGATATACAATACAATTGTTAAGAGTATAACCACTTACAGCAGTGAAGTATGGCAAATAAAAGAAAGATATAAGAGAAAACTTGAAGCAACAGAAATGGATTTCTGGAGGCGCTTAGCAGGAAAATCAAGATTAGAAAGGGTAACCAACAACAGAATTAGGGAAATAATGAATGTGAAACACACAATAGTAGATGACAGTACCAAACAGCTTAGATGGTATGGACACGTACAAAGAATGTCCGAAGAACGACTCCCGAAACAAATCCTAACGTGGACCCCTCATGGTAGACGAAAAAGAGGAAGACCCCGCCTTAGTTGGAGAGAAGGCATAAATCGAGAAATGAGAGAAAGAGAATTGGATGAAGACCTTTGGATGGACCGAAGTGAATGGCGACTAGGTATCGGAAGACGTAGGAGAACGTTTTAAAACCGATATATATATATATATATATATATATATATATATATATATATATATATATATATATATATATATATATATATATATTTACTCCCAGCGTATGAAGTGAGCCACATATCAAAAGAAACTGCGGTTGAAGTGAGGTCCTGTACAAAGTGAGGTCCAGTATACGGACCTCACTTAGTCAATCAATGTAAGACTTTTTCGTAGACATGTACTGATAGCAAACACTGTTTTTTTACAAAAAAAAGTGGGACCTCACTTTGTATGGTCCACATCAATTTTTAGTTCAGAGATTTTCCGCATAGAGGCGCTGACTTTGGCGTATATTTTCTAACCATGTATATTCTATGCCCTGTTGAATAACTTACGATACACATAGTGAGGACCATACAACTGGCAACATCTGTTCAACCAATCTTTAAAACAGTGGATCGTCAATCGTCGCATAAATTCAAACAGTACAAAAATGTTTAATACTTTAATCCTTTTTGAGAGCCTAGGCGCAAAATTTCGGTCGAGTTCTTTTTAAACGCATTTATTTTTTTCGAATCCTGAGATAACTAATAGGTATTTTAAAAAAATTTAAACGCAAAATAGAAAACTACATTATTCCCGAGGGCAGAAAGTCCCTTATAATGAACAAAAAGTTTCTTTTGAATGATATATTTAAAATTAAAAATCAGACTATTTTTTTTCACCCCTGTGACTTATTAAAATAAATATTTATAGAAGTTCTCAAGGACTTTCGACCATGGATAATACAGTAATATTTCTTTCTGCGTTTAAATTTTTTAAAAATACTTAAGGTTTTCTCAGTATTCGAAAAAAATGAACGCATTTAAAAATAATTCGAGCGAAATTTTTGCGCATATGCTCTCACAAAGGCTTAAAATACTATAAATTTTTGTAATCAGTATTTCAATAGTTATTTATGATATAAGTGTTAAAAGTACACGTTTAAGGCACGCAAGTGAAAGTTTGCAGAATGAGCGACAGCGAGTTCTGCAATTCACATGAGTGCCTTAAAAATGCACTTTTTAACAGACATATCATGCAATACTTTTTCTACAAACGTAATTACAGGACAATATCTACAAAAACTTTTACTTGAACTTGACTGACATTCCATTTTTACATTTTTTTGACATTACATCAAAATTGCCTATACGATCAATACGAATTGCAGTGCCATAAAAATTTTAAAGCACTAGTGCCTTAAAGCAGCGCCGGATAAAGGGGCGGGCGAGCCGGGCGACCGCCAGGGGCGCCAGAATTTGGGGGCGCCAAATTTTGAGAGACGCTGATATATAAATATAATATTTACCCCCCTCCGTGGCTCAGTGGTAAGAGCGCCTGCCTGTGGATCTAAAAAATCCGAAAGGTTGTGGGTTCGAATCTCACCAGGGTCGGAAATTTTTCATTTATTATAAATTAATAAATGAATATAGTTTCTGTCCTCGTGGGATCGGTTCTCACCGGAGGGACCGCAGACGTTCGGATACAATTAGCGTCTCTTTGCAAAGACAATGACGTCGACATTGCAAAGTAACAAGGCGCTTACTCAACACACACTACTTACACATGACACTAGGTACCTAACTGTTCAAAATTACCGTGCCTACCATGCCAATGGCCATTAGTTGTCGAGGCATTAGCTAAACAAAAAAAAATATAATATTTTTTACATTCATTATTTTTTTGGACTTTATAGATTATCTTTGGGCTAAGATTACTCCTAAGACAATTAATATTAAATAATTGTAACAATAAGAAAACTATTTCTAGCTCACAAAAATTCTCAAATAAAAATAATGCAACCTAAAAATTGTTATGGCTTTTAAAGGTCATTTGTCAGGTAATACCTATCACTTTTATGGTATTACAATGTTATACATACATACTTAAAATACAGGAAGATCAGATTTACGAAGTATCAACAAATTTATGAATAGTCAATGATATTATTATACTGCTGTTTGTCATTATAGCCTCAATGGTTAAAATTTAACCATTTAATAAACTATTTAATAGTTTTGTCTTCCTGTTCTGTAAACTTTGCTTTATCAACATTGTCGTGTGTCCGTGGGTGTGTAATTTGAAATAAAAAAAAAACAAACCAGGTATATCTATATGAATTAGAATTGACAAGTTCTTTTTCATAATATGAATATATAGAAATTTATTTCGAATACTTTGTACGCGTTAAGATGTTTCACTTTTTGCATAAAAACGGCACGAACGACGTATGAAAAAAAGGAATAATAGATTTTTGTATATATCATAAATTGAACGAGTAATTCCAAAATGATTTGTTATTTGAAATATCTCAGTGGCGTACTATGTTTTTCTTTAAAAAAATTCATACCATTTCAACAGTAGATATAAAATTATTAATTTTATGTCAAAAAATGCGCAATAATTACCTCTTAAAACACATCCAATTTCATTTGCATATCTGAACCGGTTTTAGAACAATAAAGAAATCGTCAGTTTGTAAGAAAAATGTCAACACCCCATATCTCGGAAACGAAGTATTTGCTGACATATGCTTATAGAGCAAACTGTCATTATTTTTTCATATAGAATTACCCTTTAAAGTTTGTCGCATTTATTTAGAAACATCCTGTTGTTTCTTGACCACCCTGGATTTCCATAGTTTTTCCTGTATTATTTCACTTGACCGTTATTTTCAGTTCTTTCTGTTTTTCCAGTCCTGCAGGTTTCTTTTCTAATATTGCTTCGTCCATTTTATCTCTAAAAGATTTTCGGGGTCTGTCTCTCTTCCTTCTTATATACTCGATAGGTTATAATGTTAATATAATGTTATATGTTACATACATTTATATTGCAATTCAGTTTGCTCAATTTTCCTCCCGAAAAATTCCCCAACCAATTCAACCTATAAAAATTTTCCCATGTGCTTTCAAATTACCCTAAAAATGGGCGAAAGTACCCCAATCTGGCATCTCTGATTCGTCGCTCGTTGTAGACGGCGTCGGTGTATATTGCGTTGTCAATTGGGATATTCCCAAAACTCCCAAAAGTGATGATCCTACCGATCTACCGACATGTCCCTAGGATCTATCGAGTTTAAAAAATATCCAAATGACATATTTTACTTAAGAGGAAACAGTAGCGATCAACAGGTAGCGAAAACGCGTTCCAAGATTGCGGCTGTAATTTTGAATATTTTTTCGAGATATGTGGCACACGTATTCGTAATATAATAAAGAATGGCGGTACAGAGCCCAATTTAAAAAATATATTAATATGTGGAAATTACTCTGTAATTAAATACAATAGATATTAAAAAAACGAGCCTGTACCGCCACTAAGAAGAACAAAAAAATACACTTTCTTCAAATAAACTTTTTTATCCGATGCCTAGATTTTGTGTCATTTTGGAACTACTAAAATTTTTTATTTCATTAGTAGTTCCAAAATGACACAAAATCTAGGCATCTGATAAAAAAGTTTATTTGAAGAAAGTGTATTTTTTTGTTCTTCTTAATGGCGGTACAGACTCGTTTTTTTAATATTGTATTTATTTACAGAGTAATTTCCACATATTAATATATTTTTCAAATTGGGCTCTGTACCGCCATTCTTTATTATATTATAAATACGTGTGCCAAATATCTCGAAAAAATATTCAAAATTACAGCCTCAATCTTGGAACGCGTTTTGGCTACCTGTTGATCGCTACTGTATCACCTTAAAAATAAATTCGATAAACCAATTCATCATTTATTGCCATCAAAAAATTTCAGTAGGTAGTATTTTTTAACACGTTTGTATAATACCTTTCATTTCCTAAGAATTATGTATTATTTAAAAATTACATAATGGAGATTCCTAATCGTATTTCGGTATTAACATTTCATACAAGAGTCTCAAAGTACTCATGTATAAACAATTTTTAGATGATTTTGGGAATATCAATTTCAAGCAGATCACATACCTTTTTATGTAAATATTCATGTGTTTCATAAAAGCTGATGTGACACTTTCGTCCAGTTCTTTATTAGTAAATAAAAGTTGAATTATGGTTGTTTGGGTTAATAATTACTTCGCATATTATTTATAATACATATAGTAGGGGAGCAAAGTATGCTAAATGTGCAGTCACTCGAGCGCTTTGGGGACCTATTGGGTTGTGATTATTAGGTTCTAAAACCAAAAAAGTTAAGTAAAATTTTCCATTTTAGTGGGGACTTTCCATATTTTAATTTAATTTTCCATTTCCAACATCCGTTTTCTCCGATTATAGCGCCACCTATCCGTAATTAGAAAAAACGTTTCGAATAAAAGTTGCTTATTTTTACGCAAAGAATCCAAATCTGAAATAAAAAAAGGAGTTCCTATTTAAGATTTTAAAGTAACCCCCCCCCACCTCCGTGGGGGTCGTGTTTGGTACCATTCGATAGATTTCAGAAAAAATATTCAGAAATTGTAGTGTATTACCTATAAGCAGTTACCGTTCAGCCGGGTCCAGACTATGTAACAAAATATGTTAAATAACAAAGTTTTGTAACTTGTTACAAAATTTTAAAAAAACAAGTTTTAAAACACAGTGTTGTATAACATTTTTCTGGTTATATAGCATGTTTTATGTTATCCAACAGATGTCGGTAAACATCAAAGAAAGTTATAAAACCGCACCGCGACTGATCTACACCTAAAAACATGTTATTGAAACATTATCTGGCATAGTACCTACGCGAGCAGCAACCGTTGGAGTCATATCGCCTTGTTCATTCTGGAGTGATTGTGCTAGATTTTTCTTTGCTCTGTTCACGTAGGGTCATTTACGCGATGAAATTGTCGAAAGAACTGACTACTCATTTAATTGAGCTATTTCGTAAGTAACGAGTATTATGGGATTGCTATGGGATGAGCTACATTTATTGATTTAAAAAACAAATAAAAAACACGATGAATAGACTGAAATAGAAGTGAAAATAGATACAGAAACTGTAGTTAAAACTAATGCACGTACGCCTATAACTCAAGCCAACAAAAGAAAAGCAGTACGCGGAACCTTAACAGCAAATCGGTGCAAATCAACTCTAAATTTGACATAAATACTATTCTCTACAGAGCAGAGTGTTCAGACATAAAACCTGTAACATTCACTTCATTCGCTACACAGATGCAGACTGCTTCATCAGCTACTCAAACAGGCACTCAATCATACAATATATCTGAGCCTTTCTATTCCGTCCACTACACCTACATCCGCTACTTCTCCAGCTACACCAATTCAAACAGACAGTGACACTCAATCATGAACAGGTGTAGACGATAATACTGAGGAATTAAATTTTACACAAATGTTATACTTCCTCTCTGAAACAATGAGTAAAAAGTTTAAAAAATATACTTTGCTAATAATATAACTGTTAATCTTTCTCTTATTGGAATTGCATCTCGAAATGTCTTTCCTGCCTATTTTATGGCCGATGTCATTTATAAGAAATTCAAAATCAGAACTTTCTATTCTTAAGAAGATTTTAAAACTGCCATCACATTTAATGTCTCCTGTCGATGGGTCTATGTTATCTCTTTCCAGATCAGCTAAAAGAGCTGTACCACTACCTATATTTTGCTCGAGCTGCTAATGAAGGACACATCCAAAATATTAATTTAACACGCCGGTCTCGCCTCCACAATATTACACAAGCTGCTGTTGCTATGAAGAGATCCTCCATACTTATATGACGCAATTCTATATACTACCTAACCTACCAGCTATCCATCTAAAATGCTGCAAAATTTATGCGCATGTTGTTGTTTTGGTTTTTGTTATATAGTCTGGATACTCATGCTATATTATACCAAGTTACATAACAAAGTTGTACAACAAATTTGTTGTACAACTTTGTTATTAGCATGTTTTGTTACATAGTCTAGACCCGGCTTTAGAAGTTCCCCGTTTCAGGAAAAAATATTGTCTTAAGAGCGATAGCCTAGTGACCTAGTGGGTAGACCTCGGATCTCGGATTCGTAAAGCAGAGGTTTCGATTTCAAATCCGGGGTGTGGATCTCCGATTTTTTTATTTATTGTTACTGCATTCATGTCTGTAGACAATGTTGCAATCTATTATGAGCACAATAAAAAAATATAGTAATAAAATAATAAATAAATATTTCAAAAAAAAACAAGAAAAAAAATACAATCACTGGAAGCGAAACTAAACAATACGGAAGAAATATAACCACTGGATTCGGAACTGGATATGGAACTGGATAATATTAGAAAACTGATATTATAATATGTAAGCAGTACGAGCCTAGTAGGCCCATGGTTTGATGTACTATTCTTTTCCACTCCCTTTTGTCAGTCGCTTTTGTTTCCCAGTTCCTTAAGTTAATTCTTTTCATATCTTCTCTAACTCCATTACTCCATCGTGACCTCGGTCTTCCTCTTCGTCTTTTCCCTGCCAATGCACTAGATAGTACCATTCTGGGAATTCTAGATGGAATCATCCTCTGCACATGGTCCAACCATCTAAGTCTTTGCGCCTTAATTACTGCTAGTATGTTAGGATCTTGATAGAGCTCAGTTTCCCACCGGGTGGAACAACAACTCTTGATGTTTTTTTGTTGTGACCCATGTTTCAGAAGCATACGTTACTATCGGCCTTATTACGGTCTTGTAAGTTCTTAGTTTTGCTCTTCGTGATATATGTTTACTTCTTAACAACCCATTAAAAGCAAATATAGCGCGGTTGCCCGACATAATTCTCTTTTGTATTTCTTCTTCACAGTTAGGATCTCTTGTGAAGACAGTTCCTAAGTACTCAAATCTCTAAACTTCTTCGAATTTATACTGTGTTCCCTTCGCTGTTGTCATTGTTATGTATTGCCCCCGAACGAATTGCTTATTTGTTCATTCCATATACTTTGTTTTTGCTTCATTTATATACAATCCTTTGGTTGCTGCCCTCTCCTCGAGTTTCATGACTGTTTCTATAAGTTCTATTTTGCTCCTAGCCAAGATTACCAAATCGTCTGCGAATGCCAAGCACTGATGTTTTTTGTGGTAGATCAGACCTGTTCTATTAATGTTTGCTTCCTGTATAACCTTTTCTAGTAATATGCTAAACATTATAGACGATAATGGATCACCCTGCCGCAGTCATTGTTTGACCTCAAAGCTTTCTATTATAGTATTGTTTATCTTGACTTTATCCTACTGATATATCATACTGATATTGTTTAAAAACACTAATAATATTGATATAAAATGTTAATCAATTTTATTTATTGTTATAAGAATCAAAGGTAAATATGATTAGGCGAATGAAGCCTTAGGTTTCGCAGTCAATATCCCAACCACACACACATGTTGCAATCTATTTCAATACGGTTTATAGTACAAACTATACACTTAGTATTAAAATAGTCTGATATATTTTTTTAGTTGAGGACACTTGTTCACATTGCATTGTTTCAGGATAAGGTGAAATATCTTCAATAAATGGAAAAAAGCATGTATGTCATATATTATAATACTTTCTATACTCTTAATATGTAGTCTCGTATAAATTTGTAGTGACATGATTTTAAGTATAAGAACAAGAAGCTTGCAACAATTTTCAGAGAAAATAGAAAACTAAAACTATTTTAAAATGATTATTCGAAATAAAACATATGATCATATTCACTGTATTTGCCATCTAGTGGAATAACTGTAAAATTAAGTCAGTAAAAAAGGTACATTAAGTTTAATTAAATTAAGTAAATCATCTTGTATACTAAAATTAAGGTTGGAAAATTGTCGTTTCAAAATGAAAATCGACAGGGGCAACAGTACCTATACTAAAATACACTCTGTATAGATAATTATGTCAATGTTAATAATACTGGATAGAGAATTGAATATCCTTTCAAATGAGCTAGCACACGCCCCTATTCCCTATTTAAAAATAAGGGGTGGGGGAAATGGAAGGGAGGGGGTTGACAAATGACAGATATGTATGTACCGTAAAAACTGTGTTCCCCTTAGATCAAAAGTCGGGCTTTTATATTTATATGTTAAGTTCAATATAAATTTCACATAACTGAACTATCACTGTATCCTCCATTTTGATTATTATTGTTCTCAACTAACGCTATTTTCAAAATTCTTGCTTTCCTATCCATCTTTAACGTAAATTATTAAAAAATATAAAACTATTTCTTTATTAACGCTAGTCTCCGATAAGGCTACCGTGATTTAATGCTGAGGTACTAAAATGTTATAAAATTAACAAACAGTACGAGCAAGAACAAAGAGTCCACATCCTTCTTATAACTACAAGTGACTGAAACAACGAAACAATAATAATTCTTACTGTGTTATACAGAAAAAGGCAGTAGAAACGATTAATCTCATATTTATCGACAACACTGTAAGGTCCTCACTTGATGAGCTGTAAGGAAATATACACGTAAAGTTGTCCTCACTTTGTGCGCATAACGAAAAAGTATATACAGTCTCACTTTAATAGCTGCGTGTAATGGCCTCACTTGGGTGGCAATATACTTGAACAATACGGGGCACATATACGTAATCTTTTTTGTGTATACTCGTCATTTTTTAATTGCTATTTACTTGTCAAGGTCACTATGAAGAGTTGAAACGATTATGTCTACGTTTTCTACCGGTCCTCACTAAGTGCGCGTAATGTCAGGACCTCACTTTGATATCTGTGCATAAATATATATATATATATATATATATATATATATATATATATAGTGGTTTGAATATATATATATATATATTACATATATAAATATATATATACAGTATGTCCCTGTAAGTTGTATCCATATGGAAAACTTTTTTATTATTAATTTTACGAAAAAAAGTTATTCTTTATAAAAAGCTCTGCATGGTCCAAAACCTAAGATTTAACCATCAAATATAAAATTTTTTGAATATTATACGAGGTATGTCAAAAAGTTTGAATTTCACTCAAGAGTAAAGTAGCTTTATTTTTCACAATATTGAAAATTGCTATTATGAAAAGTTGTTTGGAATTAAAAACTATATTCTAATATGCAATTACATCCTTCTAATTGAAAAAAAATTTTTTTGAAAAATTATGGATAACGATCATTATTTTTTCAGTTATTTCAATTCTGATAACTCTTTTATTATTAATTTTACGAAAAAAAGTGATTCTTAATAAAAAGTTCTGGATGGTCTAAAACTTAAAATACAACCACCTTATATCCAATTTTATCAATTTTATACGAGGTATGTCAAAAAAGATAAATTTAGATCAAAAGTAAAGTACCTTTATACTTCAGAATATTTCAATTAGAAGGATGTAATTACATACTTAAAAATAGTTTTTAATTCTAAATAACTTTTCATAATAACAATTTTTGATATTGTGAAAAATAAACGTATTTTACTCTTGAGCGAAATTCATATTTTTTGACATACCTCGTATAAAATTGATAAAATTTCACATAAGATGGTTGTATTTTAGATTTTATATTATGCAGAACGTTTTATTAAGAATCACTTTTTTTCGTAAAATTAATAATAAAAGAGTTATCTGAATTAAAATAACTGAAAATAATGTTAGTTAACCATAATTTTTCAAAAAAAAAATTTTCAATTAGAAGGATGTAATTGCATACTTGAATACAGTTTTTAATTCCAAACAACTTTTCATAATAGCAATTTTCAATATTGTGAAAAATAAAGCTACTTTACTCTTGAGTGAAATTCAAACTTTTTGACATACCTCGTATAATATTCAAAAAATTTGATATTTGATGGTTAAATCTTAGGTTTTGGACCATGCAGAGCTTTTTATAAAGAATAACTTTTTTTCGTAAAATTAATAATAAAAAAGTTTTCCATATGGATACAACTTACAGGGACATACTATATATATATATATATATATATATATATATATATATATATATATATATATATATATATATATATATATATATATATATATATATATATATATATATATATATGTATTATTATATATTTTTTATATGTTAATTTATTTTATTTATTTATTTATTTATTTTATTATTAATTATTTTATTTAATTTAATTATATTTTTATTATAGAATTATTTTTATTTATTATATTTTTTTTTTATTTTTTTTTTTAATTATATTTTTTAAAATATACTGATTTAATAATTGATTTTAATATTGATTTTGCCCGGCGCCATCTATTAATCACTTACCTTACTAGCTCAGTTATAATGTGAAAACTGCATGAAATCTCCTATCTGTGGAGGTGTGAGAAAAGGATTTCTGAAATATCAACTAAACAAACGACACAAAAATGAAGCTATGAAATGGTGGATAAATAACAAAAGACTGTCGAATATTGTACACAAATTTGGAAATATATTGAAAAATAAAGGCTTTGTTATGCAACATCAAAAATACAAGGTAATTATACAATAATATAGATCAGATCAATATGATATCAACTTGAAATATTTGCTGATCTATCTAACGCTAAATTATTTATTTTAGGTTATCTAGTCGAAAGTCTGAATAAAGAAATACGATGCAATGAATTTAACTATAAAAAAAAATAAGAGTATTTGACAAAAAATTAAGTCGAAGATAACCCAAAATTATCTTGAATATTCAAAATTTGTTATACTAAAGCTAGAAAATGAAAAAAAATTGACTTTCGATCATGATCAATTAAAAATATAAACTGTTCAGTACAACCTTTCACGATGTAATATGAAGATAAACCAAACTGCTATGAAGTCCCTTCGGATCCAAGAAGAAACCAACTCCTTCTCCTTCACTGGAACAATGTTCTAAATATGGTAGATACCCGCATCAGAATACTTTTTCACTTTTCTTATAAAGTTGAGGGTCATTTTTGAAAATTTTTTCTTCACCATAAAGATTATTTATACAGGTTAGTAGACTAAAAGTTTTTTAATTTAAAAATTTTTTACGATTTACCGAATTTTTCTCAAAAATTTGCGGAGCTACTTATAACAAGGTGTTGCCTGTTCAAAAGCCTGCAGAAGTCTCCTCAAAATGGATTCTTTTTGGCTTGGCGTCCCTTCACAGCCAATGGAAATTAATTATTAATAACAATCCTTGCTATGAAAATTTGAATTCACCAATCAAAAAATTCCAATAAATTTAACATTTCATCAAAATAATAATTTTGATGAAAATTTTGGAAATATGAACCCAAATTGTGATTCTATCCTAATCTTTGGGTATAATCTAATCTGGGATTTGAATAGATTAAACTTTCTAGTTCATTTTGATATAATTTCCTTCTTGCTAGGTGCCCTTATTAAAGTTCTATTAGGGTTCACTTCAACGTCCGACACTTCATTTTTAGTTTCTTTATCACTTACACTCACATATTAAAATTCAAATATTTACACAATTACTACATACAAAGGATTGAAATAACTTTCAATTTACACAAAATAAATCAGCAATTGAATATGCATAAGCCATTTCCTCAAAATATCATTCTTATACGTTAATTTGACCTATAGTTTCGACACTTGTCAAAGCTATGATTCTATTGAACTATTTTCCACATTTTTCTTTAAAATTTATACTAATACTATTAATATTGAACTAACTATTGTTCTCAAATTTTAGATTGATGTCTATTTCAACATAATTTCACAAATCTACACATGCAGCTAAGTGATGCAAGACGTATCACCTTAACGAAGTTCCTTTCGAAGTGACTTTTGGAAACATGGAACCTTTTGATGATTCTTACGAACAAATAAGGCTATTGTACGATACAAATAGAAGCAATTCTCTGGTAAAACTCAAAATTCAAATTATTATATGTTCTAGTTACTAATTTCTAATTTATATGTCATTGAAATATCATCTTTGATATAGGATTACCTATTTTGATTTCTTATGTAATTCTACCTTTATACACTTAAATAAAACCATCTTATAACTATTTAATTATTACTAAGTGCTCTCCTAACTTTAGTTCTTTTTATAATTCTCATTCTTCTCAACCTTCCAATCAACGATACCCCTCAAAAGTGGCAATAATAAAAAAAATTATCCATATACTTTGGGCTTTATTATAATTACTAAATTATCTATTATTTTAACTATTCTATGGTTTGAGTATCTTAAAAAATCATAATAACTATTTAAAATCATGACAATTGCCCTAAATGAAAAATTGATAATTTTTCTTAAGTAAAATTTAAATTTTTCATTTAAAATTTTAACTATTATATAAATTATATTTATTTAAAAAAAATTACTTATCCTATAAACTTTAATCTATCCTTGGTAATATTTATACAAATCGTTTATATTAAAAATGCCTCTAAATCCTCCTCCATCAATATATTCCAATTCATAGGAATTCTGTCCGTCATTATTTCGAATCCTATATGGACCTTCAAAAATTGACATAAGCTTCGCACACAAATTTTCCCTAAAGTTGGTTATTCTATGTGCTCTTAACAAAACTAAATCTCCTTGCTCAAAATTAACTTTCCTACCCTTCATTTTCTTAGACATTCTATTTAAATATTTTTCCCCACTGCGCTGTATATTTCTATTGGCTTGGTCCATAGCTTGTCTATACGTGACATCATTTTGTATAGTCCATGGTCTATCAGGTTGTTGTCCAGTCATCAGATAATAAGGAATTTGTTCAGTAACCGTATTTGGTAAGAAATTCATGTTGTTTTCAATAACTGTCAAATGTTGTGACCAATTTATATGTTCTTGTACATAGATTCTTAAAAATTTAATAATTTCTTGTATGTATCTTTCTGATGGATTTGATTGTGGATGTCTAATACTTGTAAATTGAAGTTGGATATTATTCTGTTGGCAAAATTGTTTAAATCTGTGGCTCTGAAAATAAGTTGCATTGTCTGCAATGCATGTTTTGGGTTTACTTACATTTTCAAAATAATTAAAAAATGCTGATTTTATTGACTCTACATTAGTTCTGCTGGTTGGATATAATTTAATAAATTTTGAAAAAATATCTACAATAATAAAAATATGCTTCTCATCTGTTTCTGTTGGTATTAAATCTGTTAAAAAATCTACAGCAACAATTTCCAATGGTTCCCTAGCTAAAATGTTTTTAGGTGTATTAAAGTTCACAATATTTCGATGTTTATTCCTTTGACATATGTCACACTGCTTAGTAATGTTTTTAATTATTGTTTTGTCATGTTTACTTATATAATTTTCTCTGAACATTAACCAAATTTTCCTACTACCTGCATGCCCATTATTGACATGTAGATTCAACAAAATCTCCTGTGCCAAATCTTGTGATACAACATAACATTCCTGTTGTTTTACTCTCTTGATGTAAAAGTCATTTATTATTATAGTTCGTCGTTTGTCACTTTCCCTCAAAGTCAATTGATCCTGTCTAATGGTATCGAGTGAAAACAATCCTTCCATTTCATTCATAAGGTTTATTCCAATATATACCTTGTTTTCACTGACATTTCTGATTTCATTGTCTCTTGACAATGCATCGGCTACTATATTAAGTTTACCTGATATATATTTTATTTTGAAATCATATTCTTGGAGTAACAAAGCTCCCCTATGTATGCGATTGTTCAATAAACGATTATTCATAACATTAATCAATGATAAATGATCTGTTTCTATAAAGAATTTACCACCTAATAAATAAAATCTTAACTTATTAACACAAAATACAATACTAGCAAATTCCAATTCCCCAACACTATATCCTTGCTCATATGATCTAGTTAAACGAGATACAAAACTGATAGGTACTTCTATCTCATTCTGGCATTGCAATAATACTCCTGATAACTTATGCATAGATGCATCTGTTCGTAAAATAAATGGCAAGCTATAATCAGGATGATATATCTTCAAATTTTGACAAAACTGATTTTTAATATTTTCAAACGCTAATTGTTGCTCTTTACCCCAATACCATTTCACTCCCTTCTTGAGTAAATGATTTAAAGGAACTATCTTTTGGCTCAAATCAGGCACAAGCCTTTTAAAATAGTTGATCAAACCAAGAAAACCACGCAAATTTTTAATATTTTTAGGAGTAGGGTACTCCTTTATTCTTTCTACTCTCTCCTCATCCATTGAAACTCCCAAATTATCTATTTTATATCCCAAAAATGTAACACTATCTTGAAAAAATTGGCATTTCTTTATATTTATTTTAAGACCCGCTAAATCTAATTCTCTTAATAATATTTCAATATGTTTTAGGTGTGAAAATTCGTCTTTTGAAAGTATAAGGATATCGTCTATATAATGAAGAATAAAATCATCATATTTATCTAAAATATTATGAAGAGCACGAACTAAAGCACTACATGAACTTTGCAAACCATAAGGCACAACACAAAATCTGTACAGAACACCATCTATCATGAAAGCTGTATAATCTCTGGATTCATGGGCTAAAGGAATTAACCAAAAACTATGTCTCAAATCTACTTTGCTATAATATTTTGCCCCCGTTATTCTCCCGAAAATAGTTTCCGTTGTAGCAGGTGCTTCGTATTGCGGTATGGTGTGATTATTTAAATTTCTTGCATCTAGACAAAGTCTTAATTCTCCACTGCTCTTTTTGACTACAACAATTGGATTTATTATTCTTGAATTACATTTTTCTATTATTCCATTTTCTAACATCTTTTCTACTTCTCTATTTACCTCACTTCGGTATCTATATGGTATCGGATATGTTTTCGGTCTAAAATCTTGTATATTTCTAACTTCTATTTTGTGAACATAATCACTAGCAAATCTATTTTCTTTATTTATGAGTCCTTCATACTTTAATAATATTTTCTTCACTTCTCCTATCCACTCTTTCTTACATATTACTTCCTCCTCCATTATATCCATACTACTTTTACACACCTCATCATCAACATCTTCATATAATACATTATTAATATCTATATAATCATTATTTATCAATTCATTGCCCTTTTCTGGACTTAATTCATTAAATATTTCATTATCCTCCATATACATTCTCCTCATATTCATCAATTCCTTGCCCTTTTCTGGACATAATTCTTCCTCAAATTTCACATACTCCTCCTCTACTTGTACCAAACCTTTCTCATAATTGATTACCATACCCATTTTGTCTAACATATCCGATCCAATCATAATATCATATTTCATCTTATCAATGACAATCAGTTGTAGAATATAATCTTTTTTAATTAATTTAATATGACCAACAATACTTTTATTAACATGTGTAATCGTTTTATTATTTGCACCTACGAAACTTAACTTAGGAATTTTAAAACATGAATCTTCTAAATTCAAATTTTTAATGACATCTTCACTAATTAAGGAAATCTCCGACCCTGTATCCAATAAAACTTTAAAATATTTACCACAAAATTGAACTTTAATAAAAATTAATCCCCTGAACTTTTTCGATACAACATTAGCTCCCATGTCCAAAAATTCCCTATGATGCTCGTACAATTTGGTTGCTATATTGCCTAGCAGGTGCGATCTACAAAATTCTGTTCAAATGACTCCATTTGAACACCTGATGACGTTGATGGTTGATCAGAAATTTCACCATCCATGACTATATTATTTACACTAAATTGTGCCCTATTATCACTATTTCTACTATTTTGGTTGGAAGGCTGATTCGAACTCGAATTACCCATATCTCGTCTTGGTGATCGTCTGCTATCACCATTATTATTGTAAAAATTATTATTACCATTAGAGTTGTTTCTATCACCATTATTTCTATAATTATTATCTCTGTAATTATTATATCCCCTATTATTATTATTATTTTGGTTATAATTATTATAACCTCCACGTCCATTGTTATTTCTATTATTATTATAATTATAATTTGATCTATTATTTTGACTTCTGTTTTGATTGTTATAGTTATTGTTATTATTATTGTTATTTTTATTATTCCAAGTTTGATTATTGTTATTATTATTATCATATCTGTTGTCATTGTAATTATTACTATCAATAAAATTTTGAAAATTGCCATTATTATTATTTCTGCTTCTATAACTTTGAAAAGCTTTTTCCTTTTCAATAAGAAAATTGCAGAGCATGTTGAAGTCGGTAAAATGGAAATTTAGTCGGATATTCTCTATCTGACTTTCAAAATGGACTATTATGTGGTTCACCAGTTCCTTCTCTGTGAGTTTTCCATCCAGATACTGGGCAGCACTATATAATCTCATAGCATACAGATGCATGCTTGTTCTAGAGTTGGAGTTATATCTTCCTCCAAACAATTCTGCTCTCACAACTTGTTGTCTGGACTGTCCCCAGAAAAATTCCAAAAACTTCACTTTAAAACCATCAAAATCTTGGATCTCATTCTCCACATTCGTATACCAAATCAACGCTTCACCCTTCAGCTGATTTCTAATGACTTCACGAAATTCGTCGAAGTCATTGTATTGCAAATATTTGGTTGTGAGTATACGAATAAATGGTACTGGATGTTGAGATTTATAGTCCCCATTAAAATAAATTCTGTTCTCCGATGTTTCTATAGTATGGACTATTGTTCCTTTTGTTGTATTCCTAATCTTCTTCTCCATCTTTTCTATCTCTTGTTTAACTTCTTTTACTTCAAACTTTAATTTATTCTCCAATTGATCCTCCTTTTCCTTGGATGTTTTCTGATCTTTCTTGATTTGATTTATGTTTTCATCTACCATGATGAATCTTCTGTTCGTCCACTCTGCTTCCTTTTCTATATCTTCTTCTATTATATTTATTCTTTCTTTATGCTGTTGTATTTGTGTTTTAATCTCTTGATTTTCAACAGTCAATTTAGTTTCTAAATTTTCATGTTTACTCATGATCTCTCCGTACAACATTTTCACTTCTCCAATACTCTTATTTATTCTCTGTTCCATTTGTTCTTCTATTCTTTTAATGTTCTCTTCAAGTTTCTTTTCCAAACTCTGACTATTTTCTTCTGCTTTTCTGTTATTTTCTTCTAACTTGTCTTCCATCTTTTGACTATTTTCTTCTAATTTTTCTTCTACCCTTTGACTATTTTCTTCTAATTTTTGTTCTATTGATTTACTATTTCCCTCTAATTTAGTTCCCATCTTCTTGTTGTTTTCATCTAAGTGAATTAATTTTCTTTCTATTTTATTATTATTTTCTTCTATCTTTGTCAATATTAATTCCATGAATCTTTCAAGCTCGGATTTTTCTTCTTTCTGTTCCTCTCCTTCCTGTGTCGTCTTCGAAACAGATCTACGTCCATCTGCCATTTTGTATAATATCTCAGACTCAAAATTTTAATATTGATTATTTGATATGTGACTATTTTGCCCTATATTTATCTTATCGTCCCACGTTGGTTGAGCCAATTATTATATATTTTTTATATTAGTTTTATTTTATTTTATTTATTTATTTATTTTATTATTAATTATTTTATTTAATTTAATTATATTTTTATTATAGAATTATTTTTATTTATTATATTTTTTTTTTTATTTTTTTTTTAATTATATTTTTTAAAATATACTGATTTAATAATTGATTTTAATATTGATTTTGCCCGGCGCCATCTATTAATCACTTACCTTACTAGCTCAGTTATAATGTGAAAACTGCATGAAATCTCCTATCTGTGGAGGTGTGAGAAAAAGATTTCTGAAATATCAACTAAACAAACGACACAAAAATGAAGCTATGAAATGGTGGATAAATAGCAAAAGACTGTCGAATATTGTACACAAATTTGGAAATATATTGAAAAATAAAGGCTTTGTTATGCAACATCAAAAATACAAGGTAATTATACAATAATATAGATCAGATCAATATGATATCAACTTGAAATATTTGCTGATCTATCTAACGCTAAATTATTTATTTTAGGTTATCTAGTCGAAAGTCTGAATAAAGAAATACGATGCAATGAATTTAACTATAAAAAAAATAAGAGTATTTGACAAAAAATTAAGTCGAAGATAACCCAAAATTATCTTGAATATTCAAAATTTGTTATACTAAAGCTAGAAAATGAAAAAAAATTGACTTTCGATCATGATCAATTAAAAATATAAACTGTTCAGTACAACCTTTCACGATGTAATATGAAGATAAACCAAACTGCTATGAAGTCCCTTCGGATCCAAGAAGAAACCAACTCCTTCTCCTTCACTGGAACAATGTTCTAAATATGGTAGATACCCGCATCAGAATACTTTTTCACTTTTCTTATAAAGTTGAGGGTCATTTTTGAAAATTTTTTCTTCACCATGAAGATTATTTATACAGGTTAGTAGACTAAAAGTTTTTTAATTTAAAAATTTTTTACGATTTACCGCATTTTTCTCAAAAATTTGCGGAGCTACTTATAACAAGGTGTTGCCTGTTCAAAAGCCTGCAGAAGTCTCCTCAAAATGGATTCTTTTTGGCTTGGCGTCCCTTCACAGCCAATGGAAATTAATTATTAATAACAATCCTTGCTATGAAAATTTGAATTCACCAATCAAAAAATTCCAAAATTTGACATTTCATCAAAATAATAATTTTGATGAAAATTTTGGAAATATGAACCCAAATTGTGATTCTATCCTAATCTTTGGGTATAATCTAATCTGGGATTTGAATAGATTAAACTTTCTAGTTCATTTTGATATAATTTCCTTCTTGCTAGGTGCCCTTATTAAAGTTCTATTAGGGTTCACTTCAACGTCCGACACTTCATTTTTAGTTTCTTTATCACTTACACTCACATATTAAAATTCAAATATTTACACAATTACTACATACAAAGGATTGAAATAACTTTCAATTTACACAAAATAAATCAGCAATTGAATATGCATAAGCCATTTCCTCAAAATATCATTCTTATACGTTAATTTGACCTATAGTTTCGACACTTGTCAAAGCTATGATTCTATTGAACTATTTTCCACATTTTTCTTTAAAATTTATACTAATACTAGAGGAAAGGATGCAAATATGGGCTACCCATTTTGTTTTTCTTTGTAAAAAAAGAATAAAGATTCTGTTTTATTTCCAAAGGTATGTAAAAATACCTACATTTAGTTATTTATAACCTGCCCAAAGTCCAAATTGATTAAAAAATATACAAGTGTTTTAAATGTACAAATAATGAAAAATTGTACTTTTGCGCCGTTTGAATAATGATCCTAAATATGGGCTACCCCGAAAAATGTGTCTTAAATTTGTGTGAAGTGAGATAAATGCGTGACAAATATATTTTAATATCTAAAATACAAAAAATACATCAAATAACCCATATGCTAAAACTATTTGCAAACGTCACACACATATTCTTCTTTTTCGGCCCCAGCGCACTGGTTATGTGCCCACAAATGGCACAGAAGCAATTGACCCATATTTCACCAATATTATACTCTGAAAAAAGGGCTTCGCAAAACATACACGTTACGTCAGCTGCGTCTTGTGGAGGCTGTGTAGAAGGAAACTCATTTTAATCACTCTCATCATATGCAGGCACATATTCCTCCTCATCCTCGCTACTAGAACCCGATTTCTTTTTTTGGTTCTTTGTGACTTTGTTAACCTGCTTACGTTTTCCTTTTTTATTTCTTTTTCTTTTCTTTTTCTTTGCCTTTTCCTACTTCGTTTTGCCTACATTGCTACATTGTTCTAAATATGGGCCACTAGCCCATAATGAAAACAGAGACATAGCCCATATTGTAAACACGCTTGCTTTGCACAACAAAAGAAGTTATGTCTAAAAGCAGACAATTTGAAGAAAACTCATTAGCATATATCAAAGACTAATAATAGAGCTTCAACGTGACACAGACGTTTTTTTGAAATTCGTGTTTATTTGTAAATACTGGAATTTATCAACTTACCCGAAAAAGTTTTGACACTCGCACCAACCGACAAACAATTATTATAAACTGGGAAATATCTACCACAGTGGCGACATCGCTACGGTGATAGTTTAACTTCGTCAAATACCTTTTGCAATAGTCAAAATGTAGAGATCTGCAACGAATAGCTGTGAAACCCACCTAGCCCATATTACAAGACCAGCCCATATTTGCAGCCTTTCCTCTATTAATATTGAACTAACTATTGTTCTCAAATTTTAGATTGATGTCTATTTCAACATAATATCACAAATCTACACATGCAGCTAAGTGATGCAAGACGTATCACCTTAACGAAGTTCCTTTCGAAGTGACTTTTGGAAACATGGAACCTTTTGATGATTCTTACGAACAAATAAGGCTATTGTATGATACAAATAGAAGTAATTCTCTGGTAAAACTCAAAATCCAAATTATTATATGTTCTAGTTACTAATTTCTAATTTATATGTCATTGAAATATCATCTTTGATATAGGATTACCTATTTTGATTTCTTATGTAATTCTACCTTTATACACTTAAATAAAACCATCTTATAACTATTTAATTATTACTAAGTGCTCTCCTAACTTTAGTTCTTTTTATAATTCTCATTCTTCTCAACCTTCCAATCAACGATACCCCTCAAAAGTGGCAATAATAAAAAAAATTATCCATATACTTTGGGCTTTATTATAATTACTAAATTATCTATTATTTTAACTATTCTATGGTTTGAGTATCTTAAAAAATCATAATAACTATTTAAAATCATGACAATACATATATATATATATATATATATATATATATATATATATATATATATATATATATATATATATATATATATATATATATATATATATATATATATATATACAGAACTGGATTCGAAATCCGATGTATTTATCGACCGTGCAAGTATATTCTATAACACTATAAAACAGTGTTGAAATTATCGGGAAATGCGGTCTGTGGCTTAGATTGAAACTACATTTAATTCTGTTGAATTCGATATTTCGATGAGTATTTATTAATTTTTCATCTTCATCAGGAACAAACTACAAAATTAACTAACAGTTAGGTACAAACATAATATTACAATGATATAACTTACGAATTGTTGTAGGTATGTTATATAAAGCAATTTAACTTAAAGCTATGCATGTCGTTTCACGAGAACGTCGAGGGCGGCACTGAATCAGGTATCTTTTCTCACATGTGTTAAGGGCCAAAAGTTCCAATATCGAGCCATCTGTTTAATATTCTGCTATTTTTAGAATTTTAAAACATTGCAGTAAATTTCGCTTAATCTACTTGTGTCTGATTTGTAATTAATTGAACGTTTATTACTGTTTATGTGGTACATCTCGAGGAACAATCTTTTCTTATAATTGCTTTCTGAATCTAGGATCTTGATATCTGACAAATTAAATTGGTGTCCTGTTGTTATGGAATGGTGTGCTGCTGCACAAGTATTTTTGTGTGTTTTGCAATCACTTTTGTGCTGCGTTATTCTTTGTTTCAACCATTGCGATGTTTGTCCTATATACTGCCCATCACATTCGAGACAAGAAAGTTGATAGATGATATGACTCTGATTTAGAAGCGGTGTCTGGTCTTTAAGCTTCGAGAATAAGCTATAGTTGGATATGCTATTGTATTTCGCTATTTTGATTTTCGGAATTCCGTTCAGCAGCTTGATTATATTGTTGGTTAAGCCATTTATGAAGGGCAACTTTTTGTAAATCACGGGATCTGATGGTCTGTTGTCACGTTGCCCGTCGTATAAGTCTGAGTTATATATCAGTTGCTTAAGAATTTTACTTGGATAGCCGTTGTTCAAGAATATGTTATAGAGTATTTTTAAATTCTTTTGTGTGAACAGGTCATTGCTGATGTGTAAAATTCTGTTTTTCATCGCCACAACAGTGTTGTGTTTTTGGCTTTTAGAGTGCTGAGAGAAATAATTTATATATCTTCCAGAGTCAGTTGGTTTCTGATACCAATCCAAAATTATCTTGTTCTCTGTGGTTCTTATCACCTTAGTGTCTAAAAAGGGCACACTTTGTTCTTTCTCCTCCTCAACGGTAAATTGTAGGTGTTTGTTAAATCCATTGAAGAGGTCCAGTGTAGTTTGAATAGAGTCCTCGGGGATCGCACTTATCACATCATCCACATATTTGTATATAAACAGTAATAAACGTTCAATTAATTACAAATCAGACACAAGTAGATTAAGCGAAATTTACTGCAATGTTTTAAAATTCTAAAAATAGCAGAATATTAAACTGATGGCTCGATTTTGGAACTTTTGGCCCTTAACACATGTGAGAAAAGATACCTGATTCAGTGCCGCCCTCGACGTTCTCGTGAAACGACATGCATAGCTTTAAGTTAAATTGCTTTATATAACATACCTACAACAATTCGTAAGTTATATCATTGTAATATTATGTTTGTACCTAACTGTTAGTTAATTTTGTAGTTTGTTCCTGATGAAGATGAAAAATTAATAAATACTCATCGAAATATCGAATTCAACAGAATTAAATGTAGTTTCAATCTAAGCCACAGACCGCATTTCCCGATAATTTCAACACTGTTTTATAGTGTTATAGAATATATATATATATATATATATATATATATATATATATATATATATATATACAGTAGGCTCCCGATTATCCGAGGTAACTGGGACCGTGACTACCTCGGATACGGAAAAACTCGGTTAAAACTGAGATTGGTTATATTGATAGAAACACACATAAATAATCATAACTGTGGATATTTTAATGACAAAGCTAATGTAGTACTGTCTATAGGTAAAAGCAATTACTTTATGAATATTACTGTTTAAAAAAGTCTTTGATTTTGCATAGGCTTCATTCCTCTTTTTGATTTTGAGGCGGCGATGTTCCGCCAAGGTTGAAAGTTGTAACTCACCAGTTATGACTTTTGTCTCGGTTAACCGAGGGGCTCGGATCACCGAGACTCGGATAATCGCGAGTCTACTGTATATATAAATAAGCAAAATCATTGGCTAGTACTCGTAAAGTGAATGTGAATTTAGTTGGAAATATATAAAATGATGAAGGGTCATCATTCCATACATTTCTGTGCAACTATATACACCGGTGTTTCGGCCTATTTGGGCTTCGTCAGTATAGTGTAGCAAGTTAAAAAAAGTTGTTTGTTAACTTGTAAAAGGATTACTACAGGAGCAAGGCTACCATTTTTGGTCAGATTGTTAGAAGACCCGCAGTCGCAAGGCCACAACTAACATTGCCAAGGAGGTAAGGCTACCTGAGGAAATGAAAAGCCATAAAATTATTAAATAAAATGATGTTGGATAATCGAGTACCAATATAAAAATAAATAAGCAAAATCCTTGGCTAATACTCGTAAAGTGAATGTGAATTTAGTTGGAAATATATAAAATGATGAAGGGTCATCATTCCATACATTTCTGTGCAACTATATAGGGTGAGGCAGATAAAGGGCCTATTAGAAATATCTCGAGAACTAAAGGTAAGAGAATCATGAAAATTGAAAGACAGGGGTTTTGAGGTATGAACTATTTAATGAAAATATTTTGGGCTGTTTACTACTTCCGGTTATACCGGAAGTTGATAGTAACTTCGGTTTTTCAAATAGGACACCCTGTATATTTTTACATTTTTGGATTCTGATTGATGTCTTCTTTCTTAAAATATGAGGTTTTGTAATATTATATAGGGTAGTTTAAAAGATAATCACGGTCTTTTATAAATTTTGTAGCAAACTTCACACCCTGTAGAATTGTACTGATTTGATATCAAAAACTCCATTTATGTATAGTGATTTTTCATATAGTCTATTATTATTAAAAATTATGAATATAGCGAAATGTTTAATTTTAGTATACAGGGTTGGTCGAAACTCGGAATGAGTATTATCTGAGTTTTCTTAAATGGAACACCCTGTATTTTAGTATTGAAATGAAGTGATATTTTATAGTCCTTTTTTATTTCTTAGGCATTCCCTATACCTAACTGCTTTAATTTGTAAGGTATTCGTAGTTCTTTAAGCCAAACATTAATTTCAACAAAAATTACGTGAAATTTTATTAGGTTTGCCGTGAAAATATTCAATCATAAATATTTTTTTGAAAATAAGTACATGTTAATCTAGAATAATCCTTAATTTATTAATATTGGATGAGATACCAAAATGCCTACGTTGTTAAGATTGTTGGTGCATAAAATATTAATAAAAACAAACCATATTCTACCCAGTTGGCTATGGCTTGGACACTAAACTTGATTAAAGATTAGACATTATGTATATTATTTTTATAGTTCCAGTTGCTTTGTTACCATTACTAATATAAATTTTTGTAATGGGGAACTGATTAGTAAAGTTTTTGTTCTAGGAGAGTAAGTATAACAAAAATGTACTACTAGCAGTAAGAATTTATCATCTGCAACTCCCTGATAGACGACAGCCAAGAAGAATACTTTTCAAAGTTTAGAAGAGAAACTTTTCAAAGTTTACTAGAGTAGTTTCGACGTACTAGACACGTAGATTACGAGAACGTTCATACTAATATGCAGATTCTCAGTGACACTAACATTTAATTCATTTTAATCATTTAAAATAATTTTTCTTCGATCAGATTTCTCGTAATCTAAATTTCCAGTTCGTTGAAACCGCTCTAGTAAATTTTGAAAAGTTTCTCTTTGTGGTTGTCATCTATCATGGAATTGCTGATGATAAACTCTTATTGCTAGTAGCACATTTTTATTTGTTATACTCTCCTAGAACAAAAAAACATCTGAATCAGTTCCTCATTAGAAAAATTTATATTAACAATGGTAGCAAACAACTGGAACTTCAAAAATGGTAGAATGTTTATGCCTTAAGCAAAGCATATTTAGTGTCAGTCATAGCCAACTAGATAGAATATTGTGTTTTTGTTAATATTAAACACACCAACAATCTTAACAATCTTAACAGTATTAATAAATTAAGAGTCAGCCGCGATTAATATATGTTTATTTTAGAAAAATTATTTGTGATTGAATATTTTTACGCCAAACCTAATAAAATTTCACGTAATTTTTGTTGCAATTATTGTTAGGCTTAAAGAACTACGAATAACTTACAAATTAAAGCAGTTAGGTATAGGGAATGCTTAAGAAATAAAAAAGTACTATCAAATATCATTTTACTACAATACTAAAATACAGGGTGTTCCATTTAAGAAAACTCAGATAATACTCATTCCGAGTTTCGACCAACCCTGTATACTAAAATTAAACATTTCGCTATATTAATAATTTTTAATAATAATAGACTATACTAAAAATCACTTTAACATAAATGACGTTTTTGATATCAAATCAGTACAATTCTACAGGGTGTGAAGTTTGCTACAAAACTTATAAAAAAACCGTAATTATCTTTTAAACTACCTGTATAATATTATAAAACCTATATTTTAAGAAAGAAGACATCGAGCAGAATCCAAAAATGTAAAAATATACAGGGTGTCCTGTTTGAAAAAACGAAGTTACGATCAACTTCCGGTATAACCGGAAGTAGTAAAGAGACCAAAATATTTTCATTAAATAGTTCATACCTCAAAACCCCTGTATTCCAATTTTCATAATTCTCTTACCTTTAGTTCTCGAGATATTTCTAATAGGCCCTTTATCTGCCTCACCCTTTATACACCGGTGTTTCGGCCTATTTGGGCTTCGTCAGCATAGTGTAGCAAGTTAAAAAAGTTGTTTGTTAACTTGTAAAAGGATTACTACAGGAGCAAGGCTACCATTTTTGGTCAGATTGTTAGAAGACCCGCAGTCGCAAGGCCACAACTAACATTGCCAAGGAGGTAAGGCTACCTGAGGAAATGAAAAGCCATAACATTTTTAAATAAAATGATGTTGGATAATCGAGTACAAATATAAAAAATAAATAAGCAAAATCATTGGCTAATACTCGTAAAGTGAATGTGAATTTAGTTGGAAATATTTAAAATAATGAAGGGTCGTCATTCCATACATTTCTGTGCAACTATATACACCGGTGTTTCGGCCTATTTGGGCTTCGTCAGTATAGTGTAGCAAGTTAAAAAAGTTGTTTGTTTGATTATCCAACATCATTTTATTTAATAATATTATGGCTTTTCATTTCCTCAGGTAGCCTTACCTCCTTGGCAATGTTAGTTGTGGCCTTGCGACTGCGGGTCTTCTAACAATCTGACCAAAAATGGTAGCCTTGCTCCTGTAGTAATCCTTTTACAAGTTAACAAACAACTTTTTTAACTTGCTACACTATCCTGACGAAGCCCAAATAGGCCGAAACACCGGTGTATATAGTTGCACAGAAATGTATGGAATGATGACCCTTCATCATTTTATATATTTCCAACTAAATTCACATTCACTTTACGAGTATTAGCCAATGATTTTGCTTATTTATTTTTATATTTGTACTCGATTATCCAACATCATTTTATTTAATAATGTTTTACAGAAATATTTGTTAATACGTAGTACCTACCAAATTCAGTAAATAGCCAATTAGACGCACGAAAATATTGGCGAGATTACATGTGAATACATTTGAATCCGTTGCAGGGTTGCACGTCATTATATTCCGTTACCACTTCTAGTTCTGGTAACGAAAGATGATTCTCGCTATCGGTCGAGACTGAAAATTTTGAAGGAATGACGGCTCCAGAGACGGCGCGGGCACGCTGTGTATATCAGTATTGTCACCATTTTACAATATGGTAACGTTAGTTTAGTAGCTATTCGTGCATTTGAATTTGAACATGGGAGAATGTTGCTGCGTAATCGATCAACTACTTGAAAAGTCATTATCCTTGTATATTTTTTTATATATAATTTTGAAGAAAAAAATGAAATTATTGAAAATAGAAGATTTAAAATATATAAACACTAGTTTTCAAAATATGTTCTGTTCCCTACTTGTTTATTTTTGATGTTAATTTTATTGTAGAATAATCTGTTTAGTTTGTTTATTATTTATTGTTATACCTATTACATGCATATAATACATGTATACATAATTACAAAAACTTATATTTGGGAGGTTCAAAATAATTGTTATCTACTTTTTATGTTATATTATGTATAAGTTTTTAGTTTGTGAAAACTGTCATTATAGACAGCAGTGCGTGAAGGGTTTAAAGTGTGCGTGAAGTAACAATGTATTTTAAATGAAATTTACTTTTTCGCACACTTTCAATGAGTTTTTTGGCACACTTTCATATAATCAAGTATCCTTAACTTTCGCGTTGTCATATTTATGACAATATGAGCAATGACTTACAATGGGGTAGCCGAACGTCCCGAAAAAACGATATTTTCCCGTTTTTTAACGATTTGTCCCGGTGTCCCGAAAAAGTCTCTCGGGACGCCTAAATGTCTCGTATTTTTTCTTCAATTTCAATTGTTTCTTCAATTTCGGCATTTGTTTTAATTATTATTTCTCCCCCTCTTATTACATTGTGGTCCAGTATTGTTCTCATTATTGTTCGTTCAAATTTCGGAATGCTATGTTCCTCTTTCTTATTAATCGTCGTTGTTTCCATCCCATATGTATCAACAGGTCTTATTAAGGTATTATATTATTTCATATTATATACTTGTCTTGTTTCTCAACAGATTTCTAATCATTCCATATGTTTTTCTGCCTTTCAGAATTCTTTCTTCTGTTCTCTCTTTTCCGGTTTTCCATATTGTTACTCCCAAGTAGCTAAAGGTGGATACAAGTTTGTCCTCCTTTTAATAGTGTCGGGGAGACAGAGTCACCTTATTTCACTCATTTATTTACATTTATCTCCTTAGAAGTTGTTCGTTGAAACTGATCCTTGCTTTGGTGTTCTTTAGGCTTACTGTTAGCATAATTTGTCTTAATATTTCTGGGATTCCAACATTCTCTATCTCCTCCACCATTTTCGTCCGATTGATTATATGAAAAGCGCTTTTAAAATCTATGAATATTCGGGAATTTCTCTGTTGTATTCTCTAGATTTTTGAATTATTTGTTTCACTGTATGTGTGAAATTGTGAAATTAATCATCGACCTCCTTGGTCTGAATCCATTCTGGTATTCTCCTAATATTCGTTCAGCGCATTATTTAAGTCTCATGTTTAGTATGTTTGCTAGAATGTTATATGTGGTGTTTAATAAAGTTATTGCTCTTTAATTCTGGCACTCCTCCCGATCTCCTTTTTTTTTCATATATTATAGGTACTATAATACCTGTGTTCCAATCGTCTGGTAGTCAGTTTTGTCCATAATTTGTTGTATTAGTTGGTTTATTTTTTTATGTAATTCTCTTCCTCCGTATTTTTTTAATTCCACTACTTTTTCATCTTCTCCTGCTGCTTTTCCGTTTCCTATGTTTTTAATATTTGTTTTTGTACTTATTTTGCTGTGAAAATCTCGACTTCGTCGTTATCTTCTACGGTTTTATTTCTTCATCGCAGTGTGCTTCCTTCTTCATAGTGAATAGCATTTTTTCGTAATATTCTTCCCATATTTTGCTGATCTGTTTCTCTTCAAATACGGTTCCTCCTTTCTGGTTTTTTAGTCCTCTTGTTTTGCTTGATTTAATGCTGGGCTTATTTTTTGTTGCTCTGACTTTTTTGTAAAATTGCTTTATTTACAGTTCAGTTAACAACTGTTTTGTTCTGACGAATTGTTAATCCATGATATTCTGGCTGAGTTTTTTTCTTTGTTTCCCAGTCTTGATCGTACGTAAATTACATATTCAAAGGTAAATTGAAAAGGATTTTTAGGTCCCAAATTAGCTAAAAGACCATGTTTCATCCTGCCTATTTGGATATCGCCCCAAACCCTCCTTGGCAGTGGCGTACCCGGAGAGGGAACTTGGGGGTTAAACCCCCTTTCCCCCAGGGCATATGAAAAATATATAAAAAAAGTAGGAAAATGTAACTTATCTTTCACAAACAAAACAAAAAAATATGCTTAGTTTATGATCTGGTCACCCTAACTTACAACAAAATTTTTGACAGTTTTGTGGTTTGAAAGTAGTTAGGATTTTTAAATGTCAAAGTTCTAAAAATTGTAGAATAGAAATGAATTCCAGTGACGAAGAGTTACAGTTTTTTATTTGTTTATCGTAGATAAAATATTGTATGAAACAGTTCGTGAAGTATGTTTTTTGCGAACTTACGCGATGTATAGCACTCGCTCCGTTGTCGCTCGTGCTCTAAATATCGCGTGCGTTCGCAAAAAACAAACTTCACGAACTGTTTCATAAATAACTATTTTTCAATAAGATTTTTTTACATCTAGTTTTGGTAACACTTTAGAAAAAGTCACGCTTCGCCACTGACTGCAAATATATTTAAAAATTTAATTTTTGACCTTGTTTATCTCTCTAACCTATCACTGGTATGTGCTTTACAATTTGGTTTTAGTTTCGTTATTATCGGCGTTCTGGGAAGATCGTAATTTACATTTTATTATTTGTTGTTTCCGGTGGTGGACAATATACGCCACGAATATATTAATATAAGTAGTAATATAAGTACATATTTAAATTGTGTTTTAGTCATTATGGCACAAAATATATTTTTCTTTATAAACAATACTTTTTCTCCTGTAAAAAATCACATTAACAAAAATTATTAGTAATTTTATTTATCATGAAATCCAGTTATTCCATGATTTCAGTTATAAATCCCAATTGGCTTACTGAGAAGGAACTCCAAGTATTCACTGATGCCGAATAAGGTTTATACAAACAACTAAGTGTATTTTTTCAAAAAAAAAAACAAATCCGCTGTTTTTAAGTGTATTTTCTTGTGGCATATAAAGTACGCCACGCGTGTAGTTATGTTATAACTTGATGCGCGGGTAGTTAAAGGTAAATATAAATACAGTATGGTGCAAATGTTTGGAATAAATTCGTTATTTCGTAAACCTGCGACTTTTAGGAAACATCCCGAATGATGACGTAGTCAATGATTTTTTTAAATGAGACTAGGGTCGCGTGATGTCTCATTTGAAAGGTTATTCAATTCTGTATTTAGTAATATAAATATTAACATAATTATTTGTACAGAGTATCCAAAAAATATTTTTTAAATTAAATAAATTGACAAAAAAAGAAGGATGTATGTAGTTTATTTTATTCAAAATACATTTTACTGCTGTCAAAAAATGTTCAAACTTCCAAGAGGTAAGTGGTTGGCTAGAGCTGGGTTAAACATTGAATTTAAACGAAAAACAATGTTTATTTATTAAATAAACATTTTTTTTCTATTGTGACAACAGTAAAATATATTTTGAATTAAATAAATTATATACATTCTTGTTTTAGTCAATTTTTTTTGTCAAGTAGAGTCAATTAATTTAATTTAAAAAAAAATTGGACACCCAATATAAGCAATTATATTAGTATTTACATTACTGAATACAAAATTCAGTAACCTTTAAAATGAGCTATCATACGACCCGTACTCTCATTTTAAAAATCATCGATTACGATCATAGGGAGGTCATCACTCGTATGATATATATTATGTATTAAAGTGTGTAAAAGTAGTATTTTATTTCCTTAGTTAAGCGCTTTTTAGACAAAATTGTTATCATCGAAGCTAATGGTCAATATAAAAATAAGTATTACTGTATAACAAATATTAGACCTTAATAATTGAAAAATAAAAATTTATTATTTAATTTCTATTGCGCCGCCTATGTTTTACAGAAGAAGCCGACACTTGGTGTCAAATTTTGTTTTTATAATTGTCCAACTGACAACTGACATCGTAAGAACTATAAAATACCTTGGAATTACATTGTCAAGTTACGGAGAACGGAGACCTGGACAAAGAAGTGAGAAATCAAGTACAAAAAGCAAATAGACTGGCAGAATGCCTTAATAATACTATATGGCGAAACCGACATATTAACACTGAGATGAAGTCAAGAATTTATAAAGCCAGTGTAACAGAAAATAATGACATATGCGTCAGAAACAAGACCCGATACAGCCACAACACAAAGACTACTGGAAACGGCAGAGATGAGAGTACTGAGAAGAATTACAGGAAATACACTGAGAGATCGAAAGAGGAGTGAAGATATCAGAAGATAATTTAACGTACAGTGTATAAACGAATGGACACTAAATAGAAAAAGAGAATGGAACAACCACATAACCAGAATGGGGGAGACACATGTCAAAATAGCAAGAGGTAAATCACCAATCGCTAAAAGAAGTATCGACCGACCGCGCAAAAGATGGAGTGACAACCTTCCATAGAGGTATCAATCCGCCTATGAACAAGCAGAATTGCTTATAAAGAGGAAGAAGAAGAAGAAGAAGAAGAAGTAGCTTAGTAAAGGGCTTGGTTAAAGCCATGGATATAAACTCTCAGGCTGGTCGTCCATTGGAAGCATAGTTTCTCGACTCGTAGGTAGTGTTACGCGAATTGACTTTTAATTATTATTAAATAAATAAAAGACTTACTTGAAATTGTTTATTTATAACACTTACAATTAACACTTATTTAACAACAATATATCTAATTTATTTTACACTTACTAACTTATTTAATTCATTTGCAAATATTTATTTTTCTACTTTAAAAATAACACATAATACATTTCAAACCCGCTCACAACAACGTAACAATATATCGCGTCGAATATATTAACTGACTGGCCTGCGGACGAATTTGGGTTCTTTATATATACTTCGGCAGCGCTCGCCTCGAACGCCCTGGTAAGGACTGGCCTTTTCTCGTAACGCCGAGAAGCTTCGGAAATAAATAGGCCGGGTTGTGAGCAGCATTATAAATAATGTCACATTGCCCCCTCCTTAAAAGATGGTTCCTCCTGGAACCTTGTCGAGACTGGAACTGGATGCTGGTATCTGCAACTGGACCCTCTTTTACAACTCCCAGTTGTATAAAAGTGACAGGGAACTGTCTTCGCTCCGCACCAGTAACTATGCGGATTGCAACAGACTAACACCTGGACCTCGGTGTCTTGGAAAATTTCTTCCACCATATTTCGGATAACTCTCCAGTCTAATTGGCTGCATTCTAACTTTGGCATGGCTAACATTTGCACGTCGGACTCCAACACGTGATCTCTCAATTGAATTAATGCATCCCATACATCTTGATAGGTAGGTTGGTCATGGACAGTGTCTTTTGTTACCAGATAGAATCGGTAACGTGATGCATCTTGGAGTTTCAATGCTTTGCCAGGAGCTGTCAGTTGGCATTGAAGTTCTGCAACTCGACCAAACTTCCTTCGGAAGGCGGATGCCAACCCTCGTGCGTCTTTGATACTGGCCGGGATGGTATGGGCCAGTGAATAGTCATCGGGAAGTGCGAGTAGATCTCGCTTTTCTTCAGTAGTAACACCATGTCTCGCTTTACCGGTACCTCCGTAAGCCCCCATGATCTCTTCAAACGTGAGGTCAGGTATTTCTCGAACTTGGTTGACTTCTACTTCTTCATCTACGTCGTGGTCTCCCTCGTATGGCGCCAACCGGTTACGGTGGACTATCATCGGCTTTCCCCTAGGAATCTTGCTTATTCAGTAGATAACGTCATTAATTTCCTTGACAATGACGTACGGACCTTCCCAGAACTGCTGCAACTTGGGAGAACAACCTGTTCGCTTCTTTGGATTATAAAGCCAGACTTTGTCGTTCTCCTTGAAACATCCCTTCTCGGCTTGGGTATCGTATCATTTCTTCATTCGGTCGCTAGCGATCTGAAGATGGGAACGGACCAACTCATGTATATCGTCCATTTTTCTTCGCAATTCATTCACGTAATCCTCACCAGCAACATCTTCTCCAGGTCGGCATCCAAACTCTAGATCACAGGGTAGACGCATCTCACGTCCATATAGGACTTTTGCTGGTGTTTGGCCCGTTGATTCATTAACAGATCTATAGGCCATTGCGAAGAACGGAAGGTACTGGTCCCAGTCTCGTTGATGATTGGACACCATCTTTGTCAAATATTTGCCGACTGTCCTATTCATACGCTCCACCATTCCATCCGATTGTGGGTGATAGGCCGTAGTTCTTGTCTTCTTCATGCCTAGTCTATCACAAATTCCCTGAAATAGATCGCTCTCAAAGTTCCTTCCTTGGTCACTATGGATCTCCAGATGCACTCCGAATCGGCTGATGCAGTCTTTGATTAACACATCTGCAATAGTGGCGGCCTTCTGGTCTGGAATTGCGTAGATCTCAACCCATTTCGTGAAGTAATCCATTACCACCAATATGTATTTGCATCCATTGTCACTTTCTGGAAATGGCCCGGCAATATCCAAAGCTATTCTTTCAAACGGACTTCCAACATTGTACTGTCTCATAGGAGCCTTTCTTTTCCGGTAGGGTCCGTTACTTGTAGCACAGGTAATACATTTCTAACACCAATCCTTCACATCGTCGGAACTATTCATCCAATAAAATCGTTCCCGAATTCTCTGAAGGGTTTTCTTTACACCAAAATGACCTCCTGATGGACTGTCGTGTAACTGACGAAGTACTTCGGCTACTCTGCTCTTTGGAATCACCAACTGTGTTCTCCTCGCTGAACCATCATCATTTTCCATTACTCGTTTAAGCAAGCTGTCTTCCAAGATAAATGAGTCCCACTGGGCCCAATACGTCCTAACTACTGAGCCTAGGCTTGATATTTCTTGCCAAGATGGTCGACAATTTTCTTCTTTCCTTTTTCGAATCTTCTGTAAAACTGGATCTTTTCCTTGTTCTTCTTGATCTTGGTAGGCGTCCACTCGTCGTTGACCACTGTTGTTCTTAGTACTGCTGCTTCCTTTGACTCTGTTTTGTTGCAATGGGAACACTCTGCTGGGCACGGCCTTCTAGATAAAGAATCAGCGTTCCTTTGGCTAACTCCGGCCCGATGCTCGATCTTAAAATCATATTCTTGAAGTCGTTCAATCCATCTGGCTATCTGACCCTCTGGATTCTTAAACTGCATTAACCATTTAAGGGCGGCATGGTCGGTTCGGATTAGAAACTTCCTTCCATAGAGGTATTGATAGAAGTGTTCCACCGATTTTACTACTGCTAGAATTTCTCTTCTCGTGACGCAGTAATTTCGTTCAGGTTTTGAAAGCACTTTACTAAAATATCCAAGGACTCGTTCCTGTCCTCCTTGAATCTGCGACAGCCCTCCTCCAATTCCCACATTACTTGCATCCGTATCTAAGATGAACTCTCCTTCTGGCAGTGGATACCCTAATATTGGTGCTGTAATTAAATGCCTCTTCAAAGTTTCAAAGGCCGTTTGGCAGTCTCCATCCCAGCAATATTCCCTTGCTTCCTCTGTGAGTCACGTTAATGGCTTAGCGATATCTGCAAACTTCTTAATGAACCTCCGGTAGTAAGTACATAGTCCCAGAAAACTTCTCACTTGATGTTTATCAGTTGGTTCAGGCCATTCCTTAATGGAATCGATTTTTCCCTTATCCACGGCCACTCCTTCTTTGCTGACTATATGACCTAAATAATTGAATTTACTTTGAAATATTTAATTTAACTAAATTAAATACATTTCTTGGGATTTAACATTAACTGGGCAGCTTTAAGTCGATTAAAAACGTCTTCTAAATTCTTCAGGTGGTCTTCAAACGTCTCCCCCAAAACGATTATGTCGTCTAAATACACCAGGCATGTTTTCCAAGATAACCCTCTCAACACATTTTCCATAAGCCTCTCAAATGTCGCAGGAGCATTACAGAGTCCAAACGGCATAACGTTGAATTCCCATAATCCAGATCCTGTCGTGAAGGCCGTCTTCTCCTTGTCCACTGGATCCATTTCTACCTGCCAATATCCAGACTTCAAGTCCAACGTAGAAAACAATTTACTTCCAGCCAATGTGTCCAACGTGTCGTCGATCCGAGGCAGAGGATAACTATCTTTCTTAGGTAGCATTATTGGTAACATTATTCAACAAACGGCAGTCCACACAGAACCTCGTAGTTCCATCTTTCTTCTTGACCAGGACCACCGGAGAGACCCATGGGCTCGTAGAAGGTTCTATCACCCCGTTTTTCTTCATTTCTTGAACAATCCTTTCAGCTTCCTCTCTCGTCGTCTGTGGTAATCGTCGAGCTGTTTGACGAATTGGCCTAGCGGTACCAGTGTCAATTTTATGTTTGACAACTCTCGTTCTTCCTGTCTTTCCTCCTTTCGGTACGAATATGTCACGATATTGCCGAAGAAATTCCCTTAATTTCCTTTTCTCCACTTGATTTAGAGATTGGCCTGCAACTGCAACCATTTGGTCGAACTTGTGGTTGGAATTATCTAATGTTGTTGTCTGACGGATTATGGACGTCACGGGTACACAAGTTTCTACTTTTGTCTCCTTCTTGATGGTCACCGGGTAGTCATTGACATTAATCAATCTCACGGGAATTTCTTTATCCGAAGTAACCAATTCCTTTCCAATTATGATTCCTCGGCCAACCTCCTCGTCGTGGTTACATGGCTCCATCATAACAGGTGTTCCTTCTTCTACAATTCCCTGTAGCCGCGCTACGATGATCGTTTCACTCCTCGCAGGCACAACTGTGTCTTCTTTGATGGCTGCTAGCACAGTGCTGTCATCATGTGGATGAAGAAATACCTCCTCGTTGCCCACTTTGATTACCCTGTTCTTAAAATCCAATTGAAATCCATGCAAATTCATTACGTCCATTCCTAATATAACATCTTATTCGATGTCTGCAACTATGACAGTATGGACGAACTTTTCTGCTCCAATCCCTAATTGTATCTGGATTTCTCCGTGGGTGTTGGCATTTTCACCTGTGGCAGTCCGAAGTCGCAACCTCGTTGGTAAGAGTTTCTTACGGCTGTTTATAACTGACGGTCGTATAATGGTCCTGGTCGCTCCGGTATCCACCAACAATGTATACTTTTTACCATTTATTTCTCCATCTACATATACACTATCTTCACGACATTTCAAAGAAGCTATTAGTATGAGAGGGTCTTTGGAAAAGTTGCGGGTCAAAGCTGCCCCCCTAAGGCCGACGCGTTCTAGTTTTCCTGCTGGTGAGTCTCTTGATTGTTATTGTACCTAGGGTACGTACATGAACTCCGTACGTGTCCCATTTCACCACAATTCCAGCACCTTATGGTCTTCGTTTTCTTGTATGAAATGCCCTCTATCATATTGACAATCTGGTCCAGTTTATCTTCATCCTCTTCATCTTTCACAGTCCTAACTTTACTGTACCCGCCAGAGGCCTGGGTAGCTGATTCGTATTCGAGGGCGGCAGACAAGACATCGACCAGCGTCTTGTGACGAGCTAATCGCAGTGTTCTTTGCATTTCATGATCACGAAGGCCATCAATGAATGTTTGAACAGCCAGCTTTTCCACCACGTCTTCGGGAGCTGTTGGATATGCATATCGTACTAACCTCGCAATATCGACCTCGTATTCTTGAAGAGCTTCATCTTTATTTTGTCTTCGATTTTTAAACTGCGACTGATAGACATGCTCTAAATGTTCGTGTCCGTATCGCATATTCAGTCTCTTTTTAAGCTGCTCGAAGTCATCTGTCTCCTCTACGGCTATTGTCTGGAGGACATCCAAAGCTTCGCCTCGTAGAGCAATAGTGAGGTTTACAGCTTTTTCTTTTTCGGACCATCCGTTCGCTCTGGCCGCCGATTCGAACTGTTTCATGTAGTTGTTCCATGATGACTTTCCGTCGAAATTTGGCACCTTAACACGAGCATGCCCTACACTCCCTTCAACCATCGACCGTGGCTCCAATTTGTATTTGATTTCATCATCTTTAATGTCTGTTAAGATGGGTTCCATCCCTTTGTCTACTTTTTCCGTTTCCTCCATTTTCTTTTCTATTTCCTTGATCTTTTCTTCAAAAGTAGATTTTATGGACGATATCTTGTCGTCAAAATCCGAAGTGACTTTAGAGATCTCGTTAGTCATTTTGCTGTCAAGGGATGAAATATCACCCGAAACTTTCTTCTCTAACGATGCAATGTCTGTCGAAACTTTCAAAACATCCGAGGAAACTTGGGAAATTTCACTAGAAACCTTTTTCTCTAACGATGTAATGTCTGTCGAAACTTTGTTCTCTAGCGATGTAATGTCTGTCGAAACATTGTTCTCTAGCGATGTAATGTCTGTCGAAACTTGGGAAATATCACCAGAAACCTTTTTCTCCAACGACGTAATGTCTCCGGATCCTTTGTTCTCTAACGATGTGATCTCTGTTGAAACTTTCGAAACATCCGAGGAAACTTGAGAAATCTCTTTAGAAATTGACGAAAAGAAAGCAGTTTGCCTGTCCTCAAACACGTAGGTTTCTGGATCATGACCCTCTTCTTGTAGTGCGTTCTTCAGACGAACGACTAGATCAGCCTTTTTCCCAGCTGAATCGAGCTCGCGATTTTCCAGTTCCGTTCTGAGCTCCGTAAGGCGCAAGTCACAAACTTTCGGCCTATACTGTGAAGACATGGTCACACACTTTGTTTATTACGATTTATATTTTATTTATTTTTAAAAGATTCACACTGTATTTATGTTGATTTTTCCACTTCTGATACCACTGTTACGCGAACTGACTTTTTAATTATTATTAAATAAATAAAAGACTTACTTGAAATTGTTTATTTATAACACTTACAATTAACACTTATTTAACAACAATATATCTAATTTATTTTACACTTACTAACTTATTTAATTCATTTGTAAATATTTATTTATCTACTTTAAAAATAACACATAATACATTTCAAACCCGCTCACAACAACGTAACAATATATCGCGTCGAATATATTAACTGACTGGCCTGCGGACGAATTTCGGTTCTTTATATATACTTCGGCAGCGCTCGCCTCGAACGTCCTGGTAAGGACTGGCCTTTTCTCGTATCGCCGAGAAGCTTCGGAAATAAATAGGCCGGGTTGTGAGCAGCATTATAAATAATGTCACAGTAGCATACGTACGTGTATGTGCGATCATAAGACTGAGGGACTGGTATCATCCACTGCAGGCGACTATATACTTCTTAGTTCGCGACTGTCATCATTGAAAGAAAGTGTGCTTTGTGAATAGCGTGTAAAGTGAATTTAAAAATATGTACTTTTGAAGCAACCTTACATAATAAGGCGTTTTCGAGCTCGTCGTGATAAGAAACAACGTTTGTGTTGGATAAATGAAATACTTAGAAGAATAAAATTTACTAGGAGAATTCCATCTTCTGCATGACGATTTGCTAAATAATCCGCAAAAATATTATCGGATGAGTCAAAAGTAACAAAGCCTTTCATCTATCATGAAAAGGAAATAAAAAAAACTACCTACCTACGCAATATACAGAGTACATGCAAACTTTTTGTAATTCTTATTGCGCCTAATTGGCATTAGCCTACATAACACAGTTGCTGTGTATCTGAAAAGTTCCCGAAATATTGTGGTAAACCAGGATTAATATCACCTAAAGGTGAGTTAGGCGTTTCAATTCGCGCGAGTCGCTTCCAATGGACGACCAGCCTCATGATCCTTCTGGCCAAGAATAAATGCTTTTGATCGTTTATCAAAAACTTTTAAATTCCCTATACATGATAGCTCATAAACATACAAAATTTAGTCAAATTGTGAGTTTTCATAAGGAATTCGCTACAGAATTGGTTGGAATGTATGACAAACCTTATTCTTTATAGGAGACGAATTTTCAACGTCATTGGACATTGATGGAGTATCCTCAAACAATTCCAATATCCGTTGTCTTGCAGATCTAGTAGAAAAAGACAACTTATGCTTTCTTAACATATGATCTAAGAATCTCTGCTCTTGATACTAACAGCATTCCTGAGATTGCGATTGCATCTCCAGGACTACCTGTGGAGTGTTTTTCGGGAAGTCTTCCAAAATAGATACAAGTCATCATTTTCTATGTGTTGTTTGTTGTGAATATAATAGAAATAGCTTTCAAACAAAGGATCCTGTTTAAGAAGCAACAGTAGCGATCAACAGGTAGCAACAAACGTGGTCCAAGTTTGCGGCTGTAATTTTGAATATTTTGTTGAGATATTTGGCACACATATTCGTAATATAACAAAGAATGGCGGTACAGAGAATTTGAGAAATATGTTCTATCTAATCAGCCCTAAACATCCATCCTTGGATATAGGCCTCCTCTTCCTTCTTCCATGCCTCTCTATCTTGGGCAATTTGCATCCATTTTGACTAAGTGTGTTTCTTCAGGTCATCTGACCATCGCATCTGTGGCCTTCCCCTTTTTCGTTTGTGGTTCCATGGTCTCCAATGTATTACCATCTTAGTCCATCTTTCATCCTTCTGCCGTAGGGTGTGTCCGGCGAACTTCCATTTAAGCTTTGCTACTTGGGTAGAGACGTCTTTCACTTTTGTTTTGTTACGGATCCATTCGTTTCTTTTCCTGTTTCGTTTCCTGAGAAATATGTTAGTATGTGTAAATTACTCTATAACTAAATAAAATATTGCAAAAAGGAGCCTGTACCGTCATTAAAAAGAATAAAAAAATAAACTTTCGTCAAATAATAGTATATTGTACAACTGGAGAGAAAAAAGACATATTTCTCACGAGCGCAGAAGTTGTACACTGTACTTTTTCTATGGATGCGTTTTTGTCAAGAGTTCAAACTTCAAAATTAAATAATTTAGGTGCTTTTATGTAGATTATATGCCAAAATTTAAATAAAATACATATTATACACATATGTAGGTATTTAATATTCTTAATATATATATATATATACAAGAAATACTGGATATTAGTGACTGTCGATATAAACAAACAACTAGTTTATTAGGGTTGCAGTCAGAAGGTTGGCCAGGATGTTAAAGAAACACTCTTTTGACTTTTTGTCTAGCTTTCGGAATGGTTTTATTCCTTTTTCAAGACTCTGTAATATAGATAAAAAGAAATATGTAAATTTTTATAAAATATCACAATTCGTCAGTTCAACTTACTAGTCGTTGAGATTATTTAAAAGCTTTATGACCCTCAACAATACTAACACAAACATAGAATACAGAAAATAATGGACAAAATACATTCTAAAATTTGGTAAGGATGGTAAATTTTTATATTTATTCTATGACATCTTTTGATGGTGTGTTTTAACTCTGATACATAGAGAACAGAAAGAAAAAACAGTCAGATTAAAATGTAATTAGGTGTTTTTAATATTGTATTTATTTTCAAAAAACCAATAGGCCCATACTGGGTAATTTTTATTTTTAAATCTGTCTTAATGGTATGCAACCTGTTATGCACTCAGATGTATTGTGTAGTGCATATGTATAAGAAATATTTATTTTATTTTTGATGTTTTTCCAGTAAGTATCAATAAATATTGCTCAGTTTATCTATGTCAGACTTTTTATTTATGCAAGACTTACTGGATTTTATCAAACACATTTCCAAGAAAACACGTTTTGAATGGTTTGTTTCTTTGGCCAAAATACATGAATCTTCGAAATTAAACTCATGTTTCAAAGTTAATGCATGTTCTGTAAGTGCACATGCATTTATTTTATTGGTTTTTATATCACTACGATGTGAGATCACCCTACTGTGGAAATTGCGAGATGTTTCCCCGATGTATACGTTGTTACAATTGGAACACGGTATGGAATAAACAACATTCGAAGACTCTTGTCTTGTGAAGGGATCCTTTGTTTTTGAGTATAACTTAGATACCGTTTTCACGTTCCTAGTTGAAATTTTTAAGCCATTAACATTTCTGAAAATGTTAATTAGCTTAGGTGTCAGAACTGGAATGTAGGGCAAGGAACCAAAAGTTATTTTAGGTGGTATTACTGATGTGTTGTCGCTGTCTGTCAATGTCAATTGTAACAATTGCCGTTATAGAGTAATTTCCACATACTAACATATTTCTCAAATTGGGCTCTGTACCGCCATTCATTATTATATTATTACGAATATGTGTGTTGTTAAAACAACAGTTATTTAAATTAATTCGCTTTTATAAAAAAAATCTCTCTTCTAAATCTGTTGGGAGAACCGGTATTGTGTTTAAAATATTTAATTCTCTGAAAACTTGAGTGGTAGTGTTGTGTAAAGCAGAAAAGATAAAGCGGACATGTGGTGGCCGTTTAGCTTCTCCGTTGGTCACAAGAGTATAAACACGTGTGGATATGGATACGCTCTTGTTAAGTGACATTCTTACCCTTAGCGAAGTAACAAAATATTATGCAGGTTTTAGAAGAAAAACCCCAGTCTCGAACCAGCCTCCGTAAGGCCTGGTGTTGAAGTGTTTGCTCCTCTCTACTAGTCGTGAAATTACGCTCTCACAATAATTACTCCTCTCGCTAATTGTCTCGCGGAAATTTGTATAATAGACTCTATTTCTCTCTTTCGCTACTAAGACAATTTATCGTTAAGCCGCTTATTTGTCAAACTCGTTGTTTTTAATAAATATTTTTGTCGCTTATCACTTTTATTTCTCGTGTGCACAACCCTTCCTATCGTGTTAAATATTAACTTTATACCAGACCAAATTAAATATTAGAACCAGTTCTCCTAGTAGTTCACTGTTTAGTTTATATCGAAGGACTCTATACTTTGGGGACATGCGTATGGTCCAAAAATATTAACGTATGTTCAATTAGGCAAAAGGTAATAATTAAACCCCTTTTGCTACGGTGGGGTGAGATTCAGTAAAAACTCACATCATTTGATGGTCTACATCGAGCCAGATTTTGGTTTGGTTTTCGCGTTGATTGTGCCGCTTATTCGGACATTTTTTGTGTGTAATACCTCTACAAGACTTGTTAGTTCGCGTCACGATAAACTCTAAGTAAAAGGAAGTGAAGTTATTGTGTGTGGTTAGTACCTGCCGCCTATTGCTGTATCAATTGGACTAATTTGGTGAGATTTTTCCATTTTTAAAAAATTGTTTATCGCTGATCCAAGTAAACCGCTCTGCTCAAAGATATTTTACGGTCAAAAAACACTTTTGTAGACATTTAACGTAGACGCTATATCTCTCTGTGAAAAACTTAGACTCTTATTCTCTCGCCGCGCTTGTTAATTGCCAAAAAACTCTCCAGAGTAATTTAGGCTTTGCCGCGGAAGACCTCAAGAAAAAAGGACACCTTTGAAGGCTAAAATCACAAGGATCGAAAACTGGCTCTCACAAAAGGCTAGTACGGAAAAGGATGTGCTACAATATCAATTTCGGCAAACAGAATTAAAAACCTGTTTTTTAAAATATGAAGAAATAATGGATCAGATAGACGAGATTGATGAAGCCGGTACTGAAGCAGAAGACAGGCTGACAACTGAGCAAAAATATTTCTCTATTCTCGCGGGCCTACAGCGTAAGATGGACGAGTTATTGTTGGGCCCCCCTCCTCTCAGATCAAATAGCACTCAGTCAACTGTGGCCACTGCTAAGGTTAGGCTTCCGGAGATCACCATGCAAACGTTCTCCTGGTCCTTCTGTGAGTTCAACTCGTTCTACCAGTTCTTTGAGACGCTAATAGTGAACAATAAAGAACTCAATAATGTGCAACGATTTATTTACCTCAAATCGTTCCTGCGAAATGAACCCCTCCAGTTGATCGACAACATCGAAGTTGTCGAAGAAAATTTCGATATAGCTGTAAAAACTCTTAAAGATCGCTACGAAAACAAATCGCGAGTGATTAGCTTACACATTCAAAAAATGTTAAAGGCTCCATCTCTAGTTAAAAGTAATTCAAAGGCATTACGAGAATTTTTAACTCTAGCTCAGCAGACGCTGCTCGCTTTGAAAAATATGTCTGTACCAATTGAGCATTGGGATTTATTATTAATCGAAATATTTTTACAAAAATTAGATTTTGCTACACATAGGGCCTTTGAATATGATATTGGGACAAAGACCTTACCTATCCTTTCACAGTTTTTTAATTTTCTCGAGAAAAAGTGTGATATTCAGGAAAAATTAAATGTTTCAGAACATTATAAAAAGGTTAATAACAGGACTCAATCAAGTTCTTCTTCTCATCAGTTGACCAACCATCAAACTCTTTCTCTGATAATAATTGTATTTTTTGTAGAAGTAATGCTCATAAGGTTTATCAGTGTAATGATTTTAAATGCCTCTCTTTACAGGAAAAATTTAATTTTGTAAAAGGTAAGAAACTGTGTTTTAATTGTTTGGGTAGTAAACATTTCTCTCAAGATTGCGGCTCTACTCGATCATGTATTTTGTGCGGGGGTCATCATCACTCATCCCTCCATGGTACCTCTGAAAATGTCTCTTCCTCTAGGAATATCAATAGGCAATCTCTCTCTCGTGAACGCAATGCTCAAACTCCTCAAAATTCTCAAGGTGCTTCTCGTATTGTTGCTCCCATATCTACTCAGCATTCTTTTAATAATCTCAGCCAAAATGAAGCTTCTACTAGCTCATTCAGACCTTCTTTAGATATGCAAAATTCTCCAGTTTCTCAGAGAGCCACGTCTCTCTCCGCTTTATCAGTTAAAACTGATGTATTGTTGGCTACCGCTTTAGTAACAGTGTATTCGAAAGACGGCAGACCCATGCATGTCAGAGTGCTTCTAGATAATGGGAGCCAATATTCGTTTATTTCTCGTGATTTGGTTAAGAAGTTAAAACTCATCCCTTATTTTAAACAGTTACAGATATCAACCATATCCAAAACACCTCACTCTCAAACGAAATGTTGAATTTAGAATTTTTCCCCTATAATGTAAAGGACAGAAGTTTTAAAACTTCCTTCGCTGTACTCGATAGCATAACTTGTAGGCTTCCTAGAGCTACTATAGATAGAAGTAAAATAAAAGTCCCACACGATCTCACTCTCGCAGATCCCTCGTATTCTGTTCCGGGTAAAATTGATTTGCTTCTGGCTGGTGATATCTATAGTGAATTATTGACGGATGGATTTATAAGGCTAGGAGAAAATCTTCCCATTCTTCAGAATAGTCACTTAGGCTATGTTATTTGTGGTACAATTAATCCTCAGGTTTTTCACCGTAATTCACATTTGGCTATCTCTCAGTCAAATGTATCTCTCTTTTTTCAGTCCGAACCCGAAGAAAATAAGTTGGATAAGTTGCTTCAACAATTTTTCGAAATTGAAGAAGTCCCGCTTGCTAGTAACTAACTCCCGATGAAGAATTGGCAGAACAAATATATAGTAAAACCACTCGTGTATTACCTTCAGGGCGCTTTCAAGTAAATCTTCCACTTATCTCTGAAAACGCTAATAAAATGTTGGGTGAATCCTTTAAAATGGCTTTTAAAAGATTTATGAATTTAGAAACTACGCTCTTAAAAACGAAAGTACATATGCTCAGTATAAGTCTTTCATTAATGAATATCTTCTTCTCGAACATGCGAAAATAGTGCCTCTCTCTCTAACCAACGAAAAGTTAGAAAATAAGGAAGTTTAAGGAAAAATCCTTAACAACAAAGCTTAGGGTTGTTTTTGATGGTTCGATGAACAGCTCTAGTGGTTATTCGCTTAATGACATTCTACTCAAAGTTCCTACCCTTCAACCGGAACTTTTTGACATTTTGCTACGGTTTAGATTGTATTCCTTCGTTTTTACAACGGATATACAAAAAATGTATAGACAGGTTAAAATAAATCCTGCTCAAACCTCTCTTTTAAATATTCTCTGGCGTGACTCCCCTGAAAAAGACATTGAGTGTTTTGAATTGCAAACCGTCACGTCTGGAACTAAAAGCGCTAGCTTTCAGAGTACTCGCTGTTTAATGGAACTGGCACAAACTCATCAGACTGAGTATCCTCTGGCCAGTGATGCTCTTCAAAATAGTTGTTACATTGATGACATTCTCTATGGCGCTAATGATGTACAGACTCTCCTTAAAGCTCATAAGGAAATAACTAGTTTGCTTGGCACCGCTTGTATCTCTCTCCATAAATGGTGTTCTAACTCAGACTTGTTTTTAAAAAATATCTCTTCTCTCTCTTCAAGCACTTCTTATGTAATAGCTCCAGATAATGGCTCCAATAAGGTTTTAGGTTTATATTGGAATCCTATTCTTGACACCTTCTCAATCTCTCTCCCAAATTTTACCCTAAAGGACTCACACACCAAGAGAGAAGTACTGTCAATGATTGCCCAAATATTTGATCCTCAAGGCCTAATTAACCAAGTTACAGTTGTCGCTAAATTAATCATGCAAAAAATTTGGATTTCCAAGATTAATTGGAACGATATCATAGATGCAGATACGTTGCATGAGTGGCTAAATTTTGTTTGCAGTCTCCCCCATTTTAAGGATTTAAATATACCTCGGTGTCTCTTTTTAAGTCAAGAAATAACTAGTGTTGAGATTTACGCATTCTCGGGGATGCAAGTTTAAAGGCTTATGGAGCTTGCATCTACCTACGTGTGATTTATAGATCAGAACAAGTATCTTGTTCACTTTTAGTATCTAAGAGTCGTGTCGCTCCGCTAAAACCCTTGACTCTTCCAAGATTGGAACTCATGGGTGCTCTATTGTGTAGTAAACTCACGGCAATGCTGATATTATTGAAGAAAAACTCTCTCGCTTAGATTCTATAAATATGTGGCCGGATTCAGAAATTGTTCTCGCTTGGCTTCGTTCGCATCCCTCTCGTTGGACTCAAGTTGTAGCAAATAGGGTTGCACAAATTTTAGATAATTCTCCTAACGCTCAGTGGAGGCACGTACGATCCAAAGAGAATCCTGCTGACATACTCTCCCGAGGAATGCTATCCGCTGAAATTCTTAAATCTTCTTTGTGGTTTCATGGTCCTCAATTTTTGAGTCAATCCCGGTTGGATTTATTGAAATACAATCCAAAAGTTTAAACCTCCAAGTTACCTGAAGAAAGGAAAGTAGTTCTTCACGTTCGAAATGATCAAATAGATTTTTTCACCTCTCTTTCTGATAGGTTCTCTAATTTTTCAAGGTTTGTAAGAACTTTAGCATTTATATTCAGGTTTGCCAATAATGCCAAATCGTCTTCTCGCAAGTTATCAAATTCTCTTGAAGTAAGCGAACTTCAAAACGCTGAACTGAAGATTGTTAAGATGCTTCAGTACTCTTCTTTCTCGCTTGAGATTTCTGAGATTAAGAAAGGTAAAACTCTATCCAATAAGTCTCTTTTACGTTTAAACCCCTTTTTGGATGAAGATGAAATGCTGCGGGTAGGAGGTCGCCTTGGTAACTCAGACGTTACGTTTGACCAAAAATATCCTCTTCTCCTTCCCTCAAAAAATCGTGTAGTACGCCTCATTCTTCACAGAGAACATATCAGACTTTGTCACTCTGGTCCTCAAAATACTTTATCTCAAATTCGACTTAAATATTGGCCTTTAAATGGATTACGCGAAGTTAAAAAGGTCATACACCAATGTATGGTTTGTTTTAGATTTAGGGCCAAACCCTCTATTCAGATTATGGCAGATTTACCAAAGGAACGTTTGCAATTCTCTCGAGTATTCGCTCATGTCGGATTAGATTTTGGTGGTCCCTTTCAGATTAAGGCTTCCAAACTCCGCAAAGCTCCTTTAGTAAAATCTTATATTGCTCTTTTCGTTTGTCTATCGACTCGAGCTGTTCACATTGAAGTCGTGTTCGGCCTTTCTACAGAGACGTTTCTTCTTGCTCTAAAACGTTTCATTAGCCGTGGAGGCCTCTCTCAGACTATATTCACTGACAACGCTACGAACTTTTTGGGAGCTCGTAATCAGTTGTTTGAACTTTATAAGTTTTTAAAAGATAAAGAACACTCTCGCTCTATTAATGCATTTTTGGCATCATCGCATATTCGCTGGAAAACCATAGTTCCTCGAGCCCCTCATCATGGTGGCATCTGGGAAAGCGCTATAAAGAGCGCAAAGCATCATATGCGTAGACTCATGGGTGATATTAAGCTCACTTTTGAAGAATCTACCACTGTTCTCACTCAAATTAAAGCTGTGCTCAATTCTCGACCGCTTTGCTCCCTCTCAAATGATCTCTCTGATCTAACCTATCTTACCCCTGGACATTTCTTGATTGGACAATCTCTCACGTCATTTCCTGAAAGGGATGTGATCCACATTCCCGAAAATAGATTAAGTTTATGGCAACATCTCTCTAAACTCCAGCAAATGTTTTGGAAAAAATTGTCAATCGACTACTTGAACAGACTCCAAAATCGCCCTAAATGGTTTCTCCCTCATAAGAACCTAGAGCCCAATGATCTCGTCTTGTTGATTGAAGACAACACTCCTCCCCTTTACTGGGCTCTAGCAAGAGTGATTGATGTCTTTCCCGGAAAGGATGGCCGAGTGAGAGTTGCATCGGTCAAAACTAAAGATGGAGTCTTCAAGCGCTCTATTAATAAATTGTGTCCTCTACCAAATGACTGTTTAAATTAAGTTAAGTTTAGTGTTTTCGCTTAGAAACGTTGTAAGTCGATTTATGTTAGGTTAGGTTTATGTGCTTCAACGCGGGGGAGTATGTTGTGAAAACAACCGTTATTTAAATTAATTCGCTTTTATAAAAAAATCTCCCTTGTAAATCTGTTGGGACAACCGGTATTGTGTTTAAAATATTTAATTCTCTGAAAACTTGAGTGGTAGTGTTGTGTAAAGCAGAAAAGATAAAGCGGACATGTGGTGGCCGTTTAGCTTCTCCGGTGGTCACAAGGGTATAAACACGTGTGGATATAGATACGCTCTTGTTAAGTGACATTCTTACCCTTAGCGAAGTAACAAAATATTATGCGGGTTTTAGAAGTAAAACCCCAGTCTCCAACTAGCCTCCGTAAGGCCTGGTGTTGAAGTGTTTGCTCCTCTCTACTAGTCGTGAAATTACGCTCTCACAATAATTACTCCTCTCGTTAATTGTCTCGCGGAAATTTGTATAATAGACTCTATTTCTCTCTTTCGCTACTAAGACAATTTATCGTCAAGCCGCTTATTTGTCAAACTCGTTGTTTTTAATAAATTTTTTTGTCGCTTATCACTTTTATTTCTCGTGTGCACAACCCTTCCTATCGTGTTAATTATTAACTTTAAAACCAGACCAAATTAAATATTAGAATCAGTTCTCCTAATAGTTCACTGTTTAGTTTATATCGAAGGACTCTATACTTTGGGGACATGCGTATGGTTCAAAAATATTTACGTATGTCCAATTAGGCAAAAGGTAATAATTTAACCCCTTTTGCCACGGTGGGGTGAGATTCAGTAAAAACTCACATCAATGTGGGCCAAATATCTCGACAAAATATTGAAAATTACAGCCGCAATCTTGGACCGTCTTTGTTGCTACCTGTTGATCCCCACATAACAATTTCATGTTCTTAGTAGATTCATAGAAGACACTTTACAGAAAATTATATGCTGAGAATATGCGTAATTACCATTACGAATGTGGAGAGCAGATGCTGAGTATATACTACATTACAGTACTTAAACGTTCTATGTATATACTTAGAACGTACTACCGCACTTCTTTTCAGTATATAGCAAGAATGTACTTTTTAAGAATATTCCAAGGAAGTGCTATAAACCTTCTATTTATATACTTAGAATATACTACTGCACATCTATTTACTATGTGGGAAGAATATACTTTTAAGTTTTAAGATTATTCCAAGCAAATGCTATATTGCTCAGAAGTATGTTTTCAGCATCACCTAATCTCATCCTAGGTTCTACCAACTATCATATTTACATATTCAAATTGCATACGAGAATGTAGTTAGTATATTTTACAATATTACTTAAAAAGTAAGTATGTGCAGTAAGGGAAAAACCCTTTACTGTATAATATAATATGTATCAAAGAATGTGAGGTCAAAACTCGAATATTGTTGTACCATATGGAGTCCCTCCACCATATCACATGGTGATATGACAGAGAGGATTCAGAAGAAATTTTTAAGGTCTTAAGGAGCGAAAGACGAAGAAGTGCCCAAATCATTTTCATATTTAATATAGTTTATCAAATCATATATTCTCCTACGATTCTTTCATTTATAAATTTTAATGTACCAGACCAAAAACTTCGATGTAGACACACTTTATTTAAAATAACTCCAGAATACGCAAACTCCTCCATGGCAAACTGCTTGATGGCAATGAACTATTTTATCGTGAGTGAAGACCTTGACCTATATAATATGAAAAAGAGTACTATTTACATAAACTGTGATACCCTTAGTTATTGTTTTAAAGTGTATTTATTTTATTGTTTTGTATAAATAATTATTGTATGTTCTTATGTCTTTGTATTGACCAACTGTGCATTTGTAACGTGTTTTAATTGTTTGAACCGATAATGAAGGAGATCGAAAACAAACAATTAAGCTGGTTTGGACACATACAACGAATGCAGGAAAAAGGACTTACAAAGAAAGTACATGAAGCCAAAATGGGAAACAAAAGAAAAAAGGGAAGGCCGAGGAAGACATGGATGGACCAGATCTAGGATATAGGTGAAAGGAGACACATGAGTATGAGGTATATGAAGAACCTGGCCACCAATAGAAGCGATTGGACGAAATGGATAAAAGGCGGAACCCGACATCCGACGCCCTGAAGGGCACTAAGGATTATGAGAAGAAGTTTTAGAAGCCTGCTATGTTTCTGTCTTCTATACCTGTAGTAGTCAACTCTATTATCTGTTATGGCACGTTTACATGTATTCAGTAACTGACACCAGTCGCATTGACTGGACAGTGCTGGCATGGTAGTGGCATCATGTAGACACTTTTTGCGCTAGTACAGCACTGTCTGCCAGAAGTATCTCGAGTAGAAAGTATTTTTTATGCCAGTGAGACTGGCACCAGTTACTGGATACATATGTAAACGTGCCATTAATGCCTACCTCAACGACCATTGACATATTGAGCGTAGATTCGGCATACTCACCAAAAAAGCGTGACGCGAAAACAGTCGATCAGTGGTCTATCTACCTCTTTTAACTAAACGATCCCGCGCATGTGACTGACAAAGATGGCTAGACCACTCAATCCTATGTCGACGTTACACCGCGATGCATTGAGTGGCATGATATTATTCTTTATCTATGGTGGCATGGCATATCCCTAGCCCAGTCTATCCTTAACAGGTCTCTGTCAACAACACATTCAAATCAACAAAAAACCCAATATCATTGTTAAAAAGTTATTCTTATTTAAGTATACCACTTCTAAAATATGTAGCTACTTAAAATTTGGTACTAACCTTTTTCAGTTTTTTGGTTTTCTTCGAGTGGGTTAAGTTTATTTCTATGTTGTTATATTTCAGTATGTATGGGACATTTCATTAAGTCTAAAGAATCATATATGCCCCTTGAGTAATTTCCCTTTTGGACTCTTCCAGAATTTCACATTTAAAGCTATCCAAAAGAGGGACAACTTAGAGTTTAGGGCAACGAGCCTACAGTGTTGCCATATTTTTTTATAATTTAGACGTTGTTTAAAATATTATAAAGTTACGCAAATATATTTTGAATATTTTTTGTTAGGAACAGCTATAATTTTTAAATTCATACAAAGCAGGATTTATGGAATATATTCTAAATTATTTTTGTTAATTCACCCCTTATACATTATCAGATATACTTGGCAATGGGGTCAGAAATTTTCTATCTATTAACATAATACAGTAGAACCCCGCAAATCCGAACCCCGCAAATCCGAACTTTCGGCAAATCCGAACCAACGGAAAGTGAAAAAAATTTTTAAAAATTCAAAATAAAAATTTAAAAACATGTTTATTATGTGAGAAAATAATTAGGTACGTAAGATGCTAGCTACAGTATTAAACACTGCAACACTAATGGGTGAATAAAAGCGTCGAGTTAGACTAAACACAATCAATAAAGGAATGTGCATAACAGGGCCGTCTTAACCATACACGGCGCCGGGGTGCAGACTCATCTTGCGCCCTATTTTGTCAGAAGATTATACAGGTTAAAGGTACGCTAAAATTAAAACTAATTAGGTATGTTTGCTTTTTGATATTGTATTAAAAAACATGGTTTCAGTATTCAAAAAAGATCAATCTTATAACACTATACCATACTTTTCAAATATAGTATATCAAAGTCAACTTTTCTAGCTTTTAAGTTGGCAAAAGATTTGATTGATTCGGTGATATCTATTCTTACTTGCTTTTGTATACTTATTAAAGCCAGGTTTGTTAATCTGCTGGAAGAAAGCGGGACATCACGAAGAAGAAAGCGGGGTAGACCGCGAAGGTCATGGAATGAGAGCATCAGGAGATAAATGTATGACCGCAATTTACGAGAAGACGATGCCTTGAACAGAGAGGTTTGGCAAAGAATGACGGGAATACGGCAAGATGCTGTTAACAATTGAATAATTGTATGAACTGAACTGCTTGAACTCTATCAACTGCTTGAACTGGAATGATGATGCGGCTGTAGTTTCGTGTTGTAACGAAATTTAAAATGGTTATTCATTTGTGATTTACATTTACTCCGATTAGAGTACGAAGGGAACCATTCTCGTTGGAACTTTACCGCGCTGAGCAGATGGGACGTGAATTATAAATTGTAAAATTCCCTCATCTTCCTTAGTCTCAGCATCCATTATGGCTTGCAAATTGTAGAAGCCTCGGAGGTGTTACCAGAGAAGGTTCCCATTGTTTTCAGTCTGGTAGGATGTAGAATAACATTTTTGGATGTTGTTTTATGTGCTATTAGATTGAAAACTTAGTTTTTTGATAGCAGTTGCCGCTAGGGCATCCATGCCATTTCGTTCGTTGCAATCCGTGACTGCACGGCGGGGTTTGTCCTAGTTGGGTCAGAGAGAGCAGCATATGTGCCTCCTGATGAGAGACTAATAAGTTTTGAAACCAGTAGAGGTGCTTGATGCACTCTCTGATTGAACTGGAATGATGATGCGGCTGTAGTTTCGTGTTGTAACGAAATTGAAAATGGTGATTCATTTGTAATTGAATAATTATTGTACAGTACCCGTAAATAGATAGATAGTTTGTTAATCTCTTTTGGTCCATTGTTGAGCACAGATAATTTTTGATCAATGTAAGTTTAGAAAAAGACCTTTCTCCTTCAGCTATTGTTACTGGAAGTGTTAGATATATGTTTAGACATGTAGAAAGATTTGGGAAAACAGCGACTAAATTATTAGAATATCTAACTTAAAATATCGAGTGGAGTTGTGTCTATATTTATAAAAAATATTGGTAATAATTGTAACTAATGGATTAGATTTTCACCATCTATATCAGATCTATTTCCACGCGCTTTTTTTTTGTAAATTTTAACATTGTTTTTTTTTTAAGTTTTCTTCTCAGTTTCTCCAACTCAATATACCTACTTTCCACGAAAGAAAAATTATAATTATGTTCTCTCAACATTTCAAACCTTTCATTTAATTTTGCAATGGCAATGTCCAATAAATAATAATAGAAGTTAAATCTAAAATTTAGTTTTGGGTCTAAAAAGGGGCTTGTCTGCAGCCTCGTAATTGAAATGACTTTTTCGGGGACGTGGACGAACAGTTTTAGAAAAATTTAGTTTTGCAATCTAGTTTTTTAGGAATTGCTACCGAGTCAATTGATATCTGCTCAAACTCAGTGTCAGTGCGATTGTTGGTTAAATCTTTACTAACTTGATCAAGCATCTTCCAGCTTCCATAAACAGCTTCCGAAATAATAATATCGGTCGTTTGCACAGTTTTGCTGATAATATTAAAATTTGCTAAAATATTGTACCATGTCACGGCAGAGGCATTTATACAACCTTTGACTGGTTCCTCTTACTGGTAAATTTTGTAATGTTAAAATATAGTTATTTATGTATCAAGGGCATTAAATAGATGTTTATACCCTAAGGGCGATAAGCTTATACAAAACTGTATGTCATACCGGTTCATTGCATCAATTAAAGGTTTAGTTTTATTTTATATTAATTAGAAGTAATATTGTGTCGCTGCAGGTATTTAGTACCGTTGTTAGGAAAGTGATGTTGGTTAGCAATTTGTTATTAACGTAAACAAAGTTTTTCTATGTGACATTGTCAAAAAAAAGTCAGAATGTAAGAGAAATTCGATATTTCTGAAGTAATAGTAAAAAAAGCCAAAAAAGCGACTAACAATGGATGGCAGAAAATCATACTGAATGCGTAAATGTTTGATTTTTGTTGTTTCCTATTGCAATAATTTCTTTATTTCCGCGTGGGCATAAAATATACCATTATGTAGTTCGTAACTAAGTAATAAATACACAATATTCAACCGGTATGACATAAATATTATTATTTCGATAAATTCTACATATTTTTTTACAGAAATTAAGTGTGCCTTAATGAAGAAAATTAGGTTTTTGAAAATCAGTATTTATATTTTCCTATTATAAAAGATTATACCGCCATGCCACCTTTAAAAAATACCTACTACATAAAATATAATACATATTTCGAATGCGTCGTTTTTACATACATAGCTCCCCAAACGGCATTATACTTTTGTCAGCAGAATAGTGGAGTCAATGAAGGTGGATATGAATTATTACCTCAGATTTCGTTGAACCTCCATCGATTTTTATAAAAATTGGTGAGTGATTAAAGGATACCTCAAGGAACAAAGGTGACATAGTGCCAACTTGCGCTTTTTGCATTTTAGGGGTGAAATACACCCCTTTTTTAAAAATTATTTTTTAGATTCCTGAAAGTGCAGTCACTTTAAGTTTTCACTTCCTATTTTGTTAAATCTTCATTGATTTTCACGAAAATCGGTAAGTAGTTAGAGGATATCTCAAGTAATAAAAGATATATAGCATCAACTTGCGCTTTTGCATTTTAGGGATGTAATACACCCCTACTTTTTAAATTGTAAAAAATGCAGATTTCCGCATTATGGCGCAAGTAATCTCGTTTAATTAAGAAAAATAAATATTTTTTTATATATATGTGCATGAATTACATTTTTTTTAATTTTTCAAACCTTATAGCAACCAAAAATTCGAAAATTAACAAGTCGAAAATCACGAAAACCTTATTCTTCTATATTTCTGAAAGTGTAGTCACTGAATGTTTTCACCCACGATTTCTTTGAACCTTCATCGATTATCATGAAATTTGTTGATTAGTTAGAGCAGAGGTTCTCAATCTTTTTGAGTCAGGTACCACCAAATACTTTTTATTATTTTTGGCACCACCTAACTAAAATACCTGTCTAGCTAGGTGATCTAATTAACTATAATTGTGCCAGTGGTGGTGCTGATTTTGGCTGTTTTGAGTTTTGCGTACCACCTCAAATAATGAAATGTACCACCAGTGGTACATGTACCAGAGATTGAGAACCGCTGAGTTAGAGGATACTTCAAAAATCAAAAGTGATATGGCACCAAGTTGCGCTTTCTGCATTTTAGGGGTGAAATCCACCTTTTTTTTTTAATGATAAAAATGCAGATTTCAGCATTCTGGCTCAAGCAATCTTGTTTAATTAAGTAAAATAAATATTTTTTTACATTTATGTGCATGATTTATAATTTTTAGTAAAAAAGATTAATCTTTTATATTTCCAAAAAGGCAGTCATTGAAGGTTTTCACCCCTGATTTCGTTGAACCTCCATCAATTTTCATGAAAATTGCTAAGTAGTTAGAGGATACCTCAAGAAACAAAAATTATGTGGTACCAACTTGCGCTTTTATCCTGGGGGTGGATGTTACCCCTTCTCATTGGTGAACACTATTTTATTAAAAATAATCCCATAATTAGATAGAGGAGTACATTCTAAGCAAACTTTCTTTTATCAAGTTTATAAATTTTTTATTTAAATAATATTTCATAATTTAATAAAATATTATTGGTACAGTAAAATCTGACAATAACGGCCACTAAAAATAGAAAACAATTGGCCGTTATAGAAATGTGGCCGCTAATGCTAGGTTTCCTTTTCCACAAATACATAAAATATAATTGAAAATTTATTTATTTTAGTAATTAAAGCAAATCTAATTAAATATAATTCTACAAACAAACGGAACATACTAAAACTAAATTCAATTTACTACAATATAAAACAATATCTATACGAAAAACAACTACAAGAAAAACAGAATTTTTGTTTGTTTTACATTTTTTTAGATAAACGAAACATACTAAAACTAATTTAATATAGGTAATACATAATATAAAACAACATACTATAGCTACTACGAAAAATACGCTTATCACTAAAGTATCGTCGTGCTTCCATGCTATATTCAACAAAACCAACTTGGTAGGTTTTAATTAGATATCGCAAATCACTTTGGCTGATTTTGGCTGCATATATATTATGTTTGAGGAATCCCTTTTTTTTGTGAGACTGGATATAGGACATTTCTCAAGTATGAATTCACATTCATGGTATATCGTTGCTATACAGGGATAATAATCTGTGCAATGTTATGGTACAGGCTACGTTAAATATGAAGTAAATGTGGAAGATATACACTGGTTATTCATTTCAATTTAATTTGATTGTTTTTTAATCGTTTACAATATTTAAAATAATTAAATAAAGTTAGGGATTTCAAAAATAAATTCAGTTGTCACTGGCAGGGTGGGAAATAATAAAGTGCCATACAATAGCATTTCATTATAATGCTCATTACAGGCATTACAGGCTGCTCCGTTTGAGAAAACTCATACTCTCAAACTTTGAGAAAACACTCATTCAGTTTCGACCAACCCTGTATTAGCTAAAATTAAACGTTTTGCTAGATTAATAATTTTTAACAATAATAGATTATATTAAAAATCACTTGAACATAAATTGATTTTCTGATGTCAAATCACTACAATTATACAGGGGGTGAATATTGCTATGAAATTTGAAAATAAAAACGTAATTATCTTTTAAACTACTTCGTATAACATCACAAAACCTGATATTTTAAGAAATAAAACATAGAGGAGAATCCAAAAATGTAAAAATATACAGGGTGTTCCATTAAACAAAAGATAATTTTGTTTCAACCTGTCAATATGGGTGGCCCTGTATATTTGGAAATGTATTTAAATTCTGATATTATCTATGCCCCAATCTCACCTAAATAAACTTTTTTCGTATCTCCTACAACAAACGACTAATTGGACTTCCCACAACCTGTATACATACAAAATCTCCGCTATAAAATTTTTTCAAAGAAAATGTTATTGGTTGTTTTAAAATAACTCCGTTAAATTTTGAAATATGAGATTTATCTAAAAACCATTACAAAGCTAAGTAAAAGTTCTATAACACTGTATTAAACATAATTTTCTAAATCCTTTATTTTTTTTTAAATACAAGGTGAAAGGGCCCCGGTTACATGGTTCTCGCAGTAAAATTTATGTTTTAAATGTTTTTATCTCGGTTATTTTTTGTCGTAAAAAAATATTAAAAAAAGAAAAAGCTTAAATAAAGTTAAAACTAAAATTTTGTTCTCTACCATTTTTTAAGTATATCGAGAATTTTTGGAGTTATTATCAAAAGAAAATGAAATTCACGAAAATTTGAAAAATTCTAATTTTTTTTAATCGTATTTTTTTTTTCAAAAATATGCGTTCTAAACCGGTCAAAATTGTTGAAGTTATTACTCATGTTAAAATAAATCAAGTTTTAAATGGGTTACTATAAATTTTAATTTTTGTGGAAATGACGTATGTTTCATTTTTCATTCTTCCCTAAAAAATCTGAAAGGGTCCTTTTATTTCCATCATAACTTGCTTAATTTTGATGCTATCGACTACTTATGTAGCTTTTTGATAGTTACCTTTAAGTAGTTTATTAAAATGTTTAATATCTATATTTAACAAAGTGCATCGTTTTCCTGTTATTTAAGCTTGAATACTAAGATTTGAGTACTCGCGGAAAAAAAATATACATTCAATTGCATATAACTCACATTGTATATGTAATAAAGGATTTTTCGAATAAGGAGCTTATTTATTTTTATATTATCTTCGATTTTGGTAATAACAACTTTTTTGAAGAAACTTATGGTTTTTGAGTTATTTATGAAAAACTGCTTTAGAACATGGATTTTTTTCAGGAAAAATCAAAACTTTTGATCTTTAATAACTCAAAAACTATTGATTTATTGAAATACCTTTATATAACAAATTTTACTTATAATTTGTCCCTCTATCGATTAGTGGTATTATTTTTAATAAAATAATTTCCACCCCCGAGAAGGGGTGGCATCCCCCCCAGGGTAAAAGCGCAAGTTGGCACCATGTCACCTTTGTTTCTTGAGGTATCCTCTACATACTTACCAATTTTCATGAAAATCGATAGAGGTTCAACGAAATCGGAGGTGAAAACCTTCATTGACTCCACTAGAATCGGATACACTGATAATAATTTTTACAAAGATGGTGATTCATTATCACTGGACATTCAATATTGGTCAAAATAGTGTAGGCGTCACCTTTTTGAAATTATTGTGGGAATGATCTAAATAGGTTTCAAATTTCATAATCATAAATGCATATTTATCATAGTTGTAGTAGCATTAATAGCGCTTGTAAAAAATATTGAAAGTGCACTTGTATGTTTTTGTTATATGTAGTTTTTTATGTACAAAATGCGCAAATTTGAGTCTAGCAAGTGTTCGGCTTGCGCGCGCCCCTTGGACTTGGCGCCCGGGTTCCTCGCACCCCTTGCACCCCCGGGTTAAGACGGCCCTGGTGCATAATACACATTTCCCATGGTATACTATGAATATGAACGAAAACATTGAAAAAGATAAGAAACATGAGAAACATAGTGTAATCAATATCCAGATTACAAATTAAATGAATCATTTACATGGCCGAATTCCCATATCCCGTGACGAAACAAAACTACTGGCGTTAGCGATTTAATATTTCAGTGATCTAAATATTTTTCAGCTTTAGAATATTGGAGGCATAAACGTGCGGATAAAGTTTCATAAAGGGATCGGTGGTAGTCCAAATCTTTTAAAAATCATCTTCGTTAGCTTCTTAGGCTAACTTTCGGATAATCCGAACTTTTCGGAATCCGAACAGGCTGTCCCCCCAATTAGTTCGGATTTGCGGGGTTCTACTGTATCTGTTTTTGATTTTTAAATTATATATTGTGTTCTTGTTTCTATTAACTATTGATTTTTATATAATTTTTAATTTTAATTCTTTGAATATAGTATCTAAATGGTATTATAGATGTTTCTATTTATTTTCCGATTTCTATCTAACATTTGTTTTTGACGTTTACATTATATAAATATTGTGTTGTTATACCATGTTGAATTTTAGATGTTAGAGTAAGAAATATTTTATAATATGGCAACACTGTCAATGTTTTTAGCTTGCATCAAATATAAACTATTTATTTATTAGTCCAAACTGTGGGTGAAAAATAGGTCGATTTCAGGATATAATTCAGGAATTTTTGAAAACTATCAGGTGTTGTAAACGACGATATCAGGAATAACTTCTACTAAAATATAACCAAAAATTTCAGAAGCTTTATTATTTATGACGTATTTCATTTGTTAAATTTGCAATTTTTAAAGATTTTTAATTTTGCAGCTTTTTAGGATATTTATTTAAGAGAAAAACTTTTAAATAGAAAATTGTAGTAAATTAAAAACCTACAATTTGAGCTATAACAAGTTTAATTTTGTTTATACGTTATTGCAATACAACCTGCGAAATGTCCAAAATGGCCGTTTTTTGCAATTGCCTTATTTATTGTAAAAAAAACTTTTATTTATTTTTAAGCCTTTAAAATAAAGATATTTCAATACCAAACATAAAAAAATTTATAAAGCCCGATTGGTAAACTTGTTGCTTAGATATTATAACTTGTTTATCCCAAGGGGTCAAATGTAGAAGGCTATAACTTTTTGAAAAAAAAAATCGTAGAGAGTTAATCAAAGATCCGTTCTCCTTCTAAAGACTTACGTTTTCATATTCTGCTGTAAATAAATGCGTAAAACATTTTTGAACCTCTTATTTCGGGTTTGAAAATAAGGGGGCAAATTTCGTTATAAACATTTAGAACTGAAGCCGCCCCTGTACATCCTTTGAATTCCTAACTTGCAGCTTATTGTTGCTAAAGACAAAATAAAGATTCACAACAAAATAAAAATTTTCTACGACCCACTGAAGCCGAGATAATTGTTTTTTTCTATGGATGCTATACAATGTGCAACTTCTCTCACTACTTACATACATTCAAAACGAACAATTTCTCGGGCAGTGAGAAAAGTCGGCCATTGCAGTGAGAAATATTTTTTCTCACGGGTTCACCGCCGGTTTACATACATATGATCGCCATTTCCATGGTAACATGCACAATACAAACACAATTATTTTTGTCAAACAACTTGTCAAAACTTATCAAAAATTACCTTTTAAGACTGTTCAACCGTGAATTATAATTTTAAATAAATAAAGTATATAAATATTAAGAAAATTAAATACCTATGTGTATAATATGTATTTTATTTCAACTTAGGCATATACATAATATACCTAAACGCACCTAAATTATTTAATTTTGAAGTTTGAACTCTTGACAAAAACGCATCCATAGAAAAAGTACAGTGTACAACACGAGAGAAAATGACACATTTCTCTCTCGCTTGATTTGCGGCACTCGCCTCGTGCCTCGGCTAGTGCCAACAAACTTCTGCGCTCGTCAGAAATATGTCTTTTTTCTCTCTTGTTGTACAATATACTATTGTTTTCTTAAATCGTAGTGATTTTATTTATAAAAATTAAGACATTATTTCACAGCCATTGACTAAAGAAAGACTTATATTATCTTAACATAAAAATTATTTTAAACGAAAATTATCATTACGAAAAAGATACTCCATACTATGGCCAGTATAATTCCTTTTCTATTGTAGGGTAATTTAGTTCCGCCTTGTTCAGTGTCCTACTAGCATATGCTACAGGTTTGTCATTACTATTTGAAAGTGTGGCTCCTAATGCTATTCATGAAGCATCAGTCCTTAAAATAAATTTGTTTTCTTCCGATAAATCCGGAAATTCCATTACGGGTGGGTTTGTTAATGCTGTCTTTAGTTTGTGAAATGCTTCTTGACATTCTGTCGTCCATTCGAATTTTACATTTTTCCTAGATAATTTATTAAGTAATGCGGCTATTTCCGCGAAATGGTTTATGTTTCCTGTAATAATTTGCAAATGCTACGAACCGTTTTGTTTCCTTCGCGTTCTGGGGTGTAGGATATTGTGTCATTGGTACTAATTTCTCTGGGTCTGGGGATATTCCTTTTTCCGAAATCTTGTGTCCTAAGTATAAGAGTTCCTTTTTTATAAACTCGCATTTCCTTGGGTTAAGTTTCAAGTTAACTTTCCTAAGTCTCTCTATTACCTTTACTAGGTTCTGGTTGTGTTGTTGTAAGTTGTTGCCAAATACTATCAAGTCATCCAGATATATGAACATGCTTTCGTAGTTTAATCCTGACATTGCCATCGTCATTGCTCTTGAGGAATATCCCGGGCTTGTCTTCAGTCCCATGAGAAGTCTTGTCATCTGGTATTGGCCTCTATCTGTTGAAAATGCCGTGTAGGGTCTAGAGTCTGAATCTAATTCTATTTGGTAATATCCCTGATACAAATCTAAATGTGAGAAATATGTTGCTCCAGATAAAGTGTCTAAGATTTATTATATATATGGTAGTGGAAATCTGTCGTTTCCTATTTTATTATTTAGTTGTCTATAGTCTATTACTACTCTCCATTTTTTCATTCCCTGATTATCACTCTTCTTTGGTACTATAAGTAATGGTGATGAGTATTCCGATACTGCGTTTTCAATTATTCCTTCCTCTAACATTTTATATATCTGTTTATTGGTTTCCGTTTTCTGTCCGTGTGGCAATCTATATTGTTTTCTGTAAACTGGTGTCGTATTTTTCTGCAATCTAATTCTTGTTTTGTATATATTCGTTGTAGTGCAAGGATCGTCCTCCAGATAAAAAAAACATCTGCGTATTTCGCACAAATTCTTTCTATGGACCTCTTTTCTTCTAATGTCATGGTCTCCGTTTGTATGGTGTTCAAAAGTCGTTCGACTCTGTCAACTGTTTTTCTTGTTTCTCCTATGCAAAAATATTGAATTTGTCTAAATTCTGTATTGTAGGTTTAAAATTTCTAAGTTTTATATCTGTACTATTTACATTTATCATTCTTACGGGTAGCATACCGTTAATGGGCTTAACTATCAATCCTGCCTGCGGTAAGTACTCCTTCGCAAACTTCTTGTGGCATGACCACGTATTCTCCTGTTTCCGTTCCTACATAAAAAAAATGTATAGATTCTCATCTTGCTGGTAGAATCGAAAAATTTTCCCCTGTTGTTTCCATAGGTACTTCCGATGTTTTCTTTTTTATTCCCAGTATTAGTCCTAAAGTTTCGTAGTTTATTGTTGCTTGATATCTTGACAGAAAATCTGAGCCGATTATTCTGTCCACATTATGTGTAAAACTTTTCATGACTGAAAATTCATGTCCTAATGTGTTGATATCTCCTGATTTTTGTACTAATTCTATGTTACACAAAAGTGTTCCCATCGTAAACGTACTTCCTGATACTCCATTTAATTTGATTTGTTTGCTTTTATTTATGTCTTCGTCATTGCCTAATGATTCGTTGAAAATTACACTAACAGCTGCGCCTGTATCTATTAACAGTCGTATATTTTTTCTTTTAAAATGCGCTGTTATGTAGTTCAATCCATTTATTTCGAATTGATTAGCTTCTATTCGTGGGGTCACGAAAAAACTCTACTTCGGGTATTTTATGTGTCCTTTGTTCGCTTGTAGCTAAATATGTTCCTGCTACATTACCTCTTTTATATCTTCTTTGATGCGTCCCTTGGTTGTTGTTCTCTCCTCTCGGTGATCTCCAAGATCCTCTACGTTTTTGAAAATTGGTTTGGTTATTGTATTGTTGTCTCATTTGTCCCTGTGGTCCTCTATTTCTGTTATCTCTATTTTCTTCCTTCCTTCTGTCGAATCTATTTCTATATCCGTGCGCTATGTTTCTTCTTCCTTCCCTATGTGCCTTACACATGTGATATACATTTGAAGTCTCTGTTCGTGCCATTGATTCTTCGTCCTTAGCAATAGCGATTGCTTCCGCTAAAGTTGCGATTTCTTTTGCTTTTAGTATTGTTTTAATTTTTTCATCCTTGAGTTAATTTTTGAATATGCTTATAGCAATTTTTTCATTAATTCCTGCTAACACTTCTTCCGATCCACTGTTGCCATTGGCTTGTGCAATCGTAAGCTTAGCCATAAGCTCCTCCAAATTCCTTCCGAATTTTTCTATGGATCTATTTGCTTGTTTGGCTGAGTTTATCTCGGCCGATAAAACAGGTACTGATTGTTTCACCGTCATCTTTTTCTTAATATCCGATATTAGTTCGTCAATCGTGCCATATGGACCTTTGAGTCGTAGTTTCGCTGATTGTGTCAGTTTAGCCTTCAATACGTATTTAATCAATTGCTTTTTTCCTAGTTCGTCCAAAAATTCGTTGTATAATTCGATTGCTTCCGTAAATGCCTTGATCGACTCTTCTGTGCTTCCAATATGTGGGATCAGGTTCACTGCGGTTTTGAGATCAAATTTTTCTGCCATTGTATCGCCTTTATGCTTCTCCTTTCTTTTTTCTAATACGACTTTTATTGCTTCAAATTTTTCTTTTGTCCTTGTAATTATCCCCCTGACGATTATCTCTTGTTTTTCGCTTTTTTCTTCTAAATTGTATATTGTAAGCGTTGCATTAATCTTGTCTGTGCAGTATATTAATTTTTCCAACCATTTGTCGGTAATATGCAAGCTATTTTGTCGTTGTATCGTGTCTTTTCCCAAATTCCTGTCCAATATTCTTAGTTCCTCCAAAATCTGTCAACATTTTTCTTCGAACATAAATAAAATATGGTTCCCGATAGTTTTTTTAATCGGTCAACTAATATATATAACTATTTCCGTATATATAATGAAAGTAAATAAATAAATCATATAAATAGATGTAGCACCTAACGAAAATGTAGAAATTATGCAATATGATTTATGTATTCAGTTCAAGTTCACTGTGCAAGAGGAAGTAATAATAAATAATCGTTTTGCTTACTAATCAAAAAAAAAATTCATGACCTGCCTTATATTTTGATGCATTTAGCGTATGTATTTAAAAACAATGAAACATGATCGTATAAAGTTTCTACTTATATTTTTGGTTTTAGAGATTGTAATTTTTATTTAAACAAACGAAACGAAACGAAAAGTTGTTTAACAATAATAAAATTAAAAAATGAAATATATATAGCCAGCTGTATAATGATCAAATATACACATATAAAAAAGGTAAACCAATGTACTCACTTTGTCTTTTATCCCTCTCATTGGTTCGTGGCTGTTCCTGGAAACTGGGTATCCACTCTCAGCAGTTCCGTTGATCTAGTCATCTCTCGTCGGATCTGTCGTTCCAGCTGCCTTCTCCATTGTCTATACATCAACCATACGACGAATATGAATACTAGAGCAAATGCTACTATTCCCAATATTTCTGGAATAGCGGAAGGCTGTGGTGCCTCCGCTGTTTCCCGCCTGGTTTATAAATACTTGCTCCTCCTTCTCTTTGTTTTGGTTATTTCCCATATTCTACTTCTTCTCAGCTTCCTGTCGTCTCAGCTGTCCAGGTTTAAAGGGCTAAGGGTCGCCATGTTATGTTGCTATTGTTACGTTGGTAGATTGCCATGATAATCTTGCAGGGTTGAAATGTCGAGTTGAAACACTGACTTTAACTTTATAACTTTATTTACGATTTACAACATCAAACAACATAAGGTTATTAAGATGTTGTTTCGCGGGGTGGTCCTTCAGGACACCCTTCTCGCAGGACGGCTCACTGGCATAGTAACGATCTGAATAATAACAATACTATAATAATACTCTATCAATCCCTCTGTGGGAATATTTATATCTCCTTATAATTTGGACTTTGAAAAGTAAAACTATACGTGAGTCTCTACGAGGTTACACAAACAAAACTGCATTAATCAACCTTCGTTTTGTTTGCATATTTAGAAACAATATCTTTTGTAACAACTGAAATTATTTAAAATTATATACATCTTTTGATACATATTATATTATACACTAAGGAGTTTTTTTTCCCTTACTGTACGTATCTATTAAAAGTTGGATTTCCTAACTGAAGAAATGAGACTGGGTCAATTTGATAATCATTAACTCAGAACTAGAGAATTCATTTGGAGTAAGCGGACCGACACGTATATGAGACTTAGCTTTTACATTGTGAATAAAACGAAGGCAATATGCAAAAATTCTCTGAAGTCGAGTGAAGCATGAGAATTTGCAGAGAGTATCATACATTTGCGAATCTGGTTTTCTGATCAGATGATTAACCCTTTTGAATTCAGGCAATTCATTAACATTAATACTCGAAGGACCATTAGATACACAAGTGTTGAAATCAACGTGTGGATCTGACAAAAATTGAGGACCATTAAACCAAAAATCACAATCAAGCAACTGCGAGGGTGCAGCATCGCGAGATAATATATCCGCAGAATTGTCTTTCGATCGTACATGTCTCCACGTATGGTTGAAGGTGAGTTCTTGGATTTGAGTTACTCTGTTGGCTACAAAGGTAGATCAACGAGAAGGGTGCGAGTTAATCCATGTGAGAACGATTTCTGAGTCTGTCCATAAATTGACAGAATTTATTTGAGAGCGTGATGGAATCAAAACAGAGAGAATTTTCGAAACAAGATTAGAGAGTAATAATGTTCCTATAAGTTCTAATCGAGGAAGAGTAACGACCTTTACAGGACTAACACGACTCTTTGAAGAGATTAGATGGTAAGAGATAAAATCATTTTCGTTTGAAGTTCTCAAGTAAACGCAAGCACCGTATGCGTTAAGACTTGCATCTGAAAACCCATGTATTTGAATACTTATTACATTGCTAGAATTTAGCAGCAACCTGGGAATCTTGAGATTAGAGAGGTGAGGAAGTGTTTCTAAAAATAAATTCCATTCTGAGAGCAAATTTGAACTGAGACCGTCATCCCAATTCGATTTTTACAACCAAATCTTTCTCATAACTAACTTGGCAGTTACCACTACGGGGTTAACCAGTCCGATAGGGTCGTAAATTGAAGCAATTAAAGAAAGAACCTCTCTTTTTGTATAGGTATCCTTGACGGTAACCATTGGAACAAGAACTGAAAATGATCAGAGCGAGAATTCCAACATAAACCGAGAATTTTATTCGTGTGATTGTCGGGATTAATTACATAACTAGCTTCCTCAGAGATATGAGAAATACTTACGAGAAATTCAGGAGAGTTTGCATACCATTTATGAAGCGAGAAACAAGCGAGTTTTAAACATTCAGTTAATTGACGATGAATCTCGAAGAGTGTTTCGAAATCATTACAGCCGTCCAACACATCATCGATGTAACAGCAATTTAAAAGAGCATCACTAGCCAAGGAGGATTGGTCAGCATTACTTTGAGCTAACTTCTTAAGACATCTAGTGCTGAGAAACCCAGAGTTATTTAATCCATAAGTGATAGTTTCGAGTTGAAGACATTTCATGTCCTCTGTTCGGGATTCACTCGAATATGTCTGTACATGTGACGTAAATCTGCAACAATACAGTATTTAAACACTCTGAAATTTATCAAAAGGTCGAACAGGTCGCGTTGTACTGTATAACCAGGAAGCATTATATCATTGAGGCTTATATTTGAGGTAGTCTTCATACTACCATCAAAGACAATACGCAACTTTTTTGTTACGCTATCTTTCAAAACACAATGGTGAGGAATAAAATAGTTTAAATCAGAGTGATTATTTCGAGTGGAGAGAGGAACATATCTGCAATGTCCAAGTGCAATATATTCGTAAATAAATTGTTTATACTGTGAGTAGGTACAATTGATGCGACTTAATCAACTTCTTTTCGAGATTTAGAAATCGCTTTTTTGCAAGAAAAAATGATTCTGCCAAATTTTTTATGCTCATTGGGAAATTGGAAAAGAAGATCTACTTGGAATCTACCAGAGGATAATATTTTAAGTGACGATTTAAAGATGTCTTCGGCCTGTTGCTCCGAAGGAGTTAGGATTTTTGAAGTACAAGTAGGAGACGAGACTCCTTCAATTTCCCAAAACGACCGTACGAGTGAATCGGTATTTTGAGCTTGAACGAACAAAGATACTTCATTTCGAGGTTGAGTATTTTCTTGGATGTTGAATGTGGAATATAAGTCAATTGATCCAGAGGAATGAGGTACAATTCCACCTACAAGATATCCGAGGTGAGTATTTGTTAAAGTGGGAAGATTAGGGCCTAACTTTATTCCTAGCGGTGCCTTTTGATATTTTCATATCTGGGTCAACAGAAAACTAGAATCGAGTCGATATTTATTTCACTTATTTCCCGTTACAGGGCGTTCTAACCTTACTCCGGTATAAATAGTTTTATTGCATACCGAGAACTACGAAAGTTTTGATGTAAATTTGTCTTCTTGCATAGTCCCCTTGATAACAGGTAGACCTAGAAATAGCGCTATCGGGGGATGGCAGGAGACAGATTTAAATCAAAACGAAACCGTCTATTTTTGTATTTTTACTAATGCCATACTATGTATGAGAGTACAAAGACTCGTTTCATATAGGTTCTCTGAACCGCATTTTTGGAATATTTTCCTAGCGGTGCCTTTTGATATTTTCATATCTGGGTCAAAAGAAAACTAGAATCGAGTCGACATTTATTTCACTTATTCCCCGTTAGAGAGCGGTCTAACCTTACTCCGGTATAAATAGTTTTATTGTATATCGAGAACTACGGAAGTTTTGATGTAAATTTGTCTTCTTGCATAGCCTCCTTGATAACAGGTAGACCTAGAAATAGCGCTATCGAGGGATGGCAGGAGACAGATTTAGATCAAAACGAAACCGTCTATTTTTTTATTTTTACTAACTTTATTAACCCATAATTGAGTAATTCGAAATAAATATCTGCTCCAAGCAACATTTGAACTTCGGCAGGAGCACAAAATTCTGGATCAGCTAGATGAATGTTTGGTAGAATTTTGAGAGCATTAAAATCCAATGTCATTTGAGGATGCTTACACGTGTTGGTTGGGAGAATGGCACAGGAGAGTGTAAATTGATTCGTGGGATTAACGTTTGAGAAAATATTTAAATCCACAATTTTATTCGACGTCGAACAGATTTCGGATATACCAGAAATTTGAAGACTTTTTGTGTAAGGAATACACTTCAAGCGACTTGCTAATTCTTCAGTGATGAAAGACAGCTGGCTAGCTGAGTCTGTGAGGCAGCGTACCTTAACAGGATTATTGTAAGAGTCATCAATTGTAACACATGCTGTTTGGAGTAGAACCTCCTTTTTGCTCGAGAGTGCAGAGAGAGATGATGCTTGATAGACATCATTAGAGTCACATTGATTTGCTTTTCGTGAATTTGCAGAAGAGCTTGGAGTTTCGATTTGAATATTGGGATCACGAGATGCATTACCGTAAGTACGAGAGTTTGGATGAACATTATGAGACTGGCAAGTATTTTGAGAGTTATGATTTCCTTGTGAATCTTGAGAGTGACGAGTATTTTGAAAATCAGTGTTTCTGTTCGATAGACTACGAGATTCTTGATTTGTTCTTGGGATAAAACGAGAATTATTTGAGTTGCGAGTAGAACCGTTAGAGAAGTGGAGCAATGAGTGATGCTTCTTGCCACATTTGGCACAATTTGACATAGAAGTACATGAACTTGCCGAGTGACCACTAGCCAAGCAGTTGAGACACGCTTTCTTTACCTTGACTATTTGATAACGCTCATCTTCAGCCATATTTAAAAATTCCCGACAAGTGTATATTTTGTGCGAGTTATTTTGACATAAAAATATTTAAAGTACTGATTATTGTTACTATATTGCGTATTATTGCTAACTGTGTTGAGGTAAGTAAAATGAAAGGATTGTTTTTGCTTAGGAGGTTGAGGACGCTCAGGAACGAGATTTTCGAGAACTTTACATTTTCTTTCGATAAGTTCGAGGAACTCAGTTAATTTTGGAAGTTTTTTGATATGACGCTCGGTTTCAAATGATCTTTTTGTGTTATAGTCTAATTTTTGAGTAAAGAGATTAATGAGGATTAAGTCAGCGAGTTGACTTGAGACGTCTAGATTTGCTAAAGCAGCGAGATGACTTTTAATTTGAGTTAAAAAGTCCCTAAGAGTATGTGCATTTGGTTTCGTAACGAGTGGAGCACTTAATAAGCTATTCAAATGACTATTTACTATTAAATATTTATTTTCAAACCTATCGCATAAGTTTTTTGTTGCGATTTTAAAATTGGAGTCGATTATTTCAAGATTGTTAATTAATTTTAACGGTTCATTTTTTTGCACTGATTTGAGATAATTAAGTTTTTGAGCGTTAGCCAAGTGTTTATCATCTGTTATTAATTTTGTGAAAACCTCAAAGAAACTGGTCCATTCGGATATTTCACTGGAGAAAAACGGGATTCTTAGCTCCGGAAGCTGTACATTTTGACTTGTGCTGACAGACGGTGTTACATTAGTTACAATGGGTGGAGTCTGAAACGGTTTCGCAGATAATTGTGTGATTCTCTAGTGCAAATATGAATCTAAATTATAATACTGCTCTTCAACTACATCCCTATATGAACTGTATTTTTCAAAATCTTCTAATTCGAGTTCCTTTTATAGGACGACATATTCGCGATAAGTTTCATTTAATACGTTTTTTTCGTGCAATATATTAACCACACTCTAAGACTGCATTTTTATTTTTTGAGACAAATGTTTGAATTCTGGTAATGGAAGCTTTCGTGTGCCCCCTCAATTTTATAATTTTTGCAACATCAGTCATTTCAACATCAGTCATTTTGAAAACGTGAGAGAAATATTACAAATTTTTAAATACAACCAGAGATAGTTTGTACCATAAATCTAATATCTACTTAAAGAGCGATAAACAATTATAAAAAATACATGCAACAACGATACAAAAATAATTCATTAAACGTTTAAAATAAGTGACCAAACCGCATAAAATCACTACCGCAATTTTAAATCGAGAGCGACGCGAACTAAAAAACCTGTCTTCACCTGTAATAAAAACTTCTAGCAACGATTTTAAGTTTTGAGAGAAGAAAGGAGAACTGGAAACTGGTACTGGTAGGTATCGACGACCAAAATCCGAGTTGGAACGACTGGAGCAGAATGGGTGAGGCGGGTCTACACAATAGTTATAAAATAAAAAAATTTATATAAAAAATAAAAAAAAGCAAAATAAGAAATAATATTTTATTTTATTTAATCAATTAAGCCCATTCGTACCTTTCGGTGTTGGGCTGTTTACAACTAGTTCAATATCTACATTTCAATATATTTTAATAATTATACAATACTTATTTTAACAATAAAATTTTAATGAATATAAATTACTTATTTGACCCATCTTTCTGTCCATATGTTTTAATCTTGTGGTGCTTCTTTGATACATCTTTTCCATGCTGTTCTATTTTGAGCTAATTGTTTTGCCATACTCCATTGCAGTCCTCTCTTCTCTCCTTCTTGTACTCTGACTTCATATACTTTTTTCGTTATTCTTGTGTCGTTTAGTCTACGGATGTGTCCCAACCATCCTAACTGTCGTTCCCCTATAATTGTCTCTATGGGTTTTATCTTTATAGCTTGAGTTATTGTGTCGTTTCTTATTTTGTCTCTTCGTGTGACCCCTTCTATTTTTCTCAAGAATCTCATCTCTGTAGCTTTGATTTTTCTTTTGTTGTTCTTTGCTAGCGTCCACGACTCACTCCCATAGATGATTGATGGTCGAACAACTTTTTGGTACACTTGTGTTTTGACTTCTTTGGGTACCTCTTTCTTTCCAAAGAACGTATTTCTTAATGTATTATAAATTGTCCCTGCTTTTCCTATTTTATTGTTTATTTCTTTGTCTATTTTACCATCTTCTTCAATCATTGTACCTAAGTAGTTGTAGCTGTTTACTTGTTCCAACACTTGTCCTTCTACCTTAATTTTTATCACTTTTTTTGTAGTTGCCATAACCATTGTTTTACTTTTATCGGTGTTTATTTCCATGTTCATTTTTCTTAGTTCTTTATATAAGTGTTTATTATTTGTTGCAGTTTCTCCTCCGTGTCAGCTAACAATACCATATCATCTGCAAATAGTAATTCTTGTATTTGTACATTGTTCATTTTCCATTTTCCCAATATCATGTCTTTAGATTCCTCCTTGCATTGCTTTATTGCGTCATCTAGTACCATTGGGAAAAGTAATGGACTTAGTACGCAGCCTTGTTTTAGTCCTATCTTTGCCTGGAATTCATGAGATTCTTGATTGTGCGTCCTTATTTTTATTTTATTATTTTTATACAAGGCTTTAATTATTTCTATCATATCCTTTTCTATTCCATTCTTCTTTAAACATTTCCATATATCTTCCCTTCTTATTCTATCAAAAGCTTTTTTCAGATCAATAAAGCATATATGTATCTCTTTGCCTTTCATCAATAGTTTTCCTCCTATTTGTCTCAATATGAAAATCAGATCTTGGGTACTCCTTCCTTTTCTGAAGCCATGCTGGGATTCTTCTAATTTTATTTCTAGTTTTTCCCTTAGCCTTTTTTCAATTATTCTATTGAATATTTTGGCAGGAACGCTTGTCAATGTAATACCCCTATAATTTTTGCAATTTCTTGCGTCTCCCTTCTTAAACAGTGGTATTATTATATCTGTTTTCCAATCAGATGGTATTTCCTTTGCTGTGATTATTTCATTTAGTAGTTCTCGGAATTTTTCTTTTGAATTTTCACTCATATACTTTAACATTTCAGCTGTGATTTCATCTTGGCCTGGAGATTTTTCCAATTTTAATTTGTCAATGGCTTCTACAATTTCCTCTTTTGTTATTTGTTGCATTTTCTTTGTATTTTCGATCATGTCTTCCTCTCTTTCTTGTTGATATTGTCTCCATTCTGTTAGTTCTTCAAAATACTGCTTCCATCTTTGCATTATTTCTCTTTCTGTAGTTAATATATTTCCTTCTTTATCTCTTATATTTCTTAATCTATGTGATTTCTTTTGTCTTAGCTGTTTCAATGTACCATAGAACAATTTCTGGTTATTAAAATAGTTTTCATTCATTTTGTGTCCACAATCTTCCCAAGACTTCTTTTTTGCCGTTTTAATTTCTTGTTTAATGTCGTTTCTGGCCATTTTGTATTTTTCGTAATCGTTCTCCGATTTGGTTTTTAGATACTTTTTCCATACTTTTTTCTTTTCTTTCACTTTACGTTGTATTTCTGCTGTCCACCATTTACTTTTCTTCGAATATATGTTTGTGATTTTAGTTGTTCCGCATACTTCTTTTGCTGTTTTCAATATGATTTCCTTAAATTGCTTCCATTTATTTTCTATTCCTGTGTTAATTGCCTTTATAGTCTCGAACTGTTTGGTTAACTTCTTCTGGTATTCCTCTTTACTATCTATTTCTCTTAATTTGTAGCTTTTTATTTTTTCTTTAGTTATCTTCTTTCTTTTTTCTGTTGTGTTATGTGTGTGCACCCTTAGTTCCATTATAAGCAAGTAATGGTCACTGCTTATTTCAGCCTCTCTTTTTACCTTTACGTCTTTTATCATCTTTAGGTATTTTCTTTTTATTATAGAAATAGTCTATTATGGATTTTTCTTTTCTCGATGGGATTTCTCTAGTATATTTGTGTATGTCTTTGTGCATAAATTTTGAATTCGTTATAACCATATCATTTGCTATACATAGGTCTATAATTCTGTTTCCGTTATCATTTTTCATTTCTTCTCCATGTTGCCCTAGGTATCGTTCAATCCCTTTATTGTCTCTTCCCACTCTACCATTTAGGTCTCCCATTAATATAATGTTTTCTCCTTCGTTATCCGTCTCTGCTTGTAATATGTCAAAGAATTCATCTTTTTCCTCTTTTTTGGCATTATCATTTGGCCCATATGCTACGATTATGCTGGTATATTTGTATTTTCTAGTTTTACTTCCACTACCAATAATCTTTCGTTTTTATATATCTTTCACCTATTATTTCTGCTATTAGTTTTTTGGATTTATTACTTCTAGTTTTTTCGTAGTCTTATTCCATTTCCATATCTTGCCATTTATAGTTATTTTATTGTACCCAATTTTCACCTTATTTCCTTTTATTTCTTCTACTTTTGCCATTTTTCTTATTTGCTTGTTATTTTCACGCTCCTTTGTTGTCATGTCATGATTTATGTAGACCTTTTCCTGCTGCAGTTTTTTTAATTTGTATTTGTTTTTCATGATTTTTTCTTTTTTGTCTTTATTATTTATTTCAATTAAGCCTACTTTTCTTCCTATTTTATGAGCTGTTTTTACATTAATATTTATCTGTAGAGTGTTTTTTATCATGTTCTCCACGAATTGTTTAAGTTCTGTTTTATTTTCTGTCTCAATTTCAATTCCTGACATCACTATATTATTTTTCCTTTTCTCTCTCTCTAACCATTCAATTCTATCATTTGTGTCATCTAGCTTCTCTTTTATATCTTTATTTTCTTCCTTTAGTTATTGATTTTCTTGTCTCAATATCTTATTTTCTTCTCTTATCAGTTTTATATTTTCACTGGTTTTGTCACTCTGCTTTTTGAGCTCCGACACCATCTCTATTAATAGATCTAGTTTTTGTTCTTTACTATTATTATTATATAGTCTTATTTTATTATCGCCTTCCGCCATGTTCTTGTTTATTTCGCGGTATCTTAGTTGGTATCTCAACGATAGAAACTTCGCCCAGATCGACTCTTCAAAAGCTAGGTTCCTCTTTGAGTATTTTATTTTTATTCGCTAAGTATTTTAATTTTTATAGGTATCCCTTTTTCCGCGACTTTTACTACAGTCTGGCAACGTCGCCGTGACGTGGAGCGTGACCCGTCTGCATATTTACAGATGCTAGCGTGTGTAGACACCAGGGTGTTGAAATCAGTTAGGGTTTGGAAAAACAGTACATTTACAGATGCTAGCGTATGTAGACACCAGGGTGTTGAAATCAGTCAGGGTTTGGAAAAACTGTACATTTACAAATACTAACAGATTAGGACACCAGAGTGTTGAAACCAGCTAGCTTTTTAGTGGCGATGCATGCATAGATGCTAACGGCTATTGACATTGATTTTATATACCTACTTCTGTGAAAAAATATTTAAGTGATTTAGATATTAACAAATAATTAAACGTTGTTAGGATATGAACAATATAAATATACAGGGTGATTCATTAAGAATGTCCAATCTCTGAACTGTAGATTCTAGACCTCAAAATAATAAGATTTAACCCAAATGACTTAGATAAAATGTGGCTCGTTACTGAGTTACAGGGTGTTTTATTTAAAAATTTAATAACCATTTTTTACTCAGTACTTTAACACTATTTGCGTATCCTTGTCATACTTGGCAGAAAGTGTAAGTACTGTGTACTCTATTAAATTATGGTAAACAAACGTTTCTGGCTACTACCAGAGGCGTACGACAGGGGAAAGTGAATTGTTGACCCTTCCAAATTCAAAGCCACTGACGAAATTGCTATTTTGGAAGAATTTTTATATTCTCCAATACTTCCCATGTAACAATATATTCTTCATTCGTAACCATAAAATAATTAGTTTGCGAGATATTTGAACTTAAAAATGGAGGGGCACAAAACATTGATCAAAAATAATAGCTATGCCGTTTCATTTTTAACTTCAAATATCTCGAAAACTAACGACATTATCGTTGCGAATGAAGAGTATATTGTTTACATAGAATGGATTAAAAAAATCTAAACATTGAGCTAAAATAGCAATTCTGCCAGTGGCGTAGAATTTGGGAAGGGTCATTAATATACTATACCCTGTCGTACGACTTTGGTAGTAGCCAGAAACGTACACAGTACTTACACTTTCTGTCAAGTATGACAAGGATACGTCAAATAGTGTTAAAATACTGAGTAAAAATGGTTATTAAATTTTTAAATAAAACACCCTGTTACTCAGTAACGAGCCATATTTTATCAAAGTCATTTGGGTTAAATATCATTATTTTGAGGTCTAGAATCTACAACTCAGATATTGGACATTCTTAATGAATCATCCTCTATATTTATATTGTTCATATCCTAACAACGTTTAATTATTTATTAATATCTAAATCACTTAAATATTTTTTCACAGAAGTAGGTATATAAAATCAATGTCAATAGCCGTTAGCATCTATGCATGTATCGCCACTAAAAAAGCTAGCTGGTTTCAACACTCTGGTGTCCTAATCTGTTAGTATTTGTAAATGTACAGTTTTTCCAAACCCTAACTGATTTCAACACCCTGGTGTCTACATACGCTAGCATATGTAAATGTACTGTTTTTCCAAACCCTAACTGATTTCAACACCCTGGTGTCTACATACGCTAGCATATGTAAATGTACTGTTTTTTCAAACCCTAACTGATTTCAACACCTTGGTGTCAACACACGCTAGCATCTGTAAACGTACTGTTTTTCCAAACCCTAACTGATTTCAACACCCTGGTGTCTACACACGCTAGCATCTGTAAATATGCGACCCGTCTACCAGCTGGTTGTTGAAACTCGTTCACTTCCTATGCTGGTCTTTGTGTTTGTTTGTTTATACACTCTTAAATTCACACTTAATTAGTAATAGTAATTTTTGTTTATTTTTTCACTTATATCGTCAGTATGCACTTTTATATACAGTTTATATTGGAATCTGTTATTTAATTTCCACTACTACATCCAAAATTCGGTAAAATAGTAGGTGGTATTTCAATAACCTTCTCTTGGCTCTACACCGTTGCCGGTTCTCATAAGAAATAATAAAAAAAAATAATACGCGTCAGAGAAATATGACCTTAATTCTTCTAGGGCTCATTCTATCCGCCACACCACAGAACAGTCACCCAAGCCTTGCCGTTTTCAGGCAGGGGTTGGCCCACCTTCCTCCGTGTAGGAATCAGACTATTCTCTATTTAGTCCTACCGTTTCTAGGCTGGAAAATAGACCCTTAAATGACCCAATGCTTCTGGTTACTTTCTTTCAGATAGCTTGGGATATCCTCATGCATCGCTCCCTAAGGAGCACGTCCAGGGATATTCCGGGTCGGAAGAGGGGGTGGTTTTAGTTGGTAGGCGGCTGGTCATGGGGGGCATGCGGGACGCACGGGCCATACTGTGGTTGGTGCGCCCTGGCGTGTTCTCCTTTCCTGTCCGAGTCCAACAGTACTAGGGTCACCTTCCCTAGTCCGCTAAGAGCGTTTCACCTCAGTCCAAAAAAAAAGGTATCGACGACCAACTTCGACGATTTTCTTTGTGAAGAAGCGAGAAGAAAACAAAGCTATTTTTTACGAGTAGAGTGAGATCTTGAAGTTACTATGTAGAAACGCATTTGGATAAGCGAAGAATGATCGCCGTCGTGCTCTTTGAAATGACTCTCGAACTTCCGGCTTTTACAGGAAAACAGGACTACTTACGGGGTGAATAGGGTCAACATCCGGCTCGATCAGACCACTGAACGGAGTGGGGGGTTGAATTATCCCCTCTACTTCGTGCAAGCCACCTGTTGGGGCGGCTTCCTTCGATGTGGTTCGGGTAAATAATTAAAACTCTTGCAGGGAGTAAGCTAAATAAACAAATTTACCTTTATTCTGGAGAATCATTTCCCAAACACTAAACATCACTACTTTACTAAACCTTTTACAAAGAGATTTCGCATTTAGCGATCTAAATTTACAATGAATCGATACATGTTGGTTGCTTGAGTGTCGGCACACGAATGCTAGCCAAAAACAGGAGCGAAAGAAGCATACACCCTAATGTAAATTTACATACATGTAAAATTCCTGCATTTTACACAAAAAACTGGTTTTCAGACCCAACGCATTTTCAAGTACAATATAGAAAAAACCTTCCTTGAACCTAGCCAAACCACAGAATAGGGAACAATGCCAAACTATTTTGATGGTAGGAGCGGAAAAGGCGAGCGTCAGTTGCACCATAATTTTCTACGAGTTGCACCGGAACATTACGTAACCACTTAAAAAATTCACATTGTAAGGCATGAATAAATATATGTTTAATTTAAGAAAGAACTGCGTATCCTGCAGTGATTTCCGAACCATTAGCTTAATGAGCCATATTTTAAAACTATTTCTAAAAATTATACATCAAATGATATATAGACTGTGCGAAGAAAAAATCAGCCGAACACAGTTTGGTTTTCGAAATGCAGTGGGTACAAGAGAGGCTCTATTTAGTATACAAGTGCTATTTCAACGATGTAGAGACGTAAATTGCGATATTTATGCATGTTTCATTGATTACCATAAAGCGTTCGATACAGTAAAGCACGACAAGCTGATGGAGATATTAACCAATATTGGAATTAACACCTGTGATTTAAGGATTATCAGCAATCTCTACTGGAATCAAACATCCTCTATCCGGACAGAGGCAGGAGAATCCGACGATATCAAAATCAAACGTGGGGTCCGTCAGGGATGTATACTATCCCCACTGCTGTTTAACATCTACTCTGAGGAAATCTTTCAAGAAGCAGTGGATGATGTTGAGGCCGGAATTCGAATTAACGGAGAATGTATCAATAACATAAGATACGCAGATGACACTGTGGTATTCGCGGACAGTTCTGAAGCCCTGCAGGAGTTAATGAACAGAATCGCGGAGGTCAGTCAGAGATATGGACTTTCACTAAACACTAAGAAAACAAAATGTATGATTATCTCTAAGAACAAACAGCAATTTGGACGAATCAGTGTGAATGGTCAACAAATAGAAAGAGTAAAAACATATACCTACCTTGGTACGAACGTCAATGAAAATTGGGACCATTCTATAGAAATCAAATGTAGGATAGAGAAAGCAAGATCTGCATTTCAAAAAATGTCAAAGTTGTTCAAATGTCATGATTTGTCGATACCCATAAAAGTCAGATTACTACGATGTTATATCTTTCCTATACTGTTGTACGGAGTTGAGTCGTGGACTCTCACAGACGCCACCTGCAAGAAAATTGAGGCTTTTGAGATGTGGCTTTATCGTCGAATCCTGAAGATATCTTATACCGACCACATTACTAATGAGGGTGTTTTGCTGAGAATTCAAAAAGAAAAAGAGCTGTTAATCAGAATAAAAACAGCCAAAATCGAATACCTCGGTCACATCATGAGGAACAGTGAAAGATATGGACTGCTGCAACTGGTCTTACAGGGAAAAGTAGAGGGAAAGCGAGGACCAGGAAGGAGAAGGATTTCGTGGCTGAAAAATCTACGAACGTGGTTCAACACAACCACTACAAATCTTTTCAGAGCAGCAGCGTGCAAAGTACAGATTGCCATGATGGACGCCAACATCCGAAACGGATAGGCACTACAAGAAGAAGAAGAAAGAACTAGAGATTTGACTTTTCATAAAAACTACTTTTTTATTTCTTCTTCTCCGTTAGTTTCTTGACCTCCACCTCTTAGGTACTTGGCCAGTTCTAGTAATTAGACTGCCATTTGAAGGGAATCCTCTTTTCAAAGGGTCTGGATTCTGGATTTTTCCGTATTCCCTTCGTTAAATATATTGTAATATGATTGTTAAATAACTATTTTATATTTTAATTTGAAATATTGTTAAAAATTGATTGATCTTTCTTAATGTTTGGTCATTAATATTAAATAGGAGATTTTGTATTCAAATGGGGGTTGGACTTCCTATATTAACAAGTTCCTGATACAGGTCAAATTGATTTGTTTTGTTAATTGGGCATTCAAGTAATATATGAGTTATACTTCCTATTTGTCCGCTTTCACAAAATGGAGTGTCACTACAATTAATTTTAAACAAATGGTATGGTGTGAGGCAATGACCCGTTCGCATCCTAATAAGAGACGTCAAGTGCCTTCGATCCACAAATGTGAATTTGTGGAACCAAGGGTTTGTAGAAAAACACTTTGACGTTGTTGATACCATTTCACTCTAATTTTAAACTGTCTTGTCCATTCAACTTTAAACTCATTTACAATTTTTTGTTTAATAAAAGGTAAAAAGTCAAATTTATCTATTTTAATGTCTGCAGGAACATTTAAAGTCTTGCCTATATTTGCCAATTTATCAGCTTCTGTATTCCCCTTTACTCTCAGTATGACCTGGAATCCAAGCTAAGATTATATTAAATCCTGCTTCCATTGACTCAATAATAAGTCTTTTAGTTAGGTTTACAATATGATTGTTTGTCCCCCAGGTGGTGTTATGTAGTTTTTGGATAGCACTTTTAGCATCTGAAAAAATGATTGCTTCTTTTATATTTTTTTCAATACAAACAGATACAGCCTTGTTAATTGCAATAATTTCTGCAGTGCATATTTGAGTGTGCTCGTGTAATCTGGATGCATAGTTATAATTGATTGAAGGTATGTGTACCCCAAAACCTACTGACCTTGACTCGGGATCTAAAGAACCATCTGTAAATACCCATGTACAATTTCCATATGTAGCTGAAAATTCGTTAAGAAATTCCTGATGACTATACGTTTCAATTTTTTTGTGTGTTGAGAAAGTTGTCTGAATTATTGTTCCCGTGAGATACTTCAGTTCGATCTGAAATCAGGATTTAATATTCTCTTTATATAGATTAGTGAGATATTTGTCAAAATTATTTTTGATTTCAATTAGATATGGTGGCTATTGTGATTTCCAAAATCCTATTTTATAATTTACTTTGGTTCCCAACTCTGACAGAATGTCGTTCAGTGGATTTCTCAGATCAGCTAGGGTTTTCAGATAGAATTTAGCGCAAAGTATTTTTCTTCTTGCATCTAATGAAATTTCTCCACTTTCTGCTAACAGTGCTAACAAAGCATTAGTGGGGGGTAGATCTCATACAACCCGTGATGATTCGTTAAGCTTTAAACTGGATTTTATCTAATACTTATTAAGAGTGTGGACTTACTACAGAGTTTTAATATTGCACATGAATAATCCAAATGGGGTCTTACGATTCCTTTATAAATTAATGAGAGTGTATGGGGGTTTGCTCCCCACCAGGTTCGACATATTACTCTCATTATATTCAAACCTTTTTGAGCTTGTATTTCAATACGTTCAACGTTTTCAATCCAGTTAAGACGATTATTGAATATTGTCCCTAAATATTTAATTGAGTCTCTAATAGGAATTGTCTCTCCCTCTATTGTGAACGAAATATTATTGGTGATGTTTTTCTTTTTGTTAAAGATTACTGCAGAGGATTTACCATGGGGCAAGGGTAGTTTATTTTCTGTTAACCATTGAGTTATAGAGTAAGACATACCTATATATTAGTTAATTGGAAATTGGAAAAGACTGTAATATATTAGTACAAATGTATATTAGTTAAGCTGATAAGATTATTTATATCTTCACCAACTGTTATAAGGGCTAGATCATCTACATATTGAATTAGCTTGAAATTAGATGGTATAATGCATAGCCATCTTTACTTTACAAGCCATGAAGAGAAAAAGGCGCAATTGATTACGTCGGTAGTCTGACTTTCGGCCTACCGCTTTCGAAACTACGATTTTTTAAGTACAAATTCTGGTAAAATTTATAGTATTTTTTGAGTCGAACAAGAAAATATTATTAATTAGAAGTTTGTACAAAATAATATTAAAAGTAATTCCTTGTAAGTAACGTTTATTATACAAAAAAAACCAATAACAAGAATATAAACGGGATTCATTTTTTTCGAATCCTAAGAAAACGAATAAGTATTTTTCAAAAATTTAAACGCAGAATGAAAGATTACGTTAGGACCGAGGACCAAAAGTCCCTGAAAACTTCTATCTTTATTTTAATAAATTACAGGGGTGAAAAACTAAGAAAATTTAGTGTGATTTTTAGTTTCAAATATGTCATTAAAAAAAACTTTTTATTCATTCTAAGGGACTTTAGGCCCTCGGTAATAAAGTAACCTTTCATTCTGCTTTTAAATTTTTCAAAAATACTTATTAGTTTTCTCAGGATTCGAAAAAAATGATTACATTTAAAATACATGCGTCAAAATTTTGCGTTTTGTTCCTTTCCACTTAAAGTTTGTCGCACTTATTTAGAAACACCCTGAATTGATAAAGAATAAATCTAGTTGTTAAACATAAGCGAATTAATAAAAAAACAGAATGTTAAGAAAACCGGAGTCTATAGTTGGGTTTTAATTTCAGTATTTTATAAATACCCGGTACACCATAAAAATTTAACTGGTTAGCAACAATATTATTACAGCGGTATTGTAAAAGAATTAAGCTATAACATATTCAAAAAATCACTTAAATCTGCCAACAGGTTTAGGAAATTGAAACCTCTATACTCTGGGTATAGAGATTTTTAAAGAAAAAGAACTGACGAAATATGGGGGAAAATAGGAGCGAAGAGATTTAAGACAAAAAGAAGAGGGGCTTAGCTCAGAAGGGAAAAATCAAAAGGGCAGAGAGACACTAAATCTCAAGTGAGTATTCGGGCTAGCTTCAATACACCGAATATTGGCTTTGGAGATATGAGAAGAAAATTTGGTAATGAAATGATAGTAACTAGAAAGAAAATGAGACCTGTTAATACAAAAACTTAATACAACTAGGTAAGAAGATAGAAATAAAGTGATAAAAAAAGGACGATAAATAGAGAAGAAGAAGGGCGCCAACTCAACAAGAGGTTGAGATTTTTTTGAAGTCAAGAACAACAGGAACTAAAGGACACTGAATACAATCACCTGAAATACAAAATATTAAATACTAACCTTGTCTTGCTATATTATATACTGGTAATACAGACTGAAATAAAACACCAACCTTAATACATACAAATATATTAATAATAAATAGGTTATATATATATATTACAAGTTACATATAACTCTCTAAACAGAATAGCAGTGGTGGTGGTGGTGTAACGGTAAAACAGGGCCAAAAAGCCACTAACATGCAATTAACCACTACACACTGCGCTAAGTAAAGGTATTAATAGAAAATCTAAGTCAAGTCCGTTTGAATAGCACAAAGTCCTTACAACTAAAAGTTAGTAATATTACCTAAATGGAACTCGTCTAGGTGAGATACACGACTAGAACGCTACGGTTACCAAAAAATTAAGTATCTCATCTAGCAAAATAATAATAATTATATAATTGATTTATATAAATGAGCTGGTCAGTGACTCTTAATATACAATGTAAAAACCCACTAGACATATTACCTATTTAAAAAAAACCCTCGACAAAATTTTACCCCCGATTCCCTATCAAATTTTAAGCTACAATTATTTATGATTATTATTTTAACAAGACTTATTTAATTGGAAAAACTACTATTTATAATATGGAACAAAACAAAGACCTGAAAACCCTATCTATCACGAAAATATGTACCTAGTTCCACTCGATTGTATGCATACAAACAGTTTACATTGGAGAAAATATAGATTACCCAAAATATATAAATAATAAAAGTAAACAAACTTATCTTTCACCTTAAGAATGCAAGTTGAAGTCCATAGGAGAGTCCTTTTGGCACGATAAACTGGTTGGATGCAGTGGTCGGCAAGTCCTACTGAAAAATCCTAGATATATGTTGTGAAATCAGGTACTGGTTTTCTCCAACAAAACAGCGAGCTCTATGGGTAAACCATGGCAAAGTTGCTAACAGTTACTGGTACATACTTCAAGTGACAAATTATGCAAAAGAATGCAAAGTGACGTAAGTTACTAAATTGCTACGTGACGACGTAACTAAGTGACTAAGTGGCGGAATTTGGAAAGGCAAAACACGCTGGCATTAAACTTCTTTTATGTGAAAAGAAACCAAAGATAAATAGAGTTTTGATATCATCGCGATTCCAAAAAAAAAATGGTCTTAATGTTCCTTGATTTTAGTTATATATATGTAGGTCTTTTCGATATTTCTTTATTCGTCGTCGTCTTCTATTAGATCTACACGTCGTCGTCTTAAGTAATATGTTTATAGTGAATTTGTGAATATATGTTTATTGATAACACTTACAAAACTAGGGTAGCTTTTGTTACTAGGCACACACACGTCTTACTGTTGCTGATGGTAATATGCGACTCTCTTTTTCGTCTCCCGTCTCGCGCCTTGATCTTGCGGCGAACGATATGAGCTCATATGTGGGGCATGGATATATACACATATAAACTTAAATTAATATTTTGATTTATTGTAAAATATCTACACTCGGCCCTCCTGACAAGAATCCGTCTCGGATTCTTCCGATTCCCCATCGATCCATGGCTTCATATACTCGGCGCAAGTAGACGTATTGTTCGGACCATCATGAACTCCTACCTTGATAACGTCGTATCTATCATTTCTCTTCACCTTGATAACTTCATAAGGGCCAAGAAACTTTTTATCTAATTTCAGACCAGGTCCAAACTGTGTCCTCTTTATAGCTACTAGGTCTCCTTCTTTGTATATTCTAGCTTCTTTCCTTCTTCTGTCATAACCTCTTTTATTATCTTCTTGAATTTTTGCAATGCGCTTCTTAGCATGAATTCGCATCTCTTCTCTCTGCTCAGAGAATTCTTCGACAACTTCTTTGTCTATTAATTCTTGAATCTTTATGTCTTCCTTACTTCTCATTTTCTTTCCAAATAATATGTCAAACGGTGTACAGTCTATTGTTCTCTGGTACGTCGAATTCAAAGCTTGTTGCACTCTACTTAAGTGTTTATACCATTTGGTTGGGTTTTCAATAGATAGTTTCGTTAATACAGGAATTATTATCCGATTTATTCTCTCAACTTGACCGTTTCCTCTTGGTACACCTGCAGTAATGGTGAGATGTTCAATATTTTCTTCCTGACAATATAATTTGAATTCATTAGATGTAAATCCCGTTCCTTTATCCGTTATTATTCGTTTAGGATTCCCGAAAATTTGTTGCTGTCTAGCTAAACAATCTAAAACTTCTTTTGTGGTAGTGCTCTTTGTTGGATACAACCACACAAATTTCGAAAAGTCGTCAATTATAACCAAAATATGTTTATAATTTTTATTTGTTGACAAAAGGGGTCCTAAGTGATCAACATGGTAAGTGAGAAGTGGTCCCTCTTTCGGTAAAGGGTTTAGAAAACCTTTCTTTTTCCCATCTTTCTTATTTCCTAAAATGCACTTTACGCAATTTGTGATGATATTTTTGATCTTCTCTTTTGCCTTTTTGACATAGAACTCTCTTTCAAGTACCTCTTTCGTCTTCGTCACTGCAAAATATCCTATCTCGTGTGAGCGTCTTAAAATATCATTTTGCATAGCCTCTGGTACAACTATAAGTTCTTTACCGTCTACGTATTTATATAAAATATCATTTTTTAGGAAATAATTATTATATTCGTCTTCACGTTCCAATATCTTCTTTATTGATTGAATATATTCATCTTTTTCTTGAGCTATCTTTAGCCTTTTGATAATTCCACATTCTATTTGTTCGTCCTCTGACAACACAGCACAATGTCTGCTAAGAGCATCAACATGAGACATTCGGGTGCCTGCTCGATGTTCTATTTCATATTCGTATTCCTCTAATAGTAAAGCCCATCTTGCCACTCTCGTAGTTAGATCTTTTTTGTCCATCGTCTTCTGAAAAGCTTGGCAATCTGTTACTATTTTGAATTTAGTACCTAATAAATAAGTACGAAACTTCTTTACTGCTTGGATGATAGCTAGTACTTCCAATTCGTAACTAGAGTATTTTTCTTCAGCTGGTGTCGTCTTTTTGCTCATATAATATATCGGATGAAATTTATTATCTACACAAGATTTTTGCATCAGACAAGCTCCGTATCCGTATTTGCTTGCATCTGTGTGAAGTTCTAAATCATAACCCGACTTGAAAATTTCCAGAACTGGTCCGCTAGTCAAAAGATATTTTAATCGTTTAAAAGCTTTTATATGAGGTTCCTCAAATGTAAACGGTTGGTCTTTCTTAAGCAAATCGCTTAACGGCTTAGCGATCAGTGCGTAAGATTGTATGAACTTCCTAAAATATTCAGTTAGTCCCAAAAATGATTGTACTTGTCTTACAGTAGTTGGTGTTGGATATCTTTTTATGGCTAACGATTTTTCTTCCGACGGTTCAATTTTATTGTCCATGATTATAAAACCCAAAAATTCTATTCTTCTCTTCAAAAATTGACATTTCTTCTTCTTGATTTCTAGTCCATAGTCTTTCGCTCTATCTAAAACTATTTTAAGTCTCTCTAGTCCTTCTTGTTCGGTATCACTCAAAATAATGACGTCGTCCATGTAATACATTACTATCTTCTTTCTAGTGAGTTCTCTAAAAATGTGAGCGACGAATCTTTGAAAAACTGCTGGGCTGTTGCAAAATCCAAAAGGGCATTTTAGAAATTCGTATTGTCCATCGGGCGTCACAAAAGATGTATACTTACGGCTTCCTTCTTCGACGGCTACGTGAAAAAATCCATTTTTAAGATCAATCGTACTGAAATATTTAGCTCCTTGTAGGCTATCGGTTACATCTTCAATTAATGGTAAAGGAAATCTATCTTTTAAAACACGTTTGTTTAATTTCCTATAGTCACAGCAAATTCTAGTATTTCCGTCCTTTTTCTTTACTAAAACAATCGGACTTGCAAAATCTGAACAGCTCTCTTGTATTATTCCTTCATCTAGCCAGGTTTGTATCTGTTCTCGTACGTCTTCTTTCTCAGATATTGACAATCTCCGTGGGCTTTGATATATTGGTTCCTCGTCTTTTAAAATGATCTTCATTTCAATTTCCGTTGAAAATATTTTTCTTGGTTCATATTCCTTTATCATTCTTTCTACTTCTTTTCTGCATTGGTCGTCTTCAATGTGACTTACTTCAATAGATTCCTCGTCTTTTCTGTCTAGTGATATTTTCATAAGAAAGTTTTCGTCTTCTTTTCTTCGTACTGTTATTTCACCATCCGTTATAACAACATTGGCTTTTCTGGTCAAATCATTTCCAACGATTGCCGTGAATCGAGATGCGTCGGTTGGTATAACATGTATTTTCAACTCCATTTCTTCATCGTTAACATGTACAATTTGCGTAAAAGTTCCCAATGTCGAGACTCTATTAGTACCAATTCCTCGTAAGTTTATAATTTCTGCGGTCAACTTAATGCCTTGAAAATGGTTTTCATACACGTCATTTCTGATAACCGTAATTTCGCTTCCAGTGTCAAATAAAGCTATCAGCTCTACACCGTTAATGTTGAGCTTAATTGCACTGCTGGGTATTACATCAATCGTTGCGATACTTGTCGACGTGCTGGGTTCTTCTGCGGCTCTGCTTGTGCTTGGCCTTTGCGTGCACATGCTAGATGTGTGTCCAAATTTATTGCAACTAAAACATTTGAGTCCCTTGCTCTTATTAGGACAGTTCTTCGATATATGGCCTCTATCTCCACAATTGTAACAACATCCTGCTCTTTCATTTTTTGGTTTGTGGGTTACTTTCCTTGCATCTCCTTTGGCGGTTTCATCTCTATGGCTTCTAGTAGCTGGTACCTTTTCTTTCGTTATCGTTCTTTTCATACTTGCTCGTATTTTTTCATACATTTGTACCTTTTCTTTAAACTGCCTGAAATTTTTTGCCCCATACAGTACTATTTTGTTGCTAGTATAGTCCTGTATACCATCAATAATATACTGAATAATCACTTCTTCCTCTATGTAGGCTCTACTACCTATTTCCCTCATATGCAGTACATATTCTTGCACGGACTCATCTTTCTTAAGTCTTCTATTCATCAACATTTTGTGAATTTCAGCGCTGCTAATACTTTCTTCGAATTCTGCTATTAGCTTTTTCTTTAGCACAGACCACGTCTTTATTCCTCTCTCCGACTGGACAAATAGTTTGGCTAATCCTCGTAGTAGTTTCTTTCCAAAAATTAGTTTCTGTAAATCATTCCACCCTATAATTTCAGCTACTTCTTCAAAATCTTGGATCCACTTACGTACGGGATACTCGTCTTTGCCATCGAAAGTTCTTATACTTTCTTCGACGTCCCTGAATGTCAACGAAAATAATTCCGGCTTTTTTCCTCTTCGTCTTTCACCAATGATTTCTTTTACGTCGTCTGAATCATCGTTCTCGTCGTCCTGAAAATCCTCCTGAATTTCTTCCTGAAAATCTTCCTGAATTTCTTCGTCTGTTACGTCATCATCTTCGTCATTTTCTAAATTATCGTCATTTTCTTCCATCTTTGGTTCGTTTAGAAATGCGCAAACGCGTTCGGTCACCTCGTCTTTCGAGCCAGTGTAGTTTAAATCAAGAATATTACAAATTGCTATCAAATCTGATATCCCTACCTCAGATATGCTACTCAATTTATTCGAATACTCGTCAGAATCTTTATTGAAATTGAAGCCACTAAACTTACCTAAAGTTTTTCTGTGTTTTCGTGGAACACCTTTATCCCCAAAAGCAATGGTATATAATATTTTAATCGCAGTTAAATTTCCCGTTTTTAAATTTTGCTGAATATTCGGAAAAGATGCTAAACTCGCCATGTTTATATTAAAATTAAATTAGAACGACAAAAAAATAAAAGTGCAATAATGGCATTAAAAAATTACCTATCTGAATAATAAAATATACTGTATAAATCACCCTGTAAAAGTAAAGACCGTTTGAAGCCTTGTAACAGAAACAGTACAAATTATAGCAAACAATAAAATTATAAAATTTTATGTAAAAAGCACAAAATTAACGACCAATAAACTGAACCAATAATGTCTTAATTTTAATTAGTTTCTGTTTTTACGTCACTCACTGGGATGCTGAACCCATTAAAATCATAAGCGTCTGGCGGCCTTGACTATTTGGCTCTTGGCATGCATTCATTGACAGTAAAAAATTAAATATGCACCATACCTCGTTATGTCCTTAAGTTTCTTATCGTCTTACCATCTGCTATCTAGGTATTATTAATCTTTCGTCTTGGTATCGGCTGGATTATAGAATTGTTATTTTTATTTGTCGTCTGCGTCTGGTTAAAAATAATAAATTCATTCGTCGTCCTATCACAAATTCACTAAGGGCGTATAATCTCGGTTTGAGCCCCCAATTGTAGGTCTTTTCGATATTTCTTTATTCGTTGTCGTCTTCTATTAGATCTACACGTCGTCGTCTTAAGTAATAGGTTTATAGTGAATTTGTGAATATATGTTTATTGATAACACTTACAAAACTAGGGTAGCTTTTGTTACTAGGCACACACACGTCTTACTGTTGCTGATGGTAATATGCGACTCTCTTTTTCGTCTCCCGTCTCGCGCCTTGATCTTGCGGCGAACGATATGAGCTCATATGTGGGGCATGGATATATACACATATAAACTTAAATTAATATTTTGATTTATTGTAAAATATCTACATATATGTTCCATTTTTATTCCAAATTTAGTCCAAATCGCCACTTAAGAAAAAAAAACACAGCGTGTTCGCCCAGAGCCTGACCAAAACTGAGGTTCAGATTCGGATCGACAAAATCGACCGCCGAGGTTTTCGCGCGTGAGCAGAGAGATATCGTTCTTAAGTCGATCGACAGCGTCGCACACGGGATTTATTTAGGGGTATTTGATGAAATTATATTAGGATTTATTTAGTTAATAACGTAACTGCTACATTCTCCCTCATCTCCAGCAAAAAAAGGAAAACTCCCAAAAGTTTCCTTTTTTTAAAGTTTTCCTGAGCGAACTAGCGCTAGGGCGAACCCGAGGATGGACAGAGTAAAGGAGAAACGTGGTGGTATAAAACCATAATTATGGTAGGCTTAACAGCCATACTATTTGCTGAGGAGGCGGAACAAAAATCAGGAACGAAGTCATACAGACAGTATAAAGGCCACGCGAGATATATTTAATCATATTTGCAGAAAGTATATAACATAGAAGGGATATGTAACTGACCCACAAAGGTAACTGACCGAAATAAGTTATTCAACGCGATAATTTTAATTTAGTAAAACTAAAGATTGAAAAAAAACAAACAATTACGCGTTAATCGCTTACATTCTAATATAATTATACAACCTTATAGAGTAAGTCAACTCTTAACACTACTTACTATCTACATTCTCATGTGTTAGTAAACCATCATTAAAACTAAATTACAGGTGTTTACCAACAACCCCTAACACAATCTTATCAAGAACCATACACAACAATCAAACTACAACACATCCTATCAACTCTACCCAACATTGACACTAGAGCGAACAGATTCTATTAATCACCCAAGAGTTCAATGAGGGACGAATTCATCAGGACTAGTTGAAACTACATTACTACAAACCTAAACATATATGATATGGTTCTGGATATCAACAACGTCTAAAAAATCAAGGTAAAAGATAATCCATAACGTCTACTTGCTTTTGTAGCGATACGAAGTCACAATCTAGGTAAAGATACTAGCAAGCCCACTATACTCATGGTATAGGGCAGTGCTGTTTATGTAACAATATAGGTGCCGGTACGCAATGTTCAGGGGGCCTAGGAAGTGTTCATAAGGGGGTCCGCCCGGGGAAACCTTTTAAAATTTACCCTCAATAAGGGCGTTTTAAAGCAAGGGAAAAATTCGGGAGTTTGTTTATAATTTTGTTGTTTTTTTTTTATTTTTTGTCCCAAAAGGTGCCGGTACGGCGTACCGGCGCGTACCGTCACAAAAACAGGACTGGTATAGGGTATGCCAAAAGGTAAAGATACTGGCAAGCCTGCATCTACTCGTGGTAGAGGGTATGCACAAAAGGTAAAAGGTAATAAAAATCCTAACTGTAATACCTAAACTGTACTATTGACGTGGTCCAATTCTTTACTCACGACAAGCACAGAGAAGGACAGATTCTTAGGACTTTATAATAATCAAGATAAAGATAAGATATACATTCAATCAAGATATAGATAAGAGATAAACTCATCAAGGTAAAGGTACGAGATAAACTCAAGGTAAAGATAAAGATAAATGCATCAAGGTAAAGGTACGAGATAAACTCAAACTAAAGGTAAAGATAAACTCACTTCAGGTAAAGGTAAAAATAAACTCACATCTACCTTTTCATATTTAAGGTAAAAGAACATCTACTAACATAATGCTCAGTAGGGAGACAAATAAGGTAACTCACATACTCACATCCACTAATCCAAGCAAGTGGTAGAGACAAGTAACCAAACTTAAAGTAATAAGATATGTTAAAACTCAAATCATTTAAAAGATAACAGCATAGGAGATGACAACCAAGTTAAACAGACTTACTTACAGCTGAATATCAGAGCGATCCAATTCTATATGACACATTCTAATTTTAACCTAAGAGACACTCTAGGAACAACTTATAGATATTAATAGATTTCTGAGCCAAGTGAAGTGCACAAGTCCAGGGTGATCAGTCCTGAACCCACGCTAAATCCTGACACAGTTAAGTGAATACATAAGCTTTATGGGCATGGTCCGCGCGCCTGAACCATGCAAAGCCATAACTCAAAGAAAATGTTTAAATGTTTTAACAGCGTTTTCTAAGTACCCCTATAAATACTCATTTTACCCAGAATTCAAGATGGGGAAAATTCCCATTTTTCATCCTGTACTCCTATGATATGCAATTTGAACTTTCTAAAAAAAAAACTATTACCAACAAGAAAATGAACAAGTTCATAAACTAAGATATTAACCAACATTAAGATAAGATAAAAGGCACAACAAACAGAAATTAACCAGGTAAACAAAATAGATAGACATATCTTAAATAACAAACTGGCCCTCACACTTTAATCTTCATCTGAAGATGAACCATCAGAATTATCAGACAAGTTATGTGGACCTACAGTCTTATCCTCAAGTAAATCTTTGACATGAAACCTTCCTAGTTTCCTGCCAGTGGAGGTTTCCTTCAACTCATAAATCAAAGGAGAGATAACCTTAATAACAGTGCAAGGTATGTATTTTTGACACAGCTTGGCAGATTGGAAATTCACTTTATCTGATTTGACAAAATTTTTCTTCAAAACGGAATCTCTAACTCTGAACGATAAGGCTCGCTTTCTCAGGTCATAACGGCACTTATTTCTATCATAAGATGCCTTTAAACGTTTGCGAACATCCACATAGATATCAGGAAGATGCTGAAGATCTTCTAAACGGTGTAGCTTATTAGTCCAGAAAGCCACTGCGCATCCGCTAGGAAAAATATTCTAAATCGGATTTTTTGCACAATCTTACTCAAAAAGGACTCCTTTTAACAAATTTGCATGTTGCCAGGACCAAAAGGTGGTCAAAAATTTTTTAAACGTTTTTTTTTTTGTTTTTTTTTCTAAAATTATTTTTTTTGCATGGAAAAAAGTTTTTTTAGGTTTTTTGGATCATTCCAAACAGAAAAGGTCTTTAGTGACTTTTCTCTAAAAATGATAGTTTTTGACATATAAGCGTTTAAAAATTGAAAAATTGCGAAATCGGCCATTTTTAACCCTCAAAAACTATGTGAAAAACTGAAAATTTGAATGTTGCCAAGGTAGGTAGATATTTTTTACACATCGATTGATGAAATCCCGAAGAGTTTTTTGCAATACAATATTCAAAACTCCTTTGTTTTTTAATTGCTAATCAAGCGTGCGCGACACTATTTTCCACCGACAGTATGGTGCAAATGAAAGGAATAAATTCGTTATTTCATAAACTGGCGACTTTAAGGAAAAATCCCGAAACAGGTCGATTTTTATTTTTAAGTTATGATATTGTGGCATATATGGTATACTAGTGACGTCATCCATCTAGACGTGATGACGTAATCGATGATTTTTTTAAATGAGAATAGGGGTCGTGTGCTAGCTCATTTGAAAGGTTCTTCAATTCTCTATTCAGTAATATAAACATTTACATAATTATTTATACAGGGTGTCCAAAAAATTTTTATTAAATTAAATTATTTGACAAAAACATAAGTAGGAGGACACACTGTATAAATAATTATGTAAATGTTTACATTACTGAATAGAGAATTAAAGAGCCTTTCAAATGAGCTACCACACGACCCCTATTCTCATTTAAAAAAATCATCGATTACGTCATCACGCCCAGACGGATGACGTCACTAGTATACCATATATGCCACAATATCATACCTTAAAAATAAAAATCGACCTGTTTCGGGATTTTTCCTTAATCTCGCCAGTTTACGAAATAACGAATTTATTCCTTTCATTTGCACCATACTGTCGGTGGAAAATAGTGTCGCGCACGCTTGATTAACAATTAAAAAACAAAGGAGTTTTGAATATTGTATTGCAAAAAACTCTTCGGGATTTCATCAATCGATGTGTAAAAAATATCTACCTACCTTGGCAACATTCAAATTTTCAGTTTTTCACATAGTTTTTGAGGGTTAAAAATGGCCGATTTCGCAATTTTTCAATTTTTAAACGCTTATATGTCAAAAACTATCATTTTTAGAGAAAAGTCACTAAAGACCTTTTCTGTTTGGAATGATCCAAAAAACCTAAAAAAACTTTTTTCCATGCAAAAAAATAATTTTAGAAAAAAAAACAAAAAAAAACGTTTAAAAAATTTTTGACCACCTTTTGGTCCTGGCAACATGCAAATTTGTTAAAAGGAGTCCTTTTTGAGTAAGATTGTGCAAAAAATCCGAATTAGAATATTTTTCCTAGCGGATGCGCAGTGGCTTTCTGGACTATATCTGATATTGCAGGATAATTAGTGGCATTATCGGAAATCTTACCAAAGTAATCACCAGAAAGAGGAACATGACGACCAAACATTAAGTACGATGGAGGACATTTGGTTATTTCGTGAGAAGAAGTCCTGATAGCTTGTACTATAGAGTAGATATGATTATCCCAAGCTCTCTGATCAGGAAAAGAATACGATCTTAAAGCAGTCACGATTGATTTGTTTACTCTTTCAGTATGATTAATTTGAGGATGATAGTTCGCATTGTACCAGATCTCTTGTACGTTATATTTTGCCATGAGATCACGAAAAGCCTTGGCTGTGAACTGGGGCCCATTGTCGCATGACACGATCTGTGGAACACCATAGATTAAGAAAACTTAATTCTCCAGATACTTGATAATTGCTGAAGTAGTTGCTTTAGACATCGTATGAACCAAAGGAAATTTTGTAAAGTAATCAACAACTACTAAGGCATATTGAGCACCTTTATACGACCTAGGATAAGGACCAATAAGACAGGGGCGGCTCGTGATAGTACAAGATAGTGAGGCACACTACACTTGAGGAATATTACAGTAGACTCTCTCTATAACGAACACGGGTATTACGAAGTTTCGCTTATAACGAGGTATGTCCAACATCTGTGTGCTTACCGAGGCCAGTGCTGTAATAAATTCCACCGCCTGTAACTTCCTTCCTATTTATCTGTCGACCGATATTGAATATCGTAGGAAATTTACAATTTGCGATGGCCAAGTTTCATTGTTGAAGTCGATGATCGACACCTAATAAACTATGTAGGAGGCTTTAAAACATTTCAGTAGTGGTGATATGTACTGTTTTAAGTTCCTTTCGTCATGTAAATCAAATATTAAACAGTATTGTTCATACAAATCTTTATTAGCAATCAAGAAGTTACATGACGCTAGCCGGAATGGCGTTACGTCGCTGACATCTGTCTGTCGTTGGTCTTCTTCTTTTACATCCTAAACATAATATATTACATAATATTGTTGTCTGATATAACGAGATCCGCTTATAACGAGGTAATTAGTACGCCATTTCAGTTCTCGTTATAGAGGGAGTTTACTGTATTATTATGGTTAGCTTTTCTTTAATAGCCGGAAGGTCGATTTTGTGGCGTCATAACGTCACAAAACGGCACCGTATTTATTTTAAGGCTTGCAAACGATATTAAATAACAATTATTTTATTCGCAAAAGAATGTCGAAAGTTTTAAGTCTATAACATCGTTCATACTCTTATTAGCTGTTTTTTTAGCTAAAAATAATTAATATGATACCACATATCAAAACAGTGTGAGTCAGATGTTTCATCCTTTCTTGGTCTCATCAGCGTTGTACAGTCATATTAAGCAAAATTTACATTATATACTACATGACAAGAACGTACAACTGATTTCAGTGGCGTAACCAGGGGGTTTTTAGGGGTTATAAGCGCCCCATACCCTTAACATCCTCCTTAATTCCATACCCCCGGAGACCCATACCCCCTTAAGATCATCCTGGTTACGCTGTTGACTGATTCTTTTATTATTAATCACTTGCCAAAATGAAATTATTGTGCGCAATCAATATACCTTCAAACACGTGATAATTTCATTTGGAACCAATCTTATATTGTAAATGTATTGAATATATAGGAAATAAAAACAAGCAAGTAAGCACATTACTGTTATATTATAAGATTGATTTTTTATGTTAAATAAACTAAGGGTTAAATGTTATTCTTTCGGTTTTTTAGATTTTTTATTAAACAGCGTGCTTAAAAGTAAAATTATTATGAAAGAAATCATAATTTCTAATTTTTTTATTAATTTACTTATTTAATTGACATTTGGAAAATGGCATTCAGCTAATCACAGCATGATAACATATTCTAAACATCTAATTATACTAATAGTAAGTAACCAGAGTGTAGAAGGCCAAGTACACGTAACCAGAACAAACTGCTTTAACAAACTACCTAACGAAAACTGCAAAACCACGCTAGAGGCATATTTTTGCCAGCCTCTGAAAGGATATTTAATCCCGGCTCCAAAAATTATTCTCAGTTTAAATTTTATTGCGGCCGGGCGATCACCGCCGGCTTCGTAATATGCTAGACAAGGACCCATCTGAGGCAGTGCTTCTGCTATAATTTGAGAAAGTGAGAATGAGACGCACATATACTCCCACGTAGGGTAGATACCATCCGATGTCTTTATGAAGAACGCTTAACTACAAAGATACGGGGTCAGGGCCGTACCTACCTATTTTTATTTTTTATCATAAAAATAAAGTTATTAAGTTTTATAATAAAAATTAAGTTATTTAGCAAGTTTCAAAAAGTTAAATTGTATTTAAATAATTGATGATGAAATAACGAAAATAAAGTTATTTAGCAAATTTCAAACAGTTAAATTGTATTTAAAGAATTGATGATGAAATAACGTAAAGAGTCGATTGATATACCGGTGAGGCACTGCCTCACCTGCCTCATAGGACTAGCCGCCACTGCAATAAGATCCAAAGATATAAGTTGGAATGGAAAATCGATCCGTCGATAACTACCCATTAAACCTGGTTGAGGAAGATTTGTCGACTTGCACGTACTACAGATTTTGCATTGAGCCAGATAAGCACGAACAGTCTGGCGCATCTTCGGCCAGTAATAGAGCTCGGATATACGACGGAAAGTTTTGTAGAACCCAAAATGAGCTGCAGTAGGATGGAAAAGTTGCCAAAACCTCTGCTCTATTCGGAGTTGGAACGACTATCTTCCATTCCGACATTCCAGTAAGGGCATCCATAGAACTTAACACATGTTTATACAAAACACCATGCTCAACTTTAAAATCAGGAAATTTACCTGGAACATTCTGGACATCATACAACATTTTTCGATACCAGTCATCTGGTTGAAAAGTAGATAAGTCTAACAAATTAATATCAAAAGTTCTAGATAGTGCATCAGCGACTACTACACCTGCAGCTTTACGATGAACAATTTTATAATCATATTGTGCCAATTTTAAAATCCACCTAGCCAAACAAGGAGATGGGTTCTTCATACTCTGTAACCACACCAAACTACTATGGTCAGTTATGACCGTAAACGAACGACCTTCAAGAAAATATCTGAAATGCTCAATACCCGTAATTATGGCTAACAACTCTTTTTCAGTTGTCGTATAATTTTTCTGGGCTTTATTTAATTTCCTGCTGGTGTAGGCTATAGGGCTCCATCTACAATTTGATAGAGTACACCACCAGATGCTGTGTTTGAACAATCAGTCATCAAATAGAAAGGCTGAGTAAAATCTGGGGCTAACATAACTGGGGAGTTTGTGAGAGCCTCCTTGATTTTAATGAAAGCTTCGTTAGCTTCAGGAGTCCACACAATATTTTGTCCCTTTTTCCTATTTTGAAGTAAATCAGTGATAGGGGACAACAAGGTAGAATAAGACTTAACAAACTTTTTATAATAGCCCACCATTCCTAGCAACCGACGAACCTGGGTGGTATTTTTAGGCACAGGGAAATCACGAATAGCTGACACCTTGTCAGGGTCAGTGTGTAAGCCATGTGAATCTACAACATATCCTAAAAACTTAATAGAATCACGACAAAAGCTGCTTTTATCTAAGTTAATCGTCAAATTGGCATTTTTTAAATGCTGAAACAACTGTTGCAATACAGAGATATGAGTTTCAAAATCAGGAGTAATGACTAGAATATCATCAAGATAATATTGACAGTAGGGATCTAAAGCAGGGCCTATTACCAAATCCATTAATCTACACATAGCTCTGCTCCATCTGCTCCACAGACACCAGACCAAAAGGCATTGTAGTAATCTGGTACAATCCTTTGCCACTTACTGCAAAGGCAGTAAGCTTCTTACTCTCTTCGCTTAAAGGAATCTGGAGAAATGCCTTCTTTAAATCAATGGATGAAATGTATTTAGCATTTTGCAGCTTAGTCAGGATGATGTCTATACGAGGTATAGGATAAGCATCCCTATTCATCGTTATGCTGTTAAGTTTACGTCCGTCGAAACAGACACGAAAAGTCCCATCCTTCTTCTTCGTCAACCACAAGGGACTACAAAAGCTAGACGAGCTCTGCTCGATAATACCAAGCTTAAGCATTTCATCCACCTCCTTAACTAAGCTTTCATGCCAGGCTTGAGGCAATGGATACTGGTATTGTCTGAAGGGCTTAGACTAGGGTTACCATACGTCCGGATTTCGTCCGGACAGTCCGGATTTGAAAGACATGTCCGGATTGGCGTCCGGATATGAGAAATGTCCGGATTTTTTTCTATACTAAAAAAATGGAAAACACTTGGCCCAACGGTGGGAAATTTCATTTTGCGCTAAATCAAATGGTTAAGGCTACAAGGTGATCCTACCTGGAAAGAGATGGAAGAGAGCGCTTTTAACTATAGTCAGCGTTGTACCGAATTCTGTCGACGTGGATGAATTATTTGATGAGCGCTCGTCACTTCTCCAAGTTCCAAAAAAGCTGAAACCTAAATGGACTTTACTACCTAAAGAAGAAACCCCAAACACTCATGACAAATGGCAAGAAATATTTGAAGCATTTTCTAAAAGCAACGTTTCCTTTACGAATATTTTTAAAATAGGCGAATTCATCTTTTGTCTGCCTGGTACTTCGGCTCCTACTGAACGTATCTTTTCGATGATGAATTTTATATGGACGGCTGAAAGAGGAAGATTATCTCTGCCTGTTGTAAAAGAGCTTCTCGATATTAAAGCAAATTCTGTAATGTCATGTTCCAAATTCCATGACAAAATAAAAAATGACAAGCCACTTTTGAGAAAAATGATGTCTTCTGAAAAGTACGAAAGAAGAACAGATGAAGAACATCCTATCCCTGGGCCCAGTACAAACTAAGCATTTCGCATATATGTAGGTACAATGTAGAGGTATAGCAACACAGTCAAATTCACATTTTACATTTTCTACAACCCCTTGGACTACCCCTGTCCGGATTTGGCCTTAATAAATTATGGTAACCCTAGCTTAGACGAACCCACATCAATGTGATGTTCGATGAGATGAGTTCTGCCTAACTGATTCTTCGAAGAGATAAAAGAGAAGGATTTGATGACATTATTCAACTGCTCTAACTCCTGAGCATTAAGTCTACTCATATCTTTAACTGCATCAACACAAGAGATATTAAAAGAAGAGACAGATAAAGAAAATTCAGAAAAATTCAATTCACTATTAAAAGTTTTCAGAAAATCCATCCCTAGGATAACTGAATTCTTAACAGAAGGTATAACAAAATGTAATCATCCTTTTACATGAACTAACAGAAATCTCAGTTGTAAACTGACCTAAAATTTGTTGGACCTGACCATCAGCTGTAGTCACTTGCAAACTCTCATCCATTCCTATCTTAACATTAGAATTCTGGAGAAATTCCAGACCTAAAGAACCTAAAATAGAGATATTGGACCCTGTGTCCAGTAAAGCTAAACAAGAATGTCCTAAGATAGATATTTCAAGGTATTGACGATTATCCTTGTTTTTTCGAACTAATAATGAATTAATGTCAACATCAATAAGAGAAGATAAGGTACTACTTGGAGAAACTACAGAAGAATCACAAAGGACATGATCGACTAACGTCCTCTTTTTGGTTGGTATCGCCGTTCTGTGGTCTTTTGTCTTTCGGTGGGGGTTGGGATGTTTGAGTGATTGGGGCATGGACTTCCTGACTCGAGAAACTGGTTACTGGATCTTGAGGATTTTCTAGAGTGTTCCCTGTATTTTGATGAGGAGTGGGAGCCACCCCTTCTGTCATTTCCCGAACAGAATTCACATTCACTCTTACGTACACCTTGATATCCACACCCATAACAAAACAGACCTCTAGGTTCAGAACATTCAGGATACCGATGTCTGGACCGAAGACAATTCCAACAGGTAATCTTCGAATTAAAAGTAGAGATATTACCAGACCGAGAATAATTTTGCCTATCAGAAAAGGATGATTCGTGATTTCTGAAATTTGACCGACTTAGGACACTAGATATAGGTTCAGAAGACCATGACAAAACTTCTTCTAACCTCTTACATTTTTCTGTAAGATCAGCAATCGAGAGAATGTCAGTGAGTGCCAGACTCGGATGATAAGACGGCAACAAATTTTTCCTAATAATTCTTAATATATGGGATTCAGAAAGAGGAACTTCCAGACGGTTACACAAACTAACAACTTCATTGATAAAGATGGTGACTTTCTCCTGGGGAGCCTGTTTACGAGATTTAATTTCGTTCAGTAAGTTATCGTCATAGTTATAAGGAAGAAAATCTGATTTCAGTTTGGCAACTAACTGTTGCCATGAAGTAAAACTACCTCTGTTATTGAGGTACCAAGTCAGAGCTGAATCCTTAAACAGATCACCAGCTGATGAAAAGCACTCATCTTCACTGTTCCCACGCGCTAGACGCAGACATTCTATTTTCTCCAAGAAACTAACAACATTTTCATTCGAACCACCAGAAAAATGTACACCCCATTTATAAATAGGAGCCGACTTAAAGAAAGGGAAGGAATTTACTGAAACACTAGGGTTATGAGGAGTGGAGTGAGCCTGTGGAACTACTTTAAACTCAAGTTCACCTTCCAGATTAAGTATCTTGAAGTTGAGAGACTTCTTAATGGCATCCTCTTCCTCATTTACCGACTCTAACAAATGAACCCTACCTGAAACATGACCTAAACGGGAAATCAAGCGACCATATACGACATCACTATCGGAGCCAACAAAAGAAGTAATTTGGGTCTTTAGATCTGTAAGAGTGGCTTCTATTTCACGGACCTCATCAACAAAATTGAGATGGGAAGCTGAAAGAACCGCATAACTACGATTTGCTGAAGCTTGCTTCAACGCACCTCTCAACACGACTATTTTAGCATCATCTGCAGTCAAATATGGATCACTTAATTGACGAATTTTTAATTCATAGTCTAGTTCAGGAGTTAAGAGATGTTCTGCCTTAAACGATGCCATCATAAACAACTGGGAAGTAAACACGAGAATGAGATAAAATGTAAGTAGGTAAAGTATAACTTACTCTCTGTCCTCACGCTAATGTTGTGAGTGGATACCTATACCAGTAATGTTTATTTGTTTGGTCCAGTCGTGAAATCCGTTGAAATGTACTGCTACAACTAAAATTGAAAAAACTTTTAATTCAAGGTAGTGATTCACTTTTAATGCTACTCCGGACTTGTAAAAATAGGTGAAATCGTTAAATTCAAGATATTTAAATTTTTAATTTTAATTTAATTTATTATTAATCCAAAATAGTTATTTAACCAATCAAAACAAATAAATTTATTCAGTCAACACAGTATACTATAGCAAAACAAGTTTATTCAAGATATAGATATAAGACAACGTCCAAAAAAAAATTTGAAGTACAAAAGTGAACGTTAGAATCAAAATCTAAAAACACTGAAACCACCAAGATAAAACCAAAAGTAAAATGAGATATTTTCAAAGCCAAAAATGTAAAAGAAGCCACACGTTGGGTCAAAGCCAATTGAAACCTCTATACACTGGGTATAGAGATTTTTAAAGAAAAAGAACTGACGAAATATAGGGGAAAATAGGAGCGAAGAGATTTAAGACAAAAAGAAGAGGGGCTTAGCTCAGAAGGGAAAAATCAAAAGGGCAGGGAGACACTAAATCTCAAGTGAGTATTCGGGCTAGCTTCAATACACCGAATATTGGCTTTGGAGATATGAGAAAAAAATTTGGTAATGAAATGATAGTAACTAGAAAGAAAATGAGACCTGTTAATACAAAAACTTAATACAACTAGGTAAGAAGATAGAAATAAAGTGATATAAAAAAGGGACGATAAATAGAGAAGAAGAAGGGCGCCAACTCAACAAGAGGTTGAGATTTTTTTTGAAGTCAAGGACAACAGGAACTAAAGGACACTGAATACAATCACCTGAAATACAAAATATTAAATACTAACCTTGTCTTGCTATATTATATAATGGTAATACAGACTGAAATAAAACACCAACCTTAATACATACAAATATATTAATAATAAATAGGTTATATATATTACAAGTTACATATAACTCTCTAAACAGAATAGCAGTGGTAGTGGTGGTGTAACGGTAAAACAGGGCCAAAAAGCCACTAACATGCAATTAACCACTACACACTGCGCTAAGTAAAGGTATTAATAGAAAATCAAAATCAAGTCCGTTTGAATAGCACAAAGTCCTTACAACTAAAAGTTAGTAATATTACCTAAATTGAACTCGTCTAGGTGAGATAAACGACTAGAACGCTACGGTTACCAAAAAATTAAGTATCTCATCTAGCAAAATAATAATAATTATATAACTGATTTATATAAATGAGCTGGTCAGTGACTCTTAATATACAATGTAAAAACCCACTAGACATATTCCCTATTTAAAAAAACCCTCGACAAAATTTTACCCCCGATTCCCTATCAAATTTTAAGTTACAATTATTTATGATTATTATTAAACAAGACTTAGTTAATTGGAAAAACTACTATTTAAATATGGAACAAAACAAAGACCTGAAAACCCTATCTATCACGAAAATATGTACCTAGTTCCACTCGATTGTATGCATACAAACAGTTTACACTGGAGAAAATATAGATTACCCAAAATATATAAATAATAAAAGTAAACAAACTTATCTTTCACCTTAAGAATGCAAGTTGAAGTCCATAGGAGAGTCCTTTTGGCACGATAAACTGGTTGGATGCTGTGGTCGGCAAGTCCTACTGAAAAATCCTAGATATATGTTGTGAAATCAGGTACTGGTTTTCTCCAACAAAACAGCGAGCTCTATGGGTAAACCATGGCAAAGTTGCTAACAGTTACTGGTACATACTTCAAGTGACAAATTATGCAAAAGAATGCAAAGTGACGTAAGTTACTAAATTGCTATGTGACGACGTAACTAAGTGACTAAGTGGCGGAATTTAGAAAGGCAAAACACGCTGGCATTAAACTTCTTTTATGTAAAAAGAAACCAAAGATAAATTGAGTTTTGATATCATCGCTATTCCAAAAAAAAATGGTCTTAATGTTCCTTGATTTTAGTTATATATCTGTTCCATTTTTATTTCAAATTTAGTCCAAATCGCCACTTAAGAAAAAAAACACAGCGTGTTCGCCCAGAGCCTGACCAAAACTGAGGTTCAGATTCGGATCGACAAAATCGACCGCCGAGGTTTTCGCGCGTGAGCAGAGAGATATCGTTCTTAAGTCGATCAACGGCGTCGCACACGGGATTTATTTAGGGGTATTTGATGAAATTTTATTAGGATTTATTTAGTTAATAGCGTAACTGCTACAAAATATAAGACATTAAAAATGACAAAATTTTTAAGTGGACGGATTTCTATATGCACGCAAGTTTATATAAAAATATATTATATTGAACTAAAATCATCTTAATAACATACCTTTTAATGTTCTTTATAATTTGGAGCACGAAATATTGTAAAATATTTCAGTTTCTCTGTAAATACAGTGAAAATTATTTAAAAACAAATGAGAACTGTCAGAATTAATCGGTCTACCAATAGATGTTGCCAAATTTCAACTTCATGGCTTGTTAAGTAAAGGTGGCTATGTATAATGTCATGCAGCGCTTTGGTATACATTTTGAATAGTTATTGTTAATGTTATTAATAGTATCATGTAGTAGTGGGCTCAGGAGCGACCCCAGGTTTGCCTTCGCGGCGCGTCCAATGTAAATTCGCCTTTAGAAATTCATCTGACATGACCATGACTGTAAAATGACAAGGCCATCAAGTGGCCATGCACAGCAGCACAAGGCACAAGGTTAATAAAATTTTTATTTTATATCCCTAACCTTCAAATCAAAATACATATTTCTCATCTCATTTTTACAAAAAACGAATTTGCAGTGAAACTTTAAACTGAATTAAGAGGGAAAATCATTTGATTCCATATATAAAGTGTAGTCAGTGTGTGTCATGTGTTTTCTTACTTAAAAATGAATAATTTCACATCCATGAAAAAACTATTTAAAATAAGTCAAAAACAACGAGTTTTAGTAGTATGTTCACAAAAACTAACCACTAAATCAGTAGAACAAAGAGACAGAGCTGTTATTGAAGCTGAAAAAATTGTAGGGTATCCTACGTCCTTTTTAAATTTGCGATGGCTGCTTAATGATGAAGTTGCCAATATTGCTTCACATTTGAAGAAGCTAATTGGAACAAAACACCCTTTAGTACACACTGCTAGGTATAACAATAATTAAATCTTTTCTTAAATTTCGTTTTTGTCATAAATTTTGTTATAGGGAATTACTTTTAAATAAAGAAGTTCCATCATGGGGACTAATTGTTCTGTTGATATCAAAAGCTGGTGGACTGAGGACAAAATTTTCCCACCTTGACTGTGATATAAATGCAGGTGAGATATTTTTATTACTTATACTTAACAAGTTCGCTGTCAAAGGGGTATTTAAGTTTCGTCCTTATAGACCATAGTAATTTAAATTGCCATTATGTACAGTATGATCCTTGGCTCACAGGTGTTAGTGATTAATCAGCACTAAGTTTCCACTTAGACTACTGTTTCTACAGAATGGTGGCAACTATCATGTTTATAACATTGTTATATTGATCTCAGCTACATGTAGCCATTGATCTGTTGTCAAGCACTGTTATAAAATTCCTCAACAAAAAAAGCTCCTCCTTCAATTTTACTGATGAGAATTAGCCAAATGAACTTGTATCTTTGTCCTCTGATGATATTATGTCCAAGATATACAGTGAAACCTCTGCTAACTGAAATAATTGGGGGAAGGCTGTTTCGGATAACAAGAAATTCTGTTAAAAATAACATTGTTTTTTGTATTCTTCTTATATCAAATTACATGGTATTAGAGAGATATAGGTGCAAAACATTGTTGTCAAAGAAAAACACAACAGAAAATAGCAGATTTCTTTAAAAAACACTCTAAACATGTTCATTTTCCTTAATTTTATTGCTTTTTTTTTAATTCACTTTTTATTGATGGAATTTTTGAAACTGTCAGACCCATTTTGGTTAAACGATGTTTCAGTTAAAAGAGTTTTGGTTAACAGGTTTTACTGTATATCCAAATACCTTGATTTTATTAGTGATAGCAGTATTTAAACTCTAAGTTTCACATCCATACAAATGTACAGGACATACATAACATGTTGTAAACTTTTCACAGGTCTCCAAATTCAATGATTAATTTGATGTATTTGTTACCTTTTTAATTCTACATCTGATTTTGGAAAACCAATATAAATCCTGGATCATCCAACATCCAAGCAGTGTCAGTTTAACCTAACTTCGGGCCGTGGTCACTGGAGATTTAGGTACCCTTTCATTTCTATTCGTTGTCAGTTTTTTTAACAAAAGAGCACATGCATTAACTATAAATCTCATGCATCAACATACTGAGCTCAGCCAGAATTGGGAAACGCAATAAAAATGGACATCAATCATTACGCCTAACCCTTGAGTCTCCTGAGATTGTTCGTTCAATCTTGGGGAACAAAAGAAGACTCGATAGAAGCTTAAAAGTGTTTATTGAGGCTGACCTAACTAATGAACAACGTGCAGAGGTTAATTATCTGAAAACAGAACTTAAAGAAAGGCAGCGTAATGGTGAACCAAATCTCATTCTAAAATATGTAAACGGTATACCAAAATTGCTCACAAAAAACGTAGAAAATCAACAGAATTAAAAGTTCAAGCCACTTCGTCAATACCTGTTTATTTTCAGACTGTCAGAGATCTGCGAACAAAACTTCATCTACTCTATGAGAATATATCATACTCACAATATGACATTATAGTGCTAAATGAAACATGGTTGACTAGTGACATTAACAATTCTGAACTACAAATGTTTGACTACAACATCCACTGATAGGATAGATCTTTATCAACAAGCATTTTTTCTCGTGGAGGTGGGGTGCTTATAGCTGTCTGTAAAACAATATCTAGCACAGTTTTGTTAGCAAGTAACAGTGTTGAACATGTGTTTGTTAAAATTGAAGTTGGAAGCAATAAGATCATCATTGCTACTGCTTATTTTCCACCACGAAGTGAACCAGAGAAATATTGGGAGTTTACGGAGAATGTGGAGAAACTATGGGATGAAAATCACAAGGTTTGTATCCTTGGGGACTTTAACCTTCCTTACTGTAACTGGTCCAAGGATGGAAGGTCTTCAGTGGGTACCCCTTTGACAGGAGCTTCACCTCGTGAAGTTGAATCCATACAGATTCTTTCAGTTTCATGCTCATACCATAACCTTTATCAAGTCAATTCTGTTAAAAATGCACACAACAATTTGCTGGATCTGATTTTCATGGATGATGGCGAAGCTAAGATATCAACAGCAGAGATAGTCCTACTTCCTTTGGATATTCATCACCCACCCATATCTTTTGAATTTAAGTGTGAATCATGTGTTAACAACCCTGGACTGACTGGTGACGCTTTTTATAGAGATTTCCATGCGAGTTTTACGATATTATATACTTAACAATTGATCTTTATGTTCCTGTTAAAAAGTATTCAGCAAAGAAATTTCTGGTGTGGTTTTCTCCAGATCTCAAAGTTACAATTATTCAGAAAAAGAAAGTTCACAAAGAATATCTGAGAACTAAATCCCCCACTCTCTTTAATGAGTTTTTTGCATTAAGGGCTCAATGTAAATGCTTAAACAACAATGTTATCGTAATTACATTGCATTAACTGAATCATCTCTCAGGGATAATATTAGAAATTTTTGGAAATTTGTTAGTAATAAAAATAGCAAACCTAATATACCATCAGTTGTACACTATAATAATATCACTGGTTTTAGTGGTACAGAAATTGTTAATTTGTTTGCTGAATACTTTTCAAAAACTTATAGTGATAGAGATTGTGTTTTGCAGGATAATATTTTAGATTCTGGTGACATCAACTTATCACAATTTACTATATCTCAATTTGGCATTTCTATTTCGTCTATATATTAAAAACTTTCCATTTTGGATAGCAACAAGGGGCCAGGTCCAGATGGTCTTCCACCTTCTTTTCTTAAACACTTAAACTTTTTACTTTCTAGACCTCTTTTTCACATTTTTAACTTGTCATTAAAGACCGGGATGTTCCCAGCCTACTGGAAAACTAGCTTTATTACCCCAATACTAAAATCTGGAGATAAGTCTCAAGTGAACAATTATCCTCTATTAAACAGTGCTACAGGTTAACGCGTTTAGCTATCACCAGCGAAGTTTCAACTACAGTGGTGTCTAGTGGAAAAAAGGTGGCCGAAGTGCATGGAGAGTGCAAAAATTAAGGAGCAGATAAATAATACTGTAAACTGTAAGTCATCCTTGCAATAACATAATATGCCTAACCTATAGAGTTAAAATCATAAAAAACTGGAACTGATAATAGGTCTTTCGAAAGATAGAGGTGGGACCTAACGTTCCAAAATATTAGTCAGTTTAAAAACTTTTATGTAATAAAATATATATGTATATAATTAAGATCAATAATAAGACTTTATAAGACGCTCAAACTACATAGAGAAAGGTCTCCTGAGAAAAGCTGTCCTCCGCAGGGTTGACCTGGGCGAAACTTTTAACGCTGAGACTGATATAAAATACTGTGTACAATATCCTGAAAATATAACAAACGACACAGAGATAAACATAGAGGAAAAGTACTATCAAATATAGGTAAAAGTAAATGTAAGGCAATCCATGTAAGGTAACCGAATGAGTAGCAATAAAAATCAACCAGAACACAATAACTCATCCGACGGAGAGGAATTCTTCAAAAGAAGCAGATCTACGGTAAGAACACCTCCAAAGGATAGCTTAAAAAATAAAGAAATTGAAGAAATAAAGATAATGGTAATATGGAAATGAATAAGGAGATTAAAACGGAAATAAAAGAGTTGAAAATAGAAATGAAGGAAGAAAATAAGGAGATCAGAAGAGATATAAATGAAGTAAAAGAAGAGATAAAACAAAACAATGAAGAAATGAAAAACATACAAATAGAAATAGAAAGATGAAGGAGGAATGGTCTAAAGAGAAACAAGAACTGAAACGTGAACACGAACTAACCAAAACCGAAAACAAAAAGATAACAGAAGAATGAAATGATCTAAAACGGGCATTGGAAAAATTAAATAAAGAAAAAAGAATATAATTATTAGTGGATTAATAATAGACACCGAAGACCCAAAAACATTAAAAGAGGAAATAACTAATATGTTGGGAAACTACCTAGGAGTCAAAATAAATATTAAAAGATCACAAAAAATAGGTCCACAAACATGCTTAATTGAACTAGAAGATGAAGAAGAAAAAGCAACAGTCCTAAGAAACAAATACAAACTTAAGAATGCTTCGCACGAGAAAATCTGGATAACAGAGGATCTCACAAAAGGAGAGAGAGATAGAAAATGAAAGCTTTAAGAGATAAAGCAAGAGAGATGAGGGAAAATGGAAAAATGGTCAAAATAGGATACAATAAAATCACAGTAGATGGAAAGGAATGGAGATGGAGTTATAAAGAAGAAAAAGTAGTGGAAATAGCGAGTTCAAAAAACTACCAGAGCTGCATACAAGGAACCAAGGAGGGGACATGCAACGAGCAGGGAAAAAAGAATTTCTAAATAAGTTGGACAATGTTAATAAATGTTTAGTTTTAAGTAGTAATAAGAATAGGATTAGGAGTAAAAATGATAAATACTGTATTAATAATATTACTGGTGATGGGAATATAGGTATTAAGTATAACAACAATATGGGCAATATGATGAAGGTGAAGGAAATATTGGGAATGGGTATATAAATAGTAATGAAGGTAGGGAAAAATTAAATATAAGTATTATAAATAAACACAGTAACGAAACAAATAGCAGATATAATGATAATACAAAAACCAGGGAGCATGAAATCAACGACAATACTAGTAATGGAGAAGAAGAAAACGGTAATGAGGAAATACATCATAACGAGACAAATCATATAGTAATAGCGACATGGAATGTGACATCTCTAACAGGCAAGGAAATAGAAGCTACAGAAGAAATGAAAAAATGGATGTACAAATATTGGGAATAAGCGAAACAAAAAAGATAGGCAGAGGACATATAAATATCAACGAGAAATATAGCCTATACTATTCCGGAGTACTGCAGGGGCAAAGAGCAAAAGAAGGAGTTGGTATAATAGTGGATAAAAGGATAGAATCAAGGATAACACATTACGAAGCAGTATCATCTAGAATAATTACAGCCCAAATAGAACTAAAAGATAAGATAAGGATAATACAAATATACGGACCAACAGAAGGTAGTGAAGAAGAGGCTATGATAGAATTCTACAACGAACTCCAATATACATTAGATAAGTTAAGAGAGACAGGAGAAAAAATAATAATTTTAGGAGATTGAAATTCTAGAGTAGGTAAGGACGTTAATAGGGGATTACGATGTATTGGACAATATGGGGAAGAAACATTAAATAGAAATGGAATTAAAATGCTAGAATTCTGCCAAACGAATAACCTGATAATAGGAAACAAATTCAGTGAACAAACCATTGAAGACAAATATACATTTGTGGCTGAAGAGAGAAATGCAAAGAGCTTAATCGACTATATAGTATATACGAGAAATTTGGAACAAAAAATACAAAATATCTTAACGGCAAAAGAGCCGAAGCTGTCCACACAACACAGGCTTGTCACTGCAAAACTAAAGGATGAAAAAATAGAGGAGGTGGAAAGAAAAGAGTACAAGAAAGTAAAAGTAAACAAACTAAAGATAGAACGTGTGCGAGAACTTTACAAGAAGAAAACCAATAAAAGATTGAGGCAGATAGAGTGCCAAAAAGAAACATGGACAATGGAAGAAATATGGAAAACTTACAGGAAAGTATTAAAAAAAACAGCAGCTGAAGTATGTGGAATCAAAAAATGTAATAATCAATTGAAAAGGACAAGATGGTGGAATAAAGAAGTGAAAACAGAAATAAAAAAGAAGAAAATGGCATGGAAAAAATACATCGAAACGGGATTAGAAGAAGATAAAGAAGAATATTACAAGCAGAGACGATTGGTAAAAAAGACAGTCACACAAGCAAAAGCAAAATCATGGAAAGAATTTGGAGAAAAACTACAAGAAGGATATATAACAAATAATAGAAACTTTTGAACGACAATACGACACATGAAGGGGGGAAAACGAAAGGAGATAAATGCAGTAAGAGATAGATCAATGCAAATTCAAATAAACCCAGAACAAATAGCTAGGGTATGGAAAGAATATTATGGGGAAAAATTTGATACCGAAGTAACACAGGTTGACAATGTAATAAATGAAGCCAAGAAAACACAGAGATAGACCAAATAAGTAGAGAAGAAGTAATAGAAGGAATATCAAACATAAAAATAGACAAGGCAGGAGGAGATGATGAAATTGAACCGAATATGGTAAAATACATGGGATAAGAGGGAATAAACTGGCTATGGACAATATATAAAGAGGCGTGGGAAAAACAAGCAATCCCTAGAGACTGGCAGAATAACATAATTGTACCAATATACAAAAAAGGAGAACATATAAACTGCGAAAACTACAGAGCTATATGTCTGTCATCGGTATGCTTTAAAATGTATACGAAAATAATAGAGAAAAGACTAAGGCAAGAAGTAGAAATGAAATTGGGAGATGAACAAGCGGCCTTTAGACCAGGAAGACAAACAAATGACAACATATATACCATCGGGAACCTAATAGAAAGATGCTTAGACACGGAGGGAAAACTGGTATTAGCATTCATAGACCTAAGAGCAGCATTTGACACGATAGAAAGACAAATTATAGGGGAGTGCTTGAGGAAAATAAATGTACCAAACAGATTGATAAAAATTATAGGAAGTACTTACAAAGAGGTAAAAGGAAGAGTACAGATAGCAGGGAAACGATCAGAAGAATTTAATTGGAATAGAGGTATTAAACAAGGAGACAGTCTCAGCCTTTGCTATTCATAATCGTAATGAATGAATTAATAAGAAAAACTAGAGCAAGAACCAATCAACTACAGACAATAATAGGATACCATAGATTACAACCGGTAACAATAGAGTTGTTGCACTCAACGGATGCACATTAACCGAACTGTTTAGAGCAGCAGCATCTAAGATCAGAATAGCCATGATGATTGCCAACCTCCGTCGCGGAGATGGCACGTGAAGAAGAAGAACAATAGAGTCCCTAATGTATGCGGACGACATAGTACTAATAGCAGATTCCGAGAACAAAATGCAGAAACTAATGGATATATGGGTAGAGGAAATAGAAGAGCTAAAAATGGAAATAAACGAGGAAAAAGTAAGATAATGATAATCAACGGCAAAGAAGATAATGAAATAAAGATAAAATGCAAAAACTCAGAACTGGAAATAGTTACAACTTACGAATACCTGGGAAGTATCATTACTAACGACGGAAAAATACACTGGGAAATAACAAATAGAGCAAAGAAATCAAACAAGTTATACTATGCCTTAGCCCCAATACTGGGGAAAAGAGAACTTGCAAGAGAGACAAAAATAAACATATATAACACAATAGTGATACCGACTGTGCTCTACGCAAGTGAAAACTGGACAATTATGGAAAAACATAAGAGCAGAATAAATGCAGTGGAGATGAGACATTTAAGAAGGATAGTTGGAAAGACAAAATGGGATAGATTAAGCAACGAGACTATTAGGAGAATGGCCAACCAAGAACCAATAATGAATAAACTAAAAAAGAGACAAATGAATTGGTATGAGCATTTGATGAGGATTTACCCAACAGAATTACGAGAAGAATCCACGAAGCAAGGAACATTGCAAAAAGAAAAAGAGACAGACCAAGAAAAAAATGGATACAGCAAATAGTAGAGGCGGGAAAAGTTAAAGGAAAATCACTCGAGGAATTAAAAATAATGGCGGAAAACAGAAAAGAATGGAAGATATGGGTGAATGTAAATTAAAATAGCGATCCCAAATCCGACACCCTCATAGGGTACAAGGAAGGGGAGAAAGAAAGAAAGAAAGAAAGAACTACAAATGTTTGACTACAACATCCACCGGAAGGATAGATCTTTATCAACAAGCATTATTTCTCGTGGAGGTGGGGTGCTTATAGCTGTCCGTAAAACAATATCTATCACAGTTTTGTTAGCAAGTAACAGTGTTGAACATTTGTTTGTCAAAATTGAAGTTGGAAGCAATAAGATCATCATTGCTACTGCTTACTTTCCACCACGAAGTGAACCAGAGAAATATTGGGAGTTTACGGAGAATGTGGAGAAACTATCGGATGAAAATCCGGATCACAAGCTTTGTATCCTTGGGGACTTTAACTTTCCTTACTGTAACTGGTCTAAGGATGGAATGTCTTCAGTGGGTACCCCTTTGACAGGAGCTTCACCTAGTGAAGTTGAATCCATACAGATTCTTTCAGCTTCATGCTCATACCATAACCTTTATCAAGTCAACTCCGTTAAAACGGCACACAACAATTTGCTGGATCTGATTTTCATGGACGATGGCGAAGCTAAGATCTCAACAGCAGAGATAGTCCTACTTCCTTTGGATATTTATCACCCACCTATATCTTTTGAATTTAAGTGCGAATCATGTGTTAACAACCCTGGACTGACTGGTGACGCTTTTTATAGAGATTTCCATGCGATGAACGTCCTAGATGTTACAAGTTTTCTTTCTCAATTTAATTGGGATAATTTGTTTAAAATAAGTCTCTTGATGACATTATCAGTATTTTTTATGATATTATATACTTAACAATTGATCTTTATGTTCCTGTTAAAAAGTATTCAGCAAAGAAATTTCTGGTGTGGTTTTCTCCAGATCTCAAAGTTACAATTATTCAGAAAAAGAAAGTTCACAAAGAATATCTGAGAACTAAATCCCCCACTCTCTTTAATGAGTTTTCTGCATTAAGGGCTCAATGTAAATGCTTAAAACAACAATGTTATCGTAATTACATTGCATTAACTGAATCATCTCTCAGGGATAATATTAGAAATTTTTGGAAATTTGTTAGTAATAAAAATAGCAAACCTAATATACCATCAGTTGTACACTATAATAATATCACTGGTTTTAGTGGTACAGAAATTGTTAATTTGTTTGCTGAATACTTTTCAAAAACTTATAGTGATAGAGATTGTGTTTTGCAGGATAATATTTTAGATTCTGGTGACATCAACTTATCACAATTTACTATATCTCAATTTGGCATTTCTATTTCGTCTATATATTAAAAACTTTCCATTTTGGATAGCAACAAGGGGCCACGTCCAGATGGTCTTCCACCTTCTTTTCTTAAACACTTAAACTTTTTACTTTCTAGACCTCTTTTTCACATTTTTAACTTGTCATTAAAGACCGGGATGTTCCCAGCCTACTGGAAAACTAGCGTTATTACCGCAATACTAAAATCTGGAGATAACTCTCAAGTGAACAATTATCGTCCGATTAGCATTCTGAGTTGTATTCCCAAAGTTTTTGAGAGTCTTGTTTGTGACTATTTGTCAGCAAGTTTAAAATGCTGTTTTATCAACCAGCAATTTGGATTTCTCTCTGGCCGCTCCACTGAACTTAATTTATTGACATTTACCGACTTCCTTGTGGAATCTCTTGAAGGTGGCTTCCAGGTTCATGCTGTATACACAGACTTTACAAAGGCGTTTGACCGCGTGAATCACAAGATTTTAATCAATAAGTTGAGAGGTCTGGGTATCCAGGGTGAACTTTTAGAATGGTTGTTATCCTACCTATCTGAAAGAATACAAATAGTATGTGTTCAGGGTTTTAAATCGTTTGAAATTAAGGTACCTTCAGGAGTGCCACAAGGGTCACATCTTGGACCCCTTCTATTCAATATCTATGTTAATGATATTGCCTCCTGTTTTCACTTTGCTTTTTTCCTAATAAAATTATATTTGAAAATCGAGAATGATGGTGACTATCAAAAATTACAATCTGACTTGGATCGGTTGAGCTATTGGTGTGATAGCAACGTAATGGAACTTAATGTTAAAAAGTGTCACTTAATGGTTTTTGGTCGAGATAGAACTCCTACAAATCATATCTATGCTATTAAGGATTGTCCTTTAGACTCTGTATCTCAGATGAAATACCTAGGTCTTGTGCTCGATTCCAGCTTATCGTACATCCCCATATCTCATCTATTGTCTCAAAATCACTTCAACTTTTAGGGTTTATCAAACGTTGTGCAAAAGACTTTCTAAATATCCCATCCATAAAAGTATTGTATTGTTCACTTGTGAGACCTCACCTAGATTACTGTTCATGTGTTTGGTCTCCACACTATAGCACCCATATTCTAGCTATTGAGAGAGTTCAGCACAAGTTCTTAAGATTTGTTGCATTTAAACAAAACCAGAGGGTTGATGAAATTAACTATTCTAATATAGAAAAGTCTCCCAACATAACCTCTCTCCAAATCCGACGCATGCATAAGGATCTCACAATGTTTTATAATATACTACACTCCAATAATTTTGGTCCTCAACTATTGGAGAAAATTAGCTTCCATGTTCCCAGTAGACAAACGAGGCAAATCAACCTTTTTTACATTAGACCCCATCGCACTAACAACGGACACAACTCGTCCATGTCCAGAACACCTAGGTTTGCTAACCAATTTTCGGAGGGTTTAGATTGTTATAGTTTTCCAAATGAATTTAAAGCTCAGCTTAAAAACTGTATGTGATAACTTGATATCCTTGTGTTTTGTACATTTTTTGTTAATGTTTGCTATTTATTTAATGTTCCTAGTTTGTATGATTAAAATTTTTAAATTTACTTTAGGTTAGGTTATAACTCTCCTGTGATTAATGTTTACACTGTAATGTTGACGTTGATAAATAAATAAATAAATGTTTATTGTAAAATCCATACTATAAATTTTTTAAAACAAACAAGAAAATTAGCAAATTTAAAAAATATTCCAAATAGTACATTTAAAAATACAAAAAAAAACAGAAAGTTCTACAAAACAACACATGAAAAACAAAAAAACATTCTAAAAAATACGTAAGACAAAAATTAGCTTATTTTATTTTTTGACTTGGCATTAGCAAACTGCCATATTAATATCTACTATCAAAATGGGGAACTTGCACTTTTTTTATTACATAATAATATTCAGTTTTGTTTAAAAATGAGATTTCCAAAATTTCACGTTTCAAAAACTCATAATAACTTAGATATACAAATTTAAAATCTTCTGTAATTTAAAATAGTTCATACAACCCGTGACGTCACATAGTTTTACTAGATTGTTATGTTTATGGTTATATTTAGGTATATTCTCCTTCTCCTTCTTTAGTTTATTGGCCTCCATCTACTTGGGTATTTTTCCAGCTCATCATTGGAACCTGGAATGTGCGAACCCTCTTAAAGGCAGGAGCTATGATAAGTATGGCAGAAGAAATTGAAAAATACGGAGTTGAAACAATTGCAGGAAATCAGATGGAAGAGCCAGGGAGAAATTTGTAAGAATAAGTTCTCACTATACTACTCCGAAAATGAAATGAGACAAGGTGAAAGAGGAGTAGGGTTTATAGTAACTAAAAGACTGCGAAAAGCCATTATCGCATTTACACCAATATCAGACAGAATTTGCACCATAAGACTTAAAGGTAAACTGCATAACGTGACGATGGTTAATGTATATGCACCGACGGAAGAGGCTGATGAAGCCGAGGTTGAAAGATTCTATGAAGAACCTCAGGAAGTATGTGATAAAATCCAAAGACACGATGCTGTTATAACATTAGGCGACTTTCATGCTAAGCTGGGGAAAGAAGAAACTTTCGTAAACATATTTGGGAAACATAGTTTGCATAATGAAACCAGTCAAAATGGACTTAGGGTTGCACAATTTGCAACAGCAAATAATTATGTAGTTATCAGCACTAACTTCCAGAGAAAAGATGTCCATAATAAGCCAATCAAACTGACCACATCTTCATCTCAAAAAGATGGGCAACAGACATAACTAATGTCAGAACGTATCGCGAGGCGAACTCTGACTCAGATCAATATCTTGTGGGAGCAAAATTGCGGCAGAAAATCGCGACAGTGGCAAAAGGCAAAAATAGCCAAATTAAAAAATGGAATGTTGAAGGATTCAAAAGTCCAACAAAGACACAAGAATATCAAAGTACTCTCCAAATAAAACTCAACGGAATCAGACAGAAAGATACTGCAAAGGAAGAATGGAGACAATTAAAAACAATAATAACTGAATATACAAAGGAAACTGTCGGAAAAGCCAAAAGGCAAAGAAATTCGGAATGGTATGATGATGAATGCAGAACTGCAGTAGAGGAAAAAAGGCAAGCTAGGCTTAACCAACTTCAAGGAAACACAAGAAATAGCAGAGAAATTTATAACGAAAAAAGAATACAAGCGACTAGAATATGCAGAAGAAAAAAAAGAGAGGCTTTGAAAAAACAAGTACAAGAAATCCTAGAACATTACATTACATTAAATTCCTAGAAAATTCTATAAAAGAATAAAAGAAAGCACACAGTCATTTAGACCAAAATTGACAATATGCAAAGACAAGGACGGAGAACTACTAACAGAGAAACAAAAAATTATAATGAGATGGCAAGAATACTTTGAGGAAAACCTAAATTCAGATAATGGAAATGATCAAAACGAGACAATATATTTTACAGCGGAGCAGCACATTGAAAATCCGAGTTACAAAGGAGTAGTTCAAATAATAAAGAAACTAAAAAACAGTAAAGCGCCAGGAACGGATGGAGTTTCGGCAGAATTGTTGAAATATGGAGGATCCGAACTCTGGAGAAGAATCCATTACCTGATAAAGTTGGTATGGACCAAGGAGCAAATGCCGGATGAATGGGCATTCCAATGGACCAATGGGAATTGGTCGTATACAGCCAATACATAAAAAAGGAGATAAGAGGAAATGCCAGAATTACAGACCAATTACATTGCTAAATGTAATATACAAAATCCTTTCTGGCATTATCTACACTAGATTGTCAGAATACTCCGAAAATATAATTGGTGATTATCAAAATGGATTCAGACCAAATAGGGCCACTACAGACAACATATTCATACTTAGAACTAGTGATGTAAGTCTAGAATATTTCCAAGAGAATATTCGCAAACATTGGAAAGTTTCCGAGAATATTCGCCTATAAAAAATGGAAATATTCTCCTGACCGCGAATATTCCCGGAAACTTTCAATTGAAAATTCTCGAGAATATTTCCGAGAATTTTCAAGAATGTTTCCGAGAACTTTCCATAATATTTCCGAGAACTTTTGAGAATATTTCCAAGAGCCTTTTGGACATAAGAATCAGGGACATAATTTTAATTTACATGGAAGTAGGGCTATTTAATTTACACGGCCGGCGAACGTATACCACTGCCAAGTGGAACATTGTTTTGATTATTACCTTCATTATTTTTATACTAAAAATGTCTAAACTGTACTAAAATCACAATAAAGATGCACTAGAAATAAACAAACTAAGACACGTTGAATGTTAAGAGGAGTACTCCCGAATCATGATTTACAATGTATAAAATTTGCAAATCATGATTTGGGATTTACAATGTACATAAATATTGTAAAATCATGATTTCCCAACAATCTTCCAAATCATCAAAGTCCTCCTCGAACATTCAATGTGTCTTTGTTTATTTCTAGCGAATTTTTATTGTGATTGTAGTATAGGTATATAGTCCAGAAAGCCAATGCGCATCCGCTAGGAAAAATATTCTAATTCGGATTTTTTGCACAATCTTACTCAAAAAGGACTCCTTTTAACAAATTTGCATGTTGCCAGGACCAAAAGGTGGTCAAAAATTTTTTAAACGTTTTTTTTTTTGTGTGTGTGTGTGTGTGAAAAAATGGCTTGGATGCGAGTCCGTTAGCCACAGATTTTTATTTTATTTTTACCTCAATTTATTAGTTTTGTTATATTTATACGTATTTCACTTAAATGATTATATTTGTTTCTTTTAAGTAGTTTATGAGTAATTTAAATATTTCCATTTTATGACAACTTAGTAGATATTCTATACTAATTGGAAAATGAACTTGTGTTTGTCGTAAATTGTAATATAATTGATTTATATATCTCTCGTTAATTTTGCATTCCAAGAAAATATGGTTTAAATCTCTAATCGAAACATTATCACAAAAACATACTGATGAATTAATTATTCCTAATTTGTGCAGATGTGCCTCATATTTCCCGTGTCGAGTTTTTAATCTGACGATAGTAGAAATATCTTGCTTTGGCAGGTTATATTTAAATATGTATTCAGGTGGCGGAGGAAGTTCTTGATGTAAAGAAAAATATAAATTTTTTGACATGCTTGTAATATTTTTCCATTCTTTTTTCCATATTTTATTTATTCTAACTTTGACGTCATTTATTGCATCTGTCGATAAGATGTGAGTTAGTATCTCACCTTTTTTTATTGCATCTTTGGCCAACTCATCCACTTTCTCATTACCCAGTATACCGGCATGCCCTTTTGCCCATATAAATACTACTTCCACTCTAGACAAATTATTTTTTATATTACATAAAATTTTTGATTTGTATGAACTAAAATCAGTATTTTCAATTGCATATATTGCAGATCTGGAGTCTGTTATTATCACAGCTTTTTCAATATTATTCTCTTTGATCCATTCTAGAGCTTTTTCGATGGCTATAATCTCAGCTGTAAAAATACTACTAATACTAGATAATTTGTAATTATTATGTTGATGGGTATTTTGCACATACATAGCACATCCTACTCCTGTTTGATTTTTAGAACTGTCTGTATAAATTACTGTGTAATCCACAAAGTCGCTCAGTATAGATTTTACTAAAATATTATTTAAATGATTTGATTCTGTATATTTAGGAATTATGATTCTGGGTTTTTTTATCAAAGTTTTATACGGAAATTTATAAATTGGTAATAATTTACTCTTGTGTAAATCTGTATAATTCCTGGTTTCAATGAATGCATCTGTTAGTGGTGGTGAATTTTTTATTCTCCAATATTTACTAGTTAAGTTTTCCATGTTTAATAAAGCCAGATTTGTTAAAAGGTCTGACTCAGTGTTTCTTAGCTTTATGCAGTATTTTTGAGCTAAAAATTGTCTACGTAAATTTAATGGGATTTCATTACACTCTGCTAGCATAACGTTTATTGGAGTGGATACCATTGCACTTAAACATATTCTCAAGCATCTGTATTGTATCCGATCTAAAATTTTTAAGTTCGTATTGCTTGCTGATCCATATATTTTTTTTTTGTTTTTTCATAAAATTATTTTTTTTGCATGGAAAAAAGTTTTTTTAGGTTTTTTGGATCATTCCAAACAGAAAAGGTCTTTAGTGACTTTTCTCTAAAAATGATAGTTTTTGACATATAAGCGATTAAAAATTGAAAAATTGCGAAATCGGCCATTTTTAACCCTCAAAAACTATGTGAAAAACTGAAAATTTGAATGTTGCCAAGGTAGGTAGATATTCTTTAAACATCGATTGATGAAACTCCGAAGAGTTTTTTGCAATACAATATTCAAAACTCCTTTGTTTTTTAATTGCTAATCAAGCGTGCGCGACACTATTTTCCACCGATAGTATGGTGCAAATGAAAGGAATAAATTCGTTATTTCGTAAACCGGCAACTTTAAGGAAAAATCGCGAAACAGGTCGATTTTTATTTTTAAGTTATGATATTGTGGCATATATGGTATACTAGTGACGTCATCCGTCTGGGCGTGATGACGTAATCGATGATTTTTTTAAATGAGAATAGGGGTCGTGTGGTAGCTCATTTGAAAGGTTCTTCAATTCTCTATTCAGTAATGTAAACATTTAGATAATTATTTATACAGCGTGTCCTTCTACTTCTTTTTTTGTCAAATAATTTAATTTAATAAAATTTTTTTGGACACCCTGTATAAATAATTATGTAAATGTATATATTACTGAATAGAGAATTAAAGAACCTTTCAAATGAGCTAGCACATGACCCCTATTCTCATTTAAAAAAATCATCGATTACGTCATCACGTCCAGATGGATGACGTCACTAGTATACCATATATGCCACAATATCATAACTTACAAATAAAAATCGACCTGTTTCGGGATTTTTCCTTAAAGTCGCTGGTTTAGGAAATAACGAATTTATTCCTTTCATTTGCACCATACTGTCGGTGGAAAATAGTGTCCCGCACGCTTGATTAGCAATTAAAAAACAAAGGAGTTTTGAATATTGTATTGCACAAACCTCTTCGGGATTTCATCAATCGATGTTTAAAGAATATCTACCTACCTTGGCCACATTCAAATTTTCAGTTTTTCACATAGTTTTTGAGGGTTAAAAATGGCCGATTTCGCAATTTTTCAATTTTTAATCGCTTCTATGTCAAAAACTATCATTTTTAGAGAAAAGTCACTAAAGACCTTTTCTGTTTAGAATGATCCAAAAAACCTAAAAAAACTTTTTTTCCCTGCAAAAAAAATAATTTTAGGAAAAAAACAAAAAAAAAAACGTTTAAAAAATTTTTGACCACCTTTTGGTCCTGGCAACATGCAATTTTGTTAAAAGGAGTCCTTTTTGAGTAAGATTGTGCAAAAAATCCGAATTAGAATATTTTTCCTAACGGATGCGCAGTGGCTTTCTGGACTAATAATGCATGGGAATATTTCAGAAGAAAAATAATAAATAAAAAGAAAAAATTCAAAACTACAATAAAGTTATATCATTAAAACTTCTTGTAAAACTAGATACGGTTCATCCTTAATTGTACAAATAACATTATTGCGTCTAAAAGTGCTTTACCGATAACACACCGGAGTGTTGTTTTTGGGTCGGTACATTTTACCAATATTTTTTAATCCGGACCTGGATTTTTTAAAATTGTAAATAAATTAATTTATTGTACACCTTAAAGGATATTTGCGTGCCCAATATAAAATAAATATACAGTGTGGTTAAAAAGTTATAAGCCAAATAAGAAAATGGCAAAATAGATAAAACACCCAGTAAGTAATGGAGTAAGTAATGGAGTAAGACCTATTAAGTATGGTATTTTTGAGACCGCCCAAGTGTTCTTTTTCTACAGTAACATGTTACTTTCCCAACGAAACACCCTGTATACAGGGTGTCCCAGACTAATTTCCCCAGGCTATATCTCTTAAACGAATAAAGATTTTCGAATGGGACAAAAACTGATCTATTCCATTTGTAATACACTGTAATATGGCGTAGAAAAAATCATACCCTAAATATTCATCCCTTAGTTACAACCCCTAACTTTAATTTTTTTAATAGCACCCTGTACATTTTTTTATAGTTTTGGATGTGGTCTTCGATCGTCTATTCAACACATTTTTTTAAAATAAAATCGGTTCGTAAATAATCAAGAAAATATCAGTTTATTTTTGTTAATTATGTGCCCAGACTAATTTATCAAGGCTATATTTCTTAAACGAATAAAGATTTTCGAATGGGACAAAAACTGATCTATTTCATTTGTAATACACTTTAATATGGTGTAGAAAAAAAATCATTCCCTACATATTCATCCCTTAGTTACAGGGTGCTATTAAAAAAATTAAAGTTAGGGGTTGTAACTAGGGGATGATTTTACGCCATATTAAAGTGTATTACAAATGGAATAGATTAGTTTTTGTCCCATTCGAAAATCTTTATTCGTTTAAGAAATATAGCCTGGATAAATTAGTCTGGGACACATAATTATCAAAAATAAACTGATATTTTTCTTGATTACTTACTAACCGATTTTATTTTAAAAAAATGTGTTGAATAGACGATCGAAGACCACATCCAAAACTATAAAAAAATGTACAGGGTGCTATTAAAAAAATTTAAGTTAGGGGTTGTAACTAAGGGATGAATATTTAGGGTATGATTTTTTCTACGCCATATTACAGTGTATTACAAATGGAATAGATCAGTTTTTGTCTCATTCGAAAATCTCTATTCGTTTAAGAGATATAGAGTGGGTAAGTTAGTCTGGGACACCCATGGTCGGCGCTCCTATATGGCATGGAAGGATGGACTTAAAACACAATCAATAAGCTAAAGGTATTTGAGATGTGGATTTATCGACGAATCCTTAAAGTTCCCTGGACCGCACGAATAACAAATAAAGAAATCCTGAGAAGAATTGGTACAGAACGACAACTGCTAGGCACAATTAAACAGAGAAAAACGGCATACCTGGGACACCTAATTAGAAACGAAAGATACCAGCTTCTGCAAACCTACTTTTGCCAAGAGACCAGCTGGCATGTTAGATGTGTCCAAATATTCCAGCTTTATCAAACCTTTGTTTACAGCTTCTTTGACAAAATGATATCGGATATCAATGTGTTTCGTTCTCCTATTCAATACAGGATTTATTGCTAATTTATGAGCTCCCATATTATCATTATATAGTGTAACGATTTCATCAATACCCAACATCTCATACAACATTTTTTTTTAAAATAGCCTCTTTAGCAGCTTCCGCTACTGCTGTGTATTCCGCTTCTGTGCTTGACAGAGAAACACTATTCCGTTTTCTGCTTTCCCAGACAATAGGTCCACCAGAAAACTGAAAATAGAAGCCAGTATAAGATTTTCTGTCATGAGAATTACTCCCCCAACTTGCATCTACATAGCCTTTTAAATAATTATCATTTTTTTGAAAAAGTTAAACCATAGTCTTTTGTAGCCTTTAAGTATTTTAGTATTCGTTTTACATGTTTCCAATGGTTTTCTGAATGATAATTATTAAATTGACTGAGATAACTTACAGGGTATGAAATGTCTGGTCTTATCAAAACTGACAGATAAATATTATATTAAATTCTGATAAGGCACTTGAGCAGATGCATTATCAATATTATAAATATTATTATAAATTATATATTATCAATTATTATACACTGGCGGGCAAAAAAAATTAGGTCACTAGGAGAATTATACACGTTTGATGCCTTGAATTTCCTAAACCTGTTGTCCCATTTTAGTGGTTTTTTAACTATCTTATAGCTTTATTATTTAAGAGTCTCAATGTATTAATATTGTTGCTAGACAGGTAAATGTCATTTTATACCGGGTGTAACAATCATACTGTGTTTTTTCCTTAAAATTCGGAGCATTCAGTGGAATATTATAGCATAGATAAAATATTGAAATTAAAACCCAATTGTAGCCTTAGGCTTTCTTAACATTTTCTTTTTTGATCCATTTGCTTATGTTAGATAATAAAAAAGTTAGGTACTTTAAACAACTAGCCACGTTCTTCATCAATACAGGGTGTTTCTAAATAAGTGCGACAAACTTAAAGGGGTAATTCTGCATGAAAACGTAATGACCGTTTACTTTATAAACATATGTCCACCAATGCTTCATTTCCGAGATACGGGATGTTGAATTTTTTCTTACAAATTCACGGTTTATTTGTTGCTCTAAAACCGGTTGAGATATGCAACTGAAATTTGGTGGGTTTTAAGAGGTAGTTATTGAACATTTTTTGACATACAATTAAGAATTTTATATTCACCATTGGCGTGCATACGGGATGTATCTAAAATAATTATAACCGTATGCACGCCAATGGTGAATATAAAATTCTTATTTGTATGTCAAAAAATGCGCAATAACCACCTCTTAAAATCTACCAAATTTCATTTGCATATCTCAACCGGATTTAGAGCAACAAATAAACTGTCAGTTTGTAAAAAAAAATTCAACATCCCGTATCTCGGAAACGAAGCATTTGTGGACATATCTTTATAAAGCAAACAGTCATTATTTTTTCATGCAGAATTACCCCATAAAGTTTGTCGCACTTATTTAGAAACACCCTGTATTGATGAAGAACATGGCTAGTTGTTAAAATACCTAACTTTTTTATTATCCAACAGAAGCAAACGGATCAAAGAAGAAAATGTTAAGAAAGGCTAAGGCTACAATTGGGTTTTAATTTCAATATTTTATCTAAGCTATAATATTCTACAGAGTGTTCCGAACTTTAAGGAAAAAACACAGTATGATTGTTACAACCGGTATAAAATGACATTTACCTCTCTAGCGACAATATTAATACATTGAGATTCCTAAATAATAAAGCTATAAGATACTAAAAAAATCACTCAAATCGGACAACAGGTTTAGGAAATTCAAGGAATCAAACGTGTATAATTCCACTAGTGACCTAAATTTTTTACCCGCCAGTGTAAATAGATTGAGATGTAATCACGCTCTTACTCCCCTTCATATGTTCAGTTTGGGTCTCACAGAGTCACCTAACTGTGAGTGTGGAAAAGAAGGTGATCTACTACATATTCTCCTCGAATGTTCCCATCAATCAGTAAATATAAACAAATTTTATGATAATCTTAATATTTTAAAAATTCCACTTCCCGTCTACCTAAACAATTTGATTTTTCTGAAGATATTAATACATTAAAAACAATTTACGAACATATCAAAAGCTGTAAATATAAATTGTAGCAATATAATTAACCCTGTATTTAAGTAATTTTGTTAAAACAAAACTGGCATGTTTGTTAAAACAAAACAAACATGTTTGTTAAAACAAAACAAACATGTTTGTTTTGTTGTTATTTTTTTAACCCTGTAGATTTAAGTAATTATTGTATACCTATTAAAATTGAAAAAAAAGAAGAAAAAAAAACAAAAGAGAAAAAAAAAAGAGAAAAAAAAAAAAGGAAAAAAAAACTAAGAAGATGTAAATCTCCGAGAAGTTGAATCGGGTTTATGTCTTAGCGTAGTAAAAAAACAATTAAAAAAAAAGAAAAAAAATAAATATATACAAAAAAATATTTACATCCAAAACAGTGTATTTATTTAGATAGTAGTATGTTAGTTTCTTATGTACATATATTTAGAGTTAGAAATACAGAGAAAATTCCTCTGATTGAAAAAAAAGTTTGTTTTTAAAATAAAATGTCTGGCTAATTGGCTCAGCCAAGGACATCAAATTCACACAAAAAAAAGATGCATTGTCGTCTCCATTCAAATTTAAACTAATCTCCATTGGGGTAGAAACTGTTTTCGAATCCTCCATATTGAACCTTTTTAACAACTGTTCAATATAGGATTTTTGATCTAGCTAGAGTTATAACACCATTCCCTTTATTGCGAGTTACTCTCATACCTAAACAATTCTTAATTTCTCCCAAATCTTTAATTTTGAAACATTCATTTGATATCAACTTTAAATTATCTGATTCATCTGAATCATTAGAAAAAATAAAAAAATCAACATAAACAGAGATAATGGTTTTTAGATTATTTTTCATCTTTGTGTATAGACATGGCTCATACTCAGATTTCTTATAACCTAGATTAATTAAGAAACTATCAATTTTTTCATACCAAGACCGAGCTGACTGTTTTAAACCATATATGGCTTTCTTGAGCCTTAATACTTTGTTATTTTCAATTTCTAAACCTTCAGGTACTGTCATAAAAACATTTTCTTTTAAATCACCATTTAAAAAAGCCGTCGCAACATCAAGATGAAAAATATCCAAATTCAAATTTGCTGACAAAGCAAATAAAAGTCTTAATGTAGAATGCTTTTGTAGACTGGAGAAAAGGTTTCATTATAATCAACACCAAATTTTTGAGTGTAACCTATTGCTACCAGTCTTGCACGATATTTCACTTTACCTGAGTTATCAACCTTTTTCTTGTATACCCACTTACACTTCACTACACAACCATCTTCAGGAACATCAACCACTTCCCATGCTGCGTTATCCTCGAAAGACTGCAGTTCTTCTGTCATAGCCCCTAACCATAAGTTACTATAGTATTTTTACTACAAAAACGTTATTACGTAGGTCAAAATTTTTGACGTAAGAGAACTGTCAAAACATTAGAATGTGACTTTTCATTATTGTGTGTTTATTATAAACATGGCAATAATGAAAAGTCACATTCTAATATTTTGACAGTTCTCTTACGTCAAAAATCTTGACCTACGTAATAACGTTTTTGTAGTAAAAATACTATATCTGGTCTCGACATGGCATCCTCGACACTAACCGGATCACAGTCACTATCCGAGCACAAATAAGTCACAAACTCATCAAATCTTTTTGGCTTAGGTATTCTTGTTGATCTCCTGATTTCATCCACTGGCGAATTCGGCAAGTCACATACATAATCGGGATCATTGTTCTCAGCAATTTCATCAGTCGATGTGCTCTTCAAAACCTGATGATTCTGATCCTGACATGATGTATTATTATCTCCCACTGAATCTAACGTTTCTTTTGCCCCATGTTCACCTTCTAAATCAACATGAATCACTTCACACCTTTTTGTGTCTTCCATAATTTGTACGTCTCTACTTACTATTATTTCTTTGGTGGTCGGATTATACACCCTGTATCCTTTTGTAGTCTCAGAGTATCCTACTAAAATGTACAGAATAGTCCTTTTCTCCCATTTTGATCTTTTTTCTTTTGGAACATGTACCATCACCTTGCTGCCAAATATTCTAAGACCACTAACATCAGGTTTGCTATCTGTCCACATTACAAACGGCGTTTTCTTTAAGCCGGAAGCCAGCGATCTATTTTTTAGATAAACAGCTGTGTTTACAGCTTCAGCCCAAAACATTTTTTTCAAGATTAGCATCAAACAACAGACATTTTGCCTTTTCTATGACTGTCCGATTTAAACGTTCGGCTACACCATTTTGTTCAGGAGTGTAGGGATTCGTTTTTTGACGTATAATACCATTTACAGTTAAATATTCTTCAAATTCTTTTGAACAAAATTCTCCACCATTGTCACTTCGCAAAGTTTTTATATGGACACCCTTCTGGTTTTCTGCTATACTTTTAAAATTTTTAAAACAATTAAAAACTCCACTTTTTGTTTTAATAAAATAAATGAATACCATTTTACTAAAATCATCTTGGAAAGTAACAAAATATTTAGAGCCACCTAATGATTTGTTTTCCATTGGCCCGCATACATCGCTGTGAATAATCTGTAATAAACTACTGGCTCTGTGACCTTTTTCTGGAAATGGTAATCTTGTTTGTTTCCCCTCACAACAAACTATACAGTTTTGCTTGTTAATATCAATTTTGCCAGTCACATTCAGTTCATCTACTATTCCATCTTTTATTTTATTTAGATATACGCTATTTAGATGACCGAAACGTCTATGCCAGGTAGCCCCAGTTACAAATAAAATTTTTTTACAATCTAACATACATTCAGTATTCAATTTATAAACACCATCTATCAATTCAGCTGTTGCAATAATTCCATTTTTATTGAATATTTTGCAATCTGTATTTTCAAATATAACATCATTTCCATTTTTAATCAATTGAGAAATAGATAAAAGATTTGTTGTCAAATCAGGAACATATAATATATTATTATATTGATGCTTACCTCTAATCTCTTTTTATCGACAATTGTGGTTACCTTCATATCACCAGCACATTTTACTGCCAAACTTTCATTGTTAGCCACAGTTATATTCTTTTCTAGCTGTAAGATGCGTGCTGCATCCAGAATCGACATAAAAATCTGTAGATTTAAACTTTTCACTTAAGAATGTTGCACTAAACGCATTATTAGTAGCACTAGGGCACTTATTCATATAATGACCGTTCTGTTTACAACGAAAACAGTTTATATTTTTCTTGTCTTGTAACCTTTTTTGACATGCTTAGTGCTAACTTCACTCGACTTTGACATAAAAGCTGTCTGTTTTTCACTGTTAGTGCCGTCTATCTGCATATCTAGCAATTTAGATTTGATTACATCAGTGGTAATAGATATTCCCTAGTGTTCAATTGCAAGGAGCATTGGAGTATACTGTTCCGGAAGTCCCGCTAGGAGAAGCGAGCCCAACCACATGTCATCAATTTGGAAGCCAGTCCTATTCAACTTCTGCGCAGTTTCGATCACCTGATTTACGTAGGATTCCATGGAATTGCAATTTTCCAACCTTAGCGATATGAGTGTTCGAAGTAATTTTATTTTCCTCGAAAACCCTGTGTCTTCGAATAACTCTTTCAGCTTATCCCATACATCTTTCGCCGTTTCAGCTTCTTTCACATGCAAATATATGGATGGATCTAAAGTCAATATTAACTTAGCTTTGGCTTTGGCAACAAGCGTTGTGTCTTTTTCAGTTCCCTCAATACACTTTGATAGTCCTTCTAGAATAAAGACATTCTCAACCGCGAACGACCAGTCCTGGTAGTTATCTCTACCGGTTAAACGCGGCACACTTGTGAGATAGTTCACCGCCATTTTCGATACTGTTAACCAACAAACCGACTAACTTTTTATCGAATGAACACACACTGTTTTGATTTGGACTGGTCTGGGCCCATAACCTGTTCGTAAATTGTAGAGTTGAGCTGATTGGGTGTATTTTATGAACTACATGTTGAACAAACACACAATACAGTAACTAGTAAAGCGGCCAGTAGATGGCACTGCTATAAAAATATTTAATTTATTTATCTATATCCAACAAAAACCATGAATATAAGACAATGGAGGAGAAGGGCCCAAGAGAAATCTGAATGGAAGGACATAGCCAGACAGGCAAATACCCATCCTGGGTTATGATGCCAAAAGAAGAAGATGAAGAATGTTCAGTTTTGTTTAAAAATGAGATTTCCAAAATTTCACGCTTCAAAAACTCATAATAAGTTAGATATACAAATTTAAAATCTTCTGTAATTTAAAATAGTTCATACTGCCCGTGACGTCACATAGTTTTACTAGATTGTTATGTTTATGGTTATATTTAGATATAATCTTTTTCTCATTCTTTAGTTGATTGGCCTCCATCTACTTGGATATTTTACCAGCTCATCGTTGCGGAATAAGAGAAAAATATTTATATTCTAATGGCATTTATCGTATGTATGTCATTGTAATAATATATACCAGTTTGTTGAGATTGGAGTTTGATACAGTTTTTGAAGGAAAGGAAAGAAGGTTTACTATGGAAAATAAAACCATTTTGTAAAAGTACAAGTTTTCTATGAATAGTTCAAACGATCAAAACACTAGTGACGTCACATAACTGTATTTTCTCCTGACGTTTATAATGTCTTATTTAAAATTATATACATTTTTGTTTACTTTGTCAGTGCAAAATGTAAACATATAATCATATGACGTCACAACACGTTTTGGGCTAGTTGCTTTAATTTGAGTTTAGAATCGTCTTTAGGGGCCAAACGGAAAACAAAAACAACTTTTTTGAAAATTATACAAGTAACAGATATCCAAGAACATTCAAAAGCCATCTCTTTAAAGTTAATGATGACATTGTCAAGTAATGTTTACATATCCATACCAGTGAGAATTTTACTACACGTAATTTGCAGTGTAAAGACAGAAAAAATAGGGATATCCGTATAATATTTGCGCCTACACTCTTAAGTAGTTAATTAACACTTGTGTCAACCATTCAGCGCGCCTATGAGTATATTGTCACAATATTGAGCCTTCATTTTAGTGTCAAATACAGCCGACGCACTGTTGCCAAAGCTTCGCAGAACTTTCAAAAAAGGGTGTGCTACTCTCTCCCGAAGTAACATTGATGATGCGTTGATGTGGCCTCTTAAATAAAAGGAAAGAAGACAACTTCTTCAGAAGAAATAAATTCAGAGTATAAATTTTATACTCAAAGTTATTTATATTTTTAGTATTAATTTTATACTCTGAAGTTATTTATATTTTTATTTGTCTTCTTTCCTTCATAATTTTTATTATTTTAGTTATCATCCACATTTGTTTTTTATATACTGAGTGATTATTTCACTCTGTGGTGATGAGTGGATACTACTATTTATGATATCTCATGATACATTGTGTACTTGTCTGACAGTTTGTTGTTCAAAGTTTAACCAAGTTTAGTGGAACATTATCTCATGTTTTGAATTTTCAGTCATTCGCTATTTTTTGTTTGTTTCGTGTTTCGTTTCTAAGATAATTTATTAAAAACTAAATCAGAAATGTGCATTTTGATCTTTTACAACACAATCAGTGTGGTTTTTAATTGTATTGCCCTCTGTTTAATAAAATGTTTAAAAAGACGAATTAACAAATCTTTCTAAGAATAGTAAATTTTCTCCCACATTTTTAACTTACCTACTTATTATTCAAATAATTTTGTCAAGGTCATTATACTGGTTCCATTTTATCTTTGCCCATGCGCCATTTTCAAACAAATTAAGTCAAAACTTAAAGTGAAACGTATGTCTGTGTATACAGGGTGAGTCATGAGGAACTGTACATACTCCTACCTCATATGCAGGCATCTATGGGAATAACAAATGGCCATTAAAAAGTGTCTGCTCCCATTGTTTAATAATATACAGGGCGAGTTGTTAATTTTTTCAGAAATTTGTATTCGTCATAATTTTTGAACAGTAAGATCGATGTGTCTCTTATTACCACCCAATCAACTGATTTATTCAAACTAGAAAAAATCAGGTCCGGCTTTAAAAAATTAGTTCGTTTTGGTCTTAGAGAAAAATTTCACTCTGTATACGGTTTTTGAAAACTCTAATAAGAATTTTACAAATTAGACAAATAGGTAATTAAAATGGCGTATTTATTTTTTCCCCACACTATTACTTAATTTTTTATAAAAAAATCAAATTTGACTATGAATTAAAAGTTTGGTGAAGTGAATCATAGATTTAAAAAAATTAACTTTTGTTACAAAAATAATTTTTTTTGAACAACTATTTAATTTATAAGTAATAATACTACCACTGCTCGTGCTAAACGTTTGAAATAATACAACCTTTTTAGCCAAGTTCCAGAATTTTAAAAGGCACAGGTTGTTTTGAATAATACTAAAACATCATCCTGTATAATATTTGTTTGTCAAAATGGAGATAAACAAATAAACCTAAATTAAACAAAAACAAACAGAAATATTTTTCCCGTCGTTTTTCGCATCACTACCTTCTCACCATGTATTAATACTATGTATGTGTATAAAATTGATAATTTGACATTTTCGTTGTTTGAGTACATAATTTGACTTTTCGTTCGCCATCGTTATTATTTATTTGTGTTTCTTACACTGTTTGTACTTTTTTGCATTATCATATTTTACAAAATAGTTTGCTGAATCTACTTGCCAATGTAGCCGCCCGAGGTATGTACTTTATGCACGATGGGGCATCATCACATTTCTCAGTTGCTGGATAGGACGCAAAGGGCCTCATGCATGACCACCTATATCACCTGATTTTAACCCTGTCGACTATTCCCTATGGGGTTGATTAAAAGAAATGGTTTATCGAGAAAATATCAATACGCCACAAGAACTAAGTCATTGATAAAATTATTGATTCTTGTAACATTATTAGAAATGATCCCTTAACTCTCAGGAGGTCTATTAGACAGTTGATGGTCCGACAAAGATGGATTTCATTTCAAAAATCTGCTATAAATCTAAAAAAAAATTGTTTTATTGTTTTATTCGTTTCTTAAGTTCTTTTAATTGTTGTATACACATACATTATTGTTAAATTTACTTAAACATGCAAATAAATCCGTTTATGTTCAATGTCCTACATAATATGTATTTTCTTTTCGTTAATTTAAAAAATAAATTTACTGTATTTTGCCTTTTGAAATAAAACTCTGAGAATTCAATAAAACGACACTACCTATGTATGAATCATCAAACAAATACTATACAGGGCGATGTTTTAGTATTACAGTAGAACCTCGATTATCCGTCTCTCCATTAACCGTCACCTCTGTTAACCGTCAGGGTCCGTACGTACATACATAAGTTGTATTGAGTAAAGGAAACATTTGAGTCATCAATTCATTTTTTTTAGCATTGCGATAAGCCAAACGGAATTCGCTGAAATGTACAGTGCGGTAACAAATGAAGTTAGGCTGAATCAACTGTTTTGTTTTCGTTGCCTAAAGATGACATAAACGAATGGTTAATTTGTGATGAGGAAACAAACGGCTGGCTATCGATTGCTGACAGATAATGAAATCGTTGAAATGGCAAAACAGAGGCTGACGAAACAGGTTCAGAAGCTGACACAAACTTGGAATTTGACGGTGGCGATGTCGATGATGCTTTTGCAACTGATCAAGATTTGCCTAAAAAAGCTAGAGAAGCTTCATCTCACATGCAACCATTCATCGAGTGGTATTCTCAACAAGAAGAAGCCAATAAAGTAGATTGCATGATCTTACGCCGATTAAGAAATTCAGCCCTTGCAAAATGTGAAGCATCAGTAAAGCAAACAAAGATTTCAGAATATTTTAAACCAAATTCGACAATATTAACACGATCACAAATTCCTCTTATAATATGATCAAACAAAACATACAAATAAAATTTGAGAGTTGTGTTATCAATTTTTAACTTTTTTAATGTTCTGTTAACCGTCTTTTCGATTATACGTCATACCCTTGGTCCGATGCCCTGAGGGATAATCGAGGTTCTACTGTATTCAAAACAACCTTTTCCTTTTGAAATTCTGTACGTATAGCACAAGCTGTGGAAGTATTAAGGGGGGCGGGGTATAGTATTTTTGATTATTTTTTTCGATTTTTTTTATTGGCTTATTCGATTGTAAATATTTTCAAGAGTATACCATTAAAATTTCAAGTTAATCCGAGTAAAATTGACGGAGATATGGACATATACAAAAATTTTCTTAAATTTTTTTAAAACGCGTTTTCTGAAAAACATGTTTTTTGAGGCGGTGTACATCATAACTCAAAAAGTAATGCACCGATCTTTCTGAAATTTTGCACACTTCTTTTTTAGATATTTTACTAGGTAGTGACGTCGAATTTTTGCTTATTTTAACAATTTTTTTGTTTATATTACCATTTTTCTCTTTACCAAACACACTTTTTTTTTGTTTTTTTCACTTTAAAGTTATACCATGAATTTAAAAAACAATATAATCATAAAAACTCGACGTCACTACCTCAAGAAACTCTTAAAACTAAAATAATCTTTTTGGTTTATATGTTTTAAATGATTATGTCCGAAGATATAGTGTACACCGCAAATCATCTTCTTTTTTGGATCGTCTACTTAAAAATGACGTCACTGCTTCATTTTAAAATATTTTTCAATAAAAATTTAACTGAATAATCTTCATGTGTTGTTCTTTAAGATATCCTTTTACCCATTTAATTTAACCCAACACTTTCAAGGGAAAACGTTTTAAAAGTATGCAAAAAAAACGCATAATTAACTATACCCCCCTTAATACATATGTATAAATTAAATATTTGTTAAAAAAATAGATTTTGCAAAAAAAAATTATTATTTTTTAAATCTATGGTTCACTTCACCAAACTTTTAATTCATAGTCAAATTTGATTTTTTATAAAAAATTAAGTAATCGTATGGGGAAAAACTAAATATGTCATTTTAATTGCCTATTTGTGTAATTTGTAAAATTCTTCAGATTTTTTAAATATACATTGTTTTGCATGTACTTACATTATCTTAATCTGACGATTTCGAGTTTTTCTAAGGATATATTTTTTTCGGACCCCCCTTAACGACGAACCCCCCTGTATTAAGAGCCAATATATGGTAGAGGGACATTTACGGGGTACAAGGTTTCCCCCATGTGAAAACAAAATTTATTACTGGTCGTAACTTTAAAAACTTAAATTATAATCAATTTAAATCTGATCTGGAGTCCATACCATGGAGAAATATTTATGACCTCACAGATGTAGATAGTAAAGTAACTTTTTTGTCTGAAAATATTGTTACATTGCTTGATATTCATGTCCCAATTAGGACTTACAGGATTACAAAGAAATATGCTCCATGGCTGACTGATACGATTAGAGCTTTAATGCTGGATAGGGACAAAGCATTTTTAAGTTACAAAATTTCTAAAAATATTGCACATTGGAATAACTACAAAAAATTACGTAATTTAGTATCAGCAGTCACTATAAAAGAAAAAAAATCATTTTTTAAAAATATTCATGTTAGATCTGCCAAAGATATGTGGAGCAATTTAAAATATTTGATAAATGACGATAAGCATGAGAAAAGTTTTGATGTAAGTAGCAAATGGAATATAAATGACATTAATAAACACTTTATTGAAGTTATACCAAAAATGAAAGAGGACTTAGATACAAAAATGTTTTATCAAAACAATGTTAAAACTTATTTTAACAAATTGCTTAATTTTAAACCAGTCTCTGAAACTGATATTTTATATATAATAAATAAGATAAAGAGTAAAGCTGTTGGACATGATGGTATTAACATATTAACATTACAGTTGTGTATTCCCTATCTTCTTCCGTATATCACGCATATTATCAACTTTTGTTTAAAACATTCTGTTTTTCCTAATAACTGGAAACGTGCGCATGTTATTCCATTACCTAAAACTAAAATTCCTAATAGTTTAAATGATCTTAGACCTGTAAGTGTTCTGCCAACATTATCCAAAATTCTAGAAAAGGTAATTGAAAATCAGTTAAGTACTCACTTAAATAAGAATAAAATTATTCCTTCTATACAGTCCGGTTTCAGGTCTGGGCATAGTTGTCTGTCTGCTTTAGTAAACATTACTGATGACATCTTCAAAGCTTATGATCAAAATAAAATATCAATTCTAATTCTTTTGGATTACTCGAAAGCCTTTGATACAATTAACCATGATTTATTATCCTATATTCTACAGTTCTCTGGGTTAGATGAAGGAGCAGTCGAGTTAATGAAATCTTATCTATCAAATAGATATCAAGCTGTAAAACTTCATCAAGAAATTTCTTCTTTTTTAGAACTTAACAATGGTGTTCCTCAAGGATCGATACTAGGTCCCATTTTATTCTCTGTGTATACATCAAATTTTCCTTCTGCTTTTTTGTCTTGCACTCAACACTACTATGCTGATGATACACAACTTTATATGTCATTTAATTTAGACGAGTGTGAACAAGCAGTTCATGCAATAAATTATGATTTATTAAATATGCAGATTTTTTCTCAAAATCATTGCCTAAAACTGAATGCGTCCAAAACTCAGGCTATTGTTTTTGGTAGATCCTCTCATCGAAAAATATTTTTAGAAACTTACTCAAATAAACTGCTTTTAGAAAATGGTAACTTAGTTTTTAGCAAAAAGGTAAAAAACCTGGGGGTTTGGTTGGATGAAGACTTAAGATTTACACACCATGTTAGTCTTTGTTTACAAAGAGCATACGGGGTACTTAAGCTTCTATACCAAAGTCGTAATATATTAAACAGTGCTACCAAATCCTTGTTGTGTGAATCTTTAATTTTATCAAAATTAAATTATTGCGATGTGCTTTATAACTCATGCCTTACTGAGACAGATTCTAGGAGAATACAGAAATTACAAAACTCCTGTTTGCGATTAATTTTTGGAATTAGAAAGTATCAAAGTATTAGCCATACTTTTACTTTAAATAAGTGGTTAAACATGAAAGACCGCAGAAAACTTCATGCTTTATGTTTCTACCATAAGATTCTTCGGGAAGGGGTACCTCCTTACCTATACAATAGAATAACTTATAGAACTGATGTCCATAACCTTAATCTAAGACATAGGAACACTCTCTCTTTACCACGTCACGTAACGCATTTTTTCAAACGCTCATTTTCTTTTTCAATTGCGAGTCATTTGAATAATTTTGATTATGATATTCGTACATTATCCGGACATAGTTTTAAGGAAAAAATGTTTAAATATTTGTTATCTGAGCAGTAATGCCAAGCCTACGATTTTTAGAGTACCTAATTTGCATACTATCTAGTAGTATCAGTATATGTAAGTATATTTATATACAAAATATAGTTTTTCGCCCTTCTATTAGGAAATGGGGGTTAGGTGGAAGAGCAGCTGTACATTGCTGTCCTTCAATGATGTACAAGCTGAACCTCGCCCTACAGACCAATTAATATTTTTGTTTTGTTGTATAATTTTTGGAATACTAATAAAGACATTTATTATTATTATTATTATTATTATAATATGACGCGCACGAGTAACTGCAAAAATCCCCGCTTGGACTACCCTACCATTATTGTGTTAGATCTTAAAAGATCCAAACTAAAACATTCCATTTTTCAATTGTTTAATTATTGTCAGAACTGCAACTTTTGCATACTTTGATTTGAGACAGATTAACGCCTGTGTTCCATAGTGTCTTTTTAGCAGTTCTGTACATTTTATACACCAGAGTGACCAGAGATACCCCTACCTACACTAAAACAAGATACTATTGCCACAATCGAGATGGCATGGCAATTATCTCTGTTGGAAATAATCATGACAAACCTATGCATAACCTGCAGAACTCCTTAGGTCAGATCAACAATGGGACTAACACATTAAAGAATTAAAGAATTAAACTGTAGAAACAAAATCCATTCATTTTGATTTCACTATTAAAAGAAGACAATTATATTCTAGTCGGAACAAAGGAGGTCCAGTTTCCATATGAGAATACTGCAAAATATCTGAGCATTACTGTTAATGCAAGACTCAGGTGGAAAACACATGAGTTTGGAATCATGTTATAAAGAGAAGACATGAGTTTGGAATCATGTTATAAAGAGAAGACATGAGTTCGAAATCATGATAAAAATTTACTGGATGTTTATTGGATGTTATTCTACTACTGCTGTTCTACTATCTGACCCTCAAGTCTATTCTGGCATGCAACTATAGGGTTATGTCAGTGAAAGTAACATAGATATAACTGTTTCCAGAACAAGGTACTAAGAAATATCTTTAAACTCCTTGGTACATTAGAAACACTAACATCCACAAAGACCTGAAAGTTGTTAATGTTTCAATTGAAAAAGACTCGGTATCACTTAATATTAATATATTGTTAATCTTCTTGTAGGTATTCTTCATACCCAAAGAGTTCTTGCTGAGATAACTGAAATGGTCCGCACAAGTAACATTATCCACAAAAGTGTTCTAAATATAACAACAGAAGATGAATTTCAAGAAGATCTTCACTTTGGTAATAAGCTCTCACTCCTGACAGGTGACTACCTCCTCAGTAATAGTTTTCGTGAACTAGCAGCCTTGAAATGTCATCCTGTCAATGAACTTGTATCTACTGCTCTTAGAGATTTGGTGGAAGCTACTTTTATAGAACCTAGAGACAAGTAAATTGATACAATGAACAAAAATACGAGGTTTGTCTTTTTAGTTTTGCATATATCCGCTTAGACGGCGCCACCAATAAAACCGTCCACCACAAATGTAATCTCAATCTTTTGTTGACATAAATCCAGAGTTTCATTGCGGTACAACAGGTCGTGTAGATACAGTGAATTTTTTAAATTAGCAAGTCGTTCGAAAAATGAACCTTAGCCAAGAACATTTTCAAGCATTAATTTCTTAAAATTTTAAAAGAGGATTATCTCAACAGCAATGTATCACTGAAATCATCATCATCATCATCATCACGTAGCGCTACAACCCTGGGTGGGTCCTGGCTGACTGTACAACTTTCTTCCAATTTGTTCGGTCTTCCATCAACCTAGGGTCAAATGGGATGTTCATTTTTCGGAGATCTGCTTGGATGTTATCTCTCCATCGCATTCTGGGACGTCCGAGTGGTCTTTTGCCTGTAGGAATCTCCTCCCATACCAGTCTTACAAGTCTCTCGTTATGAAGTCTGTGCACGTGGCCTGCCCATCTTAGTCGCTGTGATTTAATTTCTTGGACAATATCGGTGTCATTGTAGAGTTCTTTTAATTCGAGGTTGGTTCTGATCCCATACTGATTTGTGTTAATGTCGTGGTGAGGTCCGAAAATGTTTTCAAGTATTTTTCGTTCAAAACGTCTGAGCTTTTCTTCGTTTGATTTGGTCATGGTCCACGTTTCGCAACCATATAGGTCTGACGATGGATTTATAGATTTTGATCTTGGAACTTCTTGTAAGATTTTTTGATTTTATAAGCTTATCCAGTGCGAATAGACAGCGATTTGCTGATTGGATTCTGTCTTTTATTTCTTCAGTAACATCGTTGTCAGCTGTGATTATGGCCCCCAGATACTTAAAACGTTGTACTCTTTCGAAATTGTAGGTGTTGACCATCACATTTTGTCCTATCCTGTCTCTTCGTGTCGTTCTATTTATGCACATATATTTCGTCTTTTATTCATTAATCCTCAGCCCTACTTCGCTTGTTGCTCCTTCCACCTTGTTGACAATGGCTTTTGTGGATAGGATAGAGTCTCCAACGAGATCAATGTCATCTGCGTATGCTAGTAATAACTTGGGACCTTGAACCAATAGCAGTTCTGTTTTTATTTCGGCCGAACTCATGGCTTTCTCTAATACAAGGTTATAAAAGTAGTGGAGATAACGCATCACCCTGTTTGAGTCCACTGTTGATTTCGAAGCTGTCAGACAGTTTATTATTTACACGTACTTTTGATATTCCACCCTCCATACATACTTTAGTAATCCGAATGAGTTTCTGTGGTATTGTGAACTCCTCCATGGCATTCCTTACTTGGCTTCTTTCTACGCTGTCATATGCCTGTCGAAAGTCTATGAAGAGATTGTGTATGGGTCTGTTATACTCCCATCCCTTTTCTAGAAGCTGTCTCAGCGTGAATAGTTGATCTATTGTGGATCTGTTTGCCCTAAAACCGGCTTGATATTCTCCTAGGACATTTTCAGCATAAGGAGTTAGTCTACTAAGAATGATGTTTGATAGGATTTTATATGCCGTGTTTAAGAGTGAAATTCCTCTGTAATTCGCGCATTTTGTTTTGTCCCCTTTTTTGTGGATGGGCACTATGATGTTTTCCTTCCATCTTGCTGGTATCCTTTCTTCTAACCATACAGTTGAGTCCGCGAGTCTTTACCCGTGCGTCATTAATACCTGGTGAGATAAAACACATACTTTTTATTTAGCATCATTCTCTTCCACGCGTGAAATTAATGACAAACCAACTGCCGTCTGTTATTAATTAAAAAAACATGTTATTTTTATGAACGATTTAGACTCAGTGTATTGAAAAGAGATAGATACAAAGAAAGACGATTGGGGATGTCTTCACATACAGTTGAGTCCGGGAATCTTTACCCGTGCGTCATCATTTAAAGCATACGAAATAAGTCGATGATAAGTCGAAAATTGAAATTTACTAAACGCAACAGCAAGTCACTTATTATCACTTGCTGTTGCGTTTAGTAAATCTCAATTTCCGACTTATCATCGACTTGTTTCGTATGCTTTAAATGATGACGCACGGGTAAAGATTCCCGGACTCAACTGTATTTTAAGTACAATTTCTGACGTTTCGGTTTATTTACTTTTGTGGCTGTCAGTTTGTTGAATTTTTTGCTGTTATTTTGTCGAATTTTTGCATTTTGAAGTTTTTTTATAGTATACAAACAGTTGTTTTCACAACTAATTTTATATTGGAGTTAGAAAAGCTAACCTCATTGTTGACACAGTTGAATGCTTGTGTTTAAGGTTCCGCCAAAGTGAATAAAATAACAAAAAGAAACTATGTTATTGAATTTTTTTATAAATTGTTTATTTATTAATCAATGATAATAAAATAATTTATTAAGCTACTTCAAATGTAGCTGTAATTATGCACCAAAATTTTAAAGCAAAACTTAAATTTGACATTCTATTTATTTGATAACGTCAAATTTTATAATAACCCGTGATCGGAATAATATCCATTTGCCGTTGCGTTTTTGGCGAATTTGGCGATGTAGTGTTTCTCCACCGTATTTCAGAAATTCTGCTGGTATCTCATCCGTACCCAGCGCTTTGTGATTTTTCAGCTTATTTCAGGCCTTTCGGGTTTCTTCAAAAGAGGGATTTTCGACGGGCATGTCTGCTGTTATATAGATCTCTTCTTTGTACTGTTCTTTCTGTATGATGTTTAGAAGGTCCCTGAAATACCCTTTCCATTCTTCTGTTAGTTCTTTATCGTCGATTATCATATGGCCTTGATTGTCTCTCAGTGTATGGATAGAATTGGTTCTATGTCCTCTTTTCTCAGTGGAGATTGCTTTATAGAATTCTCTGGAGCCTGGTTTGGGTCTGTCTCTCTCCATAGCTTCATGTTTTTGTTGGTCATAGTTTCTTTTCTTTGTGCGTATAATTTTTCTTGTTTCTTTTCGGCAGTCGTCGTATTCCTTTTTGCTTTTGTCTGTAGTTGTATCCATGTCTTCTTCCTTACTGTTTGTCTTTTTTCCAGCTGTTTCCGACATTCATCGTCATACCATGTTTTTGCCCTCTTCTGCCTACTCCTTCCAAAGATCTTGTCAGCTGTCTTGGTTATTATTTGGGCAGTCGTTTCCCACAGCTCTTCTATATCATTGTAAGCTGTTTCAGCGTTCAAGGTTTGTTCAATGTGTTCTATATATTTTTGATGTTTCTCTGTGTTCTGCATTTCGTCCATGTTCTATTGTGGGTTCATTGTTGTTTTCTTGTATTTGTGGCTAGATATTCTGGATTTGACTTTTGCTCTGACTAAGTAATGATCTGTGTCTCCGTCTATTCCTCTGAGGCTTCTTACGTCTATGATATTGTTCCCATGTCGGGCATCTACAATGATGTGGTCAATTTGGTTTCGCGTAATATGGTCGCTTGAGATCTAGGTTTGCTTATGAATGTCTTCATGCGGAAACATAGTTGACATTAACATATTATTAGCTGCTGCAGTTTCTATGAGTCTTAAGCCATTGTCGTTAGATATATTGTGAAGGCTGTGTTTACCGATTGTGGAGTGTAGGCTAGGCTCTTTGCCTATTTTAGCATTAAAATCTCCGCAAATTATGCGCATATCTTGTTTGGGCATCGTATCTATCACTCTTTCTAGGGCGTCGTAGAAGTCATCCTTGATATCTTCATCCTTCTCTTCCGTTGGCGCATGAGCTGAGATGATCGAAATGTTGTATCGTTCTTCCTTCATTCTGATATAGCATATCCTTTCGTTTATAGGTTTGAAATTTAGTATATTCTGTACCAGGTCGTCTCTAATCACAAAGCCCGTTCCAAATTCATGTCTTCCGATTTTGTTACCGCTGAAGAAGATGGTGGATTTACTTATTTTTATATTTCCATCGTCTGGCCGTCTTATTTCTTGGACTGCTGTTATATCCATTCCTATGTTTTCCAGTTGTTCCACAGCATTTGTGGCAGCTCCAAGTCTGTACCAGATCTGGACGTTCTAAGTTCCGATTTTCATAGTCCTTTACATTGCATTGTAGCAATTCCCAGTCCGTCGGGTTCCGAGGCAAAGTTGCAGTTTTCATGACTATCTTCTTTTTCCGAGGGTGGGTAGTTAACCCTCCTCTTTTACCCGGGCTTGGGACCGGCTGCAGTAAAGTGATTTTCGAGCTACTCACTTTACCCGTTCCTCACCCTACCCCAGGCAGTTATCACCGAAATGGTTTTTGTGTAACTATTTCCCGCTGGTATTGCGAATTTTAATGTGGTCGCTCTAGTCTCAGCGATAAATCCAGGCCAGGTCTACCTTAAACAGAGTCACGCAGCAAAACATTGATGTGGTTCGTCAGCTAATTAAGGATGACCGAGGAAAAACCAGTGATATGGGAGAGAGGATAAAACACAAACGATGCTTCTATATTTACTAAATGGGAGCACTCGGTGTCATATCCAATATGGCGACGAGCAGGTCCGGATTTAAATTAGGAATAGGCATCGAGTTAGATTAATAATAGTTATTTGGAATAAAATTACTTTCATTTTTAGTACTTTTCAAGAACACTTTAATAATGATAATAAAATTTATTACACTTACATACATAAAGTTCTTTTTACACTCAGTAACACTAAAACGGAAGTAATACATCCCTGTACACTGCTTACACTTCCATATTAACCTATGAAAAGTTACTCCCGTCGACCTTTTGTTATTGCTTCGAGTGTTATTCGCACACCAAAGAAGTGCACACGAAGCCATAGTAGTTTCACTTTGAAATAAATGTAAAGACGCACAAAAATAAGTTCAAAATATTTATAAAACAAAATTTCTATAAACAGCAGTACTCGATACTAACAACCTGTCAATAATCTCCAATATGGCGGAACCGATCCCATCTATTACTTCATCGTATGTCATATCACTGGGGGAAAAACCAACAAAAGTGATCTATTCTCGAATTGTGTCACAGAAAATGGTCAAAATTTTTTGTGTCAAAATCTGATCAATTGCTTTAGAGATTGAAGAATAGTTACTTTTGATTGGTATATAACCGTTTGTTTACCAGAAGTTATCACGAAACTCCGACAAAGCAACACACAACGGCGAATCATCCTACATCAGGACAATGCAAGTGCCCAGGACAGTAGAGTTTATGGAGCTTCAAAACATCGAATTGTTAAACCATCCACCGTATACCCCGACTCAAATCCCAACGATTTCTTCACGTTTCCAAATATCAAGAATTCAATGCGTGGGCAGCAATTCCAGTCGCCAGAAGAAACCATCGATGCCTTTAAAACAGATTTTGCAGGTGTTAACTAAAGACTAGAATAACTCTTTTACCAATTGGTTTGAATAAATGCAAAAAAAGTGTATCAATCTTGGTGGGACATATTTTGAAAAGCAATAAAGTACCTTAAGTCTATATATTTTTTGTATTTATGGCTGTATGCAAAACTAAAAAGACAACGCTCGTATCAGTAAATCATTGTTTTTATTTTTTTATTCTAGACAAAATAGACCTGTTCCTGCTTCACCACTCTCTGAACAACAAAAAATGTTAGTTCCGCATGAGTATGAAAAGGATCTCCTACAATTGTCTGATGTTTTGGGAAATGCAAAAGCAGAATGGACTTTGAGGCATTTGTTAGATGGTGCTAGTTTGTTAGGAAAATGTTGTCAGGTAAGATTGTGTGTTTAATAATGTTATTGACCAGGGCATTTAACACTAAAAACACCGGAATAAATCGATTTTTGAATACAGTACCTAGAGACTTGCAACGTTTTGCATTGTGTTCAGGATGATGTCAGGAAAAAAGTCTACTATAGAAAAATTGGTGAACATGCATAAAACGCATCCAAAAGGGCATAAGCCAGATGCATGTAACACTAAAAACACCGGAATAAATCGATTTTCGAATACAGTACCTAGAGACTTGCAACTTTTTGCATTGTGTTCAAGATGATGTCGAGAAAAAAGTCTACCATAGAAAATGGGTGAAAATGTATAATTGCATTTTAAAGTGCATAAGATGCATCCAAAAGTGCATAAACATGTCATAAGAAGCATATTAGGGGCCAAATTTTGTTACTCGGAGGTTTTTGGGGTCACTGAACATGACTATACCATCAGAACCGACCTCCGGAGCACCTGGTGCCTGGAGGTCCGAGGGCAATCAACGCTAAATTGGGACAAACAGATTACTTGAAGGTTTTTGGAGTCGTTGAACACGAATACGCCATTAGAACCGACTCCCGGAACACTGGTGCCCTGGGTCATCTGGAGTTTCTAGGCTTTTCGACATCAAAATAATGCAAATAGATTACTCCGGCGGTTTTTGGGGTTGCTGAAAACGAATACACCACCAAACGAAGACACCCGCAACACCTGATGTCTAAGGTCACGTCATCTTCTGGAGTTTCAAGCGATTTCGGCACTAAATTGATGCAAACAGATTACACGAAGAGATTTTGAGGTTACTGAACACCAATATGCCATCGGAACTGACCCCCGCAGCACCTGGTGCCCACGATCACTTCTAAGGCACGTCATCTTCTGGAGTTTCGAAGGTTTTCAGCCTTGAATACATGCAAATAGATTAATAGGAGGCGTTTGGGGTCGCTAAATACGAATACGCCCTCAAAACCAGTCGGATCACCTGGTGCCCAAGGTCACTGCTAAGGCATTTTATCTTCTGGAGGGTTTTTGGACACCAGGTGCACCGGGGGTCGATTCTGATAGCGTATTCTTGTTCAGCGACCCCAAGAACAGCCGAGTAATCTGTTTGCATCAATTTGGTGCCGAATACCCTCGAAACTTAAGGGGAACGGAAGAAAATGCAAAATTTTGACGCATGTCAAAATTTTCAAGGTGTTTTAAATGTATTCATTTTTTTCGAATCTTCAGAAAACTAATAAATATTTTTGAAAAATTTAAATGCAGAATGAAACATTACCTACATTATTACCGAGGGCCGAAAGTCCCTGACAACTTCTATAATGTTTATTTGAATAAGTTACAGAGGTGAAAATAAAAGATAAAATTGAGTGTAATTTTTAATTGCCAATATTGCATTCAAAAGAAACTTTTTATTTATTCTAAAGGACTTTCGAACCTCGGTAATAAAGTAGTCTTTCATTCTGCGTTTAAATTTTTCAAAAATACTTATTTGTTTTCTCAGGATTCGAAAAAATGAATACATTTAAAACACATTGAAAATTTTGACATGCGTCAAAATTTTTCATTTTGCTCCGATCTTCTCAAGACGACTTGCCTTAGCAGTTGGTAGCTTTCGTATCTGGTGGTGGGTTCTGATGGCGTATTCGTCTTCAGCGACTTCAAAATCCCCCGAGTAACAAAATTATGCACTTTTGGATGCGTTTTATGCATTTTCACCAATTTTTCTATGGTAGACTTTTTTCCTGACATCATCCTGAACACAATGCAAAAAGTTGCAAGTCTCTAGGTGCTGTATTTAAAAATCGATGTATTTTTTGCTAAATGCCCTGGGCTATTACAATTTATGAAATATATTTGAATGATTTTCTCAATCTTGTTTCAAAAATCCCTATATTTATTTTCCATGTGCAATGCCTTTATTGTTAAATTGCAATATTTAAAAATATTACTATTTTTTTTATTTTAGGCAGCTCTAATGTTAGCGGACCACTCCGAGACTCTAGAGAAGTCTGCATATATATTCGGAAGAAATATAGCACTAGCATTACAAATTAAAAAAGACATCTCACAAATTAGTACCAGCCAAACTGGGCCATTCAGCTTAATCAATGCTCCATTGATGTACCATCTTCAAGATTGCCCAGATTTCTATATTGATCTCATGAAAGATGTTGAAAGTGATGACATTAACTATGACAGAATAAGAAATGTTGTATCAAGAAGTAAAGGAACAGCAAAAGCTTTAGAATTACAAGCAGAATTTGTTGTTAATGGAAAGGCAGCACTAAATGAATTTTCTGATAATAGTGCCAAGAATGCCCTGGTTAAAATATTAGAAGCAATGTAAAAAGGTCATTTTTACAAGCCATTTCTTTAATATAGATATTCTTTGAGCATTATACAATTTGTAGAATATTTTGTTTTCATTACAAACAATCAGTGTACCTTCTAGTCATTTGGAATAAATACTAAATTTCCAGATAGTTTTTTTTTTCTAAACCTTAATCCTCAAGGTAACGTATTCTGATGTGCTGTTAAATTAATTTGGGCTTTTAAACTATTCAGAAATTCTTGCTTTTTTTGCAAAGATTTAGTACCATTAGAAATAATATGGTATAAATAACTAGACCCAAACCCAGACATCCAAAGTGAAAGTTATCCTTCAACACCAAATTGTTCTATATGGTCCACATATTGTTCAGTAAAAAGTCATACCATTTTGAGCGGGGTTTGGGGGGAGATGGGGGAGAAGTCGGTAAATTAAGAGTTTTTTACGTTTTTCGTGAATATTTCCAAAACTATGCGGTTTAGCGTGAACAATGTTATATACAAAAATGTTCTACATCAAATTTTAAACAAAAAAGGTTCTATGCATAATCCTTCTAAAACGAACGGTTCCAAAGTTACGGAGGTAGTATAGTATAATTGGACCGAAAAAAGGCCTAACCCCGTCATCCAAAATAAAAGTTTTCCTCCAACACCAAATTGTTCTATATCGTCCACATATTGTTCAGTAAAAAGTTACACCAATTTGAGCGCCGGGTTTGGGGGGAGGTGGAGGGGAGAAGTCGGCAAATTAGTAGTTTTTTACGTTTTTCGTCAATATTTCTAAACCTAAGCGGTTTAGCGTGAACAATATTCTATACAAAAATGTTCTACATTAAAGGACATCGCACACATCTTATGGAAAATATAATGTCACTCAAATTCAATAAAATTTATACGATTAGATTTGTTTTAAAATGACGGTCAATTCTTATCATTGCGCCAACTCTTAATTATGATTAATTACGGCGTAAATTGCAATTAAAGTTTATCGAAATCACATTTTTGGAGTCCATAAAGTGTTACGTTTACAATTATTATTGCTCTGAGTGCTATTCAAAACGGCTTAAACCCCGCTGGGCCTAAGCGGATTAGTGAAACTAATCCGCTGATTTATGGAGTACCGATAATCTGGGTATTTTAAAATATTTTTCTCTCTCTAACTTATGTACGTACCCATTTGATTTCAGATTTATTTATATCAATTTCTGCTCTAATTATTGAAAATACAGAGTTGGCGCAATGATAAGATTTGACCGTTAATTTAAAACGAATCTATTCGTATAAATTTTATTGAATTTGAGTGACATTATATTTTCCATAAGATGTGTGCGATGTCCTTTGAAACGAAAATTTTACTATTAGAAAAATATTCATGCGATATTGTCCCTAAACAGTTCAGATTAGGTTTCTCCGTACCATAGATTTATATGGCCTAGGCCTGTAGAAACCTCTTGGTGAGGTTGACGTTCCTTCAAGGGCTTATCAGTAACATACCACCGGCTAATGAAATAGCAAATTATATTTAGAAAACAAAATCCTGTTAAAAAAATTAGTTTCTTCCGTAATAATGTTATAATTTGTCCAAACAGTGTAAAAAATATGGAAAACCTCCACTTTACACTCTCCGGAACCGTTGATTTTAGAACAATTATGCATCGGATCTTTTTCGTTTCAAAAGTGTAGAACATTTTTGTATAGAATATTTTTCACGCTAAACCTCTTAGGTTTAGAAATATTGACGAAAAATCTAAAAAACTACTAATACTTTTCCCCTCCCCTCCTCCCCAAACCCGACGGACAATATGTGGACCATACAGAACAATTTGGTGTTGGAGGAAAGCTTTAATTTGGGATGACGGGGTTAGGCCTTTTTTGGACCAATTATAATAATATATACTACCTCCGTAACTTTGGAATCGTTCTTTTTAGAAGGATTATGCATAGGACCTTTTTTGTTAAAAATTGAATGTAGAACATTTTTGTATAGAACATTGTTTACGCTAAACCGCATTGTTTCAGAAATATTGACGAAAAACGTAAAAAACTCATAATTTACCGACTTCTCCCCCACCTACCCTCTATGTGGACCATATAGAACAATTTGGTGTTGAAGGATAACTTTCACTTTGGATGTCTGGGTTGTGCCGTCTTTTGGATCAACTGTATCATACTAAAAAGACTACGTGAAAAGCTCATGAAGTAAGAAGAATACACCTGGACAGTAGCCACTCAAAAAATATCTACGTCAAAAGAATGTGATCACAGTGAATAGTAAAGGTAGAAATAGTGGAGCTTAACTTCCGAAATAATATATCTAGAGTTAAAAAGTTTAGATTATAAAATACACTGACCGGCACGAAAAACGGGCACCCCAAAAATTGGTCATTTTTGATGTCTAGAATTTCCTAAACCTGTTGTCCGATTTAAGTAATTTTTTAATATGTTATAGTGTTATTCTTGAACAATATCGTTGTAATAATATTGTTGCTAAACAGGTAAATTTTCATTGTATACCGGGTGTACGAATCAAACTGTGTTTTTTTTTAAAGTTCGCAACACCCTGTGGAATATTCTAGCATTTATAAAACACTGAAATTAAGACCCAACTATAGCCTTAGGTTTTCTCAACATTTTGTTTTTTGATTCATTCGCTTATGTTGGATAATACAAAAGTTAGGTACTTTAATAACTAGCCATGTTCATCAGTACAGGGTGTTTCTAAATAAGTGCAACAAACTTAAGGGGTAATTCTGCATGAAAAAATAATGACGACCGTTTGCTTTATAAACATATGTACGCAAATGTTTCGTTTCCGAGATACGGGATGTTGCATTTTTTCTTACAAATTGACGATATATTTATTGCCCTAAAACCGGTTGAGATATGCAAATGAAATTTGGTAGGTTTTAAGAGATAGTTATTGAGCATTTTTTGACATGCAATTAAGAATTTTATTTTCACCATTGGCGGGCATACGGGTAATATAACTGATCATATTACCCGTTTGCACGCCAATGGTGAATATAAAATTCCTAATTCTATGTTAAAAAATGTGCAATGTAACTTTTGTATTATCCAACATAAGCGAATTAATCAAAAAACAAAATGTTAAGAAAACCTGAGGCTATAGTTGGGTTTTCATTTCAGTTTTTTATAAATGCTGGAATATTCCACAGGGTGTTGCGAACTTTGAGAAAAAACAGTTTGATTCGTACACCCGGTATACAATGAAAATTTACCTGTTTAGCAACAATATTATTACAGCGATGTTGTTAAAGAATAAAGCTATAACATATTAAATTAATTAGTTAAATCGGACCAGGTTTAGGAGATACGAGACATCAAAAATGACCCATTTTGTGGGGTGCCCGTTTTTTTCGTGCCGGTCAGTATATTAATGGTAAATAAAATCATAAATAATGTTAACATTTATTTTGCATTAGATACAAAACTAGTATTTATTTTCATTTTTAGGCATGTGTAACAAAGGACTAAGTAAAAAGTAATAATATCAGACTATGCTATACCAACAGCAGTTGACTTTAAACTTTTAAAAAATATTTCAAATTAGTTGTTAGCTTACTTTTAATATCTATGGTTAATAATTAAACAACTACCATATCGTGGGCGTACTGGGAAAATCCACTAACTCGCAAAAGTAAAGTTTTGAGAAAAACGCATTTAAACATTATTATACCTTATGGCTTACCTCTTAAAAATCGGATACACTAGCTGTTCAAGTTTTAGTACCTGGATATGATTTTAAAGGATGTTAACCAAAGCCGGTGTGCACATACATGTATATAAAAATGTGGAAAAACATTATTTTATTCATGAAAACTTAGAAAAATATGGAGTTAGTTGATTTTCTTTGTCATTGAATGTACCGATTTATGCACGGTGGGTGACGAATTTGGAGATATACGGTTTTTCCTGTTAACATATTGATGTTTGTGGATTTAATGGTATTAAAATGTCAAAATTGAAAAAAAAAATGGAGTTAGTGGATTTTCCCAGTACGCCCACGATATAATGTTTACGCACTAAGTCCTTTATTTTCTTTTTAAAATTTTACTTATTTTTTCTACCACTGCAATAGTTTTCCATAGAAACCAACAATATGTAATGTAATAACATTCCAAATAACTTCTTAAAAAAAGGTTACACTGAACTGCTGCTACATTAAACATAGCTGTCTGATGTTAACACCGCAATATCTATTACATACATAACTGTATTTTTATAATGGGTTTTACTGGTTATTTTTTAAACAAGTTATAAAATTAAAGATAAACGTTTTTTCATAATAATATATTGATTTCCATAGGATGAAAGCATAGATTTTAAATTCAGGTTAAATATTGTACGAAATTTAAAACTATATTAAAGCACATCTGTACATCACTTATTTTAATATCTGCAATTTTTAAGAGAAAGAACTACCGTTAACATTAGTTTATTCCAATCATAAACAAATCAGTATACATATATTCCAGTGTGGAATCTATTTTAGTTAAATAGTGTGGTTAACAAGAGCTTTGAGCATAACTGACTGAACATTTCAAAACCTAAAAATCTACAGCATTCTCTTGTTCTATTGATTGCACTCCATGTTTGCTTTATGGTTATTATGGGTAATAAGTAAAGAGAAAAATTAATTATTGATATGAAGTATCAATATAAAATGAATTCGGATCAGATAAAATTCCTGCTGAATTGGTAAAGCTTCTCGATAACGAAATATATCCATATATTATGTTCTAACAAACAAAATTGATGGCCGTAGATAAAATTCGTATTACACAAACACCAATAATGATTGGGGCATACTATTGAATTAGTATAATACTTTAAATATTTGTGAAGTTGGCCAAACAATGAAATCACATGCGACAAATAAGTAAAGGCTAAAATGGAAACCTGCACTTCCATCAACATAAACCTAACTACTGAAACGAGAGTAAGAACACTCAAATGTTATGTGTGGTTTATTTTGCTTTATAGTTACGAAACATAGACGATACGGTCAATACAATAAATAAAATAGAGGCATTTGGGATGTAGTGGTGGTTAAGAAAAGTTAGCTACTTTGGCCAAACAATGAGAGGCAGTATACCTATACCATGTTCCTCGATTGATTACCAGGTGTAAGTAGAAGAGATTGTTGTCATACAAGGCTCTCATGATTAAGAAATCAGGGACAAAAAGCAAATTTTCTGTGCAGAAAAAAGATCGAGAAAGGTTTAATGTTATTTCCGTGCCGTTTAACACAGGCACGGCATCGAAAGAAGTAGAAGATTGACATGAAAACAGTATTAAGTATCTTAAATAACCCTCTACAAAATATATGTAGTATTAATATAAACAGGTACACTACACATTACATTAATATATAAATTATTTGATACAAAAATATATGATTTTAAATGGGATCTAATGGCAAGTAATTACTCATTTGAAACATCTTGTCTCAAATATTTCAAAATAGCGACGGTTAAATGTTTAATGATAACTGTGTAAAACTTATAATTTGATCAGCTGAGACGCAAACCTTATTTTTTCCAGTTTTGACCATATTGATAGTATGACGTTTCTTTAAAAGTCAATATGTGACTTCTGATACTTCATTTGAAAGCTCTTGTGACACTCAATATATCACTAGAAACATTTTAGTCCGGGAGGTAGTGTCAAATTTGACCGGAGCATTTTGGCATGGCTGTTTTTTTTATATATAGTCAGTTGTTCCAAAGCTTATTAACAAAATATATGTCAGCTGGCCCAAAACCGGGACATAGAATGAAAAAAGACCAGGAAAATTAATCATAAAAATAATTAGGTACGCTTTTATAAAAAAAGAACTTTTTATAATACCACGTTTTTATTATTTATATATATTAATTATTATTATTTTTATTTTAGTATTTTTACGAAATATCGACCTTCCACTGTTTTGTATGATTTACATCACAAAAACAATATACAGCTAAAGTAGTTCAGATATCTCAGTTTCGGATTTCAGGATGATGACTTCTACCTCGATGGTAGATGGTTGGGATTATGGAATGAGAACTCTCTTGGCTACCTACGTGACATCCAACAAAAATGACAATTTTGATATATGAATACAGTGTAGGTGCAGAAAGTATATACAAGTCAGGGAAACTTCCATCATCAGACTATGACTTTGAAGCTTCTAGCCAATCCAATCGGTCATTTGGTCGCGGAATGTGAGCTACGAACATACCCTAACGATCCAATGAACTTCTTTGCTCCAACGCTCAGGTGTCTTGAGTGGATGGCTGCATCAACTTTTATTGTATTATCATAATAATATTTATATAATGAACTAACACACACTACATACTTTTGAAATAATATTACCCTGTACGCCAAAAGCTAAAAAAATTATTATTTTATGTTTTATGGCTACGAAGATAGTTGGTGGGTGGACCCCACCACCAAAGAGATTAGATATATGATCTAATCTCTTTTCAACAACAAATATCTCTTAAAAATTGCATATACAAATCTCATCAATAAAATTGCTTAATCTTCTTTTCCACAAACTAACAAATTCATGGCTTTCTGAAGATAATCTAAAGCTGTTTTAGTATCATCATAATTTAAGGCTGATGTGGCAAACTTGGAGAACTTCTGTGCCTTTTGTATGTCTTGGGATGTTGGAGTGTACCCAGTTGATGATGGTGATTGTCTTGGCTGAGGGGTGGGAATCACTGCACTTGAAGGAGATGGGGTAGAAGGTACTGCATCAAATGGAGAAGATACTGATGGGGGTGGATTGTAAGGAGATGGGACTTGAGGTTGAATATTTGTTGGGTATTGAGGAGTTATGGGTGATGAAGCAGGAGCGTGAGTGAAAGGGTCATCAGGGGGAATTAGAGGCTTTGGGGGGTTAAAGGGATCGTCTGATGGAGGCAGTGGTGGATCTGCTGGTTTTGGTTGAACTGAAACAAAAAATAATAATAAATATTCTATTCCAATGATGAATACAACTAATATCACTGCTGATTAAAAATGAATTTAGACAAAGCGTATCTAAATGAATTTAGACATATTAAATTAACAAAAACAAATAAGGAAAACAAAATTCGTTACCATCAACAGTTCCAGGTCCAGTATATTTTGAAAATGTAGAAAGCTCTTCTTGACTCAATTGACTGTTGTGTACAATACCATCAGAATCTTCGTCATTATATGGTCTGGGAGGACCGGGCATTGGTGTATCCCCAGCTTTTAAGCAATTATGGATGTAAGCTGCTTTCCACTTAGCATATTTACGTTTTTCTCTAATGTCTTCAGCTAGATTGCCAAACTGGTCTAGAACATCCATCAACATACCAGCAGTATAAAAAGTCTTTACAGTATTTCTAAAAAAAACATGTTTTTGTAAAAAAAGCAAAAAAATGCTGGTAGTTGTACCAATTTGTCAGCTTTGAAATGTCCCAAAGGTTCTTTGAAATGCTAATATGTATTGTTCAAAATATAAGTAGTAAACTTCCCTAAGCATTTACAACCCCATTCACAGGTATTTAGTAGTTTGATAAAAGCATGTCCAAGTATGATATTAAACTTATTAACAGAATAATTTTTAATTAAATCAAAACATACTTATTAAATATTTCTGCACGATCCTGTTCATCTGCATGACTAAACAATCGTAGAGCATATTCTTCAATGAGAGACTGTGCTATAGTTTCACTTGTGATTCCCTCATTATCAGCATTTGCTTGTTTTGTTTGTTCTAACCAATCCAATAACGATTTTATCAGTGCTGCTGTCTCTGGACTCTTCTTGCCAGGAACTAATTGAAGAGCTAACAAGCAGGCTGCCATTCTAGCTGCAAAAAATAATATATTTTCACTTTGGTCTTTTGAATTAAGGAAGCTAAATGTACATCAAAAATAGATGGTACCAGTATGATACCAAATAAACATATTTGTACTGGTACCAAATACAAAATAAACTTACGTGCATAGAAATCGGCCCACTTAAAAATTTGGTCTTTTTTGATGTCTCATATTTCTTAAACCTGTTGGCCGATTTAAGTGATTTTTTGAACATTTTATAGCCTGATTCTTTAACAATACCACTGTAATAATATTGTTGCTAAAGAGGTAAATTTTCATTGTATACCGGGTGTACCAATCAAACTGTGTTTTTTCCCAACGTTCGCGTCACCCTGTGGAATATTCTACCATTTATAAAATACTGAAATTAAAACCCAACTATAGCCTCAGATTTGTTTAACATTCTGTTTTTGATTCATTCATTTATGTTGGATAATAAAAAAGTTAGGTACTTTAACAACTAGACATGTTCTTCATCAATAAACTGTGTTTTTAAATAAGTACATACTACAAACTTTAAGGGATAATTCTCCATGAAAAAATAATGACAGTTGGCTTTATAAACGTATGTCCGCAAATGTTTCATTTCCGAGATACGGGATGTTGAATTTTTTCTTACAAACTGACCATTTATTTATTGCTTTAAAACCAGTTGGTTTTACAGATAGTTAATGCGAATTTTTTTATATAAAATTAAGAAATTTATATTCACCATTAGCGTGCATGCGGGTAATATGATCGGTCATATTACACCTATGCGAGCTAATGATGAATATGAAATTCTTAATTTTATGTCAAAAAATGTGCAATAACTACGTCTCAAAATCCACCAAATTTGATTGGCATATCTCAACCGGTTTTAAAGCAATAAAATAGATCGTCAGTTTGTAAGAAAAAATTCAACATCCCGTATCTCGGAAACGAAACATTTGCGGACACACGGTTATAAAGCCAACTGTCATTATTTCTTCATGCAGAATTATGCTAAGTTTGTCGCACTTATTTAAAAACACCGTGTATTGATGAAGAACATGTCTAGTTGTTAAAGTACCTAACTTTTTTATTATCCAACATAAACGAATGAATCAAAAAACAGAATGTTAAACAAACCTGAGGCTATAGTTGGGTTTTAATATCAGTATTTTATAAATGCTAGAATATTCCACAGGTTGATGCGAACTGTGAGAAAAAAACACAGTTTGATTGGTACACCCGGTATACAATGAAAATTTACCTGTTTAGCAACAATATTATTACAGTGGCATTGATAAAGAATCAGGCTATAACATGTTCAAAAAATCACTTAAATCAGCCAACAGGTTTAGAAAATATGAGACTTCAAAAATGACCAAATTTTTAAGTGGGCCGATTTCTATGAACGTAAGTTTATTTAAATTTATCAAAACAATGATCAATGTCATCATCATCAATGGCGCTACAACTCTTCGTGAGTCTTTGCCGCGTTTACTATTGCCTTCCATGTTTTTCGGTCCTGTGCCACTAATTCGCATTGTCGCACTCCCATTTTCTCTAGATCTTCTTTGACTGCATCTTTCCACCTTTTTCTAGGCCGCTCTACAGACCTTCTTCCATCTGGCCTTTCCCAGAACACATTGTTTATAAGGCGATTGTCGTTACTGCGTATCACATGCCCTGCCCATCTGAGTCTATTAGCCTTTATATATCTGACTAGATTTTCTTTTCCGAATAGAGACTGTGTCTAACTCGTTATTGTATCTGTGCCTCCATTCGTTTGTCACGCTGTCTCTGCAAGGGCCATATATCATTCGAAGGATTTTACGTTCCCACACCATTTATTTACTTTTCTTTTTGTTAGCGTCCATGTTTCGCTTCCATACGCGACTGCTGGTCGTATTATGGTCTTATATATTTGGATTTTTGCACCTCGTGAAAGAAGTTTTGACTTCATTAGATGTTTCATTGCAAAGAAAGATCTGTTTCCTGCCATTATTCGCGTTTCAACTTCTCGCTCTAATTTGTTGTCATTTGTGATTGTTGCTCCTAGATATTTAAATTCTTTAACCACTTGATCAATGATCAATGTATAATGAGCCAATTAGCTGCAGTGTGACTGGGATTTTTCCGAAAAAATCCGATTCCGCAAATGCCTTACGATAAGATATTCTAGCAGCAAAAAAATGTTTCACTGTTTCTCTACCTCTTTCTGGGTTTGTGATAACGATGAATACTGATGCTAAAAAACTGTCAGAACTAGTACCAGTTACCACGCTGCTGGTTAAGAGGGCGTTTTTATTCGAGTCATGGGCGAATCGAAATGGAATTCTCGAGGGAGCAGAGTGGTAACTGCTACAAACTTGTACCAGTTACCACGCTGCTGGTTAAGAGGGCGTTTTTGATTCGAGTCATGGGCGAATCGAAATGGAATTCTCGAGGGAGCAGAGTGGTAACTGCTACAAACTTGTAAATTTATTTGAGGTTTTTTTTCTACAAACTACAACAAGCTACAAACTTTCCACTTATGGACCGGATAAATAAATTTAAATTGACGGCAAGAAGATGAAAGAAGATATTAAAAAAATAAGACATAAAAACTTACATGCCTTACAAAAGTAATGGTTGTGCAACGTAAAAAAAATTTATTTTCCACATATTTTCCCTGGTAAAAAAATAGTAGAAAACTGTACGGTGTGCATGATTTTAAGTAAATATATCTATTTTAAAGTTATATTTTACTATGCCGTACGAATGCACTGGTCGAACGGTTTCAACCCTTATGTAAATTTGCATTTAACACCTATTAATAATGCAAAAAATTATTTAGAAAAGTACGGCACCAATTTCAGAGGATTACTTATGCTCTAAAATGATGAAAAACATAAGTGCCGTACTAATTACTATTTGGCAAAAAATTTTATTTCATAATTTTGAATGCTTTTCAAAGGGTTTTTTTTTGAAAAATGGCATTTTCAGAGACAATTAGCCAGACTTGTTTGTGATTGATTGCAGATTCATAGTCATACATTTCGTATTTCATAACATTAGTACTAGTGATGTAACAAATATTGGTGAACGTTAGTGCTCTAACGAGCACCAATGGCTACTGCTGTTTAATACTTAAGCTACAATACCCAACGCTCCTATTTCAGGAACGAAAGCAGATAGAGGGTCGCTTCCGCCGGCATCTTTTATTGCTAATTAACTGCTGAAAGATGAGGTGTACAAGAATTTACAAACTCACCCCCCCCCCAACCCCTACCGTTATCATTCCCCGGATTTCACAAAAACTGAAAATAACCAGTTTAAAGACCTAAAACCAAGTGAGTATTTTTTGCTAATTAATTGCTGCAGGTATACGCCAAAAATGAATTTTTTGCTTCATCACCTAACGAGCACCAATGGGTACTGCTGTTTAATACTTAAGCTACAATACCCAACACTCTTATTTCATGAACGAAAGCAGTTACTATCTGCGAATAATTTATTGCTAATTAATTGCTGAAAGATGGGGTATACAAGAATTTACGATCTCACCCCCTCCAACCCCTACCACCGTTATCATCATTCCCCGGATTTCACAAAAAGTGAACATAACCAGTTTAAAGACCTAAAACGAAGTTTTTGCTTCATCCCCTAACGAGCAACAATGGCTACTGCGGTTTATTACTTAAGCTACACTACCCAGCACTCATATTTCAGCAAGGAAAGTAGATAGAGAGTGGCTTTCGGCGGCATATTTTATTTTTAATTAATTTCTGAAAGATAGGGTATACAAGCATTTCCAAACTCACCCCCTCCATCCCTACCGTTATTTTCATCCCCTGGATTTCACAAAAAATGAAAATAACCAGTTTAAAGACCTAAAATCAAGTGGGTATTATTTGCTAATTAATTGCTGCAGGTCTACGCCAAAAATGAATTTTTTGCTTCATCCTATAACGAGCAACAATGAGTGCGTTCGGACGACCATAGCGGCTGACTGTCAGCAGAAATCGGCTGAGTGGTTGTATCCAGCCGTGATAGGGAAAGCTTAGTAAATCTCTCAGCGGCTGCCTCCCAGCGGTGACGTCTGACAGCTACTGCTGGCTCAGCTGTCCAGCCGCTGTGGTCGTCCGAACGCACCCAATGGCTACTGCGGTTTAAGACTTAAGCTACAATGCATAACACTCATATTTCAGGAACGAAAGCATATAGATAGATAGAGGGTCGCTTCCGGCGGCATATTTTATTGCTAATTAATTGCTGAAAGATAGGGTATACAAGCATTTACAAACTCACCCGCTCCAACCCCTATCGTTATTTTCATCCCCTGGATTTTACAAAAAGTGAAAATAACCAGTTTAGAGACCTAAAACCAAGTGGGTATTGTTTGCTAATTAATGGCTGCAGGTCTACGCCAAAAATGAATTTTTTGCTTCATCCCCTAACGAGCAACAATGGCTAATGCGGTTTAATACTTAAGCTACACTTACTACCCAACACTCATATTTCGTTGATTATTTCATTCATAGGAGATTCTGACCAATAGAAAGCTACATAAATCTAAATTAAGTCGATAATTTTTGATAATTTCCCGTCGTTAAGTATATTACGTCAGATGCCCTTCGTTGCTACGAAAAAATACGTTCAGTGACATTAATGACAATTAATGTTTTAAAAATTATAAAAGTGATGACTTTCAACCGTCAAATTAATATTTATAACAACTGTGTGTTTATTTGTACTAATTTGTACTTACATAAATAAATTACAATAAAATTTTGGTGTTGAACAGTTTTATTCATGAAATAATCGCAACAAATTGCACTCGATCTCCAAAATTAATATAGAATTTTTGCCCTCGTGACACTTTGACATAATTTCACTCGCCTTCGTCTTGTGAAATTAAAACTGTCAAAGTGTCACTCGGGAAAAATTCAATAATTTTAGAGCTCTTGTGCAATTACTACTGATTATTTCATTCATAGGAGATTCTGACGAATAGAAAGCTACAGAAATCTAAATTAGACTGATAATTTTTGATAATTTCCCGTCGTCAAGTATATTACGTCAGATGCCCTTCGTTGCTATGAAAAAATACATTCAGTGACATTAATGACAATTAGTGTTTTAAAAATTATAAAAGTGATGACTTTCAACCGTAAAATATTTATAACAACTGTGTGTTTAATTGTACTAATTTGAACTTACATAAATAAATTACAATAAAATTTTGGTTTTGAACAGTTTTATTCATGAAATAATCGCAACAAATTGCACTCGATCTCTAAAATTAATATAGAATTTTTGCCCTCGTGACACTTGTGACATAATTTCACTCGTCTTCGTCTTGTGAAATTAAAACTGTCAAAGTGTCACTCGGGAAAAATTCAATAATTTTAGAGCTCTTGTGCAATTACTACTGATAATTTTCTTAAATGCCCATTAAGAATATCTGCACAGTTCAACATTGATTTTTATAGAGTTTTTTATACCGTCCCACAAGAGCCCATGTTAAATTGTCGATTTCCATTATCACATATCTGTAGCACGTGACCCAATGCTCAAATTTTGTATATCGTTTTTTAATAACTAAAAGTAGTATGATACCTACAATTGATCCAAATATGGCATAACCCAGACATCCAAAGTGAAAGTTATCCTCCAACACCAAATTGTTCTATATGGTCCACATAATGTTCAGAAAAAAGTCACACCATTTTGAGCGTCGGGTTTGGGGGAGAGAAGGGGGAGAAATCGGTAAATTCGTAGTTTTTTACGTTTTTCGTCAATATTTCTAAAACTATGCGATTTAGCATGAACAATCTTTTATACAAAAATGTTCTACATGAAATTTAAAATAAAAAGACCCTATGCATAATCTTTCTAAAATGAACGGTTCCAAAGTTACGGAGGTAGTATAGTATAATTGGTCCAAAAAAGGCATAACCTAGACATCCAAAGTAAAAGTTTTCTTCCAACACCAAATTGTTCTATAAGGTCCACATATTGTTCAGTAAAAAGTTACACCATTTTGAGCGTCCGGTTTGGGGAGAAGAAGTCGGTAAATTAGTAGTTTTTTTTTATGTTTTTCGTCAATATTTCTAAAACTATGCTTTAGCGTAAACAATGTTCTATACAAAAATGTTCTACATGAGATTTACAAGCAAAAAAGGTCTAATACATAGTTGTTATAAAATCAACGGTTCCAGAGTTACGGAGGGTGAAAAGTGGAGGTTTTCGATACTTTTTATATTTTTTGGGCAATTCATGATGATTTTGTGTGGTGAGGTTGGCGTTTCTTTAAGGGCTTATCACTAACATACCATCGGCCACTGAAATAGCAAATTTTATTTACAAAACACAATACTGTTAAAGAAAATTTCTTTCATCAGTAATAATATTATAAATTGCTAAAATAATATAAAAAGTATCGAAAACCTCCATTTTTCACCCTTCGTAACTCTGGAACCGTTGATTTTATAACAATTATGTATATGACCTTTTTTGTTTTAAATTTTATGTAGAACATTTTTGTATAGAACATTCTTAACGCTAAAGTACAGTTTTAGAAATATTGACGAAAAACGTAAAAAAACTACTAATTTACCGACTTCTCCCCCATCTTCCCCCCAAGCCCGACGCTCAAAATGGTGTGACTTTTTACTGAACAATATGTGGACCATATAGAACAATTTGGTGTTGAAGGATAACTTTCACTTTGGATGTCTGGGTTGTGCCGTTTTTTGGATCAACTGTATCATACTAAAGACTAGGTGAAAAGCTCATGAAGTAAGAAGAATACACTTGGACAGTACCCACTCAAAAAAGAATGTGATCACAGTGAATAGTAAAGGTAGAAATAGTGGACCTTAACTTCCGAAATAATATATTCAGAGATACAAAGTTTAGATTATAAAATACACTGACCGGCACTGAACCGGACACTCAAAATGTTGTAACTTTTTACTGAACAAATTGTGCACCATATAGAACAATTTGGTGTTGGAGGAAAACTTTTACTTTGGATGTTTGGGTTAGGCCTTTTTTTGGACCAATTATAGTATACTACCTCCGTAACTTTGGAACCGTTCATTTTAGAAGGATTATGCATAGGGCCTTTTTTATTTCAAATTTAATATAGAACATTTTTGTATAGAAGGCTGTTCATGCTAAATCGCATAGTTTTAGAAATATTGAGAAAAACGTAAAACACTACGAATTTACTGATTTCTCCCCCCAAACCCGACGCTCAAAATGGAGTGACTTTTTTCAGAACATTATGTGGACCATATAGAACAATTTGGTGTTGGAGGATAACTTTCACTTTGGGTGTCTGGGTTTGGGTCTAGTTATACCATACTAAAGGTAATATTGGCAGATTCTCTAAAATTTGTACATTTAAAATACAGTATACAACGTCCTTAAAAAACGAATATGCTAAGAGAATTGACCATAATACTTGTGCATTTATGCGTGCTAATAATAAGCTGCGAAATAATTTAATCATAGGTACCAAAAAATTAAAAGCAAGTGTTGTTTATTTAATTTTAATTTATTTTATCTTTAATGTGCATTAATAATCTGGGCGCTATTTTTTACGTTCTTTTAACGAAAAATGATTTTTCTAAGAAATCATCGAAGCCCATTCTAGATGCGTTTCCTCTTCGATAGGTATAGGTAATGTAGTGGCCACCTCGGTTTTCGTTACAATCAGACAAACTGGTACCGTGGGGTATGTTTAAATTTTTATGCAGTGTTTTTAATGGTATCGTTTTAATTTCTTCTTGATCATTGTAAACTTGAAAAACCACAACATCCTCTGCAATGAATATGTAAATTAATTAATATTTGTTTTTTATAAAATGCCTGTAGATAATCTGGAATGAAATTGAATAAAAAGAAGACAAAAACGGTGGTCATCAGCAAGCACCTAAACAGAAGGGTGAAGGTCAACGTCGACGAAACAGATATAGAAAGAGTAAAAAGAATAACATACCTTGGAAGTAACCTTGATGAAACTTGGTACCACTCACTAGAGGTAAGACCACGTCTGGAAAAGGCACGTATAGTGCTTTACAAAATTCAAAAAGTTCTATGCAACCGCCAGCTGGATATCTCATTGAGAACTAGAATACTTAAGTGCTATTTTTTCTCCACCTTGCTCTATAGTGTTGAAGCCTGGACAATGACAGAAGCAACACAAAAAATAATCCCAGCATTCGAACTCTGGTGCTACCCTAAAATGCTCAGAATGTCCTACATGAGCCATACGACAAATATGGAAGTCTTGCGGAGGACGAACAAGGAAAGAGAGCTTATGCTTATAATAAAAAACGGAAAACACAATATTTTGGTCATCGTAAGAAATCAAAAGTATGAACTGCTCCAACTTATAATCGAAGGCAAAATCAATAGCAAAAACGGATCAGGAAGAAGACGCAACTCTTGGCTTAAAAACCTACGACAATGGATGAATATGACCTTCATTTAGGACGGCTGCAAATAAGATTAAATGGGCAAATGTAATGGCCAACGTCCTTAACACGTTAACTGCCGGTCCATTCTGGGTAGGCTTTCACCAGGAGCCGCTTACTGTTTTTGATACAAAGACGTTTATTTATTAGTTTCTGGAAAAGTCCGAATAAAGTAAGTATTTTTAAACTAAATGCACATATATACAAGAGGGGTTGGTGGTGAACGCGCCAGAGCGTCAGTGGCGCTCGACTCTAGTATTTGTATACATACGCCGTTCGACGCGCTGGTGCGTTTTGTAAATAATATTGATAAAAATCAGTAGGAACATTTATTTACTAATACAAAACAAAACAAGAAATACAAAATAACATAAATTATAAGTAAATAAAACAACATTAAACTTTGTGGGATATTTGACAGCAATCCAGACAAAATCCAGGGGTATCGGGACAGGCTTTGCATTCGTAAATTGTATCTTTACGAATATTTTGTTGACTGCAAGTTTTACAGCGTTTTCTCATAACTTTTCCCTTTACATCCTTTACCTCTCGTTTTGTTACTGAATGATCTTTTGGAACAAGTTTGGCTTCAGAATTAATAACTTTTAAAAGGGATCTAACGAGTTGTAAACGAAATTCGTAAAGACCAATCTTTTTTCCAGAGTACTTGTTGTATAGTATGTGGGCATTTATAGCCATCATCTGTATAACATGTATAAATATTTTTGTTGGCCATCGTACAGTTTTTCGTTGACTCGGATAATAGGCAAGCATCTGGTCTTGCCGGTCAATACCAGACATATTTTTATTATATCTGATAATAGGCTCTGGTTTTATTACATGTTGACCTCTTCTTGTTGTAACTTCTTGTAAAGTGTTTTGACATTCTGTTGTTATATAGTAAACGTCCCTTTTATCCTTCCATTTGCCAACTAATACCCCTTTTCGGCAACGGGCAATTGTTGCACCTTTAGCAAGTTTTTCTTGCCTTACTTCTGCCGGATTATTTTTACGGTCAATTCTAAGAGTTCCTAGAAAATTCAAGTAAATTTTTAGCTAAATCAAAGCTGTTGTAAAAATTGTCCATGTAAACGCAATGGCCTACATTTAGTTTCCCTTCTAAAAGGTGCAAAACCACTTTATTAACATGTCCTTTTCCACCTGAATCGTCAAACATTCCAGAATAAACTAAAAATTTTAAAATTAGACCATTTGGTTCGGTCAACATATACAACTTAATCCCATATTTATGTTTTTTGTTTTTTAAGTATTGTCTAAAATTAAGTCGTCCTCTGTGTAATACCATTGACTCATCTAAGCTCAAATTACGATCAGGATAATAAACTTCTTCCATTCTCTTATTGAAAAAGTTTATCATCGGTCTAATTTTATAAATTCTGTCTTCAGGTACTTGTTCTCCCTCTTCTGGATTATTATTAAAATGCAAACATCGCATTATGACCATAAATCTGTTCCGGCCCATAAAAGTGGAAAAAATTGCATTAGCAAAAAGAGGATCTTTCTTTTTCCAATAATCCTCAATCCTAGGCAACGAAATATGACCCATGTGTAGAACTAATCCTAAAAAGACTAGCAGTTCTTCGGAAGTCAAAATTTTCCAATCGAAAATCCTAGAATGTGTCGCCCCTGCATTAGATAAGAAAATGTGCTCGGCATACCTGTTTGTCTCATCACATACTTGCTGCAAACATTCATCTGTAAGTAGCATCCGAAAAAAGTCAACTGGATTATTATCGGAAACTTCTACTAGTAACTCTTGGTGTTTTAAAAAAGGAAAATTTTTCATACCATCAAAATTTTCTTTCCATTTATCGCTTTCATCAACATCAACGAGTAGATTAGGCTACAATTAAATAATATGTTTTAATAAAAAGTTAATATTTGCATTTAATTTTGTAACATACCGTATCTTCCGTATCCTCAATAAGTGCTGTAGGTAAAGTATTTTCAATTTCATCCTCAGATTCTGGTAAATATTCACTGTCTGAATCAAGAAAGTCACTAAATTCTTCATCGCTTGTTTCTAATAATCTCAAAAGTTCTTCCTCTGTTAATTTTTTTTTCATATCTAATTTTATTTTTTTATTTGAATTTGAGCCACTTTGTAAAATATCGTCAGTGTTATTCATTTTTGCACTTCCGTATGCTTACCCTATGCCATTCAAATATAAAATAACCAAAGGAGATGTAAAAGAACTCAAATAACGTTTAGGGGAAACACCGAAATTATCCGGGTATTACCAAGCTTTACGATTAGCGACTCTAGAAAATAGGGGAAATACCGAAATCTGGGAATGTTTAATTTTTACACGGTTAGTAATCCGATAAATTAATAAGCATTTGCAGAATTATATGTGCTATTACTGATATTTACACTTAATACAAAGCCAACAGATATACACATCCTATCGGGACAAAAAGTCGTAAATCGAAAAACCAAGAACAAAATTAGAGAATTGATACCTCTAGTTACCTGCCTTTAAAATATAAAAAGCCCTGTTGTAGCGCCAGTGAAATAATCCAAGATAATAATCGATGAAAGTCTGAACGCGCGAGAGCGTCGTCGGCACCTAGCTAAAGTCATGTATCGACGCGCCAGCGCGTTATTGGCATTGAACGTGTTAAGGCACCGTCAGAAGAAGATAAAATATATGAGTAATTCCACAGAAATTCTCTATATGTCTGTCACAGATTGTGGATTTGTTTAAATTTAGCAGCATGCCTCTGAAACCACTTTTTTTTCGTTCTTTAGGCCCTGAAAGTAAAGCTTTTTTGGGAATTGAAATCGAAATCTATTCGAATTTTCTTTTCTATCCTTCTTTGCATTCATTAAATGCTAGTTTGTAAATTGTTTGATAAAAAATATTAACATTTTCGATGTAAAATTGCACGCTAAAAAATATGGCCTTAAGAGAATTTGTCTAAAGCCCAAAGGGACTTTCCTATTACCTATTTTTAAAAGAGAGATACAAGTGTATTTTAGCATGTTTTTAAAGCGAAGGAACATTCCTATTAGCTATTTTTGAACAAGTGTATTGTTACAAAAGTGTCTTTTCTATGATCTTTTAGGCACTAATGTTTAGTTTTAGTTGAATTTATTTATTTGTAATAACTTACTTCTAAACAAATGAAAAACACTGAATTTATATCTTTTATTTTACAAACTACGATATCTAATTTATTTATTACACCACATCTACTAATTTGTCTAATTATAAATTCAAAAATTATACCGCGTCCGTTACATATCAAAGTACGCCGACGGTTTCAAATTCACAACTAACTGCTAATTTCAAAATCCCTCTTATACACTGGGGTGCAAAATTAACCGGACACCTTAAAAATTGGTCATTTTTGATGTCTCGAATTTCCTAAACCTGTTGTCCGATTTAAGTGATTTTTTAATATGTTATAGCCTTATTCTTTATCAATATCTCTGTAATAATATTGTGGCTAAACAGGTAAATTTTCATTGCATACCGGGTGTACCAATGAAACTGTGTTTTTTTCTTAAATTTCGCATCACCCTGTGGAATATTCTAGCATTTATAAAATACTCAAATTAAAACCCAACTACAGCCTTATGTTTTCTCAACATTCTGTTTTTTGATTCATTCGCTTATGTTGGATAATAAAAAAGTTAGGTACTTTAACAACTAGCCATGTTCTTTATCAATGCAGGGTGTTTCTAAATAAGTGCGACAAACTTTAAGAGGTACTACATGAAAAAATAATGACAGTTTGCTTTATAAACCTATGTCCGCAAATGCTTCATTTCTCAGATAGAGGGTGTTGAAATTTTTCTTACAAACTCACGATTTTTTTATTGCTTAAAAACCAGTTGAGATATGCAAATGAAATTTGGTGGGTGTTAAGACGTAGTTATTGTACATTTTTTGACATACAAGTAAGTATTTAATATTCACCATTGGCGTGCATACGGGTAATATAAGCTCTCATATTACTTGTATGCGCGCCAATGGTGAATATTAAATTCTTAATTGTATATCAAAAAATGTGCAATAACTACTTCTTAAAACCCACCAAATTTCATTTGCATATCTCAACCGGTTTTAGAGCAACAAATAACTATGTGATAGAACCCTTGGTACGTGCCAAACTATGTGATAGAGCAAGACCTCAATGTGCCATCCATAAAAACAGTAATAACGGAATATTACAAAAAATATTCCAAGAGACTAGAATCTCATCCAAATGAGTTAGCCAGCAACCTTACTGATGACCACAATGATGTACGACGCCTGAAGAGATTCAAAGTAGTGGATCTAGCAAGAAGATTCGAATAATCTGTGATAACTAAACTTATTTTAATTTGTTTTAATTTAATTTATGTAAAGAGGGTGATCACTGGATCTCCCTCTACAGGTCAAAATTTTCAATTTTTGTCAAATAATTTACCTATTGTTCTCAGTTGAGGACAGATTGTAAATATTACAACATTAAATAAAAAAAAAAAAAAAAATTTGCATACCTCAACCGGTTTTAAAGCAATAAATAAATCGTCAGTTTGTAAGGAAACTTTCAACACCCCCTATCTCGAAAACTAAGCATTTGTAGACATATCGTTGATAAAGCAAACTGTCATTATTTTTTCATGCAGAATTACCCCTTTAAGTTTGAAAATTATTATTTAAAAACACGCTGTATTGATGAAAAACATGGCTAGTTGTTAAAGTACCTAACTTTTTTATTATCCAACATAAGCGAATCAATCAAAAAACAAAATGTTTAGAAAACATGAGGCTATAGTTGGATTTTAAATTCAGTATTTTATAAATGCTAGAATATTCCACAGGGTGATGCGAACTTTGAGAAAAAAACACAGTTTGATTGATACACCCTGTATACAATGAAAATTTAACTGTTTAGCAACAATACTATTACAGCGATATTGTTAAAGAATCAGGCTATAATTTATTAAAAAATCACTTAAATCGGACAACAGGTTTAGGAAATTCGAGACATCAAAATGACCCATTTTTAAGGTGTCCGGTTAATTTTGCACCCCAGTGTATATACAATGCTTAATCATCTCGAATACAAAAGAACTGTCCAGCACGTAAAATCGAATTTCCATTGAAAGCACGTAAAATCGAATTTACTAGTACAATAACAAAAGAACGATTAATAGAAAAAGGTATGTGAACAACTCGATCGAGATCTTTCTTTAAATTAGGGTCCCTCATAAATCATTGTATAAAAAAAGGTTACTTGGTAAACATATTCGGCGTCTGTTAGGCCGAGAGCTGAAAACAGTCGGGTGAGATAATTGTCACATTGCCCCCTCCTTAAAAGAAGGTTCTCCTGGAACCTTGTCGAGACTCGAACTGGATGCTGGTATCTGCAACTGGACCCTCTTTTACAACTCCCAGTTGTATAAAAGTGGCAGGGGACGGTCTTCGCTCCGCACCAGTAACTATGCGGATTCCAACAGACTAACACCTGGACCTCGGTGTCTTGCAAAACTTCTACCATATTTCGGATAACTCTCCAGTCTAATTGGCGGCATTCTAACTTTGGCATGGCTAACTTTTGCACGTCGGACTCCAACACGTGCCCTCTCAATTGAATTAATGCATCCCATACATCTTGGTAGGTAGGATGGTCATGGACAAGGTCTTTTGTTACCAGAAAGAATAGGTAACGTGATGCATCTTGGAGTTTCAATGCTTTGCCAGGAGCTGGCAGTTGGCATTGAAGTTCTGCAACTCGACCAAACTTCCTTCGAAAGGCGGATGCCAACCCTCGTGCGTCTTTGATACTGGCCGGGATGGTATAAGCCAGTGAATAGTCATCGGGAAGTAGATCTCGCTATTCTTCAGTAGTAACACCATGTCTCGCTTTACCGGTACCTCCATAGGCCCCCATGAACTCCTCAAACGTGAGATCAGGTATTTCTCGAACTCGGTTTACTTCCACTTCTTCATCTATGTCAAGGTCTCCCTCGTACGGCGCCAACCGGTCAGGGTGGACTATCATCGGCTTTCCCCTAGGAATCTTGCTTACTTGGTAGATAACGTCATTAATTTTCTTGACAATGACCAATTTCTGGGCCTTCCCAGAACTGCTGCAACTTGGGAGAACAGAGTATTCGCTTCTTTGGATTATAAAGTCAGACTTTGTTGTTCTCCTTGAAACATCCCTTCTCGGCTTGGGTATAGTATCGTTTCTTCATTCGGTCGCTAGCGATCTGAAGATGGGAACGGACCAACGTGTATATCGTCCATTCGTCTTCGCAATTCATTCACATAATCCTCACCAGCCACATCGTCTCCAGGTCGACATCCAAACTCTAAATCACAGGGTAGACGCATCTTTCATCCAAATAGGACTTTTGCTGGTGTTTGTCCCGTTGATTCATTAACAGCAGATCTATAGGCCATTGCGAAGAACGGAAGGTACTGATCCCAGTCTCGCTGATGATTGAACACCATCTTTGTCAAATACTTGCCGACTGTCTTATTCACACGCTCCCCCATTCCATCCGATTGAGGGTGACAGGCCGTGGTTCGTGTCTTCTTCATGCCTAGTCTATCACAGATTCCCTGAAATAGATCGCTCTCAAAGTTCCTTCCTTGATCACTATGGATCTCCAGAGGCACTCCAAATCGGCTGATACAGTCTTTGATTAACACATCTGCAATAGTGGCGGCCTTCTGGTCTGGAATTGCGTAGATCTCAACCCATTTCGTGAAGTAATCCATTACCACCAACATGTATTTGCGTCAATTTTCACTTTCTGGAAATGGCCCGGCAATATCCAAAGCTATTCTTTAAAATGGACTTCCAACATTGTACTGTCTCAGAGGAGCCTTTCTTTTCCGGTAGGGTCCGTTACTTGTAGCACAGACAGTACATTTCTTACACCAGTCCTTCACATAGTCGGAATCGTTCGCTAATTCTCTGAAGGGTTTTCTTTACATACCCTCCTGATGGACTGTCGTGTAACTGACGAAGTACTTCGGCTACTCTGCTCTTTGGAATCATCAACTGTGTTCTCCTGGCTGAACCATCATCATTTTCCATTACTCGTTTAAGCAAGCTGTCTTCCAAGATAAATGAGTCCCAATGGGCCCAATACGTCTTAACTACTGAGCCTAGGCTTGACATTTCTTGCCAAGATGGTCGACGATTTTCTTCTTTCCATTTTCGAATCTTCTGTAAAACTGGATCTTTTTCTTGTTTTTCCTTGATCTTAGTAGGCGTTCACTCGTCGTTGACCACTGTTGTTCTTAGTACTGCTGCTTCCTTTGACTCTGTTTTGTTACAATGGAAACACTCTGCTGGGCACGGCCTTCTTTAGGCCGGGCCGAAAAATTTTTTTTTTCATTTTTCTACACGGCTAGTTGCCAAAAGTTGGAACAAGTATTTATATAATCCTATGCCAAATTTGAGCTGGTTTAAAAAATATTTAACTTAAAAAAATTTTTTTTGGGTCGAAAATTTTTTACTTTTTCTTGTATAAGGCTAGTTGCTAAAAGTTGTAAATAGTATTTATATGATCCTATACCAAATTTGGGCCGGTTTAAAAAGTAATTAACCAGCCCCCCGGCCCTTAAAGAACTTTTATTTTGTTAAAAAAATGTTTGGGGCTATCAAAATAAGCTTTGGTTGTCATATTCTACTTAAGCAAATGAAAGATAATACAGTCGACGGGAAAAAATACTTAAGCTTTTAAATGCCGCTTTAGAAGATCTAAATAAAATTCGGAGATGAGTTAAAGAATACAGACGGCAACTCCAGCATGAGAATAAAATGTTAAACAAGTCAATTGAAGAGCTCTACTTTGATGAAAGAAAAGATCAAACCATGGTCTTCGGAAACAAACCATGACCACACAAAAGGTCCCTATTCATATTCTGAGCCGATTGGATCCCTTCTTCCCAATTGCGAAAAAATGCCTGTTATTAAATTTAAACCCAAAGAAGCTGTCCTGCCTCTTGTAAATCAAAATGATCTAAGTTCAGATCAATAGTATTTGTTCAAACTATATAAAGCAATAATTGGAGATGTAATATGTTCTCAAAGTTTGGCAGAAAAAAGTTGGCATTCTCAGAGTTTATGTAGCTACAACTGATCCTTGTGAAAGCTTAAAGATTTTAGCTGATACATGATTTGTTAATACAAGTATATTCTCGTATGACGTTTGAGATAAAAACACAGCTAAGATTGTAATAATATGGTGCCAGGCATCTATGGAAATTAATCCAGGCCTCGAGAGATTTTCCGAATAATGCCTCATCAATTATCAATAAAGTTATTCAAGACAATGCTTAATTTGTGCTTCCGGAAAACATTTCAACTTGTATGTTAATAGATTCAGGTCAACGTATTAGACAGGTTGCTGTCAGAAGAATTTTAAAATGTAGGAAGGCTGGTATAAAAATTGCATTTACATAGTATCCCAAATCCCTAAATCAATTTCGATGCAGAAGATTACATAGATCTCATAAACTGGATGAATAGTGCTCTAACAGATCCTCTTCTAATAAATCCTCTTCTAATAATTATAATTTGGCCGACGAGGAATTGTGGGACATGGTGAAACAAGTTCCAAAGTTTGACAATTTTCCTTGCCATACTCAAGCGGTGGAGAGGTGTGTGAAGATATTATTACTGATGCGTCAATAAAAGTGTATGGTGAAGAATCTAGAGATGGTTACATTCGAGCTAAACTTGTTGCCAGAAAGAACTAGCCGATATTTAAAAGTAAATGTCGATACTATACTTCAAGAAATGAGTAAGTAAAAATGTTGAAAAAGTATCGTGGGCGGGTGGAACTCACCGTGTAGCTACCTCATCGTGGTGAGTTCTGGGTTAAATGAATATACGAAATAATGTTAAATATGTGCATAATAGTGTAATGTAAAAACCTTTCGTGTCGAATATTGATTCAAGCAAAGATCTGCACAGTTCACAGCGCAAAATAATAAATAAATATGCATTGTTTACCCCTCTTTTATGTTTTTAGTCCTGGGGTCCGGTTAAATTTTTTTAGATCATGATGAAAATGTTTGGTACACAGTATAAGGACTACCATACACAACTTTTTTTATTAGCCCGTTTAAAATTCCGCAAAAAATTTTTTTTTGCCTATTTTCGGCCCGGCCTATTCTAGATAGAGAATCAGCGTTCCTGTGGCTAACTCCGGCCCGATGATCGATCTTGAAATCGTATTCTTGAAGTCGTTCAATCCATCTGGCTATCTGACCCCCTGGATTCTTAAACTGCATTAACCACTTAAGGGCGGCATGGTCGGTTGGGATTAGAAATTTCCTTCCATAGAGGTATTGATAGAAGTGTTCCACTGATTTTACTAATGCTAGAAGTTCTCTTCTCGTGACGCAGTAATTTCGTTCAGGTTTTGAAAGCACTTTACTAAAATATCCCAGAACTCGTTCCTGTCCTCCTTGAACCTGAGACAGCACTAATGGCTTAGCGATATCTGCAAACTTCTTAATGAACCTCCGCTCCGGTAGTAAGTACATAGTCCTAGAAAACTTCTCACTTGATGTTTATCAGTTGGTTCAGGCCATTCCTTAATGGAATCGATTTTTCCTTTATCCACGGCCACTCCTTCTTTGCTGACTATATGACCTTAATAATTGACTTTAATTTGAAATAGCTGGCATTTCTTGGGGTTTAACATTAACTGGGCAGCTTTAAGTCGATTAAAAACGTCTTCTAAATTCTTCAGGTGGTCTTCAAACGTCTCCCCCAAAACAAGTATGTCCTCTAAATATACCAGACACGTTTTCCAAAATAACCCTCTCAACACATTTTCCATAAGCCTCTCAAATGTCGCAGGAGCATTGCAGAGTACAAACGGCATAACGTTGAATTCCCATAATTCCAGATCCTGTAGTGAAGGCCGTCTTCTCCTTGACCACTGGATCCATTTCTACCTGCCAATATCCAGACTTCAAGTCTAACGTAGAAAACAATTTACTTCCAGCCAATGTGTCCAACGTGTCGTCGATCCGAGGCAGAGGATAACTATCTTTCTTGGTAACATTGTTCAACAAACGGTAGTCCACACAGAACCTCGTAGTTCCGTCTTTCTTCTTGACCAGGACCACCGGAAAGACCCATGGGCTCGTAGAAGGTTCTATCTCACCCCGTCTTTCTTCATTTCTTGAACAATCCTTTCAGCTTCCTCTCTCTTCGCCTGTGGTAATCGTCGAGCTGTTTGACGAATTGGCCCAGCGGTACCAGTGTCAATTTTATGTTTGACAACTCTAGTTCTTCCTGTATTTCCTTCTTTCGTTACGAATATGTCACGATATTGCCGAAGAAATTCCCTTAATTTCCTTTTCTCCACTTGATTTAGAGATTGGCCTGCAACTGCAACCATTTGGTCGAACTTGTCGTTGGAATTATCTGATGTTGTCGTCTGACGGATATTATGGACGTCACGGGTACACAGGTTCCTACTATTGTCTCCTTCTTGATGGTCACCCCGTAGTCATTGACATTAATCAATCTCACGGGAATTTCTTTAGCAGAAGTAACCAATTCCTTTCCAATTATGATTCCTCGGCCAACCCCCTAGTCGTGATTCCATGGCTCCGTCATAACAGGTGTTCCTTCTTCTACAATTCCCTGTAGCCGCGCTACGATGATCGTTTTACTCCTCGCAGGCACAACTGTAACTTCTTTAATGGCTGCTAGCACAGTGCTGTCTTCATGTGGATGAAGAAATACCTCCTTGTTGCCAACTTTGATTACCCTGTTCTTAAAATCCATGCAAATTCATTACGTCCATTCCTAATATAACATCTTCTTCGATGTCTGCAACTATGACAGTATGGACGAACTTTTCTGCTCCAATCCCTAATTGTATCTGGATTTCTCCGTGGGTGTTGGCATTCTCACCTATGGCAGTCCGCAGTTGCAACCTCGTTGGTAAGAGTTTCTTACGGCTGTTTATAACTGACGGTCGAATAATGGTCCTGGTCGCTCTGGTATCCACCAACAATAGGTTTGTTCGTAGTACGATCCAAACGATAAGCAACCGTTTCCAACCATCAGACGCATGAGCAGTTAACAGTTGGCGCTGCGCAGTTAACAGTTAGAGTTCGTAGACTACGAACACGCATGCGTCTGATGGTTGGCAACGGTTGCTGATCGTTCTACGAACAAACCTAATGTATACTTTTTACCATTTATTTCTCAATCTACATATATAGCCCGATCAAAGAAAAATCTGACCTCAAAAAAAAATAAAGGAATGATGAGGAATGGGCAGTTGAAATTGTCTATTATTGTATAAGAAAAAGTTTACAATTCCACATCCCCTCCATTTTATAAAAATGGAGGGGAATACCCCCCTCTCGAAAGTGAAAAATATACGTTCAAAATAAGTCCAGAATTGGATAAAATGACTAATTCTAAGCAACTTTTGTTCTATAGAGTTTTTTCCCCAAGTCAATACTTTTCGAGTTATTTTCAGTAGTAATAACCCAAGGACATTGATAATTGTTCGAAAAAATTTTATAACAGATTTCGAAAGCTTGTTGCTTGGAAACAGACCGACGCCGTAGGCGGAGGTCTGTTGCCTGTAAGCAACAAGCTTGAGAAAGTTGCTAAAAAATTTTTGAGCATTTATCAATGTTCGAGGGTTATTCGGATAGAAAATTTTTTGCTGGTTATGAAAAAAAAATACAGAGCAGAAACAATTTATTTAAATGTGCAATTAACAATTCTTCCACCGTCCGATTTCCATCTAATTCATATTTTCTATCATTGCAAAAGTCCATAAACGCTTTCCATACAAATTTTTTACTGTAAACAGTATTCTTTGGTATATTTGATTCGATAATTTCATTAATATTCTCATCAGTATTACAACCAAATCGTGACATTTTGAAATATTGAATATTTGAAATGTCAAAATCGAAATGAAACGAAATGTAGGTATCCATAGCTACATGATTGAGTGAAAACAGCCCATGGGATCTGTTTTCAGTATAATGTTGGTTTTATTGGTTGTATTCAATCAGATGACCACAAATTAATTGATTTCATTGGATTTCTAATTGAGCAAAAAATTTTCAAGTGAATATGTTCATTTTTAACAGAAAAAAAAAACATGTTTTTGGGCGATTTTTCGGAGATAACTCAAAAAGTAAGTAATTCAGCGAAAAAATATTCTTAGCAAAAATAGAGCTTATAAAAAACTGAAAAAAATGGTGTATGCTTGAGGTCTGTAGACCCCGTAGAAGCAGAGTTGTAGCTAATGAAAAGTAGGTTCTTCTTCATCAAATTCCAAATCGAATATTTCAATGTGAAATAACCCAAAAACGGAGCACTTTTCGGCGAAAATTCATTTCAACTTTTTTAAAGTGTTTAAAAAAGGTTTATTTTTGTTTTTTAAAAATACTTGTAACAATAAAAGTAATTGAGTTACGCTCAAAATATTGTTGGTCCCTTTTATTTTTTGGTGAAAAAATCGCGAAAATCACCCCCTAATTAGCATCCCCGAATAAATTTTATCATTACCACTTCACAAGTTACTTTGCTTATATATTATTTCTATGATCTGTAAGTTTTATCGGTTCAAAGTGCTTATTTTTGAAAAAGCTGTAGTTAAAATGGCTTGAACGAGTAACTAATCACAACTTTAGGCAAATTTTGAACAGCCATAGCATATCCAATTTTTGTCTAACAAGAAAACAAAAAAGCAAAAATATTCAGAAAAGTAAAACGTACATTTTATTACTCTTTAAGATTTTTGGTATTACTAATAATTTTTAAGTTAATTCCATGAACAATTCAATTTTTTTTTCAAAATAAAAAAAATTTCTTATTTAAAACCCATTTTTTTTCAAAAATGAGCACTTTGAACCAATGAAACTTATAAATAATTTAAATAATACATAAGTAAAGTAACTTGTGAAGCGGTAACGAGTAATTTTATTTGGGAAGCTAATTAGGTGGTGATTTTCGCGCGATTTTTGTACCAAAAAATAAAAGAGACCAACAATATTTTGAGCGTAACTCACTTATTATTAATGTTAGAAAAGTTTTTAAAAAACAAAAATTAACCTTTTTATAAACACTTTAAAAAAGTTGTAATGAAGTTTCCCCAAAAAGTGCTCTGTTTTTTGGTTATTTAACATTGAAATATTCGATTTGGAATTTGACGAAGAAGAACCTACTTTTCATTAGCTACAACTCTGCTTCTACTGGGTCTTCAGACCTCACGCGTACACCATTTTTTTCAATTTTTTATAAGCTATATTTTTACTAAGAATATTTTTTTCGCTAGAATACTTACTTTTTGAGTTATCTGCGAAAAATCGTCCAAAAACATGTTTTTTTTTGTTAAAAATGAACATAATATTCACTCGCCAATAACTCGAAAAGTATTGACTTAGTAAAAAAACTCTATAGAACAAAAGTTGCTTAGAATTAGTCATTTTATCCAATTCCGGGCTTATTTTAAACGTATATTTTTTCACTCCCGAGAAAATATTTTTCACCCTGTATTTCCCAATTTTTATAAAATGGAGTGGATGTAGAATTGTAAACTTTTTCTTATATAATAATAGACCATTTAAACTAACAATACCCAAATTTTCATCCTTCCTTTATTTTTTTGGAGGTTTTCGTAAAATTTTGTGTTCCCTGATCGGGCTAATATACTATATTCGCGACATTTCAAAGAAGCTATTAGTATGAGAGGGTCTTTGGAAAAGTTTAGGGTCGAAGCTGTCCCCTTAAGTCCGACCCGTTCTAGTTTTCCTGCTGGTGGGTTTCTCGATTCGTGTCGTACCTGGGATACTTACACGAATTTGTGGTCTTCGTTTTCTTGATGAAATGCCCTTTATCATATTGACAATCTGGTCCAGTTTGTCTTCATCCTCTTCCTATTTCACAGTCCTAACTTTACTGTACCCGCCAGAGGCCTGAGTAGCTGATTCGTATTCGAGGACGGGGTACAAGACATCGACCAGCGTCTTGTGCCGAGCTAATCGCAGTAATCTTTGCATTTCACGATCACGAAGGCCATCAATGAATGTTTGAACAGCCAACTTTTCCATCATGTCTTCGGGAGCTGTTGGATATGCATATCGTACTAACCTGGCAATATCTACCTCATATTCTTGAAGAGAATCTTTCTTTTGTCTTCGATTTTTAAATTGCGACTGATAGACATGCTCTAATGTTCGTGACTATATCGCATATTCAGTCTCTCTTTGAGCTGTTCGAAGTCATCTGTTTCCTCTACAGCTATGGTCTGGAGAACATCCAAAGCGTCGCCTCGAAGAGCAATAGTGAGGTTTACAGCCTTTTCTTTTTCGGACCATCCGTTCGCTCTGGCTGCCGATTCGAACTGTTTCATATAATTGTTCCATGACGACTTTCCGTCGAAATTTGGCACCTTAACACGCGCAAGACTTACACTCACTTCAACTATCGGCCGTGGCTCCAATTTGTTTTTGGTTTCATCATCTTTAATGTATGTTAAGATGGGTTCCATCCTTTTGTCTACTTTTTCCGTTTCCTCCATTTTCTTTTCCATTTCTTTGATCTTTTCTTCAAAGGTAGATTTTAGGAACGATATCTTGTCGTCAAAATCAAAAGTGACTTTAGAGATCTCGTTAGTCATCTTGCTTTCAAGGGATGAAATATCACCCGAAACTTTCGAAATCTCAATAGAAACTCTATGTTCTAATTCGCCGAAACTTTCGAAACATCCGAGGAAACTTTCGAAATCTCGCCAGAAACTTGGAAGATTTCACCAGAAACTTTGTTCTCTAACGATGTAATGTCTGTCGAAACTTGGGAGATTTCACCAAAAACTTTCGAAATTGACGAAATCACAGCAGCATGCTTGTCTTCAAACAAATAGGTTTCTGGATCTTGAACCTCTTCTTGCAGAGCCTTCTTTAGACGTTCGACTAGATCAGCCTTTTTCCCAGTAGTGTCCATGTTACTCTGTTCTAACTAAAAAAAAATCGCAAGCAAAATTTTCCATGTGACATTGGTTGCCGATTAAGATGGCATAAACATACAGTAGGAAAAATGAAAGAATACCCATGAACGAACATATAAAACATGCTGTATTTTCCTGTCGCCGTGTCATACAAAAAATTGGCCAGCGCAAGTACATGTAATAAATATTGTTACTTGTACTTGCACTGGACAATTTTCTTTGTCGCACGGTGACAGGAAAATACAGCGTGTTTTATATGTTCGTTCATGGATATTCTTTCATTTTCCGACTGTAATTTAGCTAAAGCCCTAAGGAACTATCCTATAGGCTATAAGCTATTTTTGAAAGAGAGATTAGAGTATTTTAGCAAGTTTTCTCATTTTTATGCATTTGTAGCCATTGTTGCTCGTTAGGGGATGAAGCAAAAAATTCATTTTTGGCGTAGACCTGCAGCAATTAATTAGCAAAAAATACCCACTTGGTTTTAGGTCTTTAAACTAGGATATTTTCACTTTTTGTGAAATCCGGGGAATGATGATAACGGTAGGGGTTGGAGGGGGTGAGTTTGTAAAATCTTGTATACCTCATCTTTCAGCAATTAATTAGCAATAGAATATGCCGCCGGAAGCGACCCTCTATCACCTTTCGTTCCTAAAATATGAGTGTTGGGTATTGTAGCTTAAGTACTAAACCGCAGTAGCCATTGTTGCTCTTTAGGGGATGAAGCAAAAAATAAATTCATTTTTGGCGTAGACCTGCAACAATTAATTAGAAAAGCTACCTACTTGGGTTTAGGTTTTTAAACTTGTTATTTTCACTTTTTGTGAAATCAGGGGAATGATGAGATAACGGTAAGGGTTGGAGAGGGTGAGTTTGTAAATTCTTGTATACCTCATCTATCAGCAATTAATTAGCAATAAAATATGCCGCCGGAAGCGACCCTCTATCTACTTTCGTTCCGAAAATAAGAACTAGAAGAAGAAGTTTGACCTCATGCAATCAAAATCAAACATTTTTTAAAAAACTTTTTAATTCTTTACTAAATATTATCATTATAAATCAATAATTGTAATCAATCATTTGGCAGCTTATTCTTTAGAAAACCATATTCTCAAAAAATTCATTCTTAATTAATTTTATTTTCCATCTTCGATACACCCATAGTGCACCTAATGAAATTTGTGACTTATCCAATAATATGGAAAACTTCACCATCAAGCTTCTTTACATCCTATATTAAATTTTTTTAAAAAGATCCGAGTTCAGTTTTTTGAAGGATAACTTGTCAACTGATTTATCTTGGACCTTAAGTCGTCTTTTTTCAATAATATGTATTTCATTATAATTTAAAAAAAACTAGATTTATGTAACTACAGACCATGTTGAAAAGTTGTTCAATTCGATTGCTAAAATGTTATATGTCAACTGTCACTTGTTATGAGAAAAGGTGAAAGTACCTTTACCAGCACACACTATCTATGTCAGCTGTCATTAAAATCCACCAGACCATGCCCAGCGCACTCTAATAAAAAACATGTAATCGTATTTATTTTCCTTCCATTTTGTCAGAGGCGCTGATGTCGGCATTGTGATTGGTGGAACATGACTTTTGACAAATCCTGCGCTATCTGTGAATCTGTGTTCAGTGTTCGTGTTCGTTCGTTCGTTGTCGTTCAGTCATTTTATATGGTCGGTTTATGTGATGTGTTTGTGTCACCATAAAAAGCTGATATTCAGTCGTGTTTTTTGATATTTTTGTTATTTTGTAATCGAGTACCTTTTTAAAGGTAAGTTTTTCTGATTGTAAGGTAGAGATTTTCTGATTGTAGGTACTGTTTATCCAACAGTTTTAAAATACACATTTTATTTCGCGTTTTGTTGTTAGGTCTAATGGCTCCCATCAGGTGTTGTGTGCAGACGGTGGAAAAATTCAACGAGTAAACATATATTTAATCCAAATTAAATACTCATATTTCTATGTAAAATGTCACATTATTGTATAAATAAATAATTAAGAAACAAAAGTTGTTTGTGTTGTACCTTTATTGTCCACTTGAATAAAATATTAAATATTGGAAGTATTAAATATTTAGTATTGGATTATTAAATAATAATCTATTAATTTATTAATCGTAATAACGATTATTAAAATTCTTACTACTTTTGAAAGGTGTAGGCACATGAAAATTGTTTATTTCTAAAATGCTTGGTAGGTATATTTATTTTACAAAAATAAACTTACATTCCAATTTGACATTTTAAGGATTATTTCATTCATAGGAGATTCTGACCAATAGAAAGCTACAGAAATCTGAATTAAATCGATAATTTTTGATAATCTCCCGTCGTTAAGTATATTACGTCAGATGCCCTTCGTTGCTACGAAAAAATACATTCAGTGACATTAATGACAATTAATGTTTTAAAAATTATAAAAGTGATGACTTTCAATCGTCAAATATTTATAAAAACTGTGTGTTTAATGGTACTTACATATATAAATTACAATAAAATTTTATTTTTGAACAGTTTTATTCATGAAATAATCGCAACAAATTGCACTCGACCTCTGAAATTAATATAGAATTTCAGAGCTCTTCTGCAATTACTACTGAATATATCCAATAAACAAAATTACAAAGACGGATCTATTGCTTATGCAAAATATCAATAAAAAATATAACCAGAGAAATATAGACAATAAACTAAAAACACATGTACCATGTACACAAAATCAAGTAAAGTAAAAATAACATTGATACAGATGACAAGATAAAATTAAATGTCAACAGTAGTGGTTTTTACCTCAGAACAGTTAGCTCTGGCACTTTGGCGTATTCAGAGGTACCAAACCAATTAACTTTACAGCTGAGCATCAGTTTAGTTAAGAGAATGATGGAAATACGGCACCCAGCTTAAGCTTCTCCTTAACTTTTGACACAGGCTTAGCTAAGCAAAAGCTTAAGTAGCTATTGAAATACCGGCCCTTAGTCCCTGTTTAGATTTTTTTGAAAGTTAGGTACTGACCAACTGTACTATTAGGTCTTCTTTATTTTTTCGGACATAATTTTTTAAAATACGCTAAATGCGTTGTTTTTCCCCAACGATCCTTTAGTTTATAGTACATACAACTTATTGTGTATTTAACACAAATTCGTTTTAATACCACTTGAAGTATTAAGCATAAGCTGATAACTAATAAATGATTTTTTTAACACAACATTCTCAAATTAGATCTACTTCATTACTCGAGACATAAGGGTAAAAGAATTTGGTGGTAGGTACTCTAAAAGTACTGTGGGGAGACTAAAGGTATACCTAGTGGAGTCACTGAAGGTTTTCACCTCCGATTTCGTTAAACCTTCATCGATTTTCATGAAAATTGGTGAGTGGTTATATAAAGATATTAACATAAATCAATACTTTTTGAGATATTAAATATCAAAGATTTTATTTTTTCTTAAAAAATGCATGTTTTAAAGCTGTTTTTCACGTATTACTCAAAAACTATAAGCTTTTGTAAAAAAGTTATTATTACCAAAATTAAAGATAATAAAAAAATTAATACACTCCCTACTTAAAGAACTAAACTAGTGTTATTTCAAAGTGAGTTATGGGTAATTGAATGTATATTTTTTTCGACGAGTACTCAAATCTAAGTATTCCAGCTTACATACCGGGAAAACGATGCATTTTATAGAATATACTTGTTAAGCACTTGTCAAAGTACTTCGGAATACCTATCAAATGAGCTCCAGTAGAAGTTAATAGCATTAAAATTAAGCAAGTTATGATGAAAATAAGAGAACCCTTTCGATTTTTTTTCGGAAAAAGTGAAAAATAAAACATACGCCATTTCCACAAAAATGAAAATTTGTAGTAGGTAATCCTCACAAGAATTTCTTTAGGTTAACATAGTTAATGATTTCAACAATTTTGACCGGTTTAGAATGCATATTTTTGAAAAAAAAAGACATTTAAAAAAATTAGAATTTTTAAAATTATCGTACTTTTCATTTTCTTCTGATAATAACTCCAAAAATCAAAAATACTCAATATACGTAAAAAATGATATATAACTAAATTTTAGCTTTTTCTGTTCCAAATACTTTACCCATTTTACTACATATTTCCGTAGAGTAAAAAATAACCGAGATAGAAACGTTTAAAATTTCAATTTTGCTGTGAGAACCATGTAACCGGGGCCATTTAACCTTTTATTTTTAAAAAAGTAAGAGGTTTAAAAGACTAAATTCGACGTTTTTTAATAGCTCTTAGAATCAACTTTTGGTGCATACATTTTAATGCTATCAACTTGTTCGAGGGCTTATTTGATAGATATTTCTAAGAACTTTGACAAATGTTTAATAAGTTTATGTTATAAAATGCATCATTTTCCCGGTATTTAAGCTTAAATACTTAGATTTGGGTACTCGACGAAAGAAATATACATTCAATTACCTATAACTCACTTTTAGTTAACATTAAAAGGTTTTTTCTAGTAAGGAGTTTATTTGATTTTTTATTAGCCTCAATTTTGATAATCGTAACTTTTTTGAAAAAACATAGCTTTTGAGTTATTTATGAAAAATCGGTTAAAAACATGTATTTTTCTCACGAAAAAATAAAATCTTCGATCTTTAATAACTCAAGAAGTTTTGATTTATTTTAAAAACTTTATATAACAAATTTTGCTTATAATTTGTCCCTCTATCGAAATGTGGGGTTATTTTTAATAAAATAATTTTCACCCCCGAGGAGGGATGGCATCCACCCCCAGGGTAAATGCGCAAGTTGGCACCATGTCACCTTTGTTCCTTGAGATATCCTCTAACCACTCACCAATTTTCATGCAAATCGATGGAGGTTCAACGAAATCGGAGGTAATAGCTCGTACCCACGTTCAGTGACTGCACTAGTAGTATTCTGCAACAAGCGAGGGACAGGAGACCAAGACAGGCGACAGGTAGACGTGACCAAGACACCAAATGAACTGACGCTCCTTAAAATGAGTATGCGACCGAGACAAACGACATATGCGAAAGGTGTTTCTATACTTTCGTATATCATTTATAGCCCAGTAAATGACTGTTTTGGAGCGTAATTTTCAATGTCAACTCCGAATTGCAAGAAAATTTGGATTTAGGTTCTACTTACTCTCCACTTCAAAGCAGAACTTGTGCTGTTGGTTGCTTTTACTTGGAAGAGAAAGTGAGAAAGTCATCCCTTCTCGGGGGTGATAAAGCATACGTTTAAAATATGTCCGGAAATGGATAAATTGACTAATTCTAAGTAACTTTTGGACTATAGAGTTTTTAACTAAGTTAATAATTTTCGAATTATTTGCGAGTGAAAATGCATATTTTTCAACAAAACGAACACGTTTTCATGCAGTTTTTCGCAAATAACCCAAAATGTAAGTATTTTATCAAAAAAAAAATATTCTTAGCAAAAATGTAGCTCGAAAAAATCGAAAAAAAAATGGTGTGTTAACGAAGTTTATAAAGAGAGAGAAACTCAACTTATTACCTACAAAAGTGGACAACATCAATCCCAAATAGACTACTTCATGATAAGGAAAGAAGACATACGTGAATGCAAGGACTGCAAGGTAATAGTTAGTGAGACAGTAAGCCAACAACATAAGCTGCTTGTTCTGGACATCGAAGTAAAAAGCGAAACTAAACAAAAATATCGAAGAGGACCACAAAAAATCAAGTGGTGGATGCTAAAAGATGAGAAGGAAGGTCTATTCAGGGAAAGAATAGTAGAAAAAATATGTTGGAACATGAAAGGAAGCCCTAACACAATTTGGAGAAAAATTGCCAATATTATTAGAGAGACGGCTATTGAAATACTTGGGAAAACGTCAGGAAAGAAGTTTGAGGATAAAGAGACTTGGTGGTGGTCAAATGAAGTACAAGGAAAAATAAAAGAGAAGAGAAAATTATATAAAAAAAGTGGCAAGAAACCAGATCCGACATAGATCTTCAAAACTATATGGTCGCCAAAAAGGAAGCGAAAGTAGCAGTAGCAAAAGCTAAAGCAGAAGCGTATTCAAACCTATACGATCAAGTTGATACCAGGGAAGGCGAAACGAAGATATATAAAATAGCCAAACAGAGAGCAAAGAAAGCAAGAGATTTTAATCAGATTAGATGTATCCGAGATGAAAATAATAAAATACTAAACAAAAATATCCCTAAACAAAATTCACGAAAAGGATTTCAAAAAGAGATGGAGAAAGTATTTTGACAGTTTATTAAATGAAGAATTTGACAGACAGCCTGTGGAGTTAACTGAGACAGTAACAGCAATGGTTACCAGAATAACAAACGAGGAAGTGGCTCAAGCGCTTCAAAAAATAAAGAAAGGAAAAGCGGTAGGACCAGATGTAAACCGGGAGATATTAACAGAAGTTCAACCACGATTTTCTAAGTCCTGCCCTTTGCAATACTGGAAGGTTAGAGAAGGTACTTACAATTTGTGGAAAAATCCACTGGTTTCCTGTGACATTTTCCTGTGAAAATTAAATTTTCCATGAAAAAAAAATTGGGAGTTGCGATAAATTTTTAAGTCCTGCCATATCCATAGAATAACAGGATACTATCTATTTTATGAAGAAAATTTTTTGGGCAGGACGGTTGCAAAAGGACTAAGGGAGTATACAGATATACAAATATGTAATGAAAATAATGAAATTTTCATAATTTTCTAAGTCCTGCCAACTTAATAAATTAATCATATTTATTTCAAAACGACCAAAAAAAGTTGGCATGACGTCACCTAATGTTTAACTGCACTTGTTTCTTGGAAAATTCTGTATAAAATTTTCACTCTGGTTCCGTGATTTTCTAAGTCATAAAATAAATTTTGTTATAAAATAAATAATTTCAGTAGACATTATTCAAAATGGCAGGATGTTTAGTTACACCTTTTTTACTATATATAGTTAAAAAATGTGTAAGAAAATTCGTGGAAAATTACACGATTTTCTAAGTCATGCCATTTCGTACATATCTCAAGAAGGTTAATATAAATATATTTTCAAAGAGGCAGGATGGTTGTAAAGTTATTTCGTATAAAAAAATTAAATTGTGTGTCTGTAAAATTATTTCAGGGTGTTATACAAACATATTCCTATCACCACAATTTTCTAGGTCATGCCATGTCGAGTATGCTTAAAAAACACTAATCTAAAACCGTTTAAAACTTGGCAGGATAACCGCAAAGATGAATAATACAAAAAAAAATTAATTTGTATATTATTAAAACAATCGACAACTATTAAATATTATTTTCCTGAATAATGTCTCGGAAGTTTTACACACTTTTCAAATCTAATAGCAAAGTCTAACATCTTTATTTTAAGTGATTAGATCATATTTTTATCTAAGTAAACGCAATAAAAGTAAATAAACAATTTTTATAATTTATTGGTTATAGTAGGGCATTTAAATACCCATTATATTATACAGGGTGACCAGAAACTCTCATAACAAACGAAAACCGGAGATTCCTCAGATAATTTTAAGAAAATTTAACTCAATTCACCTAGTTCAAAAATGCTTCCGTGGAAAGCTAGAGCTCTTTAAATATGGCGTCTTGTAATTCATCATCGTCATAATTCAACCCGGATCTATCCACTGCTGGATATAGGTCTCCCTCAGTCTTCTGCATGCATTTCTGTCCTGTGCTGTCTGCATCAAGTTTCTGTCGATCCGTTTGATGTCATCAGACCATCTGGTTGGCGGACGACCTCTACTTCGATATGCTTCGTCTAGAAGAAGCATATCGAAGTCTTGTAATTAGTTTCTTTAAAATAGCTCCAGAACGCTTTTATTTGGAAAAACGAAAACTGGTACACTTATTGTTCTTCCAGAGGTCAATTGTCAAATGTCAATTATCAATTGTCAATTTTTAGTACCGGTCATAGGGGTCCGTTTTGGTTACGGAAACGGATATTTTATCGAATAACTTTTCTGTCTAACTTTTAAGCATTTCTGACACTGGATTATTAAATTCTGGGATAGTTTTGTACTAAAAGGTACTTTTGCTTTAACTTAGAAGAATACGCAGTTCTCTAGAAAAATCGATTTGAAAAATTTTTCGTTTTTTGGTTTTCTGAGTTTAAAAGAATTTAGAAAAATTCTATTGAAGAAAACGAAAACTGCTACGTTTATTTCTCTTCCAGAGATGAATCGATTTTATCAATTGTGAATTTCTAGTACTGGTCATAGGCATCCGTCTTGGGTAGATCAACGGATATTTTTTATCTCATAACTTATTGGCACATCAAAGAAACATGAAACGTAAATCACGTTTCATGCAAATAAAACACTGCTAAACAAATAGGCGTCCGGCCATTTATGCGACTCTCATAGCAATTTTATTCCGCCTTCTTACTTGTTCGAACACAAAATAAACACGCATGTACGAGTAACAGGCGCTAAGTTGCCGCACTCAACTGGTTTTCCTGATATTGTAGGATTGTAGATATTGTCCTGATATTGTTTCCTATATTTGATAGCAAAATGTCCTAACACTAACAATACCAGAATAAATCGATTTTTAAATACAGCACCTATCTACTTGCAACTTTTTGCATTGTGTTCAGGATAACATCAGGAAACGGTGTACAATACAAAAATGGGTGGAAATTGCATTTAAGTGCATGACATGCATCCAAAAATGCATAAACCTGTCAAAATCATCTGGAGTTTCGTGGGATATCGGCAATAAATTAAAGCAAACAGATTATTCGAGGGTTTTTGGGATGGCCGAACACGAATATGACATTACGACCGACCCTCGGAGCACCTGGTGCCCAGGGTGACTGATCTCGAATTTAGAGGGTTTTTGGAGGTCGATTCTGATGGCGTATTCATGTTCAGCAACCACAAAACTCCTCGAGTAATCTACTTGCATCACTTTAGTGTCTGAAAGCCTCGAAATTTAAGAATATGGCGTGTATATCAGTCACCCCGAGCACTAGGTAAAGATCTGCTCTAATGTGACATTCTTGTTCAGAAACCCCAAAAACCACCTGAGTAATCTGTCTGTATCAATTTACTGCCGAAATTAGTATATAAATATGGTATAGAACATGCTTAACAAATAAAAAGGTACCATAAAATATCATTTTATTATAATACTAAAATACAGGGTGTCCCATTTAAGAAAACTCAGAAAATACTCATTCCGAGTTTCAACCAACCCCGTATACTAAAATTAAACATTTTGGTATACTATTAATAACTAACAAATAGTAGACTATATTAAAAATCGTTTAAACATAAATTAATAGAAATTTGGATATCAAATCACTAACAATATATATATAGGGTGTGAATGTTCCTACAAAATTAACAAAAAAACGTAATTATATTTTAAACTACCTCGTATAATATTTCAAAACACTATATTTTATTAAAGAGAATATCGAGTAGAATCCAAAAATGTAAAAATATACAGGGTATTCCATTTAAAAAAACAAAAATTTGTGGCACCCTGTCAAAACGGGTAGCCCTGTATATTAGTAAATACTGTTAAATCACAGTCCTATCTGTGGCCCATGTTTTACCTAATTAACTTTTTTCGTATATCTTACGACAAACGAGTAATTGGACTTTGTCACACTAATGCCCCACCCTGTATACAAAATAACCATAAAACCATCCTGCCTCTTTGTAAATAGACTTATATTAAGATTCTTGAAACATATGCAAAATGGCATGACTTAGAAAATCATTGACTTTTTCACGAATTTTCTTACAAATCTACGACTCCTGCCGTCTTACAAGAACCGTTTAACCTTCCTGCCGAGTACCGAAAAGGTATTTATTGTATTACGTATTATAACTTTTTAAAGGCAGGACTAAGAAAATCACGGAATCAAGGTGAAAATTTTCCGCAGAATTTTCCAAGGGACAAGTATACTTAAACATTAGGAGACGTCATGCCAATATTTTTTTGAGCATTTTGAAATAAATATGTTTAGTTTATTTAATTGGCAGGACCTAGAAAATCATGAAAATTTCATTATTTTCCTTACATGTTTGTATACATATATACTCCGTTACCCCGTTTGCAACCCTTGTGCCCAAAAAATTTTCTTCATAAAATCGATAGTATCCTGTCTATCTACGGATATGGCAGGACTTAGAAATTCATCGCAAAACCCTATTTTTATTTTTTGGGAAAATCTAATTTTTACAGGAAAATGTCACAGGAAATTTGTGGATGTTTCCACAGATTGTAAGTACATCGTCTACCCTTCCAGTATTGCAAAAGGCAGGACTTAGAAAATCGTGGCTGAACTTCTGTATAATATCTCCCAGTCTAATGATATTCCTGGGGAAGTATGGAGAGCATTGGGAGAGACAGGAACAAGGTGGCTAGCAGGTCTATTTAATAGAATTATGGTAGTTGGACAAATGCCAGACGAATGGAGAAGCAGTATACTGGTACCTGTTTACAAAAACAAGGGAGATATACAACAATGTACAAACTACAGGGCTATAAAACTGCTTAGCCACACCATGAAAATATGGGAAAGAGTAATTGATAGACGGATACGTGAAGACACCGAAATATTCGATAATCAATTTGGCTTTATGCAGGGTAGATCAACAACAGATGCAATTTTCATTATAAGGCAGTTGATGGAAAAATACAGGAGTAAAGAAACAAACGCTCATATGGTATTCATTGATCTTGAGAAAGCATATAGAGTTCCTCGAGAGATTCTGTGGTGGGCACTCAATAAGAAAGGAGTCCCTGGTGAATATGTAAAGATTGTGAGGGATATGTATGAGGGAGTAACGACTAGTGTTAGGACAGGTGTGGGAGAGACTGATAAACTTCATGTGAAAGTAGGATTGCATCAAGGTTCTGTGCTTAGTCCGTATTTATTCTCATTAGTTTTGGACCAGATAACAGCGAAAATACGGGGTAACATTCCATGGTGCTTAATGTATGCTGATGATGTCGTGTTAGTAGGAAATAGTGAAAGAGACTTAGAACAAAAACTGGAACAGTGGAGACAAGCTCTGGAGGAAAAAGGTTTAAAACTTAGTAGGACAAAAACAGAGTATTTGGAATGTTCATTTAAAGATGGAGCTACTACAAATAAAATGGTATCTTTGGATGGTGAAATGATTGTAAAAAGCAATAGTTTTAAGTACCTAGGATCGGTATTACAGAGTAATGGAGAAATAGATGGAGATGCATGCAGTAGAATTAGGGCTGGATGGATGAAGTGGAAAGAAGCGAGTGGTGTGTTGTGTGACAGAAAAATTCCAATGAAGCTGAAGGGAAAATTCTATAAAACAGCCATAAGACTAGCTATGATGTACGGAACTGAATGTTGGGCAGTGAAAAAGAAAGAGGAACAGCGAATGCATGTGGCGGAAATGAGAATGCTTAGATGGATGAGTGGAGTGACAAAGAAGGATAACATTAGAAATGAGTATATTAGGGGAAGTCTAGGTGTGGCACCAATTGATGCCAAAATGAGAGAGCATAGGTTAAGATGGTTTGATCATGTTCAACGTCGAGACGTTAACCACCCAATGCGAAGAATAGCTGAAGTGCAGATTCCTGGAAGGAGTAGGAGAGGAAGACCAAAGAAGACCTGGGGCGAGACGATAAGGCAGGACATGTTGGTAAAGGGGATTAACATTGATATGGCCCAAGATAGAATTGTGTGGAGAAATGCAATTAGGGAAGCCGACCCCGCATAGGGATAAGGCAAAGAGAATGATGATGATGATAACGAAGTTTATAAACCCAATAAAAGAAAAGTTGTAGCTCATGAAAAATACATTTTTATTTGTTAAATTCCAAATCGAATATTTTAACGTGAAATAACCAAAACATGAAGCAATAAGTGTTAAAAAAAAGCTTTATTTTTATTCTTTACAAAAATTTGCATTACCATTGCGAAAGACCCAATTAGATGCAAGCTAGTGGCAGAGGGGAAACCCATAGAACAGCTAAGCCAGTTCAAATATCTAGGCGTAGAGTTATCAAGTTATCATGACCCAGCCAGAGACCTAAGAGGACAAATTCACAAGGCCGCTGTCTTGTCCGGATGTTTGAGAGATGTGGTCTGGAATAACCCATATATGAGAATGGACAGCAAAGTTAGAATTTATAAAACTTGCATCAGACCTGTTATGACCTATGGCATTGAATCAAGAGAAGGCACAAATAAAATCAAAAGCATGCTACGAACAGCCGAAATGAAGACCCTAAGAGCAATAGCAGGGAAGACAAGAAGAGATAGAATACGAAACAACATCATCAGGGAACAATGTTGCGTGCAAGATGTAGTCAGATGGGGCAGGCAAAGACGAAGAGAATGGTTCAGTCATGTAAAAAGAATGGAGGAGCACAGACTACCAAGAATTGCTCTAGAAGGAAAACCAGCAGGCAAGCGTCCACAGGGGAGACCACCAAAAAGATGGAGAGATAGCTGGCAGTATACCTCTCAAGAAATAATTCAACGTTGGAATTAACAGATCGACAGATCTACAACAAGTATAAGAAGAAGAAGAAGACAAAAGTTTTTAGCGCCAAAACTAAGAGAGTTATGCTCAAAATAAAGTTGGCCCCTTTTTTTGGTAAAAAAAAATTGCGAAAACCTCCCCCTATTTAGTACCCTAAATAAAATTTATCGTTACCGCTTTACCATTTACTTAATATGTATGTGTATTATTTATACAATCTGTAAGTTTGATCGGTTCAAAGTGCTTATTTTTGAAAAAATTTGGTTTTATAGCAAATAAAATTTTTTCTAAAAATCTTGAAAAAGTTCTGTTTTTTCAAAATAACTTAAGGAGGGGGATGGTTTGAAATATTTTTTTTTATTATTTCAAATAAAAGTGCATACTTTCAAGACTACTCTCTGAAAATTTCAAAATAATCGGAGTAAAATTACCAGAGATACAGCGTGTTAAATATCCCTACCTTCGACTCGCTTTGCCCCGACTTCGCGCCAGCACGCTTGAGCGTAGTGAGAAACGTTAAACAACTGTTCGCCTTCTCTTTTGTAGATTACTCCTCGATTCAAAAAACGTATTCCAATGTGCATCACTTAACAATTTGGCAGACAAATAAGAAGATGAAGATGCAGTTGTCAAAACTTTAAACGCATTTTTCTCAAAACTGCCTTTTCAAATGCGGTGGACATTGTAACTGAAAAACTACTCGGCCGATATACCTGATATTTTGCACAGATTTTCTTTAGACATTTCATGAGGTAACATCGTGGAGATATTTTTCTTTTTTTGCTTATTTTTTGTTTAACAATAATAAATCTGTTGATTTTCACAGAATATTTACCAAAAATTTCATTTTTTTGATTTGTGAGTGATGCCAAAAATTCAAAAATCATTAAAAATAAAAAAACTTGACGTTGTGACCTCGTGAAACTTATAAGCTAATTAAATCTCTTTGAATTTTTTATTTCGTATGATCGAGTGACGAGTTCTGATGTCCACCGCAAAATCCATTTTTTTGGGAGCTGCCTGTCAAAATTTGTCACCAATGGCTTATTTTTCAATATTTTGGATTGAATTTTTTTCTAAATATTCTTTGAATTGTACTTAATATGCTTATTTAAGTTAAAAATAAAATAATTGTACCATAGCTTCGAAAAAAATTCACAAAAATGTGCTTGATATGTTGATTTCAAACCATACTCCCCCTTAAAAAGTATTAGCGATACGAAAAATCCCCAAGAGTAAAAAATGTAGGTTTTGCTTTTATAAATATGATAGTTACATTTTGATTTTCTGATTGGGGATTTCCCGAAAAGTGCTTCATTTTTTGGTTATTACACGTTGAAATATTTGATTTGGAATTTGACGAATAAGAAGATATTTTTTATGAGCTACAATTTTGCTTTTGCTGGGTCTATTATAGACTTCACGAATACACAGTTTTTTTCTAAACTATGAATATTTTTTTCGATACAATACTTATTTTTTGAGTTATTAGTGAAAAACCGCCTGGAAAAGTGGTTTTTTGTCGAAAAATAAACATTTTCAATCGAAAATAACTTGAAAAGTCTAACTTAAAAAAAAAACTATATAGAACGAAAATTACTTAGAATTAGTCAGTTTGTCCATTTCCGGACTTATTTTAAACATGCCTTTTTCACCTCCGAGAAGGGTGGCTGTCACCCCAAGTAAAATCAACCACCGGCAGAAGTTCAACTTTGATGTGGAGGGTAAGTAGAACCTAAATCCAAATTTCCATGCAATTCGAAAAAGATGTATTTTGAAACGATTCTTTAACAGTTACTAGAAGCAGAAGAAGATTATACAGGGTGTCCCGAAAAGATTGGTCATAAATTATACCACAGATTATGGGATCAAAAATAGGTTGATTGAACCTCACTTACTTATATACAATAGTGCACACACATAAAATTACAGCCCTTTGAAGTTACAAAATGAACATCTATTTTTTTTCATATATCGAAAACTCTCAGAGATTTTTTATTGAAAATGGAACTGTGGCATTTTTATGGCAGCAACATCTTAAAAAAAATTAAAGTAAAATTTGTGCACCCCATAAAAATTTTATGGGGGTTTTGTTCCCTTAAACCCCCCAAACTTTTGTGTACGTTCCAATTAAATTATTATTGTGGCACCATTAGTTAAACACAATGTTTTTAAAACTTTTTTGCCTCTTAGTACTTTTTCGATAAGCCAATGTTTATCGAGATATTTTGAATATTTGTCGAATCCACCACATATTTGTATATGGTTAAGTACGATAATAGAGACCTGTTAATAATCTGAAAATTTATTTATCTACATTTCGATAAAAGGTGACTTATGAAAAAAAGACTAAGAGGCAAAAGTTTTAAAAACACTGTGTTTAACTAATGGTACCACAATAATAGTTGAATTGGAACGTACACAAACATTTGGGGGTTTAAAGGAACAAAACCCCAATAAAATTTTTACGTAAATATATTGAAAAAGAAGGCGCATCTCGATAAAAACTCCCAAAACTGGCAAAAAAATACTAGGAGGCAAAAAAGTTTTAAAGACGTTGTGTTTAACTAATGGTACCACAATAATGAATTCATTAGAACGTACAAAAAAGTTTGGGGAGGTTTAAGGGAACAAAATCCCCATAAATTTTTATGGGGTGGACAAATTTCACTATAATTTTGTTGTAAGATGTTGCTGCCATAAGAATGATACATGTCCATTTTCAATAAAAAATCTCTAATAGTTTTCGATATATTGAAAAAAATCGATTTTCATTTTGTAACTTCAAAGGGCTGTAACTTTTTTTATGAGCACATTTGTACTAAGGTAAGTTAGGTTAAATCGAACTAATTTTGACCCTAGAATGTGTGGTATAATTTATGACCAATCTTTTCGGGACACCCTGTATATTACATGTTTCAAATGAAAATACGAAGGTGTATAAATTCTATAGGTATTTAAAACGGGATGCAAAGAAGAATTTTACATTTATTAGGACAATAACATCCTTGTAGGATTCTACTTGAGGATCAAATAGTCTGGGCTCTTAGCCACTAACTTCATTAGCAATTGGTCTTCCTCACCGTGTGTTGTGTAGCTACCGACTTCACTACTGCTCTTGTAGAAGACTTGAGGAGACACAAACTTAATGTATATGGTAATGTATTTGCAATACATTACGTAGTTTGGAATGGTAAACTCTATGTTGAGGAGAAGAGTATTTCTATGTTGGCTGACAATGCATTAGCTGTGTGGAGCTGTTGAACAAGCTCCAATGCTGTAGTATTTATATTTTTCATAGAACGCCACCATGTCTATGGTATTACATTCTCAATTAAATGTTTAGAGAACATATATGGTTTAAAGGGTACACACTTTGCCAATTAATAATAATTGGCAATGCACCTGGATGATAATTTATAATGGATGGATGATAAGTTTATTTCCACTAAAGCGCTTATCAAGCAAATTTGCCAAAAAATGAGCTGGGTTCAAAGCCATTTCCATACGCTCCTTGAGCTCCTTCGTATCATGTACAAAAATTCGCCAATTACATGTTTCAAAAAAACACTAAACACCACAAAATAACTTACAATAGGCGTTATGGCAATAGCCAACTTGCAATGCGAATTGATCAATTGTAAATAGTCTAGAGTTCCACCAGACAATAGCTCCTAATTGCAATTGGCCTTATTATTATTAAAATCAAAGTTATTAATATTATGTTTAAGAAAATATGATTTGAACAATGTTTTTTTCTAAGTTTTATTTCTTGTTTAAAACATAAAATTTAAAACAAAAAACGCATGTTTAAAACAAAAAAAAAAAAAGTGTTTTAAACATGTTTTATTTGTTTAAAACAAAAAATTTAAAAACAAAATAAAACATGTTTAAAACAAAAAAAAACCCACAAGGAAGAACTTCCTGTAGTTGGCTGTATACCATTAATTACAAGTGAAATTTAATAAAAAATTTTCCTCTTGGTAAAAGGTATATTAGTTTAAAAAGCCCTAAAGGGCTACAAACATTTAAACAAAACGTTTTCGCTCTGTAACGAGAGCATCATCAGTGTTACCTAGAATAGGTATAGCCATATTAATTAAAGCAAAATGTTAAAGTTAAAATGATGACCAAGGTAAAAGCAATGTTTGGTTATACTTACAAGAACATGTTGAGCCAACAAAAAAATACAAAGGTAAAAGCCTTTCAAAAAACAGACAAAAGTCTTATATAAATGAGCACATCGAAAAAACGTTTAAAACAAAAAAAACATGTTTTGTATAAAATAAAAAAAACATGTTTTTTTTTTCAACCCTGCGTTAGTTAGATGGCTCTACTCGAGTTACTTGGGAACAAAAAAAAGAATGAAGAAAATTCTGTATGGGAAGCCAAGAAAAGGCATTTTTTTAACATATACCGATTTTGAACTTTAGGATTACAATTTCTCCAACCTAATTTTTGATTGGAATTTTGCTATTTTTGGTAATTTTCACTCGTAATATTGATAGTTTTTATTATAATAATATATGTTATGAGTATTTTAAATATATGAAAACTGGTGTGGAGCAAGAGGACAAAAATAAAAAGGTGATAGTTCAAAAATTATGATCCTATTGTTTATATCTTTGCCGTAAATGCCGGTCAACTTTGACTGGTTGTATCTCAGGAACCACTCATCACAATTAAATGTTTTTTCTTTTAAAAGAAGCGTCCTTCCGCCTTTTTTCCAATACCGTTTTCATGATTTAATTTGATATTTCCCGAGATATTCTATTTGTTTATAAGCCAAAATATTGTTTATAATTTTAAAATATACCTAAGGCCGCTTAAATAGTCCAATTTCAATTCTGTAAAGTACATTAGATAGGTACAGTGTATTTTTATACAAAAAGAATGGTTATTCTTATGTATCATAATTATTTTGGTTATTATAGCGACCGTAAATTTTTAATTAACAACTCAATTGTTGCTAAACTGTTCATTCAATTTCCATCGGCTTCTGGAATTATAATCTATACGAAAAGATCTTTTATATTACGAAGTTATTTAATTATTGCTAAACAATTACTTATCTAAAATTTTAGTTGAAAATTAAATATTTTGTTGGAAAAACTCGCATTTTTCGGGGAAATTTTTCATCTAACTAAATCGGGAAAAACACTTCTTTATGCAGAATTTAATTACGGTGAATTTTTATTTGAGTGTTTTTGGTGTAAAGTTAAAATCTTTGGAGTTATAGAGCAAAAATTGAAAAAAAACACGATTTTCGGGCGCTATTTTGTTTATAAAAAAAGTAGCACACTATCTGCAGACTTTGCATACCTATATTATTAATATATATAATCATAAGATTTGATTCCAGCAATAAAATTGCTGGTAAATAACTTTTCCTTGTATTTTGCTAATTAGCCCAGAGTACTTAATAGTGATGTTGATTATAGTTACTTTCGAGTATTCGTTACAAATCGTTACCTTTGTATAAAGTAATCATTTACAGTATTCGTTACTTTGATTACTATGATTACTTTTGTATTTGAGTACTGGTATTCATATAAAATCGTATTGCTCAGTAGGTAGGTATTTTGTATAAAGTAATCATTTCCAGTATTCGTTACTTTGATTACTATGATTACTGTATCTCTCAGTAGGTAAGTCTGTATAGGTATTCCGATATAACAACGACCTTCACCATTCTATTTAAGAGATAAAAATGATTTGATTACTATGATTACTTTTGTATTTGAGTACCACTAATCATATGGTGAATCGTATTTCTCAGTAGGTAGGTATTTTGTATAAAGTAATCATTTACAGTATTCGTTACTTTGATTACTATGATTACTTTTGTATTTAAGTACAGCTAATCATATCAAGAATCGTATCTCTCAGTAGGTAGGTATTTTGTATAGGTATTCCAATATAACAATGACCTTCACCGATCTGTTTAAGGGATAAAAATGATTTGATTACTATGATTACTTTTGTTTTTTGAATACCAGTAATCATATCGAGAATCGTATTTCTCAGTAGGTAGGTACTTTGTATAGGTATTCCGATATAATAAGGACCTTCATGAAGTACGAAGTAATCAAAGTAATCAAAGTAATCAAAGTAGATACAATAGTTGTTACTTGCTCTGATACGATTGGTACGAAGTAATCAGAGTAATCAAAGTAACGATTTGCCTCTCTGTATAGTAATCGTTACTTTTGGTATTCGTGAGTAACGAGTACTTTGTAACAAATAGTTACTTTTTCAACATCACTACAGAGTAATACCCTCTCCCCCTTTTCGAGCCTCATGTGATTATTGGACAGCAATAATATTTAATACTATTTAATAGACAACAATATTTAATAAAAACTCAAGACAAACAGAATAAGATAAAGGTCAGATATTGACACATATTGTGATTTATTTGTCAAAGGGGTTTTTGGAAATAGAAAATAGAGAATTGTAGGTGTCTTGGCAATACTTGATAGAGAACCTGTTTGCATAAAAGTTGGGGATAGATCCTATTAACCTTTCAGAGTTAACATGCGGACTGTGAGTCCGCTTGTCGAATTATTGGTCAATTTCTGCTGATTAATTACGCTCTCGATCATGGGGTGCTCGATAGCTTCAAGCAAGGGGGCACTTTATTCAGGAGGATGTGAGAGTTGTCTAGTGCATTTAGTTCTGATGTTATATTGACTTGCGGAGTGTGAGTCCACACATTATACAAGTTGTAACAAATCTTCAGGTAAGATCCACTTATTTCTAGGGTAAATAAAAATATTTATAATTTATAATTATAAGTGATATACTGATTATGTGTTACGTAATATATGAATGATATTATAAACTTATTTTTTTACATATGTTTTGAATGTGAGTTTTGAAAAGCAACAAGCATATCTTGTAAAGCTTCATGCGGAATTTCTCTCTGATTCTGAGCCAGAAGTTGACCCTTGTCCATGACGATGCTAGTTTGGAAGGAGTGTCACATTTCATTACATGTATAGGTATCTACTATGCAGCTCAAACATTTGTTTTTTATTAAGTCTGTGTTTAATTTCGTAAAAACACCTAGTTGTTTTGTATTTGTATAATTTGGGTTTTTGTGTTTTATAGTACCCAAAATGTGAAAACAATATATAACTTAGGTAAATTGCTACATTAGTAAGGCTACTCGGCCTGGTCCGAAATTTGCACAGTATATTTTTGACGACTTTTTATTCACTTTTCATTCTATACATTTTTTCGCGCTGAGCTATAGTTTTTCTGTATTTCTCATTCAAAAAACTGATATTTTGACATCAATTTCAAACCGCATCCACCATTTTAATTGCTGTCAACAACGTGCGTATGCGTATTGCATACTTTTTTGAAGCAATGTTGCCACATCTTTCGAAATTATTGTTTATTGCGAAATTACCAATTCCAGTATGTACTAGACTTTTTGCAAGCGTAAAATAAAGGATACTTGTAATAAGATACAAGAAAAAAGTGAAAACAAGATCATTGAAAAAAGTAAAACATTAAGTTTTTATTTTGGCATTTAAAGAATACTCATAAAACTCATCCTAAAATATGGAAGTGCAATTAGAAATATGTACTATTTTAGGAATTGTTAAATACTTTTGCATATTATGGGTATATAAAATGGGGAATTTCTGGAGAATGTATTATTGGGGAATAATGGATATACCTACAGTCCTCAACTGTTTAAGGACATTGGTACATACAAATTGCTTCAAGAATAATAATTGTGTTTGAAAGAATATTTCTTATTTTGAAGAGATTTCTTATTTTAGCATGTGGAATGAGATGCTAGTTACCTTTTGTTCATATCAGCATGTTCAGTTTTGCGGCTGATATTGGCCGAAACATTAATAATCTAATTCTGAGAAGAAACTTTTATTATGAGTTCTTTTTAATAAATAAAACAGAACATACAATTTAATGATGAAAGTTTAATCGAATAATTATGTAATCCCCAAAAAAAAACTCATAATAATACATAACTTTTATTAAAATTAAGTTCAATAGTTACTCCGAAAAACACAAATGTACATTTGGCAACATTGAACATGATCAGAATATCCTATATTGTGTGCAAGCGCGCTGGACTTATTTTTCCAAACAATGAATTTTTGGCCATTTTACAATATTATTTATTTTTGGATAATTTAATGCGAAAATAATGAATGGTATTTATAATTTGTTTATATATGTTATAATAACATAAAAGTATTTTGTACTTTGATAGCATTTTAATCTGGCTAGTTTTAAATTTTCCATATTTTATAATTTTTTTTTCAATTGTTTTAAACATTTCTACACTTTTTGTTTGTTCCGTAACAAAAAACATGAAAATTTTGCCTTTGTTCCAATTTTTAGGCTAAGTCCAAAAAATTTACGCATTTTTAGTGATCCTTACTAATGTAAACATTTACCATAACTTATTACTGTGAAAAAGATATGATTAACTTTTATTTTCAAAGCACTAGTTTAAGCTTATATACAAATGATACTAAATTTTTGTGCAAATAGTTTTTTTTTCTTTATTTTAAATATATGAGAAGTTGTTCTCACACCGTTTTTCCAAAAATATTTGTTTTTTGGACCTTTTCTGGATTTGCGGACTGTGAGTCCCACATTACTTTTTATGTACCATCATGCCATTTCAATTATCTCTGAAAGGTTAAGAAACCTTAATTATAGAAGCAGGTGGGTCTTCTGAAGCAATGTTGTTTACAAATTACATTTTTCAACTACTACATCATTGTTTTTAAAAAGTTCTGCTTAATGAAAGTTGAAAATTTGCATTGAGCTTTCTTATTCTTAAATAAGTGCTTGTTGTTCGGCTTCATAAATTCATTTTGTTAATGCTTAATTCTAACTATTCAGCCCATCCTGGGACGAGCTGTAGTACTATTATAGTAATGAGAAATATTATAGAGAAGCAAAAAATGTACTCACCCCAGTAGGCTACTACTAGATTTCTTTCGTCATGCTCATCAGCCAGTTTTAAAAGATGAGCAAGAGGCTTTACCTCCGCTGTTACAGGAGGAAATTTTACCACCATTATACAATATCAAAAGATTGTTAATTCTCAATTATAAATGACTAATTTTATAATTATAATCAAAAATTTTCATTACTGACAGTGACAGTGACAATTATTGATAGTGACAGTGACACTAATGACAATGACAGTATCGGTAGATAAAAAACAATTTGGGAACTCGAACATTTTATCTACAACTTATTAGAACTACTGTATTTAAGCATAGGTATTAAGCAGAGCTTTTACTTATCTCATTATAATAATAAATAATACCAGATAATAATATATATGTTTTCTATCAATTATGATTTTAGATATCTATTTATTTAAAGGTAAAAGATATGATTTAATATTTCTTTCCAGTAGTTCATTAAATTTATGTGTAGTTCAATAAATCAGTACAATGGCTACCGTGTTAAATTTAAGTAATATTCCTTTTAAAGCTATAAATCGCCATTTAAAAACAGTAGTTTACCAAAAACAATGCATATTTAAAGTTTATGGACAAAATACAAAAAATGTATACCTTAGCCAATTTTATTATACCAAAGTAAGTCTTGGTTACACCATTTTGTAAATCATATAACTAAACATTTTTTAGGAGTATTCTACAAAGACTGAGAAAAAATCAAACAGTAGCAAAGGTAGTGGTGGCATTTTAGCAGGCATTTTAAGTAAAATACCTAGTAGTGCTCCCAAAGCACAACCTATTCGAGGATGTTTTCATCCAGGGGCCTCCACTCTGACCAGAGAAACTATATCCTTGCAAAAACAGACTCCTATCACTGGTCGGCAAATGGTAGGAGCTATGTTACAATATATATGGCCAGAAAATGATAAATCCATAAGAGACAGGGTAAAATTGGCAGTGTCTTTACTTATTGGAGCCAAGGTCATGAATGTGTGTGTCCCATTTATTTTTAAATATTCTGTGGATTATTTAAATGTTGGAAATGCCTTAAATATGGAAACTGCTCCACAAACGGTAGCCACTGTAGCAACTAGTTTATTATTAGGATGTAAGTCTTATACAACTCTATATTATTTAGGTACCTATTGTTCGTCCTCTATAACTTATCCCATATGTCACGATTCATTTTCAAATAAATTAAGTCAAAACATGAAGTGAATCGTACGCCGATGTGTGTAGTATATAGTATACAGTATACAAAATGTATATACACATCGACATTTGTTTCACTTTATGTTTTGACTTATTTGTTTGAAAATGAATCGTGACACGTGGGAAAAGTTATAGCGCAGGAGTGGCCAAGCTCCTTGATAGCTAGAGCCACTTTTCACAAGTTAAAACTTTTCGCGAGCCGCAATTAAAGACTAATTGAAAAAGAAGGTAGGTATGTACAATGTTTTTTAACAGGACTTTTATTTATTGAAAACAAATAAAATTACAAAATCTTAAAACTGAATTACATTTGTTTTCCTTATTCTTCTTCTCGTTGTCCTTATGCCCAATAAGATAGTCGAACTTTGCTATCGCCTATCACCTATCCATCTTTTACCCATTTCTTCCACGCCTTCCGGTCTTCTTCCCATTTCCTTCACCTATTGCGCTGTTTTCTGTCTCTTGGTTTCGATTTCCTGGATTTGTTCCATTCGCCCCTTTCTAGGTCTGCTCCTTCTTCTTTTCCCCTGTCTCTTGGCATCTTTTGCCTTCTTTACTAGTATGTTCTCGTTCATTCTAATTAAATGTCCAAATCAATCCAGGTTTCTTTTTTAAATTTTTTTCTCTATTGGTCCGTCTTTTTTTTTTTGGGAAGGAGGAAATCTTCATAAGACCGTCAGGGTAGACTGCAGCACCCCAAGAAATTAGTGTTCTGCCCTCTACCCTGGTGTGTGGGATTCAGACACCCGTGAAGCCGAGCGAATCAATCGTGAAAACGCAACTGCCTACTTACTAAAACCCCCTCATTCCAGCCGTGGACACCCGGTACGTATTTTTAACAAACGTTACTTCAGATGCCACGCTGCTGACCCTATCTCTACTCCATGTCGGTGGAGCCGACTGTGAGGAGTAGTTATTCTTTTATTTGTTCTAGAAATAAAACATTGAGTACTGTGTACAAAAAGAAGAGTATATGAAAAAAGTTAAAATAAAACGAAGTGTACACAACTGAAATAAAATAAAGTAAGATAAAATAAGTATTCATAAAACATTGTAAAGATAAAAGTGTATAGATAAAGGTGTATAAGTAAAATAAATGATAAAATATCCTTGACGATGTCTTCTGTCACTCTCTCATCTCCCATTTTGTCTCGCTCTCTCTCGTGTTTCCTTTTTTTTATTATCTCTGTTATTAGGTCTACTATCACGTTGAAATTTTCTTTGCTTTGCATGGCTACATTCATTATAGTCTCTGGTGTTATCTCACCTAGTTTTCTTCTCATGTCTTGTTGTTTATCGTGGAAAACGTTGCAATGGATTACACAATGCTCTGCGTCGTCACACACTCCACATTCTATATATGTCATCTTCAGTTTTCCTTATACGATATGTGTAAGACCTGAATGAGCCGTGCCCGGTCAGGAATTGAGTAAAAAAGTAATTTGTTCTTTTAAACCTACATTGGTACCACTCTTTCACATCTGGAATTAGTGTTTTTGTCCATTGTGCTTTTTCTATCTGTTGCTCCCATTCTTGTTGCCATTCGTTTAGCATTTGCTCTCTTACCTCGGCTTTCACTCCTATTAGGTGACCGTTATCATTTTCGTATATAATCTTACGCTCTTTTGCTAGGAGGTGAATGGGGAGCGTACCCGCGATCACCTGTAGGGCTATCGTCGATGTAGTTCGGTATGCACTTACTACCTTCAGGAGGGGTTTTCTTTGACTTCTCGTTAATATTTCCTCATATTTTTTGTATCTCAACGCTTCAAGCCATACAGGTGCCCCATATAGGAGGGTGGATTGTACTACCTGGAGATACAATTTTCTTTTATAGTTGCTAGGTCCGCCTATATTTGGCATAATCTTTGTCATAGCAGCAATTCTCTGTTCAGCTTTCTGAACTGTATTTATAAGGTGTTTCGTGTATCTCAAACCTGAATCAAGGTGTATGCCCAGATATTTAGCACAGTTACTCGGTTCTATAATGCTACCATTTAAATCAAAGCTCAAAGTTGGTCTCTGTCTTGGACCCTTTAATATTACTATGTCTGTTTTACTACTTGCCAACTCTAGGTCATTCTCTGTCATCCACCTGTTGACTTTTCTGTAACAACTTGTCACCTTTTCTTCAATATCCCCGTTTATGTTAGACTCTATTAGGATTGCAAGGTCATCTGCATATGCTATGGCATAGGTGTCTTGCCCATAGTCTATTTCCAATACCCCGTTGTACAGTACATTCCATAGAGTAGGTCCCAAAACGGACCCTTGCGGTACTCCTGATGAGAGTTTCATGTCTGTATTATATGCCACATTTAAATATCTGTTTGTCAGGTATTTATTTATAATATTTATGATGTAGTCTGACACTCCTGCCACTTCGAGCTTCGTTAGTATGTGATGCCAATTTGCAGAGTTGAAGGCGTTCTTCACGTCGAACATCTTTTTTCTGATCTTTTTACAGTATCAGAGATCTTCTTCACCGCATCTATAGCCGATCTGGATTTTCTAAAACCGTAATTTTTTCCAGAATTTCAAGTTCGTCTTCAAGACGTTTCTTTATAAGACCTTCATATAATTTTCCTATGCAATCTAGTAAGCATAGAGGTCTATATGAGCTGGCTTCGTCCGGGTTCTTTCCTGGTTTTGGTAATAATACGAGTCTCGCCAACTTCAGTTTATCTGGGAATTCTTATGTGTTCAACAATTCATTGAATACTTTGCGCATCACTTCAGGTTTCTCTTTTACTACCAGTTTTATTGCTTCTGGCGTTACTTTATCTGGACCTGGTGCTTTTCCTGGCTTTATACTTTCTGCTGCTTGTATGATCTCTTCAGTAGTGAACTCTGCAGGTTTAATATTATTGTCTATCCGTAGGAATGTGTTGTCGGGCTTCCTTGGAAATAGAGTGTTCGCTATTTCCATCTTTCGTTTTGCACAAAGGTTATATGGGGACTCGAACCTTAGACTTTTCATGGCGATCTTATATGCTTCGCCCCATATGTCTTCTTCCAGCGCGGCACACAAATCCTGCCAACATGTGCGTTTAGCCCTTTTAATTTCACTACTTAATTCTTTTTTGGCTCTCTTATATGCCTCCTTATGTTCTTCTTGGTTTCTATGCCTTTGTGCTATTCGCCTGCGTCTTAAGCATTCCTCTCGCTTATTTTGGATTTGGTCATTCCACCAGTAGGGTATTGTATAAGTAGTGTGCCTATTTATGGTACTTCTTCTGTGTGCATTTATGATATTTTCTCGGAGCTCGTTAAAGTTGGTAGTTTCTTCTTGTAGGTTATTTATTTCTCTTTTAAATTTTTCCTTGTCGAATACTGCTCTCTTCCTGCCGTATTTCGTGACCTTGGTGCCAATTTCGTAAGTAATGTACCTGTGAAAGGTGAAAAGGTTCTCGTCCAGTACGTCCCAATCCCTGATCTTTTTGGCAACACCACCGCTAGCTATGGTGACATCTATGTGGCTTTTCGATGTACCTCTCACAAAGGTTGGTTTTCCATTGTTTAGCACTGTGAGGTCCGCCGCGGAGATCCACTCATTCCAAAGTTCACCCCTCTCGTCATTTCGGGGGGATCCCCATAGAATGGACTTTGCATTTATGTCTCCCGCCACTAAAAAATGTTTCTCCCTCTGTGTAGTGTCTATTATATTCTCCGCGTGTTGTCTGTAACGCTCTCTAGTAATATTCGGGGAAATATAGCATACTATTATGGTTATTTTGTCGATTTTTATTGTTACATGCCCCTCTTTTCTTACTATTTTATTGATGCACACGTTTCTATTTAGTATTTTTATCGCTACGTCGATGTTATTATCATATATCCAACCTTTATTCGTAGCTATTCTCTTATTAGGTTCTGGGACGATCAAGAGATCTGCCTCTATTCCCAAGGCTTTCGCGTGAATTAAGTCGTGTGTTACCTTTGCTCTTCCGGCGTTGACTTGTAATATTTTTAGTCTCTTTGTCCCTATCGAATCCATTTTTAATATCTACCAGTAACTTATTATGTCACTTAGATGGGTGGTGGTGTCTGCTATTATGATTATCCAAGGATAATTTTCTGGGCACTATCCGGCGACAGTTCATCCACCTTCTGACTTACAGCTTCAGGTGTTCGAGCCTCGCTGAGTGTCATCTGTATTTCGTCGCAGGCTTTCGAAAACTCCATCATAAGAGGGTCTTCGAGAACTTCGGCTTTTTCAGTAGGTACTTCGACCTGTCGCACTGTAGATACGTCGCCGTCCTGGTCAAACTCGTTTAGAAGTGAGTCCTGCGCAGTTTCTGTATTTTGCGGGGGTTTTAGAGGATGCGGTTCCTCGGCGAGGGCTATATCTTTTTTCTCAGGTTCAACTGAAGTAGAAGTAAAGCGGATTAGGGAACTATGTCCTTGTTGTTCGCTCTTTCTTGCCCTTTTTAGGGCGGTTTTGAATTCTGGGCACTCCATGCTGCCCGTCCTGTGCTGTGAGTCACATAGAACACACCATTCGACATCATTGCACTCCTTTATATTGTGGCCGGTTTTTCCACACCGGTAGCACGTGCCGCTTCGGTCTGGTCCTTTACAAACATTTGTGCTGTGGGTGTATCCCCAATACTTGCATTGGTCCCTGTTTTAGGATGTTTCTAATGTTTTCGTTCCTTTCCCTGTCCAACATTTGTTTTCCTTCTTTTGGTAATTCTTTAAAATTTGGTGAATAATTTGTGGTAGCACTTCTCAGTAATTCTTTCAGATTCTGGTTGGTTAATACTGATATGTGTTAGGATTTCGGAGAAATAATTCGACAAGCATCCTTTTTTAATTTAGAGTACGTACTTCGATTTTGATACAAATTTCCATAATTCGATAATCGGCGTCGACTTATAATTTTATTTTCGAGCTTGATCTTGCCTCTCTATTAATTTTAATTCTCCATATGTTGTTTGGGTCATATATTGGTAATAAAAAATTCACCTTATGGGCTATGTTTATTTCAAGTAAATTCAGAAAAAAATAAAGAGACGATTTAAAATATTTTAAGTCTTGAAATAAATTTTAGACTTCAGTCAATATTCCTTCTGGCTTTTTTATTTACTCGAAGTTTTTCTAGTTTAATATTGTAACAAATTTTTTTAATATACATATAATGACTAAATATACAAATTGGTCTGGAGTGGGTTCATTACTGACTTTTATGTCGTGCCACTCTTAATATTCTTTCGCGCAATTTTGGATTTGTCATATCACTCTTAGCTTGGATGGAAATGGAATTTGTTACAAAGTTGCATTTGGTCTTTCATATTTGTTGTCAGTAATTTAAAAGACATTCTGAAACACATATGGAATGATAATAATTTTTTTACATAATAAAACAAAATTGAAAAGGATCGCGGTTACATTTATCGAGAGCCACAAGTAATTCTTCAAAGAGCCGCATGTGGTTCAGTTTGGCCACCCCTGTTATAGCGGATGGACTATATTTACACGGCATCTTTATATAATATCCATGTATAGAGCATCCCATTTAAAAATTATATATTTCAAAAATGTTTAAGAAAAAAATTGATATCGATATTGATAAAGACAGTGACATCTGTAATTTAATAATCAATGGAGCATCCCTCAAATTACTAACTAATAAAGCATCCTATTAGTGGTTACAAAAATCATTCATCTCACAGCTATTACGGAGTCCCTTTATATACACTTTGCATTAATTGTCCTGCGATGTCACTGACTTTAGTATATAATGTATGGTATGTTTTTAGCTCTGGTAAAATATTTTAAAAAATATATTTAAGATATAAAGCGCCTTGTGATATGTATTAGGTACGCTAACCAATTCAATAATAATATAAATATATTTTAATTCTGGCACATTTGTAGGTATTACTAATACAAGTAGGTATTAGTAAGTTGGCAGTAGGTAGGTATTACTAATACCTACTACTGAAAAAAAAAGAGAACAGCAATACTCAATATACTATAATACTCATTAAAAAATGTATATAAATATTAATTGAAATAATTACTATTGAATCCGTTTTAATTTTTAAGACTGTTTTATAAATATATTACTGTTTAAGGTGCAACTGCAAATTATACTATGAAAAATTATAAAATGTGTTTTCTCTAAAAATATTTTAATTCCATAGGGGTTATAGGTATGTGACACCAAAAATAGAATAATTACTAGATAAGTACATTCTTTTCATTTGAAATTTTTATTTGAATCTGTTGTTTTTTTACGAAATCAAAGTGAATCTTGTTATTTAAATGGTCTTATAAATTGCATCTCAAATCATTGGTGCTAGCTGGCGAGCCTCGGCAAGGGGCACATTTCTTATTTGTCTGACATTATTTTTATTGTTCATTAAAATAAGACTTTTTATGTAACATGTAATTATTAATAAATTGAAAGCAATTATGTGTTTCTGAAACTCTTGTACTTTTGTGTTTAGTCTGCCATACACGTTAGAGTTTTGACCTTGCGTGGATAACCAACAGGCAAGCCCTAGCGTGTATGTGATAACACTGTACAGTTATAGGTGCATTCATATTATACATTAAAGGTTAAAACTATCACGCAAATCTTAACGTGTATAACCTACTTTAGGCACTTCATACTAAGCCTTATGTTGTGAAAACAACAGTTAAATTAATTCGTTTTTATAAAAATATCGCTCTTAACCCTTTGCGTAACTTCAGTAGTGCACGAGATGTGCGGGAAACGCATATATGCAACAGGGCTAACCGCTTCGCTGCGGTTAGCGATTATTTGCGTATAGACAAAATATAACATAAACAAAATATAATGTCATCACATGTTTTCTGAATAAATGTGCGTGAACCGCCCACCTAAAGTGCCTCGAGCGGGATGAGTGGGAGGGGTAACTGAGAAGGTGTTTAGTATTGCGAACGCGTTGGAAAAAATGTAAAGTTACCGTAAAGTGAATATTGTCGATATTTCTCTGATAACAATTGTATTTTTTTGTAGAAGTAATGCTCATAAGGTTTATCAGTGTAATGATTTTAAATGCCTCTCATTACAGAAAAAATTTAATTTTGTAAAAGGTAAGAAACTGTGTTTTAATTGTTTGGGTAGTAAACATTTCTCTTAAGATTGCGGCTCTACTCGATCATGTACTTTGTGTGGAGGTCGTCATCACTCATCCTTACATGGTACCTCTGAAAATGTCTCTTCCTCTAGGAACATCAATAGGCAATATCTCGTGAACGCATGCTCAAACTCCCCAAAATTCTCAAGGTGCTTCTCGTATTGTCGCTCCCATATCTACTCAGCATTCTTTTAATAATCGCAACCAAAATGAAGCTTCTACTAGTTCATTCAGACCTCCTTTAGATGTGCAAAATTCTCCAGATTCTCAGGCAGCCACGTCTCTCTCCGCTTTATCAGTTAAAACTGATGTAAGTATTGTTGGCTACCGCTTTAGTACCAGTTTATTCGAAAGACGGCAGAGCGCTCCTAGATAATGGGAGCCAACATTCGTTTATCTCTCGTGATTTGGTTGAGAAGTTAAAACTCATCCCTTATTTTAAACAGTTACAGATATCAACCATATCCGAAAACACCTCACTCTCAAACGAAATGTTGAATTTAGAATTTTTCCCCTATAATGTAAAGGACAGAAGTTTTAAAACTTCCTTCGCTGTACTCGATAGTATAACTTATAGGCTTCCTAGAGCTACTATAGATAGAAGTAAAATAAACGTCCCACACTATCTCACTCTCGCAGATCCCTCGTATTCTGTTCCGGGTAAAATTGATTTGCTTCTAGCTGGTGATATCTATGGTGAATTATTGACGGATGGATTTATACGGTTAGGAAAAAATCTTCCCATTCTTCAGAATACTCACTTAGGCTATGTTATTTTTGGTACACTTAATCCTCATGTTTTTCACCATAATTCATATTTGGCTATCTCTCAGTCAAATGTTTCTCTCTTTGTTCAGTCCGAACCCGAAGAGAATAAGTTGGATAAGTTGATTCAACAATTTTTCGAAATTGAAGAAGTTCCCCTCGCTAATAAATTAACTCCCGATGAAGAATTAGCGGAACAAATATTTAGTAAAACTACTCTTGTGTTAACTTCAGGGCGCTTTCAAGTAAATCTTCCACTTATCTCTGAAAATGCTAATAAAATGTTAGGTGAATCTTTTAAAATGGCGGTTAAAAGATTTATGAATTTAGAAAATAGGCTCTTAAAAAACGAAAGTACATACGCTCAGTATAAGTCTTTCATTAATGAATATCTTCTTCTCGAACATGCGAAAATAGTGCCTCTCTCTCTAACCAACGGAAAGTTAGAAAATAAATATTTTCTACCGCATCATTGTGTGTTTAAGGAAGAATCCTTAACAACCAAGCTAAGGGTTGTTTTTGATGGTTCGATGAAAAGCTCTAGTGGTTATTCGCTCAATGACATTCTACTCAAAGGTCTTACTCTTCAACCGGAACTTTTTGACATTTTGCTACGGTTTAGATTGTATTCCTTCGTTTTTACAATGGATATACAAAAAATGTATAGACAGGTTAAAATAAATCCTGCTCAAACATCTCTTTTAAACATTCTCTGGCGTGACTCCCCTGAAAAAGACATTGAGTGTCTTGAATTGCAAACCGTCACGTATGGAACTAAAAGCGCTAGCTTTCAGAGTACTCGCTGTTTAATGGAACTGACACAAACTGATCAGACTGAGTATCCTCTGGCCAGTGATGCCCTTCAAGATAGTTGTTACATTGATGACATCCTCTATGGCGCTAATGATGTACAGACTCTCCTTAAAGCTCATAAGGAAATACTTAACTAGTTTGCTTGGAACTGCTTGTATTTCTCTCCATAAATGGTGTTCTAACTCAGACTTGTTTTTAAAAAATATCTCTTCACTCTCTTCGAACACTTCTTATGTAATAGCTCCAGATATTGACTCCAATAAGGTTTTAGGTTTATGTTGGAATCCTATTCTTGACACGTTGTCAATATCTCTCCCAGATTCTACCCTAAAAGACACATACACCAAGAGAGAAGTATGGTCAATGATTGCCCAAATATTTGATCCTCAAGGCCTAATCAACCCAGTTACAGTTATCGCTAAATTAATTATGCAAAAAATTTGGATTTCCAAAATTAATTGGAACGATATCATAGACGCAGATACGCTGCATGAGTGGCTAAATTTTGTTCGCAGTCTCTTGCATTTTAAGGATTTAAATATACCTCGGTGTCTATTTTTAAGTCAAGAAATCACTACTGTTGAGATTCACTCATTCTCGGATGCAAGTTTAAAGGCTTATGGAGCTTGCATCTACCTACGTGTGATTTATAAATCAGAACAAGTATCTTGTTCACTTTTAGCATCTAAGAGTCGTGTCGCTCCGCTAAAACCCTTGACTCTCCCAAGATTGGAACTCATGGGTGCGCTATTGTGTAGTAAGATCACAGCAAGGATTGCTAATATTATTTTGAAGAAAGATTCTCTCGCTTAGACTCTATAAATATGTGGTCGGATTCAGAAATTGTTCTCGCTTGGCTTCGTTCGCATCCCTCTCGTTGGACTCAATTTGTAGCAAATAGGGTTGCACAAATTTTAGATAATTCTCCTAACGCTCACTGGAGGCACGTACGATCCAAAGAGAATCCTGCCGACATACTCTCCCGAGGAATGCTACCCGCTGAAATACTTCAATCTTTTTTGTGGTTTCAAGGTCCTCAATTTTTGAATCAATCTCGGTTGGATTTATTGAAATACAATCCAAAAGTTTATACCTCCAAGTTACCTGAAGAAAGGAAAGTAACTCTTCGCGTTCGAAATGATCAAATGGATTTTTTCATCTCTCTTTCTGATAGGTTTTCTAATTTTTCAAGGTTTGTAAGAACTTTAGCATTTATATTCAGGTTTGCCAATAATGCCAAATCGCCTTCTCGCAAGTTATCAAATTCTCTTGAAGTAAGCGAACTTCAAAACGCTGAACTGAAGATTGTTAAGATGCTTCAGTACTCTTCTTTCTCGCTTGAGATTTGTGAGATTAAGAAAGGTAAAACTCTAGCTGTAAGTGTTTCAAATTTTTTATTACTACCATCACATCGACCTAGTTAATTTTTGCACATCGTAATCAATTAACCTTGAAAATGACGTATACTTGTGAACATTGTCTTACCCAATATTCTGACTCGGATAAATACAATCAGTTAAGATGTAACGGAGATTGTCAAAGAAACTTATGTATGAAATGTACGAGATTAAACAAGACCATCACTAAAGCCCTATTGGACCAAAAGTCTTTTCATCTTAGATTCTTTTGTACCGTATGTGACTCTCGAAGCTTGAGATATTTAAATGACAAAATTACAAATTTATCAAAAAATCAAATACCTTTAGAGAACTTTGAGGGCTTAATTCAAGTTACTAAAAAACTAAATGACAATTTGCCTGTTTTTATCGAGACTTATGATCTATTAACTAAAAATGACGGTAAACTGGACTATCTTACGAAAAAAATTGACGAGATCCACAAACTAAACAACGTGCTGAATCCTGAAAAGGTTTTAAAATCGCTAAGGCAGATGGAACACGACATTTTCAATATATCGTCAGTTTTTTTCGGCTCTTCAGACGAGACTATCAAGGTTGAAATCCAAGACACAAATTCAACTGAGATTAAGTTGGGATTAGAAAGACTCTCTTCAAATATCGGTGAAATTTCAAATCAAATGAGCAGTCTTACTAAAAATCTATCTGCTATACCAACTAAAAAAGAGATATTGAAGAAAAATATATCTTATGCCACCGCAAGTACCCAAACTGAAGAGTCCCGACATTTAGAACCAAGTCCAGAGCAAAAGCTAAAAAGTACAGAAGATAAATGTCACTTTGCAGTTATTAGTAACTTGACCCCAACGTACACCCCTATACAAGTGGTTCACTATATTAAAGAGAAGCTAGGCATTAAGGAATATATTAGATGTTACACACTCCTTAAAGATGCCGACACAACAACTGGCTCTTCGTTCAAAATAGGTATAAAATCTAAAACATCTATTAACTTATTATTTAATAAGGAAATTTGGCCACCTGGTGTTAACATTAAATGGTCTATTGAATCTTCCTATTCTGAACCAACGCTTTCATCTCAGTCACATAAGAATCCGAAGAATCTCAGAATCCCTGTTACCTTGGAAAATCCAATTACCAATTCTCGCAAGAACAAAGATGAAGTAGAAAACACAAACATACGTACAGACAAGCAAGCCATCGAAGTTTGTAAATCTAAGAATCCGTTCCATTCGCCAATAAATTTCGCTAAGAAGGATACTTTAGAACCATCGATAAATCTGGATCCTTTGACCCCACCAAGAGTTCGATTAACCAATAACTCTAATAGTCGATATCTTCTAGCCAGATTAAGGGAACCGGATATCTTAAAAGCCATTAAACTTCATCTTTCTTATCTACATGACCAACCAGCTTCAGTGTTTTACGATGGATTTACCAACACAAGTGTTAAACTCTTTTTGGCTTCCGAGGGACTTCCCACTAAGACAGAAGATCTACGACAAATTCTGCTAGACTTCAACAGTGCCTATGGAATTGGTCCAGAGTAGGTGGAAGCTGATCTTAATGCTTATAGGTCCTTTCTCACGTCTGAAAGAATTATACACCTGCAAAAATCAAGGGAATGTCACCGAAATTACTATTCCGCTACCTCTCCAAAACGAAATTTTTAAACATCACGACATGTTCTGAGGGACTAGAATCCTCAAATTGTTTTTGTGATAACAACTTTAGCATGGTTCTGATTAATATTCGTTCTATAAGATACAAAACTGATAAATTGTTTTTGGTTCTAGAGGAATTAGGGTTTTCCCCGGTAGTTGCGGTTACAGAGCACTGGCTTGAAGTCAACGAGCCTTTTTTTGTAGATAAATACACCACAATTGCTAGGTATGATCGACCAAGCTCAGCTTATGGGGGACCACTAATTCTGTCTACGAGTAATGACTTTTCTTTGGTAACAAAATATGACTTTCTGTTAAGTGAAGCCTCCTTTGAGTTTTCCTTAGTTTACAATAAGAATCTTAATCTTTATATTATTTGCATTTATAGATCACCTGCCTCTTCCGTGGAACTATTTTTTCAGAACCTGCTAAATTTGTTAGATGACCTGCCCCATAAAAGTAGAAAAATTTTATGCGGGGACTTTAACATTGATTATGCTGCTGCTTGTGCTACACAAATATCCTTGGTCAACATATTTGAATCGTATGGTCTAACAATGCACGTTGATTCTCCTACAAGGATTACAAAACCTTCATCTACCATAATTGATTATACAGTCTCAGATTTCTCACCCCTTGATGTCCACTCTACAATTATTAATGCTGGACTATCTGATCATGAAGCAGTTTATACGAAGTTTAATATCTCCAGCAAACCCTCCTCGAAAACCCGACGTTTAGGCAGGATTTTTTCCACCCGAAACTTTCGTAAATTCCAAAATTTATGCTTAACCTCTGAGTGGCGCTTTCCTGCCATGGACATGGATAATAATTTCAGTGAATTCTTAGATAAGCTTATCTGTATCTTCAATAAAGCATTTCCTTTAATTGCAATTAAGCCAAAACATCACAAACCCTGGACTACTAAAGGTATCCGAATATCTTCCAAGAATATGCGTTCTCTTCTCTATATCAAGAAATTTACTACCAACGTCTCTATCACTGAATATATCACCAAGTACAGGGCAACCTATCTTAAACTTATAAAATCAGCTAAAAAAGTCTACTACTAGAACCGTCTGGGAAGCTCCAAAAGTGTTGCAAAAGAAACTTGGTCCATAATAAACGATCTTCGAAATAAAACCCACACTGCTCAAACATTTTCCCTTCCAGACCCTGAAAATCTAAATGAATACTTTGTTAATGTGAGTAAAAATATTACATCAACTATTTTTCCACAACAAGATCCCATTTCCTATCTCCCTAATTCAAGAAAAGTCTCGAATTCATTCTTTATAAAACCAGTCGATAAATCTGAACTGATCCAAACAATCAATAGTATCAAAAGCAAATCTTCCTGTAGTACTGATGATCTATCGATAAAAATTTTTTCTGATCTTCCAGAAAATGTGTTAGAAGTCCTCATCTCACTAATTAATGATTCTTTTGAGAAAGGTAAATTTCCAGAGTGCCTGAAGACAGCCATCAATATTCCTGTTCATAAGGGTGGTGAAATATCTAATACCTGCAATTATAGACCTATTGCACTACTACCGGTACTCTCCAAAATCATTGAGACTCATAAAAGCCCGACTTATGTCCTTTCTAGTTGAAAACAACATTTTATCACAAAATCAGTTCGGCTTTTTAAATAATAAATGCACCACTGATGCCATGTTTTCTGTACTACATGAGGTTTATCAAGCACTGAATAATAATCTTCACACTGCCACCGTTTTTTGTGACTACGCCAAAGCTTTTGATTGTGTAAATCACAACATTTTGATAAAAAAACTAAATTTCTACGGAATTCGAGGCATTTCTTTAGATTGGTTCCAATCTTACTTGGATGATAGGAAACAACTGCTTAGAGCAAATGATACAGACTCTAGTCTCAAAAACATTGTATGTGTGGTACCTCAAGGTTCAGTATTGGGTCCTCCACTTTTCCTTATATTTATTAATGACATCACTAATTTAAAAATCGATGGAAAAATCTTTCTTTTTGCTGATGATACCAGTATCACTTGGAGCAACTCAAATATTGCAACTCTTCATGCTACTATAACTTCTGATCTACTTACAATAAAAACCTGGTCTGACTCAAATTTACTCTCGTTTAACGTAGATAAAACAGTAGCATTGTCTTATAAAGGAGCTCTTCAACCCTTACCTCTTAATAACAGCCAGATCAGTACCGTTGATTCTGTAAAATTTCTTGGTATTTTTTTAGACAGCAACCTTAAATGGTCGCTCCATATCGATTTGTTACGGAAGAAACTCTCTTCAGCTTGCTATGCTATAAGATCTGTTCCGAATGAACTCAATTTAGCATCTTCCAAAATAACATATTTTTCTTTGTTCGAGTCACATCTTCGTTATGGTCTTCCTTTTTGGGGTTCTGGTACAGCTGCCCAATTCGATGTTATTTTCAAATTACAAAAAAGAGCAATAAGATATCTGTTTGGCCTCAGAAGAACAACACATTGCAGAAGTTATTTCAAAGATCACGGAATTTTAACCCTTCCATCTTTGTATATTTTAGAAACTGTTTGCTTAATTCGTAAAAATCTACATGTCTTTCCACCAAGACCTAATCATGACTACTTCACGAGAAATTCTACGTTTGACGTCGATTTGCCGACCCCGTCCTCGGAGTTAGTAAAGAATTCGATATTATATTCCGCAAAAAAAATGTACAACCATCTCCCCCTACATCTAAAATCGGCACCATCTTTCCACAAATTCCGTAAACTGACAAAAGCCTACCTGTCTGAAAGACCATATTATTCAGTAGAAGATTTTTTTAATCAATAACTAAGAAATTACAGTACCCTTTGCACAAATAGTATTTTTATTATTTTTTTATCTATATTTGGGTGTTATATGCAGCAGCTTAACTTTTAAACCTTTTTTATTAATTATTAGGTACACTATGCATTTGCAATTTATTTAAATTTTTGCAATTGATTATTTCTGTTTTAACTTCATCCAGATTTAACCATACGGCTCACACTCCCTCTAAGGGGAAAATTGACTCATCCCAGATACCTACGGTATCAAAAGGATTGAGCTCTGGTGGGACTCTTTCCGTGTTATCGAGCCCTAGGTGACTTGGAATGCAGGTGTATCTCCCAGAAATTTTCGTACGCATCTGGCCGTCGCGAGTAGTACAGCTTTCTGCATGGTCTTATAAAGATGTTCATTCAGACCCAGCTTTTTTATGCTTTCGAGGAGGGTCTTCGGAATGACTCCAGTAGTAGACATAATAATCGGTATCGTCTGGGTACTTTGCATTCTCCATTGCCTTCGTATTTGAATTTCTAGATCTCTGTACTTGGCGATCTTTTCAGTAAATTTACTACGTAATTATTGTTGTTAGGTATCGCCACATCAATTAGTGTTGTTTGTCTTGTTAATTTATTAACTAGTACGAGATCTGGTCTATTATGTGCCACTGTTTGGTCTGTGAGTACAGTGCGGTCCCAGTATAGCTTGTAGTTGCCATCCTCAAGCATATTCTCAGGGACGTATTGATAATACGGGAGATGGTCTGTTTGGAGAAGTCCCAGCTTGATAGCTATCTCTTGATGAAGGATTTTTCCCACTGCGTCATGCCGTTCCTTGTATTCAGTTGCAGCAAATGCCTGGCAGCCCCCTGTAAGATGTTGGATGGTTTCTTGGGCTTGACATCCATATCGGCATCTGTCGTTTTGAACCAGAGGGTCTTTGATGATATATTTCAGGTAATTTCTGGTTGGTATAACCTGATCCTGAATGGCCAGTAATGAACCCTCCGTCTCAGGGAACATCTTTCCTGATGTCAACCAGTAGTTCGACGCTACATTGTCGACATAATCTTGGCTGACCTCATTGGGATGTCGCCTGTGCAGAGGTTTACCCATCCAGGCGCGCACTTTTTCGTCCTTAGTAAGGTGGTTTATGCGCATTTCTGGTTCCCTCAGTTTGATCGGTGTTGTGTCATCTACTGCGCAGATAGCGCGATGTAGAGTAGATGTCTCAGCCTGCATCTGAAAATAAGTTCTTAAATTAGCAATTTGTTTATCTAATTGCTCACCTATATCCATAAGTCCTCTTCCTCCTAGAATCCGTGGTAATGTTGTTCTTTCTACTGCACTTTTAGGATGGTGTTTTTGTGCCTTTGTGAGGTGTGTTCGTACTTTTCGCTGAAGAGCTTCTATATCTGTTTTTGTCCACATACCAAATGAGTAGCTAAACGCGGAACATGCGTAGGTGTTTAGTGCCTTAAACAAATTTCTACTGTTAAGGTGTGAGCGAAGCAGCTGTTTTACCCTTCGTATAAACTCAGTAGTTATCTCTGTTTTCATTTGTTTATGGTCAATTTTCCGCGCTTGCTTTACTCCAAGATATTTATACATATCGTTTTCACCTATGGCCTCGATGTTCTGGCCATTTTGCATATCGAATCCTCCGGGCTGTACTTTTCCTCTGACTATATTTAAAATACGGCACTTATCTAGTCCGAAGTGCATACTAATATCATTAGAAAAAGTCTCTACAGTTTTTAGCATCTCGTCGAGTTGGTTTCGAGTGGAAGCCATTAATTTCAAATCATCCATGTACAATAAATGATTAAGCTTCGCCACCACATTGTTGTTATTTTTGATGCTAAAACCTGCATCTGTGGAGTTCAATAGCTGAGATAGTGGGTTCATAGCTAGACAGAACCACAGAGGACTCAACGAATCTCCTTGAAACAGGCCCCGGCTGATTACGATATTTTCACTTTCGATGTTACTTTCACCAGGTATTTGAAGGTGAATTCTAGTTTTCCACTCTCTCATTATATGTTGTAAAAAGGTCACTATATTATCATCGACTTTATATATTCTCAATATATCTATAAGCCATTCATGCGGCACTGAATCAAAGGCCTTCTTGTAATCAATAAAAGCAGTAAATAGATTCCTCTTTTTGGAATATGCTTGATTAGAAATGACTGATTCGATGATAAGTTGTTCTTTGCAACCCATTGAACCCTTAGCGCATCCTTTCTGTTGAGGTTCTATGATATTGTTCAGAGCACAGTGTTGGTAGATACGCCTGGCTACACAGGATGTGACCAATTTATACAAAGTTGGAAGGCAAGTAATTGGGCGGTATTTTGCTGGATCTTGGGTGTTATTTTGATCCTTCGGTATTAAATAAGTGGTTCCCTGAGTTAGGAATGATGGTATATCCTGCGGATTAGAAATAGCATGATTAATTAGTGTTGATAAGCATTCATGAGCACTCCAAAACTTCTTGAGCCAAAAGTTTTGAACTCCGTCTGGTCCAGGAGATTTCCAGTTATGAAGCTCTTTGATGATATTTGAGACTTCTTCAGTGGTGAAGGGTTCGTAGAGAGTAGTAGTGTAGTGTTGGCAGTTCTGTGCCGTATCTTCTATCCATCCGGCATTGTTGTTAAAAGCAGCTGGTGTGGAAAGTTGATTTCCCCAAAACTCATGAATTTCTTCTTGGCTTGGGTAAGACTTATCGTGATTTTCTACGGTGGAATTGAGTTTTCGATAGAACGCCTTCTCAGCAGTCTCAAAAAGGGCATTGTCGGATTTTCGGTTGTTACTCACTTTGTACCTTCTTAGTCGTCCTGAATAAACTGAGAGTCTTTGTTTTAATGTATCCAGGCACTGTTGGGCTGTGTTGTTTTCTGGATCGTATCTTGAGTGTCTTGCAGTATTCCGTATTATTTCTTCAGCTCTCCTGATGACTCTTGTACTTCTTACACCTCGTATATATTCTGTGATTTGACCAATATCCCTACGCAGCAATTCAATCTTTCCGAGCAGTCTTTTTTCCCAGGGTGCAGTTCTGCTACCAGTCCTTCCATTATTAGTACCCCGTCGTGTTCTGATCTTAATGCCTATTACATTAGCAATTGCTGTTGCTGGACAGTAGATTAGCATGTGCAGATACTCTAATGTGTGGGCTTCTACGACATAATTGGGTAGGACTTCAGTGTTCACAATTTGTAACAGGACACCTAGTCTCTTACAAGAGTTTATTCGTGGTAGCGGTGGTCTGCTAAGTGGGTTTGTTCCATTAAACTGTTGTACAGCACGTGCCATTTCGCTTACTAGGTTATCATGTAGCTCGTTGTTTTCCTGCTCTGTATTGTCAGGTTGAGTTTCTTGTATGGCAAGCTCAGGAATCTGCTCATGAACTTCATTGGGGACTTGATCTTCAATTACAACATCGTTATGAATCTCCCGTTCGACTTCGCTTCTGATGATATTGCGTCTAGCCTCTGGGATAAGGTTGTTTCTTATAATTACCCGGTATTGGTCTGATACTCGTTGCTCCGATACTTGAATATCTGGGTACGTCCTACAAAATTCGGCATACAGCTGTTGTCGGTAGCCGATTGTTTCTTGACCGAGGTTTGTCACCTTGTAGTGGAAGCGCAAAATGTTCTCATTGATGGACGCAGTCCATTTCATGCGCTGCCTCGGTCGTCCCGCTTGAGTGAGCGCCGGCTGATGATCCAGCGCAGTACCTTCGGCGGGTGGAGCTCTTGTTGTTGTTTGGCTCGCTTGTGGTTGTGGTTGGGCTGTAGCTGATTGTATGACAGGGGCCCGCCTCCTCAACACCCTGCCACCGACGTCCCGCATGCTGTCACGTCCAGCGCCGGCTCCAGACGTGCCCTGGCGATCCCCAGGCAGCGATCCTAAACATAAATTATTATTCTCCATTCTCATGGGTGTGTATTTTATACCTACTGCCAGGTGTCAGTTTTTGTTCCACGGCAAGTATCCCTGCTACTCTCTGGGTATTGGCGCTACGAATACCCAGAAAGCATCCCCCATTCGCAGGGGGCCGCGCCTGATAGAAGAACTGACAAAAAACCCCACAGGTGAATAAACTCCCACAGGTAACTTCATTATTATTATTTAAATATATTGACGATTTATGTAATTTTAGTAAATTGGATTGTTACTGTTTTGTTTTTTTGACTATTTATAAGCTTTGTCGATAAAATTGTAAAATTTTTCATGGCAATAAAGCATATTTCTGTTCTATTCTATTCTATTCTATCCAATAAGTCTCTTTTACGCTTAAACCCCTTTTTGGATGAAAATGAAATGCTGCGGGTAGGAGGTCGCCTTGGTAACTCAGACGTTACATTTGACCAAAAATATCCTCTTCTCATTCCCTCAAAAAATCACAGAGAACATATCAGAGTTTGTCACTCTGGTCCTCAAAATACTTTATCTCAAATTCGACTTAAATATTGGCCTTTAAATGGGCTATGTGAAGTCAAAAAGGTCATACACCAATGTATGGTTTGTTTTAGGTTTAATGCCAAACCCGCTATTCAGATTATGGCAGATTTACCAAAGGAACGTTTGCAATCCTCTCGAGTATTCGCTCATGTCGGATTAGATTTTGGCGGTCCCTTTCAGATTAAGGTTTCCAAACTCCGCAAAGCTCCTTTGATAAAATCTTATATTGCTCTTTTCGTTTGTCTATCGACTCGAGCTGTTCACATTGAAGTCGTGTCCGGCCTTTCTACAGAAACGTTTTCTCTCGCTCTAAAACGTTTTATTAGTCGTAGAGGCCTCCCACAAACTATATTCAGTGACAACGCTACGGATTTTTTGGGTGCTCGTAATCAGTTATTTGAACTTTATAAGTTTTTAAAAGAAAAAGAAAACTCTCGCTCTATTAATGATTTTTTGGCATCATCGCATATTAGCTGGAAAACCATAGTTCCTCGAGCCCCTCATCATGGTGGCATCTGGGAAGGCGCTATAAAGAGCGCAAAGCATCATATCCGTAGACTCATGGGTGATATTAAGCTCACGTTTGAAGAATTTACCACTGTTCTCACTCAAATTGAAGCTGTGCTCAACTCTCGACCGCTTTGCTCCCTCTCAAATGATCCCTCTGATCTAACCTATCTTACCCCTGGACATTTCTTGATTGGACAGTCTCTTACGTCATTTCCTGAAAGGGATGTGATCCACATTCCCGAAAATAGATTAAGTTTGTGGCAACATCTCTCTAAACTCCAGCAAATGTTTTGGAAAAAATGGTCAATCGACTACTTGAACAGACTCCAAAATCGCCCTAAATGGTTTCTTCCTCATAAGAACCTAGAGCCCAACGATCTCGTCTTGTTGATTGAAGACAACACTCCTCCTCTTTACTGGGCTCTAGCAAGAGTGATTGATGTCTTTCCCGGAAAGGGTGGCCGAGTAAGAGTTGCATCGGCCAAAACTAAAGATGGAGTCTTTAAGTGCTCTATTAATAAATTGTGTCCTCTACCATATGACTGTTTAAATTAAGTTAAGTTTAGTGTTTTCGCTTAGTAAATGTTATAAGTTGATTTATGTTAGGTTAGGTTTATGTTAAAGCCAGCGCTTCAACGCGGGGAGTATGTTGTGAAAACAACAGTTAAATTAATTCGTTTTTATAAAAATATCGCTCTTAAATTTGTTGGGACAATCTGTACCATTTGCTAGTGAGATTTAAGAATTTTGTGTTTAAGTGTTGTGTTAAGCAGAAAAGATAACGGACATATTTATGGTTTTGCTTTTTAGCTTCTCCGGTGGTCTCAAGGGTAGAAACATGTGTGGACGAACACACTCTTGTGACATTCTTACCCTTAGCGAAATATTATGTAGTTTTAAAATAAAAACTGAGCTGTCTCTAGCCAGCCTCTCTAGGCGAGGTGTCAGTGGGTGTTTCTCTTTTCTCCGTGAAAATACGTTACGCTCTCGCAATAATTACTCGTCTCGCTAATTGTCAACACGGAAATTTGTATAATAGTCTCTTTCTCTCTCTATCGCTACTAAGACAATTTATCGTTAAGCCGCTTATTTGTCAAACTCGTTGTTAATAAATGTTTTGTTCGCTTAACACCTTTATTTCTAGTTTGCACAACCCTTCCTATCGTGTTAATTAGTAACTATAAAACCAGACCAAATTAAATCTTAGAACCAGTTCTCCTAAAAGTTCACTGTTTTGTATAATCGAAGGACTCTATGACTTGGGACAAACGGGTGTGGTCCTAAAATATTCACCTATGTCCAATTAGGCAAAAGGTAATAATTAAACCCTTTTTGCCACGGTGGGGTGAGATTCAATAAAAACTCACACCACATCGGCACATCGGCAAATGCTAAGCACTGCTGCTTCTATGATATACAGGGTGTCCCGAAAAGATTGGTCATAAATTATACCACACATTATGGGGTCAAAAATAGTTCGATTGAGCCTAACTTACCTTAGTACAAATGTGCTCATAACAAAAGTTACAGCCCTTTGAAGTTACAAAATGAAAATCGATTTTTTTCAATATATCGAAAACTATTAGAGATTTTTGATTGAAAATGGACATGTATCATTCTTTTTTTTTTGTGTGAATTTGATGGCCTTGGCCGAGCCAATTAGCCAGACATTTTGTTATTTTAAAAACAAACAAATTTGATTTTTCAATCAGAGGAATTTTTTCTGTATTTCTAACTCTAAATACATAACAAACTAACATTATTATCTACAATTATTATCTAAATAATACTCTGTTTTGGTTGTTCGTTTTTTTTGTAAATTTTTATTTTTTTTTTGTATTTTTTGTTGTATTTTTTTTATGTTGATATTTTTTTTTATATTGTTAATTTGTTTTTTTTATTATTATTTTTTTATTGTTATTTTTTATAAATTGTTTTTTTACTACGCTAAGAATGTATCATTCTTACACCCGGTATATCTTAAAACAAAATTATAGTGAAATTTGTGCACCCCATAAAAATTTTATGGGGGTTTTGTTCCCTTAAACCCCCCTAAACTTTTGTGTACGTTCCAATTAATTCATTATTGTGGTACCATTAGTTAAACACAACGGTTTTAAAACTTTTTTGCCTCTCAGTATTTTTTCGATAAGCCAGTTTTTATCGAGATGCCGCTTCTTTTTTAATATATTTACTTAAAAATTTTATGGGGGTTTTGTTTCTTTAAACCCCCCCAATGGTTGTGTACGTTCCAATTAAACTATTATTGTAGTACCATTAGTTAAACACAGTGTTTTTAAAACTTTTTTGCCTCTTAGTCTTTTTTTGATAAGTATTATCGAGATGTGGCTTCTTTTTCAAAATATACCTAAAAATGTAAATTATAAATAAATTTTCAGATTATTAACAGGTCTCTATAATCGTACTTAACCGTATACAAATATGTGGTGGATTCGACAAAATATTCAAAATATATCGATAAACACTGGCTTATCGAAAAATTACTAAGATGCAAAAACTTTTTAAAAACAATGTGTTAACTAATGGTGGCACAATAATAATTTAATTAGAACGTACACAAAAGTTTGGGAGGGTTTATAGGAACAAAACCCCATGCAATTTTTATGGGGTGCACAAATTTCATTTTAATTGTTTTAAAGATTTTGCTGCAATAAGAATGCCACATGTCCATTTTCAATAAAAAAATCTCCAAGAGTTTTCGATATATGAAAAAAAAATCGATTTTCATTTTGTAACTTCAAAGGGCTGTTAACTTTTTTTGTGTGCACTATTGTACATAGGTAAGTCAGGTTTGACCCCAGAATCTGTGGTATAATTTATGACCAATCTTTTCGGGACACCCTGTGTAAGACCTGTTCTATTAATATTTACTTCCTGAATAACCTTTTCCAATATTATGCTAAACATTAAAGATGATAATGGATCACCTTGCCGTACTCCTTTCTTTGGCATCAAAGCTTTCTGTTAAACTATCGCCTATCTTAACTTTATTCGCTGTTCTTTGTAGATTATCATCGTAACAAGTTTTGGACAAACACCCATAATATCTTGCAATGCTGTGAATAGTTCTTTTCTTCTGACTCGATCGAAAACCTGCTTAAAATCAATGAAAAGAACCATCATGGGTTTATTGTATTCATGGCTTTCGGCTTGTATTTCTCTCAGCGTGAAAATTTGATCTACAGTGCTTCTACCTTTCCTGAACACACTAGTGATGTTGATTATAGTTACTTTCGAGTATTCGTTACAAATCGTTACTTTTGTATAAAGTATTTACAGTATTCGTTACTTTGATTACTATGATTACTTTTGTTACTTTTGTATTTGAGTACCGGTAATCATATCGAGAATCGTATTTCTCAGTAGGTAGGTATTTTGTATAAAGTAATCATTTACAGTATTCGTTACTTTGATTACTATGATTACTTTTGTATTTGAGTACCGGTAATCATATCTAGAATCGTATTTCTCAGTAGTTAGGTATTTTGTATCGGTATTCCGATATAACAACGACCTTCACCGATCTGTTTAAGGGATAAAAATGATTTGATTACTATTATTACTTTTTCATTTGAGTACCGGTAATCATATCAAGAATCGTATTTCTCAGTAGGTAGGTTTGTATAGGTATTCCGGTATAACAACGACCTTCACCAATCTGTTTAAGGGATAAAAATTATATGATTACTATGATTACTTTTGTTACTTTTGCATTTGAGTACCGGTAATCATATCGAGAATCGTATTTCTCAGTTGGTAGGTATTTTGTATAGGATATAATAACTACCTTCACGAAGTACGAAGGAATCAGAGTAATCAAAGTAGATACAATAGTCGTTACCCGCTCTGTTACGATTGGTACGAAGTAATCAGAATAATCAAAGTAATCAAAGTAGATACAATAGTCGTTACTCGCTCTAATACGATTGGTATGAAGTAACGAAGTAATCAGAGTAATCAAAGTAGATACAATAGTCGTTACTAGCTCTGATACGATTGGTACGAAGTAATCAGAGTAATCAAAGTAACGATTTGCCTCTCTGTATAGTAATCGTTACTTTCGGTATTCGTAAGTAACGAGTAACGAAGCAGCCATCTAACTAACGCATTATTAAATGTCAAACTTGCTTTTGTTTTGTTATAATTAAAGACCGGATTATATGTTTTTTGCATATCGATAACCATCAAAGATACAATCAAACGCTTCAGGATGTGGACGAATTATGATAATTAAAGGCGTTTGACACTAATTTAATTTTACATATTTAGAATATTTTCGGTTTTTTAACATATTTTGATGGTTTGGACATATTTTCGACCGTTTGACATATTTTGGCATATTTTTAACATATTTTGGCATATTTTGACATATTTTTGGCTGTAAACAGCTTGACACAGTTAACCATGTAACAATGGTTAGGTTTATAAATGATGCTTTCATAAACTTTTTCCTTCCCGACATTGTTCCAACTAACAAAATCTTGCTTATGATTTCCGATGCTGCGTCATACATGGTCAAAGCTGGCCAACAACTAAAAGTTTTATATCCCAATTTAAATCATGTGACGTATTTGGCCCATGGTTTAAACAGAGTGGCGGAAGAAATTCGAAATTCATTTCCTACATAATAGTTTAATTAGCAACGTGAAGAAAATATTTTTAAAATCGCCTTTAAAGATTCAGATATATGAAGAAAAATTACCAAATACTCCTTTGCTACCGGAGCCTATAATCACAAGTTTGGGAACATATTTAAAAGCTGCCTGTTTTTATGCGGAACATTTTCTCCCTATAAAAGAACTAATTTTAGGTTTTGAAGAAACAAATATTGGTGCGATTTCAAAATGCAAATCAATTTTAGAAAACAGATCACTGCACAATGAGCTTTGTTTTATTAAATCCACTTATGAATTTGTTTATAAAACCATCCTCAATCTTAAAACTGAATCGTTTTCACTACAAGAGTCTCTTAATTTAATTCAGAAATTTAAGGAAAACGCTGAAGAAGTTTCTGGAAAAATTGGACAAACAATAAATAAAAAATGAATTGAAACTTTACAGAAAAATAGTGATTTAAAATTATTATTACAGGAAGCAAACCAAATTATTTGTGGCGATTTTGATGTTGATACCAATTTAAATGCGGAGATTGTTAATGTTATAAAATTTGCACCAATCACATCAGTTGATGCTGAACAAAGATTTTCAACATAAAAATTACTACTAACGGATAGGCGACATAATTTTACTATTGAAAATATTGAAAAACATTTGATTATAAGAAGGAATAAAATGTAGAAACGTAAGTAATAGTAATAGGTACTAGATAGGTATACATTGGTATATTTAGGTTAATTTTGTCACTATAATATGTACTTACCGTTATTTAATAAAAGTTCTATACATTTTTTAATGCATATTTTCTTGTTACTTTAAAATGTTTTTCACATATTCCACATATTTGGAACATATATTAAACTTTTAGGGAATGTTTTCAACATATTTTACTCATATTTCAGACATATATATGCACATATTTCAGTCAAAACAGGAACATATAATCCGGTCTTTAGTTATAATAGATTAATTTATTTATAAGAAAAGAAAAGTACATATTTTTCCAGTTGTAGACTTTTTTTAGATAAACTTACAAGTGTACCTTTTAACGTGAAAAACACAAATATTCTCATTTGAAAGCTGTATAATTATTTAAACAATCTTTATTTAAACAAATTAAAAGTTTTTGTTATAATAAATAAATAAATTTATTATAACAAAACAAAAACAACTTTGACATTTAACAATGCGTTAGTTAGATGGCTCTACTCGAGTTACTTAAGAACAAAAAAAGATTAAAGAAAATTGCTCTATGAGAAGCCGAGAAAATGCATTTTTTTAACGTATACCGTTTTTGAACTTTGAAATTACATTTTCTCCAACCTAATTTTTGATTGGAATTTAGCTATTTTTGGCAGTTTTCATTCGTAATATCGATAGTTTTTATTATAATAATATATGTTATGAGTATTTTAAAGATATGAAAATTGATGTGGAGAAAGAGGACCGAAACAAAAAGGTCATGGTTCGAATATTATGATCCTATTTTTTATATCTTTGCTGTAAATTCCGGTCAACTTTGACCGATTGTATCTCAGGAACCATTCATCACAATTAAACGTTTTTTCTTTTAAAAGAAGCGTCCTGCCGCTTTTTTTTCCAATACCGTTTTCATGATTTGATTTAATTTAATTTAATATTTCTCGAGATATTCTATTTGTTTATAAGCCAAAAAATTGTTTATAATTTTAAAATATTCCTGAGGCCGCTTAAATAGACCAATTTCAATTCTGTAAAGTACATTAGATAGGTACAGTGTCTTTTTATACAAAAATCATAGTTATTCTTATGTATCATAATTGTTGTGGGTATTTATAGCGACCGTAAATTTTTAATTAACAATTCAATTGTTGCTAAACTGTTCATTCAATTTCCATCGGCTTCTGGAATTATAATCTATACGAAAAGAGCTTTTCTATTGCTAAGTTATTTAATTATTGATAAACAATTACTTATCTAAAATTTTAGTTGAAAATTAAAGATTTTGTTGGAAAAACCCGCATTTTCCGGGGAAAATTTTTGTCAAATAAAATCGGGAAAACACGTCTTTATGCAGAATTTAATTACGGTGAATTTATATTTGGGTGTTTTTGGTGTAAAGTTAAAATCTTTGGAGTTATAGAGCAAAAATTGAAAAAAAAACGATTTTCGGGCGCCATTTTGTTTATAAAAAAAGTAGTACACTATCTGCAGACTTTGCATATCTATATTATTAATATATACAATCATACGATTCGATTCTATTCATACGGTAAATAACTTTTCCCAAAAATGGCATATTCTCCGATAATCTGCTCAGACTATTTGTATTGACACTGACCGCTGCCTCATTAATTGCATCTTTTATTGACCTCCACATGCATTCTACGCTTCCGTGTTCTGCTGTATGTTCTAGTTTTTCATTAATAATTTCTTCGTATATTATTTGTTCATTTTCTGTACGTAATCTCATTGGCTTATCATATTTTTGTATTCTTTTGTTCCGGCGGATCGGTACCAATTGTCTTATCCATATTCCTACCAGAGAGTGGTCTGAATCCATATCAGGTGCTCTGTATGTCCTCACCTTTGTATGCAATTTTCTTCATCTTTCTCAACTAAAACATGGTCACTTTGGTTGACTGTATTCCCATCTGGAGATCTCCATGTACCTTTGTGAATGTTTTTTCATTGGAAATATGTGCTCTTTATTATTAGTCCCTTTTCTTTAGCAAAATCCACTAGGAAGTAGCCATTTTCGTTTGTCTCTGTATGTAAGCTGTGTTTTCCTATTGTGGGGAACAATAGTTCCTCCCTACTTATTTTAGCATTAGCGTCTCCCACGACAATCTTCATATCGTACTTGGGAATAGCTTCACATACTTGGTCTAGTGTGCTATAAAATTGCTCTTTTATTTCTATTTCTTTTTTTTTTTCTAAGGGTGCATGTATATTTACAAACGATATCTTTTGGAATTTACCTTTTAGCCTGAGGGTGCATAGTCTATCCGATACTGCTTTAAAATCTACAACAGTTTCTTTCAATTTCTTACTTATCAGAAAACCTGTGCCCAATATTCTGTTGTTACCTCCACTGTTAAAGAATATATAGCCATCTATTTCCTGACTGCTCTGTCCAAGTTGTTTAGTCTCTTGTAGAGCCACCAACTCAAATTTATATTTTTTGGCTTCGTTTACTAGGTACTTCAGTTTTCCTTCCTGGAATGATCCTCTATATTCCGCGCCGCTATTTTACCTAGTTTTTATTTATTGTCATTATCTCGTTGATTGTTTTTTGATTCTCGTTTCCGTTTTCTTTGCCGGGTCATCTTTGTTGGGTCTTCTAGTACTGCATTCAATTCTAGTTTTTTGAAATGTCTTCCTTTATTCTTTCCAGCTGCTCCTTTTCTTGATTCCATTTCCATAATTCATTGTTTATTGTCAGTCTTTGGTATCCTGTTGTTGTGCTATTTCCTTTGATTTTCTGTTCCTTAGCAATTCTTATTTTGGCCTGTATTTATCTTTCGTCCTTCGTCAGATCATCATTTATGTATATTCTTTCTCTCAGTTGTTTGAGCTTCATCTTATTTTGCATTACTTTGGCCTTTTCTGTCTTGCTATCCATCTCTACCCATGTATATTTTGTCTCCCAGCTTTCTTGCTTCATTAATTTTACTTTTACTCGCATTTCTTTTAATGGGAATAATATAAACTGTTATATTTTTAATAATTACTAAATGAGATAGGGTATGGTTGAATGCTCGAATATTTGAATTTTATTAAATCTTGCCCAAGTATACTTTTGCTCTCAGAGCATCATCAGAGGCATTTCGTCAGAAAGGAAGACATCCCGAAATATCATAGACATATGCTTAAAATTAATGAGAAAACTAACAAATAACACACATAGAACAAACAGATTAAAATTTAAATTCTGGTACCTACATTGTTCGAAGTTAGAGGTACCGTGACAGTAATTTCGCGTTGTTTACCGGATGGTGAAGAGTGAATTCTCGACTTAGCACAATGATAGGGTATTTTTATTTTGCAAACTATGTAAGAGTTCAATGTTCAATGTTGTTAAAATGGGGCGATACTACTTTTTATTTTCCAAATTATTACTTAGATTAGAAATATTTTATAAATTTGCTTTGTTAATATAATATTTTTGACATATACGTCTAGTTTTAGCCAATCCTTATTGTTGAAAACCTTAGCATATTATTTCTTTAAAGGACCCCGCAGGTGCTCTGAAACTTTGGGTTCTGGTAGTCCTTGATGTGTAGAACAAAAAACTCAATGGCCGCATAGCTCCAAAATATCATGGTTTTAAGATATAAGCCTCTGAAGTTATAGGTACAGTGAGGACGTTTGAGTTGGAATAAATTCATTTTCTCGAGAATGGGCGACTCTGGAGATAAATTACAAATTAAGTCGATTTTTAATTTTTAAATTATAATTTTTTGGCATATATATCATACTAGTGACGTTATCCATCTGGACGTGATGGCGAAAAATCGATGATTTTTTTAAATAAGAATAGGGGTCGTGTGATAGCTCATTTGAAAGGTTATTAAATTCTCTATTCAATAATATAAACAATAACAATATTATTTATAAAGGGTGCCCAAACAATTTTTTGAATTAAATTAATTGAGATAAAAAGAAGAATGTATATAATTTATTTAATTCGAAATACATTTTACTGTTGTCCGAAACCAGGAAAAAATGTTATTTGATAAATAAATATTGTTTTTCGCTTAAATTCAATATTAAAGCTGCCACCCACCTGGCTCTTGGCAGTTTGAACATTTAATTTAAGCGAAAAGGGGTCGTGTGATAGCTCATTTGAAAAGTTATTTAATTCTCTATTCACTAATATAAACATTAACATAATTATGTATACAGGGTGCCCAACATTTTTATTTTTGAATTAAATTAATTGAGACGAAAAGAAGAATGTATATAATTTATTTAATTCGAAATACATTTTACTGCTGCCAGAAAACAGAAAAAAATGTTAATTTCCAAAATAAACATTGCTTTTCGCTTAATTTAAATGTATAAACTGCTAAGCGGCAGGTGGGTGACAGCTTTAATATTGAATTTAAGCGAAAAACAATATTTATTTATCAAATAAACATTTTTTCCTGTTTTCGGACAACAGGAAAATGTATTTCGAATTAAATAAATTATATACATTCTTCTTTTTGTCTCAATTAATTTAATTCAAAAAATTTTTTTGGGCACCCTGTATAAATAATTATGTTAATGTTTATATTATTGAATATGGAATTGAATAACCTTTCAAATGAGGTATCACACGACCCCTATTCTTATTTCAAAAAATCATCGATTGCGCCATCACGCCCAAATGGATGACGTCACTAGTATGATATATATGCCAAAAAATTATAATTTAAAAATAAAAATCGACCTGATTTGTAATTTATCTCCAGAGTCACCCATTCTCGAGAAAATGAATTTATTCCAACTCAAACGTCCTCACTGTACCTATAACTTCAGAGGCTTATATCTTAAAACCATGATTTTTTGGAGCTATGCGCCCATTTAGTTTTTTGTTCTACACATCAAGGACTACCAGAACCCAAAGTTTCAGAGCATTTGACAGAGAGCCATTTCCCATAAGGTTTCTGCGGGGTTCTTTTCGTATTCTTGTTTCTTTGGCTGTCTGTTACAATAATAATTCCTATGCTACTATAAATATATATTTAAGACATACATGTGAAGAGTTTTATTGCCTTTAATAAATTTAAATTTTCAGATGGTATTGCAAGAGCTGGAGCTGCAGGTTTTAACGAATTAAGGAATGCTGTTTTTGCTAAAGTTGCTCAGCATTCTATTAGGAAAATTGCGAAAAATGTGTTCATTCACTTACATAATCTAGACCTAACATTTCACTTACAAAGACAAACAGGTAAATATAAAGAATGTTCCAAATGTTGTTCTGAAGCTATTTTCTTGTGACATTTTTGCAATTAACTAGTTTTGATGGGAAATACGCCACAATTTTACTAAAAAAATTATTTTATTAACGTTTCGACGCCCAAATCGGGTGTCGTTGTCAAAATACAAAAAATATTAATGAATTAAACAAAAATGTTGTTGCTTAGTAAAAAAATTCTTCTAATAATTTATTTAATCTGACTCATTTATATCGGCAATTCAGACATATATTATACATTTTAAAGTATAAGACTTTAAAATGATATTGCCAATATTTATGAGTTGCGTTCCTGGGACGACTTTATTGAAAGATAGTTCATTCGATTACATGAAATCAACCCCAACTCAAGAATATCCGTCACAAAAAAATCATTTTCATCATGTGCTCTGTCTTGTGCAATCAAACATGTGCTCTGTCTTTAAAAAGACAACCACATGCAATGGTGACAGTAAAATTCTCGCGCTAGATATTCCATAGTAAACGTTAATAAAATCATTTTTTTAGTAAGATTGTGGCTTATTTCCCATCAAAACTAGTTCATGTTCCAAATGTTTTTATTCAAATATGTTTGGAAAACTGTTTAAAGAAATATCAAAACATCGTACATTATACATTTTGTCGTTTAATAACAAGTCAATTTATTTTAAGGTGCCCTTTCCAAAACAATCGATAGAGGTTCAAGAGGAATAAATTTTGTATTGTCAGCTATGGTTTTCAACGTAGTTCCAACAATGTTTGAATTGGCCTTGGTTTCATCTATTCTTGGAATTAAATGTGGTGCTATGTTTGCAGGTAATATTGCTTATTTTATAATTTATTTATAATATACAAGCTAACTATTAGTATTACTACACATTAAAACTATTCTAGTAAAGATTATTTCAGAAAGAGGCTTTACTTTTTGACACAAAACAAATCAAATGCAGGTATGGTATTCATTTGGACAAAATGAAGACAGATTCCATACTACTATGCTGATCTCGTAAGCACAAACACAGTATCCACAAAAATTATACATATCGCACCTTGACTTTGTTAGTGTCATAACCCTGAAATCGCAAACTTTTCAGGGGAGCAAGAACAAGATTTTATGTGAACTCTTCATGTTTTTTCTGCAACTTCACTATACATGGTGTCCAAAAACTCTACCGACAGCGACAAATGAATACAGGAGATGCTTTATATAATTTTAATACAATTTAACCCAATTCACCTAGTCCGTTTCCCAATGCTTTCTGAGGAAACTAGAGCTATTTGAAGATGGCGTCTTGTAATTAGTTTTTCTTAAATACCTCCAGAACGCTTCTATTTAGAAAAACAAAATCTGATACGTCTATTTATCTTCCACAGATAAATCGGTTACATCCATTGCGAATTTCTAGTACCGGTCATAGGCGTCCGTTTTGAGTAGGGCAACGGGTATTTTGTCGCATAATTTTTTTGTCTTTAATTTTTAAGCATTTTTGACTATGATTTATTAAATTGTCATGTATTCTAGTGCTAAAAGGTACTCTTGCTTTAAGTCGATAGGATACACCGTTTTCTAGAAAAATCAATTTGAAAATTTTTCGTTTTTTGAATTTCAAAAAAAAAAAATTTGGAAAAACTATTTAGAAAAACTAAAACTGGTACGTTTATTAATTTACATTGCAGAGATGAGTCGATTTCATTATGAGGTATTTTAGTATTAAAAGTTACTCTTGCTTTAAATTGGTAAAATAAACCGTTTTTTTTAACATTGTTTTCAATTTTTTCTCAAATTCAAAAAACGAAAAATTTTTAAATTTATTTTTTTAGAAAACGGTGTGTCCTACCGACTTAAATAAGCAAGAGTACCTTTTAGTACTAGAATATCCCACAATTTAATAATCCAGAGTGAAACATGCTTAAAAGTTAAAGACAAAAAAGTTATGCGATAAAATAACCGTTGCCCTACCCAAAGCGTACGACTATGACCGGTGCTAGAAATTCGCAATGGATGGAGTCGATTTATCTATGGAAAATAAATATGCGTGTCAATTTTCGTTTTTCTAACTAGAAGCGTTCTGAAGGTATTTAAGAAAAACTAATTACAAGACACCATCTTCAAAGAGCTCTAGCTCACTTAGGAAGCATTTTCGGACTAGGTGAATTGGGTTAAAATTATCTGAGCTCAATGGTACCTAGAGCATGAAACATTGGATATTTTAAATATCCATGTTTAATTTCACATTTGACTTCTATGTTCTTATGACGGATTAATTGTAAAGGGTTTTTACTCACATATTTTTTACTTTGGTGGTTAGCATGTTAGATTCACGTGAGTATAACCTATAACTTTTAAAATCGTAGTCAAAATTTTAAATACTTTGCATTATCTTATCAGGTTATACACATTTTAGGTAAACACTGATGATGATCGGTCATCCGATCGAAAACTAGTTCTGTTCTGTGATCTAGCCCTTTATAGGGATTTTAACAAATATACCTTTTGTAAAGGATTTTATGGTTTTTTTAGTTAATTTTTCCTCGCAGCGTATGATAAAGTTCTGCGCACTTAGCATGACATGATTTCTCCGAAGTAATTATTATCAAAACAAACAGATAAGTGGAAGAAGGTTGGCCGTGTTTATATTACGAAATATATTCGTTACTCAACGCTTTAAACCTCTCAATAAATTAACTGTTTTGAATACAGGGTGTACACAAAACACAACAATTAATACAATATTTAAATGGCTCGAACAGTTCTTTATCCGTGCGACATCATTTAAAGCTTACGAAATATGTCGCAAATTTACTCCACGCAACAGCAAGTGACAGAAAGTGGCTACTGCTCCGATCATTGATTATATTATAAAATAATAGAATGTAAAATGATAGTTTTGCTTTAAAATTTTGGTGCAGAATTACAGCTACATTTGAAGTAGCTTAATAAATTCTTATAATAACATTAGTGATTAGATAAAAGGCATAATCGAAAAAAAAAATCAATAACATGTTTTCTTTTGTCATTTCTTTCACTTTTGCGGAAACTTAAACAAAACCATCCCTTAACTGTGTGAATGAGGTTAACTTTGTATGTAAATTTTTGGCAAAATAAAATACACTTATACTTGCCATCAAATTTTTGCTGAAAACAATTCTATTACAAAGTTATTTGTATTTGAATGGCGTCCTTAAGAGTCGAGAGGTAAACATACTGATTAGCAGGTATAATAATTACAGGGGCAATATATTAACATCTATTATTTTCTACCTGTGCCGGAAACTTAACTATACCACTCAAATATAAATGACTTTGTAATAAGCTTAAGATTAAGGTTTCCTGCACTAATTTGATGGCAAGTATACCATAAAATTTTAAGCTGAAATATAAAATTAGTTGTGAACATAACTGTTTGTGTAATATAAATAACTTCTAAATGCAAAACAGGACAAAAAAACAGCCAAAAATCCAACAAACTGACATATGACAGCCACAAGTAAACAAACCAGAAACGTCACAAATTGTACTTAAAATCTGAAAACGTCCCCAAGCATCTTTTTGTACCTACCATTTTGTAAAACCATCATTATTAGTTCTTCTCAAAAAAAATATAGATTATTGTATACAGATAGCTACTTAGCGAAAATGCAGCAACCATTTTTTTATAACTTGCCGCCGCATTTTTTCTAAGCAAACCCATTTACAGTGGAACCTCGATTATCCGTCTCTCTCAAAAACGCACGGCACAATAATTATTAAATTTGATGATAGTAGCCAACACTATTGATTATTTTACGTCGACTAAGAAATTCAGCCGTTGAAAAATGTGAAGTAACAATAAAACAAACAAAGATTTCGGAATATTTTAAATCAAATTGATGCGACTGTACTCCCTGTATCCCTCTTAAATTGTCAAATAAAACATACAAATACAATTTGAGAGTTATATGTACTATGAATTTTTAATTTTTTTAATGATCTGTTAACCGTCTTTTCGATTATCCGTCATACCCTTGGTCCGGTGCCCTGACGGATAATCGAGGTTCCACTGTATTTGATAAATATGAAATATTTTGTATATTTACCACAGAGTCAGTTTTCCATAAATTGAAACTTATTAATAAAAAAACCTTTACAGATGGGCAAGTTTTAAAATAAGGACTATGTACTTTGTAAAGTCAACCTAATATTTCTCTGTTTCATGTCGTGTGGAATTACTGCGTTTTTACTTACGAGAGCAGTATGCTGCATTGCTTATTACACTTGTTTTTTTCTTCATCTCAATCCCTTAACTTTTCTGAACTGCTGGTGTGACACGTTGTACAAAATTAATAAAAGAGCAATAGTACAGTCACTGAAGATTTTCACCTCCGATTTCGTTGAACGTCTATCGATTTTTACGAAAATTTGTGAGTAGTTAAAACATAACTCAAGAAACAAAATTGTTATAGTGCCAACTTGCGCTTTTATCCTCGGGGTGGATGCCACCCCTTCTCGGCGGTGAAAATTATTTTATTAAAAATTATCCCATAAATCGATAGAGGTACAAATTTTAAGCAAAATTTGTTAAATAAAGTTATTAGAATAAATCAATACTTTTTGAGGTAATAATAAAGATCAAAGATTTTAAATTTTTCGTGAAAAAATAAATAACTCAAAAACTATAAGTTTTTACAAAAAAAGTTATCATTCCTTTTAATATCAATTTAAAGTGAGTTATATGTAATTGAATGTATAACTTTTTCGGCGAGTACTCAAATCTGAGTATTCAAGCTTAAATAACGGGAAAATGATGCATTCTATAACATGAACTTACTCAACACTATTTGTCAAAGTACTCAGAAATCCCTATCAAATGAGCTTCAGAAGAAGTTGATAACATCAAAAGTAAGCAAGTTATGATGAAAAAGAGAACCCTTTCGAATTTTTTAGGAAAAAATGAAAAATAAAACATATAAAATAAAATTACTCAGAAATCCCTATCAAATGAGCTTCAGAAGAAGTTGACAACATCAAAATTAAGCAAGGTATGATAAAAAAGAGAATCCTTTCGAAATTTTTAAGAAGAAGTGAAAAATAAAACATACGGCATTTCCATAAAAAGTGAAATTTATAGTAATCCCTATAAGACCTTATTTATTTTAGCATAAGTCTATCTATGTAGGGATTTTTACAGCTGTCGCCGCCTTCCTTCTTTCAACCAACGTCTCCAGTCGTTTCTGTTCTGCGATTCTCCGTCTCTAAGGTGTCTCGTCTTTCCATGGCCTTGTCCACTTCATCCCTCCATGATCTTAACGGCCTACCTCTTCTTCTCTTTCCTAAAGGGGTCCAATCCGAAATCTTGGATATCCACCTTGTACGATCTGCTCTTCTCACATGTCCATACCAAATTAAACGTTTTTCTTCGATGTAGCTGAGAATGTCTTGTTCTAGTGACATTCTTCGTTTGATCTGCTCATTTCTAATGCGATCTGTTCGTGTTACTCTGCAGCTTCTTCTCATGAACTCCCTTTCAGTTGCTGTAATTTTGGACCTGTTTCGTTTGTTTATTACCCAATTCTCTAGCATAAGTTGATGTCTCTAGCTCTCTATTTAGCATAAGTAATGACTTCAAAAATTTTAACCAGTTTAGAATGCATATTTTTGAAAAATAAATATTTAAAAAAATCAGAATTTTTCAAAATTTCACAAAGTTCGTTTTTATTTTATAATAACTCCAAAAATGCTCGAATCAAAAAAAATGATTGAGAACCAAATTTTAGTTTTTTCTTTAGCAAATATTTTACTTTTTTATTATTTTTGTAGGATAAAAATTAACCGAGATTAACGTTTAAAGCCTAAATTTTACTGCGAGAACCATGTAACCGGGGCCCTTTAACCTTTAATTTAAAAAAAAATAAAGGATTTGAAAGATTAAATTTAATACGAATTTATAGCCTTGGAAATTGACTTTCAAATGGTTTTTAGATGAACCTGATATCATAAAAAAACGGAGTTATACTAAAAAAAAAACATTTGAAAAAAATTTGAAGCATAAATGTTGAAAAATTTTTGGACCATAAAATTTAATAATATCAACTTCTTCGGGAGCTCATTTGATAGATATTTCTGAGTAGGTAACAAATGTTTAGTAAGTATTGTTTTGACTTAATACTAAAAGATTTGGATTTACGTGCTTATTTTTTATAACCTCGTAATAATTTTCACCCCCAGGATAAAGGATCAGGTTGGCACCGTGTCACTTTTATTCCTTGAGGTATCCTCTGAACACTAACCAATTTTCATTAAAATCGATGAAGGTTCACCGAAATCTGAGGTAATAGCTCATATACATTCATTGACTGCACTACAATAATTAATTTTAGGAATTTCTTTGGGATGCGTTGGTGTGTATGCTATGTACACATTGTCAGTGACGCAGTGGAGGACAAAGTTCAGGGTTTACATGAATAAAGCTGAAAATGAAGCTGGAAATAAAGCCATAGATTCTTTAATCAATTATGAAACTGTTAAGGTAAATTTTTGATTTTCTGAACTCAATATTCAGTATTCCATATCAAGCTTTATGGACACTATTATTTTTATATGTATTTCAATAAATAATTTTTAGTATGTTTTTAGTATTTCAACAATGAAAAGTATGAAGCTGAACGATACGATTCTGCATTACAAAAATATGAATCTGCCAGTTTGAAGACAGCTTCTAGTTTAGCACTGTTAAATTTTGGACAAAATGCCATCTTCAGCGCCGCTCTTAGTGGGATTATGATTTTAGCAGCTAATGAAATTGTTAAAGGTACATCATATATTTAGAATTTTCTTATTGTTGCCGTTAAACATGTTTTTATTACTGAAAAGACGTGGCAGAATAACATTCCTTTTAGAGAAAAATATACAGCTTCGGCAAATTTTTAACTACCATAATATATACGTTATTCAGTGTGTGAGATACAGATAATACTTGTAAAGATAATGTTTGAATACGAATGAGACACAATCCACTTATGTTGTGGTGTGGATTGTTTCCACACTTCACTCAAGTAGAGAGTCTGGCATTTCAACAGTGTTGATATCTTTCTGTTATATCATTCCTTCAAAAATATTGAATGAACATTAATATTGCCCCAACAAAACTTAAATGAAGTAGTCATGTAACTGTTATTTTTTAAACGATTCCATCAATTACTTGATTTATTAACAAAGAACACTGCATTAAGGAATTGACCTCTCACGCTTGTTTCGGGCACTTGTCATATGACATATAATATTAATACATCTACGTTATTGGTATATACCAATTATACGTACGAAAGACGTATGACATAGATATATTAATATTATACGACATCTGGCCAATGGCCCGAAACAAAAGACTTCTCATTGGTTTTGGGCACTTGTTATATGTCATATAATATTAATATATCTAGGTCATGCGTTATTGGTATATACTATACCAATTATTCGTACCAAAGACGTACGGCATAGATATATTAATATTATACGACATATGACCAATGGCCCGAAACAAAAGATAAGCGATAAAAAGCCCTATTCAGTGTTCTTTGCTAATTAATCAGTAATTGATGTAATAGTGTAAAAAACAACAGTTACATGACTACTTCATTTAATTTTTTGTTGGGGCAATATTAATTTTCATTGTACATTCTACAATAAACATATTATTTTACACTCATATATCCGACTAATAGCTACTTTAGAAGAAATGATGTAACAGAAATATTCGCGGTGTGCAAGTACTTGGAAGGGAATTGAGAAACGATCGCGCGCGAATAGCGGAGAAATATTGCAACTTTCTTAAATAATTCATATTGTCAATTGAAATTGTCAAGTTGACGTACATTTCATATCTACTGTCATTGAAGAAGAAAAATTATATGTTGCTCCATAATATTGATATGATATGCAATTATTATATAAAAGTAAATTTAATTAATTGTATTTTGCTTGCAGTACTGCATTTTAATAACTAATTTTATTTACTACATACAATTGTTTACGTTTTATAAACATAACCTGAATCTTATTTTTTCTTCTTATTATTTTTTTGCACTATGGCCTTGACAATTATCCAGTAACCAGGACTAATATAATTGGCCAATATAATTAAAAGTGCGAATAAAGTTGCAGAGCGTAGAAATAGGTGTCGCTTTGCCGAACTTGCACGGTCCCAATAGCAACACTGTTTAAATGTCAGACTCGTTACTCCAACATGCGTGGATGTGGATTGTGTCTCACTCTCACTTTCCGCTGTGAGCTCGTAGGTAGAGGAGATATTTAAAAGTTCCTGAGCGGTAGTAGTGACAAGTCAATGAATATTTGCTGGAAATTTGACATAAATGTCAAAGTGATTAATTTAAAACATTGAAATTAAAAACATTAATAGGAAAAAATATTAGTTGGCCAAAACTGTGGCCTATATTTTACCTTAAATATACTTACGTTTTAAATACTGAAATTTGGTTTTTTAACATTTTATAATATAATTAATCTTTTAATCTAAGCGCCATCTATACGATAATTGTGAAAGTATTAGAAGTAGAAAAGAAGAAAACTTATATTTGCAGTCAACATGATAAGAAAAATCTTAAAAAAATAATCATACTGAATCATAAATTTTATACTTACTGATATTAATCATCGATTACAATCTAATTACTTCTTCGTAGTTGTAGATATTACACGATTAAATTTTCAACCGAAGTTGAACTTGTAATCGGCTAGTTGGCGATACCAACGAAGCTCACAGCGTATACCCTGTTTTTAAACTAGGAGGAACAATTCAAATTTACTACGCCGTAATGCTTGTTTGTAATTGGTTCAACCTCAGACACGTTTACTCCACTGTTATGAAATTTGGACACTATTGACATTTATCAAATCTTGACACGATTGGCATTTCATACGTTAATTAAGTTATGTCGACGATTTTTTGTGTTTGCTGCGTTATTCCTATTAGTACATTCATTCAAGCAATTCACCTCGCAATTCTAAAGGCCTTCATCGATTTGTTTGAAATTTTGACAGTAGCTCAAAAATGATGCAAATAACAAACCTGACTTGGTGCCAATGTATGCTTCCACCCAGGGGTGAATGCTACCCTTTCTCGGGGGTGGAAATTTATAATTTCAAAATGATACCGGGAATCGATACAGAATTTAATTTTATGAAGAAAATATAGAATAAAATTTTTTATTTAACTTAATAATTTCTGAGTTATTCGCGATTGAATATTAAAAAAAAACACGTTTTTCAATAGTTCTTCGCGAATAACTCGAAAATTACGGATTTTCAGGAAAAGGCATCCTTATTAAAATTGAAGCTTATAAAAAAATAAAGAAACTAGTCAGTTTTAGTTAAATTTTTTAGATAATAGTATGCAACTTTTGACTCATTAAAAACAATTTTTTTGTTTTTCGCAAATTTATGCAATGATTTGAGCTCAAATAACGAAAAAATGATTAATTTTCCATAGAAAATGTTAATTAGCATTTTTAAAGTACTTTTTGAGACCTTCAAAATAAGCTTCGATAAAAGCCTCTAGCATGAAAATTAAGCAAGTTATGACGAAAATTAGTCAAATACCTCGAATTTATAAAAGAAAAAATGACGGTAAAATGTATGCCGTGTGCGGCAAAATTAATATTAATCGTAACCCATGTAAAATTAACTTTATTTATCTTCCTACAAAACGTTCCAAAAGTTTGAATTATTTAAAACAATTCCATTTTGAAAAAACTTGTTTTAAGTAAATTTCTTTTTTTTTCGATTTTTCAAAATATGCGTTATTTTTTCAAAATATCTTAAAAACTATTGGATTTATGAAAAAAAGTGTTCTGACCAAAAATTTAGCTTTTTTTACTGAAAAGATTGCTTTTTATAACTCACGTAGCTTATAAATTAAGTGAGATATAGGTAATCGTTTAAAATATTGATTTCAATGCAAAGGGGGCGTTTTTTTAGCCCTGTAACATTAAAATTCTCTGAACAAAAGGGTTTAGAAAGATTGCAACTCTCATGATCTTATAGCTTATGAAATTCCCTACAAAACGATATGAGAGTGAATGCAAAACGCTTAAAGGGAAGCCGAATTATTGTTAAAAAACCAAATACATTTTTCTAGAGATAATGTGTGAAAATTACGGAGCGTCTAAATTTTAATGTTTTTGGAGTATTTAGTCTTTTATACATGCAGTGTCTGCTTTGTATTTACATCTCGGGCAACAAAGCTATCAATTTTGCTGATTAGGGATGGACAAAAGTAAATGGCATCTTGGTACCAAACAAAATGACGGATATTCTTGCACCAGAGAAACTACTTAAAATGATATTTTGCAATTGCAAAAAAGGATGTAGCTCAACTTGTGAGTGTCGCAAGCTTGGATTATATTGCAATCAATCTTGCGGTTCTTTCTCTGGTGATAGCTGCCAAAATTTTCCTCCTGTCGACCAAGACGAATTGGAAGTTGATGTAGAAGAAATAGACGAATTTGGAAGTTGAAGTTAAATTATTGATATATACTTTAAAAATCATATCAATTTTATACTTAATTTAATGTTGTAAAATAAATATTTTCATTGTCGTCAAAATGTGAAGTTTAAAAAGTTTAATTTCCCTCAAAAGTATATTTTTATGGCATACAAATTTTATAAATGTATCATAAGCATAAGCAACAATTAATTTTCAAAACGAATTCCATTACTTCAAGCTTTCAAAAAGATTTTTTCCCTAATTTTTATGATATATGGTAGTTTTTAGGGGTTGAATCAAATTAAAAACTTGTATGTATCAGGTTCTTATATTTAAATAATACATATTTTTTCTATTTAAGATCGAAAAAAAAATGATTTCACAATCTCAGCCATTTTTTTAATAACTGTATGAGGGGTAGTTTTTAAGGATAGTTACATATAAAAATATCGAACTGTTAGTTACATTGTAAAAAAAACAACAAAAATTTAACACGTTTAAATATATTGATGTCTATAACTCCTTCCATTTATTAACTTTCAATTTTTTCCTTAGTTCCATTCTTAGGGGTGGCTTTTGGTGGTTGTATTATTAAAAAAATTAATTGTCAGATTTCTTGTACTTGAAGGAAAGAAATTTTCCTATTACGATCCAAAATCAAAAAATTTCATGTTTCTTGACCATATTTTTTAAATAATCTTTGTATGAGGGGTTGTTTTTAAGGGTTGCTGAGCTATAATATATCAAAATATTTCATGATTTAAAACAATCAACATTTAACATATTTGAACATAATTATAGCCCATTACCGCTTTAATTCATTAGTTTTCAATTTATTGGAGTAAGAGGTAGTTTTCACCCCTTAAAAATAAAAAGCACACTTTGCGACCAAGTCAGGTTTGAAGAGGAGGGTAAAATGAACTTAATTCCAAATTTTCAAGAAGATCGATGGAGGCAATTAGAGTTGCGAGGTTTGGATCCATTTTAAGCTTGAATGATTGTACTATATAGTTTTTAGATTTTTGGTCTGCTTTATATAAAAAAACAAAAAACAGTTGTTTTTGGAATTCTTTAGCGACTTATTAGTATAATATAATATTTATGGATTACCGTCGAAAGCGGACATGATCAAACAAAAAAAGATGTATTTGGTGATTTCATTAAAGAGAAGAGTCTTTAAATTAGATTTTGTATATACATAAATGGTCTTCCAAAATACATCTACACCTATTCAGACATTCCACAACCATAAACAATTAACAATGTAAATTAATATTAGGTAGTAATAGGTATAATGGTTAATTCTTCTTCTCTTTCATACAGTACACAATTACGTGCACATACAAAATGAAAAAGTCAACGAATGATGCAGAGCACTGCATCTTTCGTTGCAATGTTTTCCCATTGTAACAATATCAAATGAGAGTAAGGCTAGGGGATATAACACCAAAGAACATAATGCTACTAGTGTAGGTGGGAAATTATCAGAAGAAACCTATAAATTTCCATTATATTGATAGTTTCCCACCTTTATACGTATCGGAGTCAAATTGTCAAAGGAGAATTTTATAAAATTCTCCTGTCACAGTGGCAGTTGCCGATCTCCTCCGATAGTTCTAAAGGTGAGAAACTATCAATATAATGTAAAATACGTTTCTATTGATAATTTCACTCTTCTACTAGTTTCATCTCTTTTTATTTCACAACATATTATGTTTTCCGTCTTTTGCGTTATTTTGCCCGTTCTTAGTGCATTCATCACTGTATTTATACAAGACTGTAGGAAAAAAAATATAAAGAAGTTGATCAGCATATTTTCCTAACATTTTCCATGATTATAGTGCTGGTTACTATTAAAGTAGTCACTACTCTCTTCGTTGTTTGTTGTATCTGTTTGGTCTGCTTGATTCTATGTAATAACGTCGAATCTAGCATTGCCTTGAAGATCTGTTAGTTCACTCCACTCACCACATTTTGATTTGTATCATTCAGATCTAGAGGATAGTATCTCTCTAAATTCGTCCTTTTAGTAAAATTTAATGATTTTGAACTTCCGGGGGCCTTTACTAGATCTTACATTTGAAGTCCAGTCTGGAACCGCAGTCGCAGCCTGCACTCTATCTCTAAGCGTATCAGAATATGCTGTCTGTCGTTTCTGAGGCTAGTTATCCACCAATCCATGATCAGGTTTCATAAAAGGGGAGATAAAACTGCTCCCTGTGGATAAGCCTTGAACCTGCAGCTATTTCTTCTTTTAATTTAAATACATTTTTAATAGCCCCATATGTAGCTCATTCATTTACTATTCTTCTTGATAGCTGTTTGGTTGTCCCTGCCTATTCTAATTGTGTATCCAACGTACTATATGTATTTAACAACAAGTTCTACTTCATCTTTCTGAATTTTTAAATTGTTATTGCAGGTTCGTCATGTATTTTGTTTGGGGTATATACTAATATACTATAAGTATATACTAATATACCCGTCTAATTTACTTACCGTTGCACGTCATTACGTTAGAGATCTAAGTTGACATTGTTGCCCAATTACAAAAAATTATTGAATTCATTTTAAATCAAATACACCACACAATTTTTGCGGAAGTGGATTATACAGCAAAACAAATTAATATTCAATGTAAATAAATAAAAACTTTAGACAAAAAAAGAATTAAGTTATAACTTTACGTTAAAGTACATAATAAAAACAGTAATAATGAAACAAATACTTATAGTAAATAATATAAACAAATATGAAGTGTCATCACCGCAACTGTGAAATAAATGTTACCAATTTATGGCAAAATATCACCTTCGTTCGATTATAGTTACAGTGTATTCCGAACAAATGTGCTTCATAAAAACGCTTTATAATCCATTTATACAAATTAAATGAAACATATTATTGTGTATTTCTTTAAGTTAACATTAATAGAAATCTTCAAATATTATTTCTACGCGTATATAATAAAATGTGTCTAGTGGCTGTAATGCCAGTGTACTCGGCAAAGTGATTCTAAAACAGAACACACCTACCGCCTAAATATTTCGTGTTGGTATCATGTCACGTCCACGGGCTATGACGCGGGTGACGTGCAACGGTAAGTAAATTAGATGGACTATATATATATTTTTAAACCGATTTGTCTGCAGGCTCTTTCCAGTTCTTCCAACATAGTGTTGATTTCACCTAGGTCATCTCCTATCAAAACTATGTAACTATGTCATCAGCGTAAGTGGTGCTTATATAACTATAACTTATATAACCTATCACTATAACCAAGTGGTGCAGTCTTTCCCCGTTAGTTACTAGCGCTCCTAGTAGAAATAATCAGAATTAGAGGAAAACGTCTATAGTGCAACTTCTTTTTTACATTCACTTCCCTCTCAGAAGGTTGGCAACCATCATAGCGATTCGAATCATCGAGCCACTGCTCTGAACAGTTCTGTAGAACTACAGTTGAACCACGCTCTCAGATTGTTTAACATCTTCCAGCTCGGCTTCTTCGTCCTTGTATTTTCCTCTGAATTATCGCTTGATATGATTGAAATGACCTCCAGGGGTAAATCTTTAATGATCTAATATTTTTTAAGGGAACATGACAGTTGGAGATTTAGTGATGGTAAATGGACTGCTGTTTCAATTATCAATTCCTTTAGGATTTCTGGGAAGTGTATATAGAGAAGTGAGACAGGCACTAATAGATATGCAAACTATGTTCACTCTGATGACAATGGATAGTGCCGTAAAGGTAGATATTTCTTTCTTTTATTCTTGAGAATCCAATACTAAAACCTTTTACATAATTTTAGAGTAAACCTGAAGCCCCATACCTTCATGTCGATTCAAAATCTTCACCGATAAAATTCGAAAACGTGTCTTTTGAGTATGGACCCGGAAAAACAATTTTCAAAGATTTAAATTTAACAATAGAACCTGGCAAGAAAGTAGCTATTGTAGGTGGATCCGGATCAGGGTAAGTATTATTGAGGCTGTATGACACTATGCATTTTCTTGTATCATTTCTAATATCGTTTCTGATATTAGAAAGTTATTGTATGACAGTATGCAAGTTCTTGTATCGAAAATTGTATGTAATTTGGCACGTTATTGGTCGAAATTTTGTTTGTCACCCTGTGTCACGTTACATGGGTATAGTAGTACTGCGTGTACAGCTGATTTTAAGGATTTTATAAAATTTATAAACTTTTAAAAACTTATAAATTTAACATTTTAATGTTAACCAGAATTTTTACGTTGACTGTTTGCGGTTGATTATTATTTGTGTTTTTATTTTGTTTTGATATTTGTGCTAAAATATTTGCATTAGAATTATGTTCAGTTTGATCCAAATTATAAACTATTGTAGGTATTTTCCTCTATTAAAAAAATATGCAACATGAAATCCAAAGTTATAGTTTGAACTTTACTAGGAGCTAAATATATGGTTATTAGTAGAACAGTAGTCCATATATTAAGTATCAATAAATGATTCATAAATAATCCCTACAAAAACACAAATAAATTCATCACGACATATGATCCCATTTTCAGCCGCCATTATGACATTTAGATGTTTTACTAGTTTTACCAGCAGGTTTTACGTTTTTGCTCTTTGCGCAGAAATTGGCGCAGTTCTTGTACAAGAATCTGTGTCTGACATAAATTATTGTATCGTTTCTGATATCGTTTCTTGTATCTGTGTATGACACTATGCATTTTTTGACATATTAGAAACGATACAAGAAAATGCATAGTGTCATACAGCCTTTATATATAAAATTACTTGTTTACGATACTTACAATTAATTATAGGGGTATTACATTGACAAGCGTTCCTGTCAAAATATTCAATAGAATAATTGAAAAAAGGCTAAGGGAAAAACTAGAAATAAAATTAGAAGAATCCCAGCATGGCTTCAGAAAAGGAAGGAGTACCCAAGATCTGATTTTCATATTGAGACAAATAGGAGAAAAACTATTGATGAAAGGCAAAGAGATACATATATGCTTTATTGATCTGAAAAAAGCTTTTGATAGAATAAGAAGGGAAGATATATGGAAATGTTTAAAGAAAAATGGAATAGAAAAGGACATGACAGAAATAATTAAAGTCTTGTATAAAAATAATAAAATAAAAATAATCAAGAATTACACGCACAATCAAGAATCTGATAAATTCCAGGCAAGGATAGGACTAAAACAAGGCTGCGTACTAAGTCCATTACTTTTCTCAATGGTACTAGATGCCGCAATAAAGCAATGCAAGGAGAAATCTAAAGATATGATATTGGGAAAATGGAAAATGAACAATGTACAAATACAAGAATTACTATTTGCAGGTGATATGGTATTGTTAGCTGACACGGAAGAGAAACTGCAACAAATAATAAACACTTATATAAAAGAACCAAGAAAAATGAACATGGAAATAAACACCGATAAAAGTAAAACAATGGTTATGGCAACTACAAAAAAAGTGATAAAAATTAAGGTAGAAGGACAAGTGTTGGAACAAGTAAACAGCTACAACTACTTAGGTACAATTATTGAAGAAGATGGTAAAATAGACAAAGAAATAAACAATAAAATTGGAAAAGCAGGGACAATTTATAATACATTAAGAAATACGTTCTTTGGAAAGAAAGAGGTACCCAAAGAAGTCAAAACACAAGTGTACCAAAAAGTGGTTCGACCATCAATCATCTATGGGAGTGAGTAGTGGACGCTAACAAAGAACAACAAAAGAAAAATCAAAGCCACAGAGATGAGATTCTTGAGAAAAATAGAAGGGGTCACACGAAGAGACAAAATAAGAAACGACACAATAACTCAAGCTCTAAAGATAAAACCCATAGAGACAATTATAGGGGAACGACAGTTAGGATGGTTGGGACACATCCATAGACTAAACGACACAAGAATAACGAAACAAGTATATGAAGTCAGAGTACAAGACCCAAGAATGAGATGGGAAGAACAAGTTAGACAAGAAGCAGAGAAGAGAGGACTGCAATGGAGTATGGCAAACAATTAGCTCAAAATAGAACAGCATGGAAAAGATGTATCAAAGAAGCACCACAAGATTAAAACATATGGACAGAAAGATGGGTTAAATAAGTAATTTATATTCATTAAAATTGTATTGTTAAAATAAGTATTGTATAATTATTAAAATATATTGAAATGTAGATATTGAACTAGTTGTAAACAGCCCAACACCGAAAGGTACGAATGGGCTTAATTGATTAAATAAAATAAATTACAATTATTTATTTTAGAAAATCGACTCTTGTTAGACTGCTGTATAGATTTTATGAACCATCGAAAGGGCGAATCCTCATAGGAAATCAAGATATAAGAGATGTAGACCTGGACAGTTTGCGCCGTGCAATCGCCATTGTGCCTCAAGATAGCGTTTTATTCCATGATACAATTAGGTACCAATAATTTATAACCTCGTTTCTTCCGTTACTGTAATATATTTATTTTAGGCATAACCTCCATTACGGTGATCTTCAAGCTACAGAAGAAGAAATAATGAACGCTGCAAAACTCGCAGAAATTCACAGTTCCATTGTGACCTGGCCCCAAGGATACAACACGCAAGTAGGTGAAAGAGGATTGAAGTTAAGTGGCGGCGAGAAGCAGAGAGTAGCTATAGCAAGAGCAATTTTGAAAAACTCCCCTATTCTGGTGTTTGACGAAGCCACTAGTTCTTTAGACTCCATAACTGAGCATGTAAGTATTCTAAGTGAGTTTTTAACAATTTTCTGATTTTTCCATGTTTATTAAAATTTTCAGGTATTCAATTTTTGAAGTGAATACTTCTTATCGCTTGGTATGACGGTATGGAGTTTTGGACGAGACTAAAACCGTGTTTGGCGTCATTCCAACGCGTGTAGTAACCTTACGGTATACCGTAATATAAACTGCGCTCAGAGGAAACGGGCCACACACAAAATTTAAAAAATTTGTGATTTTATTTTTTTCTTATTTATATCAAATTAAATTTATTGTGAATTCAGTCAGTTACTTTTGTAGCACATAATCCGACATTATTATTAGTACCAAATGGAAAACAAGGAGACATTTGAGAAAATAATAAATGTATTGAAAATTTTGATGTACCCTTACAGTTATACCAATAATTAAATTATAGATTCAAGAAAAGAGAAGTATCACTGGTTTCAATAATGTGTATGTTGCCACTACGATTCTGGAAATTGATTAAGGTCTGGACTTTGAGTAGGCCAGTCCGTTTTTAAAATACCAACATCTTCAAGATACTGTGTAACAATCCTTGCTGTGTGTGATCTCGCATTATATTGCATTAGCAGAAAACCATTACCAATAAACCCAGCATATGGCATCATTTGATGTTATAGGATCTCCGTTTTATATCGGTGAGGAGTTAATGTGCCCCTCCCAATCAAGACGAGATGCGTGTGTGCCTCAAGAAAATCCCTGCCCAAAACATTACTAAGCCACCATCAAAAGCAACCCAGTGTGACAGAGTGCAGGCAGCAGAACGTTCTAAATCCCTTTTGTGGGCCTTATTTCGACCAACTTTACCATAAATTGATATTCTACACTCATCCGTAGCCAATACTTTTTCCCAACCCTCTATTGCCAATTGACGTGTTCACGTGCAAATGCAAGTCTGCGTCTGTTGTGAGCAGCAGTACGTAATGGCCCCATTGCTGTATTGCAAGTTATCAAACCCTGTTCTGTTAACCTTTGTCGAACAGTAGAAATGCTGACTACTGGCCCTTGGACTTGCCGAATTTGACTTTTATAATATTTTAACAGTTTGCATCCGGTTTTGCAATGCAGCAATAATGAGATCGTGATCTTTGATGACTGTTATCTTCCTTTTTGCACCCGTGCCGGCTCGTCGTTGATGAGACTCGGCTTAAAAGATTGTTGGTAAGTTGTCTACACAATTATACGACTAATATTCAATTCTCTTCGACATCCCTTTGGCTGGTTCCGTTTTCCAGCAATGTAACAATCTGAACAGACTTTTGATATTTTTTCATCATTATTAAGCAATACAATTCACTGTTGAGGATAAGGAACAATGTAACAGTAAGATATCTCAGAAATCCTTTAGAATACTACAATAGTTCACACAGTTCTCAAACAATCAATTTCGCGAAGCTTCGTGGATTCGTCCTGAGAATTTTATAATTTAATAGGTTTTGCGAATTTATTCAAGTATTCTTAAAAATGTATAAACATTTTTAATTTCGTTGCAAACCGAAATCGCAGCTGCATTATATTCTAGTTCAATCAGAGAGTGCAGTAAGCGTCTATACCGGTTTCGGGACTTTTTTGTCCCTCATCAGTAGACACGTATGCTCTTCTCTCTGACTGAACCAGGATACTCCGACGCGTGCAGTCTCTGATTGCAACGAACGAAATGGCTGGGATGCCGTAGCGACATCTGCTAAGAAACAGACTAACTTTGTTATTTAATTCTGTTATTTATTCTGTTAAGACTGTTATTCAAACTTAGTCTGTTATTTATTTTGTTTGATATAGCGCAGTACATGCAATAATGCATTTAATTTAATTATCATAAAACAAATTAAATAAATATGAAGAAATATATAAAAAATATAAAATTTTCTAAATTTTGTGAGTGGCTCTCTGACTCGCAGTGAGATTTTCACATATCTATACACTTATTTTAAATTTCGTAGTAATAGTCTAAGAGCTAGTGAACCCTCTGACTAACGGTCGTCCTGTAAGGCTAGAAATTTGTCTAGTGATAATTCATAGCACACCAAGGCTAAAAACCATGACCTGGCAGGCATCAGCCGTGCACGTGTATCTACCAGGTGAATCGAAAAGTGCAAATTTAGGGGCTAAAATAAACTTTCTCCTGTAAAGTTTAAATTTAAGTATGTTTTTGAGTAAGTCATTTAGAAGAAATGTGTACAATGACAGGCGATTCTGAAGAGCATAAGACCTTGCCAGGCGAGGGGAAAGATTAGGGGTTTTTTCCGAAAATTATCTTTTTTGCATCGAACAAAGTTTTTTTTAGGTTTTTTGAATCATTCCAAACAGAAAAGGTCTTTAGTGACTTTTTTCTTAGGTTAATAGTTTTTGTTATATAAGCGATTAAAAATTTTGAAAATTGCGAAATCGGCCATTTTTAACCCTAAATCGGACATTTAACTAAAAATTTCAATGTTGCCAAGGTAGGTAGATATTCTTTAAACATTGATTGATGAAATCCCGAAGAGTTTTTTGCAATACAATATCGAAAACCCCTTTATTTTTTAATTGCTAATCAAGCGGGCGCGACACTGTAGTATAAATAAGGACGTTTGAGTTTGCATAAATTCATTATCTCGAGAACGGGCAAATTTGAAGAGAAATCCTCAGACAGGTCGATTTTTATTTTTAAATTAGGAGTTTTTGGCATATATATAATATTAGTGACGTCATCCATCTGGGCGTGATGACGTAATCGGTGATTTTTTTAAATGAGAGTAAAGGTTGTATGATTGCCCATTTGAAAGATTATTTAATTCTCTATTCAGTAATATAAATCTTTACATAATTATTTATACAGTGTGTACAAACAATTTTTTCTTCTTTTTGTCTAAATTAATTTAATAAAAAAATGTCTATACGTTAATGTCTATATTACTGAATAGAAAATTAAATAACCTTTCAAATGAGCTATCACACAACCCCTACTTTTATTTAAAAAAAATCATCGATTACGTCATCACGCCCAGACGGATGACGTCACTAGTATTATATATATGCCAAAAAGTCATAATTTAAGAATAAAAATCGACCTATCTGAGGATTTCTCTTTAAATTTGCCCTTTCTTGAGATAATGAATTTATGCAAACTCAAACGTCCTCACTTATACTACAGTGTCGCGCCCGCTTGATTAGCAATTAAAAAACAAAGGGGTTTTCGATATTGTATTGCAAAAAACTCTTCGGGATTTCATCAATCAATGTTTAAAGAATATCTACCTACCTTGGCAACATTGAAATTTTTAGTTAAAGTTCCGATTTAGGGTTAAAAATATTCGCAATTTTCAAAATTTTTAATCGCTTATATAACAAAAACTATTAACTTCATAGAAAAATCACCAAAGACCTTTTCTGTTTGGAATGATTCAAAAAACCTAAAAAAACTTTGTTCGATGCAACAAAAATAATTTTAGGAAAAACCCATAATCTTTCCCCTCTCCTGGCAAGGTCTTATGCTCTTCAGAATCGCCTGTCATTGTACACATTTTTTTTCTAAATGACTTACTCAAACACATACTTAAATTTAAACTTTACACGAGAAAGTTTATTTTACCCCCTAAATTTGCACTTTTCGATTCACCTGGTAGATACATGTGCACGGTTGATGCCTGCCAGGTCATGGTTTTTAGTCTTGGTGTGCTATGAATTATCACTAGACAAATTTCTAGCCTTACAGGACGACCGTTAGTCGGAGGGTTCACTAGCTCTTAGACTATAAACTAAGTACAGATCCCGAATTTTTTATGGTTTGACTGGTTTTAGGATGATTTCTAGTGTAGATCCCAAGTTTTAAATTATTTACTGGGTTTGGAGTGGTTTCAGCCCTATAGGGGTGATTTGTTTAATTTTATCAAAAAATATAGTGCTGCACATGATTTTAAAATTAAATATAGATTCCGAATTTTCTTTTCATGACTTGCTTCGGGGTTGACACCTATTATAGGTGTTAACTAAATTAAATTGAATTAAATTAAAATTAAATAAAAGTGAATAAAACTAAATAAAATTACAAAAATTGGAAAAAAATCCTTTGTAAAAGGTTAAAATCCCTTTAAGGGCTACATCACAGAACGGTTTCGATTTTATTAAAAATCATCAACAGTGTTTAAACAGGTTGGATGCCAGCTGAGCCACCAAAGAAATATTAGGGTAAAAACCCTTTAAATCTTATATAGTTGCATTAAAGGTGCGTACTGGATTAAAACTCCATAGCATGGATACAGATAAAAAAGAATAATGCCCTTAGGTAAGGTATGGACCTTCTCAACTCGTGGGATGTAAATTGAGTTGGTTATATTACAACAATTTACATCCCACGAGTTGGGAAGCTCCATGCCTTACCTAAGGACAATATTATTTTTTATCTGTATCCATCCTACGGAGTTTTAATCCAGTGTGCACCTTTAATGCAACTATATAACATTTAAAGGGTTTTACCCTAATATTTCTTTGGTGGCTCAGCTGACATCCAACCTGTTTAAACACTGATGATGATTTTTAATAAAATCGACAACGTTCTGTGATGTAGCTCTTAAAAGGATTTAAAAAAATATATACCTTTTACAAAGGATTTTTTCCAATTTTTGTGATTGATGGTATACAGCCAACTACAGGAAAAACATTTTTTGTTTTCCTTGTGGATTTTGTAAATGAAATTAGTAAAATTAAATAAAATTAGATAATATCTACTATATAAAATAAAGTTTAAATTAAGTTAATAAAACTAAATGAAATTGAATAAAATTAAATAAAATTATAGAAAATAAAATATAATTAAATATTATAGAAAAAATATAAAATTAAATAAAATAAAAGAAATCAAATTGGATCGAATTTATAAGAAGTATTCATTTCTATCGGCACTCCGCAAGTGCCACACTCTTTTTTACAATTAGGAACTGAACGGTCTCCAATATGTACGATATTTTTTAAATTCTCTGGATAATTTTTGCACGTTTCTGATTATAAACGCATTGATAAAGTACTAATAACTAACAATAGATTACTTCAACTAACCCACGGGGAGATTCTACTATATTATTTCTAATGTCAATTACTAAACACAACCTACACGTGGAAACTCTGCAAACAGTTGTCAATGTAAGACTGAAAGTCATAACCGGCTTATTAGTCCGTTCTTTAACGGTAAAATATTGCAAAACCTCTAAGTTTTAAAGAACCGCTTGTATTGACATGAAATTTGGCATACACATAGCTAACAAGTCAAAGAAAAAAAGTGATATTGTGCCGATATGTGCTTTTGTCCTGGGGGTGGTTTTCACCCCCTGTTGGGGGTGAAAAAATATTCGTCCAAAGAAAGTCAGGAAATGGATAAACTGGCTAATTTTAAGTAACTTTTCTTCTATAGAGTTTTTTCACTAAGTCAATACTTTTCGAGTTATTTGTCAGTGAATATGTTCATTTTTTCAACAAAATGACCACACTTCTAGACGGTTTTTCGTAAATAACTCACATAGTAAGTATTTTGTCGAAAAAACATTCTTAGCAAAAATATAGCCTGTAAAAAATTTAAAAAAATGGCGTATATATCACGTCTCTACACCTAGTAAAAGCAGAGTTATAGCTAATAAAAAATAGGTTCATATTCGTCAAATTAAAAATGGAATACTTTAACGTGAAATAACCAAAAATTAAGCACATTTCGGGGAAAATTCATTGCAACCTATTTAAAGTGTTTAAAAAAAGCTTCATTTTTGTTTTATAAAAAAATTTCTAACATCAAAATTAAACAAGTTACGCTCAAAATAAAGTTAGTCCCTTTTGGTTTTGGTAAAAAAATCGAGAAAATCACCCCCTAATTAGTATCTTAAATGAACTTAATCGTTACGACTTCACAAGTTTCTTGACTCGTGTATATATTGTTTATATGATCTGTAAGTTTCATCGGTTCAAAGTCCTTATTCTTGAAAGGGCTGTAGTTAAAAGGGGTTGAACGAGTCACTGATCACGAATGTATGCAAATTTAGAAACACCAAATCTTAATCAATTTTTGTCTAACAGAAAAACAAAAAATACATGATATTCAGAAAAGCAAATCTGACTTTTTTTGTTTTTAGAGATTTTTGGTATCTCTAACAATTTTTAAGTTATTTTGAAAAAAGCATATTTTTCAAAATTTAAATTTTTAAAAATTTTACTTTGAAACCAATTTTTTTCAAAAATAAGCACTTTGACTCGATTAAACTTACAGATCATATAAACACAACATAAGTAAAATAATTTGTGGAGCGGTAACGATTAATTTCATTTAAGTTGCTAATTAGGGGGTGGTCTTCCCGATTTTTTTTTGCAAAAACAAAAGGAACCAACTTTATTTTGAGCGTAACTTGCTTAAATTTAATGCTAGAAACTTTTTGTAAAAACAGAAATAAATCTTTTTTTAAACACTTTAAAAAAGTTATATTGGGTTTTCCCCAAAAAGTGCTTAATTTTTTGGATATTTCACGTCGAAATATTCTATTTGAAATTTGGTGAATATGAATATATTTTTCATTGGCTATAACTCTGGTTCTACGAGATCCAGAGACCTAACGCGCACACCATTTTTTTTTTTACTTTTCTATGTGCTATATTTTTGCTAAGAACATTTTTTTCAACAAAATACTAACTTTTTGAGTTATTTGCGAAAAACCGTCCAAAAATGTGGTTATTTTGTTGAAAAATGAACATATTCACTCGCAAATAACTCGAAGTGTTGACTTGGCGAAAAAGCTCTATAGAACAAAAATTACTTAAAATTAGTCAGTTTACCCATTTCCGGACTTATTTGGACATATATTTTTTCACCCCCAAGAGGGGGTGAAAGTCACCCCCAGGGCAACAGCACACATCGGCACAATATCACTTTTTTTCTTTGACATGTAAGCTATACGTATGCCAAATTCCATGTCGAACCAAGCGGTTCTTTAAAATTTAGAGCAAAAACCGTGAAAGAATGGACTATATTAGTACTGTTGATTCATTCATAAAAGCTTTCAACCATGGTTCTTTATTCGTTTTGAAATGTTTTATTATGTTTATAAGCTTTTATTTGTTTCTGTCATATTTTTGTCTAGAAACTCTCACTTCGCTTTGTTCTTCTAATATTATGTATGTTGTTGTCTAATACAGGGGTCACCAATTATTTTCCCTGAGGGTCCGTTTTGAAAACCTATGACACTTCCGGGGTCCGGATTTATGCTGCCTGTGTCTGACTGTTCTGATTCCGTTTCTTTGTGGATTCTTGTTAAAAAATATCCCCTATAAACAAATCAGAAGGGTGCCGGGCGAAATTTTTGGGCATAAATTGTTTAATATTTTTTTAACAAATTCAAAACATCACCTTTTTTGCCCGCGAAAATATGTTTTTGGCATTTTTGGGTCATCTTAAATGAAAAGATCTGTCATTTTATTAAAACTTGATGAGTTTTCAAACATCGCAAATGCATATTTTCGCATTTTTCAGATTTTAAATCGCCTATAACTCGAAAACTATCAGCTTTTCAGAAATATTACAAGATACCTTTATTGTTTATAATTACCCAAGAAACCTAAAAATACATTTTCCGAGGCAAAAAAGTAATTTTGAATAGGAAACTTGCATAAAATTTAAAATTGGAAAAAAATGTTATAAATCACAACAGAACATAATTTAAAACATGTATCAATGATAAAAAAGTTTTGTTTGTCTTTCGTTTGGCCCCTAAAGACGATTAAAAATTCAAATTATTCCAGCCAGCAAAAAACGTGTCGTGACGTCATATGGTTTTACATTTACATTTTACACCAAAAAGTAAACAAAATAATTAGACATTATAAACGTCAGTAAAAAATACAGTTATGTGACGTTAAGGGTCGATTTCTCATACCTGCGTTAATCTATGGTTCAGTTGAACCGGGTTCACGGGTGATCTCCGGTTCTGTTTGGAATGCATTTCTCATTGCGCGTTCATGTCAGTGCTCGTTCTACAGCTTTCGAGAAATGCCAATAGATGGCAAAAGGTAAAAAACTGTCGCCATTTTGAACTACCTTTTTTATGCTGTTTTTGAATAAAGTTAAATTTAAGTATTTATAGTCAAATTGTCATTTTAATAATTATAAATAAACATTATAAAAACACAAATAATGTTATCGTTTATCGTTAGGCTTAATATAATAAAATAGGATATATTTATATTATGACAGCGTTTCGTGTTAATAAAACGCATGCGTAGTCCATGAAATCATCTGAACTGAGTTCTGAAATCTTTGAACGGCCGAATTCCACCGTTCAAGCATCGTTCAAGTTTAAACTGCCATCGGTTGAACGGGAATTGAGAAAGACGATTTTGACTTTAAACTGACGTTTACTAGAAGTTCAGGTTAAACTGGAGTTGAACTCGATATGAGAAATTGGCCCTAAAAGTGTTTTTGTTCGTTTGAACTATTCATAGAAAATTTTTCCTTTTACAAAATGGTTTTATTTTCAATAGTAAACCTTCTTTTCTTTCCTTCAAAAACTGTATCATACTCCAATCTCAACAAACTGGTATATATTATTACAACGACATACGATAAATGTCATTAGAATATAAATATTTTTCCTTTATTACCCTTCGACGAGCTGGCCAAATACCCAAGTAGGTGGAGGCCAATAAACTAAAGAAGGAAAAGAAGAATATACCTAAATATAACGCTGTCTAGGTACACGCTAACGTGTACGCAAATAAAAAAGTTAGTGTCAGAGTGTTGGAATTTGTTTAATTGCGTTGTGTTTATACTTTAATTTAAATATTGATTAGTAAAGATATTTCTTATTTTTTATTTGTTTAGTGTTTGTTTTTAAATTAACTATGCAGTGTGGACAATTATTTAGTTGTTTTAATGAGTGTAACAACATTTTAAAACAGTATATGAAAAAGTTAAGAGACTATAAATTAATATATATTTTTTTAGTTATAAGTGAAATACAGTATTTAGTATTACAATATAGTAAAATATGTTCCAATTTAATATATACAATATTTAGTATTACCGTCCAAAATTAAAATAAAAGGAAGACTTAAAGCTTTCACAATAATAATTAACTTGTTATGAAGCTATTTCCTTGTGGCATTTTTGTAATCAACTATTCTAAATGGGAACTAAGCCACAATTTATCTAAAAAAATGATGTTATTAACGTTTCAACGTCTAAATCGGACGTCGTTGTCAAAATACAAAATATTATTAAATTAAACAAAAATGTTCTTGCTTAGTAAAAAATTTTTTCTAATAATTTATTTAATCTCACTAATTTTTGTATTTTGACAATGACATCCGATTTGGACGTCGAAACGTTAATAAAATCTTTTTTTAGTTAAATTGTGGCTCATTTCCCATTTAGAATAGTTGATTATAATAATTAACTTACGTATAAAAATTATTTTAGCAATATTTTGTACGTGTCATGTCAACTAAATACATATATTTATTTTGCTAACCTAAATATATACTTTTATTATACAGTGATGAGCGCGCTAATAGCCGGCAAAATAGCGCAAAAGATGGAAAATATATTAAATTGTGAGATAAAAAGAAATAAGACTAGTAGAGGTCTTAATTTTAGGGATAGTAAAATATAAATTGACATTATATTGATTGTTTCCCACCTTTACACGTATCAGAACAGTATGTCAACTAAAACTGTCACGGTGACAGTGGCAGTTCTCAAACTCGTCCGATACGTCTAAAGGTGGGAAACAATCAATATAATGGCATTCTATAAGTTACTATCGCTAAATTTAACACCTCCACTAGGGTTATCTCTTTTTATCTTACAACTTAATATGTTTTCCATCTTTTGCGTTATTTTGCCGGTTATTAGTGCGCTCATCACTGTATACATTGATTTATTACAATTAAGTTTGAAACATCTGAATAGTTCTGCTTCCCTTCCCTTAACAAATATTTTTCTATCAAACAAACATTAAACATATCAAAATAGCATGTATTTACCAAAATATATAGTCACTGCGTACGTTAAATAATGACGTCACTGGCTTGATGAAGTTTAATTCGCGTGTATGTACCTAACTTTTTTATTTGCGTACACGTTAGCGTTTACCTAGACACAGCGAAATATAACCATAATAATAACTAATGTAAAACTAGGTGACATCACGGGCCGTTCGAACTACTTTAAAATACCGAAGACTTTAAATTTGTACTTTCTAAGTTATTATGAGGTTTTGAAGCGTGAAATTTTGAAAATCTCATTTTTATACAAAACTGAACATTATTATGTAACAAAAAAAATGTGCAAGTTCCCTATTTGCTTAAAAAATTGTTTCACCCGACACGTTTTTGAACAGGAATCCTCAAAGAAATCGTGTCAGAAACATTTTTCATACGAAAGTGACCTCACACATGGACTAATATGAAAAGGAAAACTAATAATATCTGATTGTTTTTGGTTACTGTATACTTTTCTGTAAGTTTTCCTGGTACAATAAATAAAATATAAATTCATTGTGTATTGTTTTGATGTTATATTGATTATCAGTATATTTTGAAAACAGCAGTATTGTAAATTGTTACTGAATATTTTAAAAATTAGGAATTTATATTTTGAATGCTAATGAAGTTTTTAGACATCTTCAATTTTGTAGAAAGGAAACTGAGGAAATTAAAATAAATAATAATAGTACAAAATGCTAATTAACATGTTATCTTTTCTACATTAGTTTCAATGCAAGGTGTTTGTTGCAAACTTATTAAATCTGAAAATATTTTAATTAAATGCACATCTGAAAAGTACTCCTACTTAATAATATAGTAGAGAGGAAATGAATATAAAAAATGCACATGACAATTTTATATTACAGCTTACTTAATTTCAAAATTAATGATTAGTAAGTATAACAATAAGGGGGAAAACTCTTTATAAAATTAAATTATCAGAGAGAAAAAAAAAAGTTTGGAGTGAGCTTAGTGCAACTGAGTCTCATTAGGGAGTTGAGATATTCATCTGTTAAGTGGGATCTCTACCGATTTTTAATAAAGTTCATTCTTGATAAAGCGGCTTCGAACACATAAGTTGAGCCAAACATAGTACACAATGTCATGGCCAAACATTTTCAAAATTGCCAAACACTGGGTATATTCTGAATTTATTGAGGGTCCGCACAAAACTAGCTCACGGCCCGGATGCGGACCGCGGTCCGCTAATTGGTGACCCCTGGTCTAATAGGCCATTTCAGGATTTTGACGTTTATGTCAACGCTGGGAGGAAATGAATAAGTGTATTCGCAGAGACAGTTATGTCACGCTTTTTGCTCAAAATTTTAAAGAACCGCTTGGATTTACATGAAATTTGGCATACGCATAGCAAACATGTCAAAGAAAAAAAGTGATATTGTGCCGACGTGTGCTTTTGCCCTGGGGGTGCGTTTCACCCCCAAGAGGGGGTGAAAAAATCTATGTCCAAAATAGGTCCGGAAATGGATAAACTGACTAATTTTAAGCAACTTTTGATCTATAGAATTTTTTTGCAAAATCAATATTTTTCGAGATATTTGCGAGTGAATATGTTCATTTTTCAACAAAATAACCACGTTTTTAGACGGTTTTTCGCAAATCACTCAAAGAGTAAGTGTTTTATCTAAAAAACATTCTTAGCAAAAGTATAGCCTGTAAAAAAGTGAAAAAAATGGTGTATATACTAGGTCTCTATACCTGGTAGAAGCTAAATTATAGCTAATGAAAAATAGGTTCATATTCGTCAAATCTCAAATCGAATATTTTAAAGTGAAATAATCAAAAAATAAAGCACGTTTTGGGGAAAACTCATTACAACTTTTTTAAAATGTGTAAAAAAAGCTTTATTTTTGTTTTACAAAAAAAATTCTACATGGTATTAAAAGTAAACAAATTACGCTTAAAATAAAGTAGGTGATTTTCGTTTTTTCAAAAAAAAATCGGGAAGATCACCCCCTAATTAGCAACTTAAATGAAATTAATGGTTACTGCTTCACAAGTTACTTTACTTATGTTGTGTTTATATGATCTGTAAGTTTCACCGATTCAGAGTGCTTATTTTTGAAAGAGCTGTAGTTAAAAGGGCTTGAACGAATCACTAATCACGAGCTTATGCAAACTTAGAAACACCAAATCTTAACCAATATTAACAGAAAAACAAAAAAATACAAAATATTCAGAAAAGCAAAGCCGACTTTTTTTATTGTTTGAGATTTTTCGTATCTCTTACAATTTTTAAGTTATTTGGATAAAAAACAATTTTTTCAAAATTTAAAATTTTGAAAATTTTATTTTAAAACCAATTTTTTTCAAAAATATGTATGCACTTTGAATCGATGAAACTTAGAGATCATATAAACACAACATAAGTAAAGTAACTTGTAAAGCGGTAACGATCAAATTCATTTAAGTTGCTAATTAGGGGGTGATTTTCCCGATTTTTTTAACAAAACAAAAGGGAACAACTTTATTTTGTGCGTAATTTGTTTACTTTTGATGATAGAATTTTTTTTATAAAACAAAAATAAAGCTTTTTTTTGAACACTTTAAAAAAGTTGTAATGCTTTCTTCCCAAAACCCACATAACAATTTCATGTTCTTAGTAGATTCATAGAACATACTTTTCAGAAAAAGTATATACTGAGAATGTGCATAATTACCATTGCGAATGTGCAGAGCAGATACTGAGTATATACTACATTACAGTACTTAAACGTTCTATGTATATACTTAGAATGTACTACCGCACTTCTTTTCAGTATATACCAAGAATGTTCTTTTTAGAACATTCCAAGGACGTGCTATAAACCTTCTATGTGTATACTTAGAACATACTACTGCACATCTTTTTAGTTTATACCAAGAAGGTACTTTTTAGAATATTCCAAGGAAGTGCTATACACCTTCTATTTATATACTAAGAACGTACTACCGCACATCTTTGTATGGGAAGAATATTATATTTTTAAGAATATTCTAAGAAAGTGCTATCAAGTGCTATATTCTATATTGCTTAGAAGTATGTTTTCAGCATCACCTAATCTCATCTTAGGTTCTACTGGTTCTACCAAATATCTATTTACATATTTTAATTGCAAATGAGAATGTAGTTAGTACCTACATTCTACAATATTACTTAAAAAGTAAGTACATATTTATAAATTTTAGTTATTTATATAAATCATTATATAATATTTAGCTAAACTAAACTATGCATAATAAGTAACTAAAATTTATATAATACTTATATGTACTTACCTATTTAAGTAATATTGAGTTATCAAAATAGATTATATGTATTTTGAAGCACCGCAAACAAAATAAACAGATTATTTATGTTCTTTAGTCCTAGTACTACATCATTCGCCTTCATCCTTAACACTGCATAGATCCATAGATGATACAAATAATGAAATAATGCCTGTTTTCTTTTTCATATTTTACGGTTTTTTCCTATCCCTGATCCATTCAGGTAAGAATAGAAATGGTCAGAATATGATGGGGGGAGGGGGGTTATGAATGTATTGTGGAATAACAAAATCGGTGGTCAGTGTTGCCAAACGGAGAGAAATTTCCCTTTTTGCGGGAATTTTCAACATAAAAGGTGATAAAGGGAAAAAGTTATCTCAAAAGGGAATTATTGTTCCAGTCCAAATTGTAAAATATTAAGAAAAAATCAAAATATTTGAAAATAATTCAACATATCTTCTCAGATTTTGTAAACAGGAGGGAAGTTTTTTTTTATAAAAGTGGGAATTTTTAAGGTAAGTTGACGGAAAAAGCTTACTCGACGGTTGGCAACGCCAAAGCCTTTGGTTGCTTTGGTTGTGCAGTTTGGCACGTTTTGGTTCTGCGAAATGGCCTATTGAATTGAATGTACCTAAATTCAAATTCCAAGGATGTAAAAATACTAATGATTCATGATAAACTCGAAATGGTAAAGTCATTTCAATTATGAAAACGAATTTTTAATAGTATCTATGTAAACGTTAATACAATTAATGTTTAAACTTTTTTACCCTACAACAATTTTGAAATGAAATTCGTCCAAAACTACCTACATACATAAATTTTATTAATTATGTATTCTAAAAAATAACGAAGTTGATAATCTATAAGGCTAATATTATACTTCCTATACATACAAATTATTTTTAAGATATTTTAAAAGTATCTACTTATAAGTATGTGTTAAGAATGTACTTATAAGTATGTGTTAAGAATATTCGATAAAGGTATATTCTAAGAATAAACTTTTACGAATATTCCGAGATCCTACGTACACGAATATACTTAGTATATTCGGTACGAGAATATACTTTAAAGTATATGCAAAGAACATGAAATTTAGAATGTTTTTTAAGGTAGATGCTATGCTTGTACTACACATATACTAAAAAGAATATACTCCGACGAATGTTGGTAGTATATGCTTAGAACATGATGCGAACATCATTGTTATGTGGGAAGTGCTTTATTTTTTGGTTATTTCACTTTAAAATATTCAATTTGGGATTTGACGAATATGAAACTATTTTTCATTAGCTATAACTCTGCTTCTGCTAGGAATAGAGACCTAGTATATATGCCATTTTTTTCACTTTTTTTCAGGCTATATTTTTGGTAAGAATATTTTTTTAGATAAAACACTTACTTTTTGAGTGATTTACGAAAAACCGTTTAAAAACGTGGCTATTTTGTTGAAAAAAGAACATAATCACTCGCAAATAACTCGAAAAGTATTGACTTTGCGAAAAAATTCTATAGAACAAAAGTTGCTTAAAATTAGTCAGTTTATTCATTTCTAAATCTATTTTGGACATAGATTTTTGACCCCGAAGAGGGGGTGAAACACACCCCTAGGTAAAAAGCACATATCGGCACAATATCACTTTTTTTCTTTGACACGTTAGCTATGCGTATGCCAAATTTCATATCAATCCAAGCGGTTCTTTAAAATTTAGAGTTTTTGCAATATTTTACCGTTAAAGAACGTACTAAGTCAGGGACTAGTCGACGACAAGCGGAGCTGCCATGACTAAAAGTCCGCGTCAGGCTCCGCGAACGAACGTATTTTATTTGTTTATATTTTTTGACATTGTGTTTCTTAAATTTTTTACTACTTTAATAGTTTTCCAGTTGTATTTTGAGAACATTTTGTTGTTGATTTTGTGTAGTTTTTAGTTGTAGAAGTACTTGAACGACTTTATTTAGTTTTAAACAGTGAATAAATAAAGATAAGTGATTATTTTCGAATGTTGTTGTCAGACAATGCAGATGTTGTTTGTAGGTACCCTAGTTAGTTATTTAGCATTATTATAGGAAATTTTATAGCTTTATTATTAAATTTAACCAATTTTTTTTTTGTCTCTCAGATCATAACTTTTTTAGTTCAGTTGGTTTTCTGCGTAAAATGTAGCACTGATGGTAACCAATAAAACTGAACTTTATCACGATTATTTCGCATTACACACTTCAAAACACAACATAAATGAAGCATATTATTGATTATTCCAGTAAAAATGTTAAATTAATCCTTGTACAAAACAAAATTACAAATAAATGCAACTGAAATGATCTAAAACTGAAAGAATAAATTTATGTTTCCCTCCCAGCCGCCATATTGACATAATCTTGACAGCATGTTGGAATGGTCTACAATGTTATTTCCCATTCTATGTTTTCTTCTTCTGTTTTGTGTATTCGTTAAACTTGTACTATTATTATTTTGCATATTACAAATGTATCCAATTTTCAGAATATACTAATGGCACTGAGAAATGCAACTAAGGGACGTACCAGTATCTGCATAGCTCACCGCCTTAGCACCATCATGGACGCAGACGAAATCATAGTACTGGAAAATGGTCAAGTCGCTGACAGAGGAACACACAAGTCACTACTGGAAAGTCATTCCGGACTATATTGGAAATTGTGGGAAACGCAAAATCAATCGCACACTGAACCAGAAAAGAAAAAATCAGCAGTATGACGAAAGAAATTTATTTTCTTTTAGTAGGGTATATATATAATTTAAGAGTTGTCAATCCAAACTCTTACAATTTAAGTAAAACATGTTTGACATAAAAACACGTGATGTGAAATCGGAGGAAACGTCACGTATGTCTCGTTTTTTACGCAGGTTCACGTATCTGATGTTGGTGCCTGTCGGACTGCACATAATATATAAGACATCAAACGTCATTTTGTTTCATAGTATAAAAATTTTGAAATTACACCCGTTTCAATAGATAAATATATATAAGTTCAAATTTAGGTCATATAAATTCATAAAACGAATTCTCTGAGAATAACGTGATCCAAATTTATTAAATGAAAAATGAAACTCGTTATTAAATCTGATCTTGGCTATGCAATTAGCAATTAATATTTGATTTTAAATTGTGTTAAATGTGTTGCAGTTGTTTTAGAGAAAATAATAATAAATTATGGGGTGTATAAAATTTCGCACCAAACATATTTTGAATGTTAACAACGATAATAATATAATGACTGTTAATAACAAATAAAATATATTTTTTCCATAAAAATATGTTTATTGTAAATATGTTGTATATATAATAAATACATGTTATTACTCGTTTTAATTTTTGTTTCGTAGTTTCTCTTTCCATTTGCTAGTTTTTCGTTAAAAATATTTTTTCGAATAAAAATTAAAGAAGTATAATATAAAAAATTAGCAAAATGTAAAATAATAACGAGAACCAAACAATAATAAAGTTGGAAGGAGACAGGCTTGACCAGAAAGAACTTAACAAAAAAAAATCGGAAACGAAATAAGAAAAGAAATTTAATTCAAAGAGGAAATTAAGGGCAATTTGGTAAACTATGCATTAAAAGAGAAATTGATATTACAAAGAAACCCAAGAAACAGCTGGTTCGGTAGTGAATGTAAGAAAGGTTTCCATACCTACAAAGAAGGGAGGACTGCAATTGAGTTGCTTCATTTTAACAGAAAAACGTAATACTTATGTTTACCTGTATTCTCCTTCCCAGTACACTAAAAGACGTGTGAGAAGAAATCATTAACGTATGTAAAGAAATATCACAGAAGTGATATTCTTGTGATACTTTTCAACATTTACTTTTATTTCAATATTTGAAGTACAAAATCGATTTATTTTTTCTCTTTAAGGAATCATTAAAGGTTGTGATAGAAAATATTTTAGAATCCCAATCGAGATACAAAGATTGACATGATCAAAACAGTCCAAGAAAACATCGTCGAACCCTTTGTCTACACATCCACATCATCTTCAAGAATAATGTTTGACTATTTTAAGCATTCATCATGTGAAGAGTGAAGAGGATATCTATATACTTACGACCGATCGAAGCTTCAATCAAATGTGAATGTTTTAGAGTTTTGGAAAAATTGCAGTGAACTACTAAAGAAATTATGTAGCCAAATTTTAAATTATCTGCTAAATCTGCTACTTCAGAGAGTTTATTCTCTTTAGTCCAGGGCGCATTTGTTTTGAGATGGATGTGGAGAGGTGACTCAAATTTTTTTGCAGAAATTGCTCCTATAATAATAATTGAGTTATCCTCCCACTCAAAAAGGTCTGAAACATTGTTTAAATAATCAAAATGTCAAAAAATTAAGAAAAAATTAATACCTTAAAAGTATTCATGTCCGAGAAAAGTTGCACTGACATAAAAGTTGCGTAATTAAATTTGCTACAAGATACGGTTTTTCAAAATTGTCACCTGTGTTGCAAAATAGCAATAAATGCGAAAAAAAACCATAAAAAACAATTATTTGCATTTTACTTTTTTCAACCACTTGTGCTACGCTTAGGACCTTCATATTTCACCAAAAAAAAAACTTTATGTAATAAAAGAACACTGTTAATTTCATTACGATCGCCGGTTCAATAAATTTTGTAAAATAAATATTGCAATCTAACTTTGGCAAAAAACAATATTTGATTCAAAATATTGCAGAACTGAAAATAAAGCAGATAGCAAGTGGAATTTTTTTTTACATATAGAAAAACACTGTACCTTCATTTTCAATTTGCAAAATTAAAATCGATTAATTAGCACGGCATCAGGAATTTTTGTATATAAACATTAATTTTGGTACTACGCGCATTATGAAACTACTTCAAGTCCACAGAGCAAACGAGCACGTTTGGATTAAACCTCTGTTATTTTTTATAAATTTGAATTATAATTTTTCGTACTACAATAAGCAATAATAATAAATATAGCTGTAATTTCATACACATTTTTTACATAATTTAATCATTATTTTCATTTTATAAACGAAAAAAAAATTGTAGGTACTCATTTGTACTAATATTCGTTTTTTTTTAATTTGTTTAAAAATAAGAAACTTTTATTCTCTAACTTAAAATATATGAACAAAGAAAGTTTTCCTAAAAAAAGTATTATTTAAAAGTATTATTAAATTATGTAAAAAATGTGGATGAAATTACAGCTATATTTGTTATTATTATTACTAATTGTAGTACAAAAATTATAATTCAAATTTGTAAAAAAAATGGAGGTTTAATCCAAACGTGCTCGTTTGCGCTGTGGACTTGTAGTAGTTTCACAACGCGGTTAGCACCAAAAATTAATGTTTATTTAAAAAAATTGCTGACGCCGCGCTAATTAACCGATTTTAATTTTGCAAATTGAAAACGAAAGGTACAGTGTTCTTCTATACGTAAAAAAAAGAATGTGTGTGTACTTCCCACATAACAATGATGTTCGCATCATGTTCTAAGCATATCCTACCAACATTCGTCGAAGTATATCCTTTTTAGTATATGCGTAGTACAAGCATAGCATGTACCATAAAAAACATTCTACATTTCATGTTCTTTGCATTTGCCTCAAAGAATATTCTTGCACCGAATATACTGAGCACATTCGGGTACGTAGTATCTCGGAATGTTCGTAAAAGTTTATTCTTAGAATATACCTTAATCGAATATTCTTAGTATATGCGTAAGTATATGCAAAAGTATATGCTTAACACATACTTGTATATACTTTTAAAATATCTTAAAAAGAATATACTGTATGTACCTATAGGAAGAAGAATAATGTTAGCCTATAGATTATCAACTTCGCGTTAAGAATAATTAATCAAATTTATGTATTTTGGTAGGTACTAGTGAACTATCTAATTCATTTTTTTTAACCGTTTTAATTGTATGGTAAAAAGTTTAAAACTTAATTCTATTGAAGAAAAATGAGAAATTCTCGTTTCGTTTTCAGTTGAAATGAATATACCATTTTGATTTGAGTTTATACCATAAGTATTTTTACCTATAATTTTCGGGAATCCGGAAACGGCCATTCATTGTCATTCTGACCCTTGCAGTGCATTTTATACCTGCACAAGGGAAGGGGGTAGGTAACAAAAGAGCAAAATATGAAAATAGTTTCCAGTACAGTTATGCATTTATGTCTACGCTGTAAGGTAGGACCAAGTATTTCTAGCTACAAGGACTAAAACATTTTTAAGAACATAAAAAGCAGTTTGAAAATAATAAATTGATATTGGTACTTCAATATTTCCTAAATACCTAGTAAGTAAAAGTATGTATAATGTATATAGATACCTATAAATTTTAGTAATTTACATACATATTATATATATTTGGCTATTATATAATTATATAAGCAGCATTTTTATTTTGATGTGCACATAATAACTAAATATAACTTATATTTTATATAGGCTACTTACCCATATAATATTTATTATACATAGGTACCTATATAACTAACTAAAGTTTATATATTTTATACTTACTTTTTACGTAATATTGTAGAATGTAATAACTACATTCTCATATGCAATTAGAATATGTAAATATAATATATTAGTAGAACCAAAGAATACTTAGTATTCTTTGGTAGAACCTATAGGATGAGATTGGGTGATGTTGAAAACATACTTCTGCGAAATACAGCACATCCTTGGAATATTCTTCCCATATACTAAAAATATGTGCGATAGTACATTCTAAGTATATACATAGAAGGTATATAGCACTTCCTTGGAATATTCTTCCCATATACGAAAAATATGTGCGATAGTACATTCTAAGTATATAACTAGAAGGTATATAGCACTTCCTTGGAATATTCTTCCCATATACTAAAAATATGTGCGATAGTACATTCTAAGTATATAAATAGAAGGTTTATAGCACCTCCTTAGAATCTTCTAAAAAGTATGTTCTTGGTATATACTGAAAAGAAGTGCGGTAGTACATTCTAAGTATATACATAGAACGTTTAAGTACTGTAATGTAGTGTATACTCAGTATATGCTCTGCACATTCGCAATGGTAATTACGCATATTCTAAGTATATACTTTTTCTGAAAAGTATGTTCTATGAATCTACTAAGAACATGAAATTGTTATGTGGGTTTGTACGCACGTAAGAAGTTATACTTCTATTATATGATTTAAACGAAATTAATATACTTTTTATTTATATTTTGTTTAAATATTAAACTAATTTATACTTACTACTTCTCAAACATTTTTATTAGAACAGTGCCAAAAATTAAAATAATAAAAGAAAAAAACACACACAAACACATTAAACAAGCCACAAATGATGTCTGAACATTAATTGTCGAAATTTTTTTTAACTAAATACGTATTTTCTGAAAATACAATTATATAATAAACATACTTACAATCATAAAATGTATTAAAAAAACAAAAAAGAAAGTTTCTATTGGGACTCGAACCAGCGCTGATAAGAGCGGTTGGTATTGGAATTCATTCGCCTTCTCCACTTAGCCACGGACACTATGTGTCATTATTAGAGACTGGAAAATATGCACTAAAAAATGTCTAAAATATGCATGCAATATGCATTTTAAAACAAGCTGAATATGCACAATTAACATGCAAATATGCATTTATATATGCACTTATTTTTATATGAATAATTTTATGGTTTACGTTAAATACATAAATAAATAAAAAATAATAAAAATAAATAAATAGGTTTGAATTTAAACCAAATTGTATTATTATTTCTTAATATATTTTTTTAACTTCAGGTTTTGTGACAAATAAAACGGCAAAATATTTTATTTTGACCACAAGATAAATAAGAGTACAATAAAATAAATGTACATATTTTTATTGTTACAATATTGATTCATATTTTCTAAACTAATATTATAAAAAGAGTACAATAAAACAAATTTACATATTTTTATTGTTACAATAAATAATCATATATTGATTCATATTTTCTAAACTAATATTATGTCTTCTATCTGTTAATATTTGTTTATAGGCAGAAAAAGATCTCTCAACGTCACAAGATGTAATTGGGGCATATTTAAACTTTGCTATTAGAGACGGATCCATATTAATATTTTCATCGAAGTTTCCAAAATTGATTATATTATTTATTGAACGCAATAAAGTGAAACCCTCATTTTTGTTTAAAACGTCATCAAGTTTATCTTTAATTTTTACTCCAATTTCCCCATTCAGATTTGTTATTTTCTGTTTAACCGAATCAACAATAGACATACTATTGTGAAGACATAAATTTTGAGCCTCTAATTTTGTAATTGAACTTTCAATGATATCGAAATTCGATTTTATATACAACAATTGATTTTTAATAGACTTTTCTTTAAAAATATTTTGACAGTTATCAATAGCGGTACAAGTCGGATCAAAACTTGAAATAACGCTTTTGATGTCGTCGTAGTGTTCAGATAAAAATATAGCACTTTTAAGCCAAGTTCCCCATCTGGTTAATACTGGTTCTGGTGGTAAAGGAATATCGGGAAGCATCTCCCTATATACCTGTACACGTAGTGGTGCTTTCAGAAATACTTTTTTTACATTATTTATTAAGGTGTTTACATTGGGAAATTCAATTCTAACTTTCTCTGCAACTCTGTTTAGGCCGTGCGCCAAACATGTACAGTGAATTAAATTAGGGAAAAAGATTTTAAGATTGGATGCAGCTTTCATCATATATGAGGCGGCATCACTAAGCATTAATAATATTTTTTCAAATGGTACTTGATCAGGTAAAAAAAAATTTGTTAGGGATTCGTTAACAAATCTAGCTATTGTAGCATAGTTTGTTTTTTCCAAACATTTTACACTAATTAAGTATGAGTTTTTAAAATCGCCAGAGTCGTTAAGAACTCCAACAATTAGATTCGCAATTTGTCGACCCTTTGTATCCGTTGTTTCGTCGACGGAAATCCAAAGATAATCGGCTTTTAACTGATTTTTAATACTCGTCATCACATCTTTGTAACATGCACTGACATATTTTTTCCGAAGAGTTGAAGAACTTGGTATTTGAGCTGGTTTATCTTTAATCTTGCAATAAGTTTTTAAAAAGTTTTGACACGATTTATGTTCTAACTTGTGCAGAGGGATATTGCAGTTCAAAAAAAAATGGCATAAATCCTTTGCAAAGGTTTCTTGCCCAACTGACGTATTCTGAATCTGCAAACTGTTCTGTAGAATCTGCTGGCGAGGTTTATTATCATTTTTTGATAGCTTAGTTTGGTGAAGTGAAGTTTTTATGTGTTGAACTACTTGGAATTTCTTTTGACATGGAATCTGGAATATAATGATAATGATGTTTTAGATGTTTTCGTAAATAGATACCTACATTAAAATGATCAAACTTTTTAAACCTCCCCCAATTTTTTTTTATTTCTCAAAGTGAAATTGAAATCGTCAAACAATAAAGTACAGTCAGTGTACCGTAGTATACAGGGTGGGCCACTCTCAACACCTCGCTCTGTATAAGCCAAACCGTTGCGAACTTTAAAAAACAGTTTTTGAAGAAATGGGACGGTTTGTCATTTTAGAATAGACAGACACATAGATGTGCAAAGAAGTTTGATAAGTTTAAAAATCTATTGAAGTGGAGAACTTACCTTTTTATCACAAATGGTGCAAAACATACTTTCACTGTCGATAACTTTTAGATGATTGTTACTTCCAATCCAACTTCTGAGAAGACTTGATTTTTCCCTTGCTACTTTAGGCATTTTCACAATAATAATAAAATGATTTTTTTACACAGTATAGTCAATAACTTGCAATCACAAAAGTTGAATAATCGGCGATTGATTTAAGACTAACCATTCATAAAATAAAATAATCTATCCTACCCTTAAAGCAGTGTTGCCAACTCGACCAATATAGTATTTGCCAAACCTCACAAGAATGATGGAATGATCAGTTCAACAGTAGGTATTCCATTATCAACTAATAAAAAATCCCTATAGCAAGCATAACCCAGTACAGATAAATTATTTGTTTTAAAAAATGCTGAAACATGATCCTGTAGTTAATAGTAATCTCATGGTCCACAGACATAAGTACTAATATAAACATTATTGAAGGCGAAGGGATTTGCTGATGTAGGTGTGTATGTGTGAATGGTTAAACATTTTTTGTTAGGAATCAGATTTGACTCACTGATATCAGTTTCAAGTTCCTGTGAGAGAGTTCCTAAGTTGTTTTAGTAATTGTAAGGCCAACATAAAAATTTGTTCTGAATTAGAAGATTTTCGATTTTTACTAAATAATTTTTATATTATTTAATATGCTAGAAAATATGCTATATGCTAAACAAGAAATAAATAAGCTAAACAACACAAAAATATGCCAAATCTAGCATAAAATAAGCTAAATTGGCAACGCTGCCTTAAAATTTCGTTTTGGTTGGTTTTCCCAGAATAATTCATAGTTGGCCGACACCAGCAGAAAGTACAGGTAATATTTGTAATGTTATTCAAAATATAATCGGTATTTACTTAGGTAATTTGTAAATTCTGAGAAGTCTATAAATCTTAAATATCCGGATAATGATACCTGCAGCTATAAATAACGCCCATTATGTTTATGGGTACAACAACAAAGGAGCTTAACAGCAAAATATTTACTTTCACATTTTATTTTAATGGATGTTGATGTTACTAATATATACCTTATTTTTAAATGGGGTAGAGTAAATTCCCATCAAAATATGCATTTATATGCTCTTAAATCTCCAAATATGCAAGGCATATGCATTTATGAAAAACATGAGAAATATGCAGCATATATATGCATATGCATTTTGCATATAATCCAGTCTTTAGTCATTATTTACGAAGATCGACTAACTAAACGGATTAAACTTGTGATATTTTGATATTTTGAAAATTGATCAAATTATTTTAATTTTGAATTGAAATGTTTAGAATTGAAAAAATACAACAAAACATAGAGTAAAAAAACAATATATTAGGTGAATATTGATAGAAATTTTGATGGTAATCAAATTATATAAATAAAAGTATTACATACTATGTATTTTGGCAGATCAAATAGGTAGGTTTATACCCATGATACATTAACAATTATTACGTACCTGTTGCTTTTAAAAACTATTTAAAAGTCACTACAATATTATAAACTTTTTTGTTTCTGTCCTCACAACAATAAAACTAATATATTATACATTTGTTTACCTATACCTTTACCTCCAAACCACAGCTGCCATATCGGATAATTTTTGACATGTCATTTGAACATCCAATCAGAACAAAGTTATAATGCGCATGCGCCGGGCTGATAGGTTTTAACATAAAAAAATCACCCTCTATCGCCGGTAAAGAAGTATAACTTCAAAAATTCAACTTGCTAGCTGCTTTATTTTCAGTCCTGCATTTTTTTTGCCAAAGCTGGATTGCAATATTTATTTTGCAAAATCTATTGAACCGATCTTAATGAAATTTACAGTATTCTTTTATTATATCATACAGTTTTTTTTGGGTGAAATATGAAGGTCCTAAGCGTAGCACAAATGGTTGAAATAAGTAAAATGCGAATACTTGTTTTTTTATGGTATTTTTTCGCAATTATTGATATTTTGCAACAAGGGTGACAATTTTTAAAAATTTTAACTAACCCTATCTTGTGGGAAATTTATTTACGCAACTTTTCTGTCAATGCAACTTTTCTCGGAAATGAATACTTTTAGTTATGATCAAAAAACGAAGAAAAAAATCGAATTTTTTCTTTATTTTTTGACATTTTGATTATTTAAACAATGTTCCGGATCCTTTTGAGTGGGAGGATAACTCAATTATTATTATATGCTATTTCCAAGCAATTTTTGCAAAAAAATGTGAGTCACCTCTCAACGTCCAAATGTACTCATATTTTTACAGATGAGCCCTGGTCTACTTGGGCGAGCCAAATTGTGGAAGAGCGACGCAGACGTATCAGGTGATTATTTGAAAAATTTATAGACATTATTACTTGTGTGGGAAAACAACTAGATAAGATTTGTACAGACCTATGAATAAAATAATAATGACAAAAAACAAATACCCAACACTTGGAACGGAACAGTAACACTGTTACCATTTAAGAAAAGAGATAAAAAATGATCCATCCTAAATTAGATGGATACGAGGCAAAAAAACAAGCCGGATTTAGAAAGAACTGCAGTACAAGTGACCACCTTTAACGATGAATATCTTAATCGAAAAGGCTAAAGAATATCATTTCCCGCTATACATAGTATTTATAGACTTTCAAAAGGCTTTAGTGTGGAACACGGGGCAGTAAAGCATTCCCTACAAGACAGCAGAATAGACTACAGATATACCGACTAATTACAAATATCAACAAGGCAACAACAACTATTAAACTAAAAAAAGTAAAGTAAAGTTCATGTAACCTGGCTAAGGTCTAGTGTTAGCGTTTTCAGGTCGTGCAAGCGCCCCTAACATGACTTATCGACTACTTACGTAGCTGGGACCGACGGCTTTACGTGCCCACCGAAGCACGGTGGCGGCTCAGTTAGATTAGAAATTGAAAAATTTGTCAGTCCCAGGATTTGAACCCGGGCCCTCCAGTTTGTTAAGCCAGTAACATAGCCAGTTCGCTACGGCCGTCAAAAACTAATAAAACAAACGGAACCTATTAAAATAGACCGAGGAGTAGGACGGGGAGATACCATCTCACCCAAGCGCTAGAAGATGTGCTTAAACAACTACACTGGGATAACTTAGGAATTAACATAAACGGACAATATCTTAATCACATACGATATGCTGATGATATTGTACAAATAACAGAAAAAAGTGAAGAATGACAAAGAATGATGGAACAACGAGATAGAGAATCGACAAAGATAAGACTGAAGATGAATTACAGTAAGTCAAGCCATGACCAATCAACAAGAAGAACTAATAATTATTACAGTGGCACAAACACGAATAGAACACATTACTACAATAAAGAAAATCAGACCGAAGAAATGAATAGAAGAATAAGATTGGCCTGTGCATCATTCGGGAAATTGTCTTATATTCTAAATAACAGAAAATACCCCCAATACCTAAAAACAAGAGCCTTGTATACTCCCTGTCCTGATATACGGCTCTCAGACCTGGACGTTTACAAAGGACAATATGGAAATAAATATCAAAGATAGAACGATCCGTGAAAAGACAAATGCTGAAGATTAAACTAACAGACAAGAAAAAAACGAATGGATCCAAAACAAAAGTGAGAGATGTCTCAACCCAAGTAGCAAAGCTTAAATGGAAGTCCGCTGCACATACCTTAATGCAGAAGGATGAAATATAGACTAAGATAATTATACATTCGAGACCGTGGAACCACTAACAAAAAAAGGGAACGCGGAACGCCACACATGCGATGGTCACTGGTCAGATGACCTGAAAAAACATGCCCGGTCAAAATGGATGCAAAATGCCCAAGATAGAGAGGGACAATTATTTTTGTATACCACTCTGGATTTGGTTTTGTAGTTTTAGTAAACAAACTTTTTTAAGAGATTTCACTGTTTATCGTTCTTTTAATTATAGGCATAAATACAGTGACTTAGTGTGAATCACATGTAAATAAGCATGAGCGGGCGTAAACAGGAATGGAAAACCACTGACGCGCCCACTTCTACTTTTTAGTAACACAAAAGTGATCTCACAGGGATATCCGAGACGTGGATATAAGACCTACAAGAGTTACATTTGTATGTATTTTTATTTTCCTTAGTATATACAGGGTGTTTCATTGGAAAAATAACGTACGTTAACTGTAGAAAGAGGACACTTAGGCGGTCTCAAAAATACCCTACTTAATGGGTCTTACTTCATTAATAACAAAAATACCTACTAGGTGTTTTATCTATTTTGCCATCTTCTTATTTGGTTCATAACTTTTTAACCACACTGTATATTTATTTTATATTTGGCACGCAAATATTCTTTAAGGTGTGCAATAAATAAATTTTTTTACAATTGTAAAAAATCCAGGTCCGGATTAAAAAATATTGGAAAAATGAATCTGTCCCAAAAACAACACCCTGTGCATTATTTTTTTTAAATGGATTTTTCAGTTGAAAAGAGGATGAAAAACTAAAATTAGTGGTATACTTTAAATTTTCGGCAAAATGATTTTTCTGGTCAAATTTTGAATTTGAATTCTGAAATTATGTGAATTGCGAGAGCTCTAAGTAGAAAAAATTAAAATGCGATTTAATTTTAATTAATACCATTATTTAACCTAAATTGGTAAAATGTTAACATTTCAGTATTTTTTTATTATATGTGACAAATAGTGTATAGCGAATATTCATCTTTAAATAATGGGGCTTTTCATTCACAGTCATTTTGTTTCGAGCTTCTGTCATAAGTAGGATAATCCGTGTATGTTAATATGGGCCATTCCACGAACATACGCCTGTTTTGGATTACTTCGACAACGAATATTTTACTCTGCAACATAAGAAGTACGAAAGTAAATGGCGCTAATAGTTATTCCAATAAACAACAATGTAATTTGCAATTTACTTTCGTTCTTCTTATTTTGCACAGTAAAATATTCGTTATCGAAGTAATCCAAAACAGGCGTATGTTCGTGGAATAGGGTATATTATACACAGATTATACAACATATGACAGAAGCTCGAAACAAAAGACAATCGATGAAAACCCCTATAAAGAGTTAATAAAGAATACATCACTTTAATCAACAAAGTATCTAAAAATTATAAGAAAACAGCTAAAATTTGCAAGATAATATCTATTCAAAACTAAAGTACTTATTCAAAATTTCCACCATTAAAAATTCGGCATTTTTGACATATCTTATATATAAAAATCTATTGCTGTGCGTTAGTCTCGCTAAAACTCGAGAATGTGTGGACCGATTTGGCTAATTTTGATGTTGAATTATTTGTGGAAGTTCAGGGAAGGTTTATACGGTTTTATATTGTCATTTTAGTAGCCACCAAAATTTTTACAGCTATATGTATAAAATGCTCTTTTTACAGTGTTTGTTGCCATACTCCTCCGAAACGACTTGACCGATTTTTATGAAAGTTTGCAAGTGTACTCGACCGGACCGTGAGTAGGTCGTTGTCTATATTTCATACCCGTGCGTCTTAAGGGGGCTTGCCACCCTTATATTTATTTCTATTTTTTCAGACAAACTCTTTTTTTTTTAATTGCATATGATGTGGAAAGTAAAGATACATACAACCCTAAATTTTCACTTTTCTATCACTAACCGTTATTTTTTAATGGCCATTTAAATATTTTTCATCTATATAAACAAAAGAAAGTCGTGACAGTTTCCAACACATAACTCGAGAACGACTGAATAGATTTTTATGAAATTTTCCACGTGTATTTGACCGGACCGAGAATAGGTTGTTATGTATTTTTATACCCGTACGTTGTAACGGGGGCTGCCCCCCTAAAATATTTTTTTATTGTTTTGATCAAACTGTTTTTTCTTAATTTTATGTGATGTGGAAGGCAAAGGTAAATACAACCCTAAATTTTCACTTTTCTATCTTCGACCGTTATTTTTTAATAGCCATCTAAAGTTTTGCATCTTATATATAAAAATCTATTGCTGTGCGTTAGTCTCGCTAAAACTCGAGAATGTGTGGACCGATTTGGCTAATTTTGATGTTGAATTATTTGTGGAAGTTCAGGGAAGGTTTATACGGTTTTATATTGTCATTTTAGTAGCCACCACAATTTTTACACCTATATGTATAGAATGCTGTTTTTACAGTGTTTGTTGCCATACTCCTCCGAAACGACTTTACCGATTTTTATGAAATTTGGCAGGTATATTCGACCGGACTGGGAGTAGGTTGATATCTATATTTCATACCCGTGCGTCTTAAGGGGGCTTGCCACCCTTATATTTATTTCTATTTTTTCAAAGAAACTCTTTTTTTTTAATTTCATATGATGTGGAACGTAAAGATACATACAACCCTAAATTTTCACTTTTCCAGCACTAACCGTTATTTTTTAATGGCCATTTAAATATTTTACATCTATATAAACAAAAGAAAGTCGTGACAGTTACCAACACATAACTCGAGAACGACTGAATAGATTTTTATGAAATTTTCCACGTGTATTTGACCGTACCGAGAATAGGTTGTTATGTATTTTTCATATCCGTACGTCGTAACGGGGGCTGCCCCCCTAAAATATTTTTTTATTTTTTTGGTCAAACTGTTTTTTCTTAATTTTATGTGATGTGGAAGGCAAAGGTAAATACAACCCTAAATTTTCACTTTTCTATCTTCGACCGTTATTTTTTAATAGCCATCTAAAGTTTTGCATCTTATATATAAAAATTTATTGCTGTGCGTTAGTCTCGCTAAAACTCGAGAATATGTGGACCGATTTGGCTAATTTTGATGTTGAATTATTTGTGGAAGTTCAGGGAAGGTTTATACGGTTTTATATTGTCATTTTAGTAGCCACCACAATTTTTACACCTATATGTATAAAATGCTGTTTTTACAGTGTTTGTTGCCATACTCCTCCGAAACGACTTGACCGATTTTTATGAAAGTTTGCAAGTGTACTCGACCGGACCGTGAGTAGGTCGTTGTCTATATTTCATACCCGTGCGTCTTAAGGGGGCTTGCCACCCTTATATTTATTTCTATTTTTTCAGAGAAACTCTTTTTTTTTAATTTCATATGATGTGGAACGTAAAGATACATACAACCCTAAATTTTCACTTTTCCAGCACTAACCGTTATTTTTTAATGGCCATTTAAATATTTTACATCTATATAAACAAAAGAAAGTCGTGACAGTTACCAACACATAACTCGAGAACGACTGAATAGATTTTTATGAAATTTTCCACGTGTATTTGACCGTACCGAGAATAGGTTGTTATGTATTTTTCATATCCGTACGTCGTAACGGGGGCTGCCCCCCTAAAATATTTTTTTATTTTTTTGGTCAAACTGTTTTTTCTTAATTTTATGTGATGTGGAAGGCAAAGGTAAATACAACCCTAAATTTTCACTTTTCTATCTTCGACCGTTATTTTTTAATAGCCATCTAAACTTTTGCATCTTATATACAGGGTGGTTCATCTTATTCGCCTCGGTCTCTGTACGGAAAACCACTTGATATTTTAAAAAAATTTCTTCACAGAAATATACACGGCCTTTAATACTACAACCTAAAAATAATGTGAATTATACAGAGTGTTCCAAAAAAGAGTGGTATATCAAAGTTATATTTTTTCTTATGGAATACCCTATATCTGATGCCATTATTGAATTGACCTTAAAAAATAAGCCATACTTTCATAAGGGTTCCCTATACCTAAATACAGGGTGTTTTGATTTATTTCGATTTTTATAAAAATGTAAGGTTTTAGAAAAAAATAAATATCTACGAATCTAAGAAGCAGTAACAAATTCTTTCTTGGATCTTAATAATAGACTATTTAGTATACTTAAACAGATGCTTATTGTAACAAAATTTCTTACAGGGTGGACAAAATATGGGATTGTTCTATTAACAAATTCAAGCTGTAATAACTTATTTATTTTAAATGGAACACCCTGTATCTTAATCGTCTATCGCGTAGAAAATTTACTTAGCTTTCAATTTATATTAGAGTTTCCAAATTATTATTAATTCATTAACGCGAGTGATTGTCTTCAACGCTCAACATTTAAGTCTCTACTCAAAGTACCCCGGGTCAACATCCATAGTGTAAGTCTCATCAATAAACTCTGCTACTATTATTTGGTGTTTCCATCACAACTTAAAGACCATCTACACTGAGCCTACGAAGGGATATTGTTCATTTTTATATATAAGATGCAAAACTTTAGATGGCTATTAAAAAATAACGGTCGAAGATAAAAAAGTGAAAATTTAGGGTTGTATTTACCTTTGCCTTCCACATCACATAAAATTAAGAAAAAACAGTTTGATCAAAAAAATAAAAAAATATTTTAGGGGGGCAGCCCCCGTTACGACGTACGGATATGAATAATACATAACAACCTATTCTCGATCCGGTCAAATACACGTGGAAAATTTCATAAAAATCTATTCAGTCGTTCTCGAGTTATGTGTTGGTAACTGTCACGACTTTCTTTTGTTTATATAGATGTAAAATATTTAAATGGCCATTAAAAAATAACGGTTAGTGATAGAAAAGTGAAAATTTAGGGTTGTATGTATATTTACGTTCCACATCATATGCAATTAAAAAAAAAGAGTTTGTCTGAAAAAATAGAAATAAATATAAGGGTGGCAAGCCCCCTTAAGACGCACGGGTATGAAATGTAGATAACGACCAACTCCCGGTCCGGTCGAGTACACTTGCAATCTTTCATAAAAATCGGTCAAGTCGTTTCGGAGGAGTATGGCAACAAACACTGTAAAAAGAGCATTTTATACATATAGCTGTAAAAATTTTGGTGGCTAATAAAATGACAATATAAAACCGTATAAACCTTCCCTGAACTTCCACAAATAATTCAACATCAAAATTAGCCAAATCGGTTCACACATTCTCGAGTTTTAGCGAGACAAACGCACAGCAATAGATTTTTATATATAAGATGCAAAACTTTAGATGGCTATTAAAAAATAACGGTCGAAGATAGAAAAGTGAAAATTTAGGGTTGTATTTACCTTTGCCTTCCACATCACATAAAATTAAGAAAAAAAAGTTTGATCAAAAAAATAAAAAAATATTTTAGGGGGGCAGCCCCCGTTACGACGTACGGATATGAAAAATACATAACAACCTATTCTCGGTTCGGTCAAATACACGTGGAAAATTTCATAAAAATCTATTCAGTCGTTCTCGAGTTATGTGTTGGTAACTATAACGACTTTCTTTTGTTTATATAGATGTAAAATATTTAAATGGCCATTAAAAAATAACGGTTAGTGATAGAAAAGTGAAAATTTAGGGTTTTATGTATCTTTACGTTCCACATCATATGCAATTAAAAAAAAAAGAGTTTGTCTGAAAAAATAGAAATAAATATAAGGGTGGCAAGCCCCTTAAGACGCACGGGTATGAAATATAGATAACGACCCACTCCCGGTCCGGTCGAGTACACTTGCAAACTTTCATAAAAATCGGTCAAGTCGTTTCGGAGGAGTATGGCAACAAACACTGTAAAAAGAGCATTTTATACATATAGCTGTAAAAATTTTGGTGGCTACTAAAATGACAATACAAAACCGTATAAACCTTCCCTGAACTTCCACAAATAATTCAACATCAAAATTAGCCAAATCGGTCCACACATTCTCGAGTTTTAGCGAGACAAACGCACAGCAATAGATTTTTATATATAAGATGCAAAACTTTAGATGGCTATTAAAAAATAACGGTCGAAGATAGAAAAGTGAAAATTTAGGGTTGTATTTACCTTTGCCTTCCACATCACATAAAATTAAGAAAAAACAGTTTGATCAAAAAAATAAAAAAATATTTTAGGGGGGCAGCCCCCGTTACGACGTACGGATATGAAAAATACATAACAACCTATTCTCGATCCGGTCAAATACACGTGGAAAATTTCATAAAAATGCATTCAGTCGTTCTCGAGTTATGTGTTGGTAACTGTCACGACTTTCTTTTGTTTATATAGATGTAAAATATTTAAATGACCATTAAAAAATAACGGTTAGTGATAGAAAAGTGAAAATTTAGGGTTGTATGTATCTTTACGTTCCACATCATATGCAATTAAAAAAAAAGAGTTTGTCTGAAAAAATAGAAATAAATATAAGGGTGGCAAGCTCCCTTAAGACGCACGGGTACGAAATATAGATAACGACCCACTCCCGGTCCGGTCGAGTACACTTGCAAACTTTCATAAAAATCGGTCAAGTCGTTTCGGAGGAGTATGGCAACAAACACTGTAAAAAGAGCATTTTATACATATAGGTGTAAAAATTGTGGTGGCTACTAAAATGACAATATAAAACCGTATAAACCTTCCCTGAACTTCCACAAATAATTCAACATCAAAATTAGCCAAATCGGTCCACACATTCTCGAGTTTTAGCGAGACTAACGCACAGCAATAGATTTTTATATATAAGATGCAAAACTTTAGATGGCTATTAAAAAATAACGGTCGAAGATAGAAAAGTGAAAATTTAGGGTTGTATTTACCTTTGCCTTCCACATCACATAAAACGTACGGATATGAAAAATACATAACAACCTATTCTCGGTTCGGTCAAATACACGTGGAAAATTTCATAAAAATCTATTCAGTCGTTCTCGAGTTATGTGTTGGTAACTGTCACGACTTTCTTTTGTTTATATAGATGTAAAATATTTAAATGGCCATTAAAAAATAACGGTTAGTGATAGAAAAGTGAAAATTTAGGGTTGTATGTATATTTACGTTCCACATCATATGCAATTAAAAAAAAAGAGTTTGTCTGAAAAAATAGAAATAAATATAAGGGTGGCAAGCCCCCTTAAGACGCACGGGTATGAAATGTAGATAACGACCCACTCCCGGTCCGGTCGAGTACACTTGCAAACTTTCATAAAAATCGGTCAAGTCGTTTCGGAGGAGTATGGCAACAAACACTGTAAAAAGAGCATTTTATACATATAGCTGTAAAAATTTTGGTGGCTACTAAAATGACAATATAAAACCGTATAAACCTTCCCTGAACTTCCACAAATAATTCAACATCAAAATTAGCCAAATCGGTCCACACATTCTCGAGTTTTAGCGAGACTAACGCACAGCAATAGATTTTTATATATAAGATGCAAAACTTTAGATGGCTATTAAAAAATAACGGTCGAAGATAGAAAAGTGAAAATTTAGGGTTGTATTTACCTTTGCCTTCCACATCACATAAAATTAAGAAAAAACAGTTTGATCAAAACAATAAAAAAATATTTTAGTGGGGCAGCCCCCGTTACAACGTACGGATATGAAAAATACATAAAACCTATTCTCGGTCCGGTCAAATACACGTGGAAAATTTCATAAAAATCTATTCAGTCGTTCTCGAGTTATGTGTTGGTAACTGTCACGACTTTCTTTTGTTTATATAGATGTAAAATATTTAAATGGCCATTAAAAAATAACGGTTAGTGATAGAAAAGTGAAAATTTAGGGTTGTATGTATATTTACGTTCCACATCATATGCAATTAAAAAAAAAGAGTTTGTCTGAAAAAATAGAAATAAATATAAGGGTGGCAAGCCCCCTTAAGACGCACGGGTATGAAATATAGACAACGACCTACTCACGGTCCGGTCGAGTACACTTGCAAACTTTCATAAAAATCGGTCAAGTCGTTTCGGAGGAGTACGGCAACAAACACTGTAAAAAGAGCATTTTATACATATAGCTGTAAAAATTTTGGTGGCTACAAAAATGACAATATAAAACCGTATAAACCTTCCCTGAACTTCCACAAATAATTCAACATCAAAATTAGCCAAATCGGTCCACACATTCTCGAGTTTTAGCGAGACAAACGCACAGCAATAGATTTTTATATATAAGATGCAAAACTTTAGATGGCTATTCAAGCTGTAATAACTTATTTATTTTAAATGGAACACCCTGTATCTTAATCGTCTATCGCGTAGAAAATTTACTTAGCTTTCAATTTATATTAGAGTTTCCAAATTATTATTAATTCATTAACGCGAGTGATTGTCTTCAACGCTCAACATTTAAGTCTCTACTCAAAGTACCCCGGGTCAACATCCATAGTGTAAGTCTCATCAATAAACTCTGCTACTATTATTTGGTGTTTCCATCACAACTTAAAGACCATCTACACTGAGCCTACGAAGGGATATTGTTCATTTTTATATATAAGATGCAAAACTTTAGATGGCTATTAAAAAATAACGGTCGAAGATAAAAAAGTGAAAATTTAGGGTTGTATTTACCTTTGCCTTCCACATCACATAAAATTAAGAAAAAACAGTTTGATCAAAAAAATAAAAAAATATTTTAGGGGGGCAGCCCCCGTTACGACGTACGGATATGAATAATACATAACAACCTATTCTCGATCCGGTCAAATACACGTGGAAAATTTCATAAAAATCTATTCAGTCGTTCTCGAGTTATGTGTTGGTAACTGTCACGACTTTCTTTTGTTTATATAGATGTAAAATATTTAAATGGCCATTAAAAAATAACGGTTAGTGATAGAAAAGTGAAAATTTAGGGTTGTATGTATATTTACGTTCCACATCATATGCAATTAAAAAAAAAGAGTTTGTCTGAAAAAATAGAAATAAATATAAGGGTGGCAAGCCCCCTTAAGACGCACGGGTATGAAATGTAGATAACGACCAACTCCCGGTCCGGTCGAGTACACCTGCAATCTTTCATAAAAATCGGTCAAGTCGTTTCGGAGGAGTATGGCAACAAACACTGTAAAAAGAGCATTTTATACATATAGCTGTAAAAATTTTGGTGGCTAATAAAATGACAATATAAAACCGTATAAACCTTCCCTGAACTTCCACAAATAATTCAACATCAAAATTAGCCAAATCGGTTCACACATTCTCGAGTTTTAGCGAGACAAACGCACAGCAATAGATTTTTATATATAAGATGCAAAACTTTAGATGGCTATTAAAAAATAACGGTCGAAGATAGAAAAGTGAAAATTTAGGGTTGTATTTACCTTTGCCTTCCACATCACATAAAATTAAGAAAAAAAAGTTTGATCAAAAAAATAAAAAAATATTTTAGGGGGGCAGCCCCCGTTACGACGTACGGATATGAAAAATACATAACAACCTATTCTCGGTTCGGTCAAATACACGTGGAAAATTTCATAAAAATCTATTCAGTCGTTCTCGAGTTATGTGTTGGTAACTATAACGACTTTCTTTTGTTTATATAGATGTAAAATATTTAAATGGCCATTAAAAAATAACGGTTAGTGATAGAAAAGTGAAAATTTAGGGTTGTATGTATCTTTACGTTCCACATCATATGCAATTAAAAAAAAAGAGTTTGTCTGAAAAAATAGAAATAAATATAAGGGTGGCAAGCCCCTTAAGACGCACGGGTATGAAATATAGATAACGACCCACTCCCGGTCCGGTCGAGTACACTTGCAAACTTTCATAAAAATCGGTCAAGTCGTTTCGGAGGAGTATGGCAACAAACACTGTAAAAAGAGCATTTTATACATATAGCTGTAAAAATTTTGGTGGCTACTAAAATGACAATACAAAACCGTATAAACCTTCCCTGAACTTCCACAAATAATTCAACATCAAAATTAGCCAAATCGGTCCACACATTCTCGAGTTTTAGCGAGACAAACGCACAGCAATAGATTTTTATATATAAGATGCAAAACTTTAGATGGCTATTAAAAAATAACGGTCGAAGATAGAAAAGTGAAAATTTAGGGTTGTATTTACCTTTGCCTTCCACATCACATAAAATTAAGAAAAAACAGTTTGATCAAAAAAATAAAAAAATATTTTAGGGGGGCAGCCCCCGTTACGACGTACGGATATGAAAAATACATAACAACCTATTCTCGATCCGGTCAAATACACGTGGAAAATTTCATAAAAATGCATTCAGTCGTTCTCGAGTTATGTGTTGGTAACTGTCACGACTTTCTTTTGTTTATATAGATGTAAAATATTTAAATGGCCATTAAAAAATAACGGTTAGTGATAGAAAAGTGAAAATTTAGGGTTTTATGTATCTTTACGTTCCACATCATATGCAATTAAAAAAAAAGAGTTTGTCTGAAAAAATAGAAATAAATATAAGGGTGTCAAGCCCCCTTAAGACGCCCGGGTATGAAATATAGACAACGACCTACTCACGGTCCGGTCGAGTACACTTGCAAACTTTCATAAAAATCGGTCAAGTCGTTTCGGAGGAGTACGGCAACAAACACTGTAAAAAGAGCATTTTATACATATAGCTGTAAAAATTTTGGTGGCTACAAAAATGACAATATAAAACCGTATAAACCTTCCCTGAACTTCCACAAATAATTCAACATCAAAATTAGCCAAATCGGTCCACACATTCTCGAGTTTTAGCGAGACAAACGCACAGCAATAGATTTTTATATATAAGATGCAAAACTTTAGATGGCTATTAAAAAATAACGGTCGAAGATAGAAAAGTGAAAATTTAGGGTTGTATTTACCTTTGCCTTCCACATCACATAAAATTAAGAAAAAACAGTTTGATCAAAAAAATAAAAAAATATTTTAGGGGGGCAGCCCCCGTTACGACGTACGGATATGAAAAATACATAACAACCTATTCTCGATCCGGTCAAATACACGTGGAAAATTTCATAAAAATCTATTCAGTCGTTCTCGAGTTATGTGTTGGTAACTGTCACGACTTTCTTTTGTTTATATAGATGTAAAATATTTAAATGACCATTAAAAAATAACGGTTAGTGATAAAAAAGTGAAAATTTAGGGTTGTATGTATCTTTACGTTCCACATCATATGCAATTAAAAAAAAAGAGTTTGTCTGAAAAAATAGAAATAAATATAAGGGTGGCAAGCCCCCTTAAGACGCACGGGTATGAAATATAGATAACGACCCACTCCCGGTCCGGTCGAGTACACTTGCAAACTTTCATAAAAATCGGTCAAGTCGTTTCGGAGGAGTATGGCAACAAACACTGTAAAAAGAGCATTTTATACATATAGCTGTAAAAATTTTGGTGGCTACTAAAATGACAATATAAAACCGTATAAACCTTCCCTGAACTTCCACAAATAATTCAACATCAAAATTAGCCAAATCGGTCCACACATTCTCGAGTTTTAGCGAGACTAACGCACAGCAATAGATTTTTATATATAAGATGCAAAACTTTAGATGGCTATTAAAAAATAACGGTCGAAGATAGAAAAGTGAAAATTTAGGGTTGTATTTACCTTTGCCTTCCACTTCACATAAAACGTACGGATATGAAAAATACATAACAACCTATTCTCGGTTCGGTCAAATACACGTGGAAAATTTCATAAAAATCTATTCAGTCGTTCTCGAGTTATGTGTTGGTAACTATAACGACTTTCTTTTGTTTACATAGATGTAAAATATTTAAATGGCCATTAAAAAATAACGGTTAGTGATAGAAGAGTGAAAATTTAGGGTTGTATGTATCTTTACGTTCCACATCATATGCAATTAAAAAAAAAGAGTTTGTCTGAAAAAATAGAAATAAATATAAGGGTGGCAAGCCCCCTTAAGACGCACGGGTATGAAATGTAGATAACGACCCACTCCCGGTCCGGTCGAGTACACTTGCAAACTTTCATAAAAATCGGTCAAGTCGTTTCGGAGGAGTATGGCAACAAACACTGTAAAAAGAGCATTTTATACATATAGCTGTAAAAATTTTGGTGGCTAATAAAATGACAATATAAAACCGTATAAACCTTCCCTGAACTTCCACAAATAATTAAACATCAAAATTAGCCAAATCGGTTCACACATTCTCGAATTTTAGCGAGACTAACGCACAGCAATAGATTTTTATATATAAGATGCAAAACTTTAGATGGCTATTAAAAAATAACGGTCGAAGATAGAAAAGTGAAAATTTAGGGTTGTATTTACCTTTGCCTTCCACATCACATAAAATTAAGAAAAAACAGTTTGATCAAAACAATAAAAAAATATTTTAGGGGGGCAGCCCCCGTTACAACGTACGGATATGAAAAATACATAACAGCCTATTCTCGGTCCGGTCAAATACACGTGGAAAATTTCATAAAAATCTATTCAGTCATTCTCGAGTTATGTGTTGGTAACTGTCACGACTTTCTTTTGTTTACATAGATGTAAAATATTTAAATGGCCATTAAAAAATAACGGTTAGTGATAGAAAAGTGAAAATTTAGGGTTTTATGTATCTTTACGTTCCACATCATATGCAATTAAAAAAAAAGAGTTTGTCTGAAAAAATAGAAATAAATATAAGGGTGTCAAGCCCCCTTAAGACGCACGGGTATGAAATATAGACAACGACCTACTCACGGTCCGGTCGAGTACACTTGCAAACTTTCATAAAAATCGGTCAAGTCGTTTCGGAGGAGTATGGCAACAAACACTGTAAAAAGAGCATTTTATACATATACCTGTAAAAATTTTGGTGGCTACAAAAATGACAATATAAAACCGTATAAACCTTCCCTGAACTTCCACAAATAATTCAACATCAAAATTAGCCAAATCGGTCCACACATTCTCGAGTTTTAGCGAGACAAACGCACAGCAATAGATTTTTATATATAAGATGCAAAACTTTAGATGGCTATTAAAAAATACCGGTCGAAGAGAGAAAAGTGAAAATTTAGGGTTGTATTTACCTTTGCCTTCCACATCACATAAAATTAAGAAAAAAAAGTTTGATCAAAAAAATAAAAAAATATTTTAGGGGGGCAGCCCCCGTTACGACGTACGGATATGAAAAATACATAACAACCTATTCTCGGCTCGGTCAAATACACGTGGAAAATTTCATAAAAATCTATTCAGTCGTTCTCGAGTTATGTGTTGGTAACTATAACGACTTTCTTTTGTTTATATAGATGTAAAATATTTAAATGGCCATTAAAAAATAACGGTTAGTGATAGAAAAGTGAAAATTTAGGGTTTTATGTATCTTTACGTTCCACATCATATACAATTAAAAAAAAAGAGTTTGTCTGAAAAATAGAAATAAATATAAGGGTGGCAAGCCCCCTTAAGACGCACGGGTATGAAATATAGATAACGACCCACTCCCGGTCCGGTCGAGTACACTTGCAAACTTTCATAAAAATCGGTCAAGTCGTTTCGGAGGAGTATGGCAACAAACACTGTAAAAAGAGCATTTTATACATATAGCTGTAAAAATTTTGGTGGCTACTAAAATGACAATATAAAACCGTATAAACCTTCCCTGAACTTCCACAAATAATTCAACATCAAAATTAGCCAAATCACATTCTCGAGTTTTAGCGAGACAAACGCACAGCAATAGATTTTTATATATAAGATGCAAAACTTTAGATGGCTATTAAAAAATAACGGTCGAAGATAGAAAAGTGAAAATTTAGGGTTGTATTTACCTTTGCCTTCCACATCACATAAAATTAAGAAAAAACAGTTTGATCAAAAAAATAAAAAAATATTTTAGGGGGGCAGCCCCCGCTACGACGTACGGATATGAAAAATACATAACAACCTATTCTCGATCCGGTCAAATACACGTGGAAAATTTCATAAAAATCTATTCAGTCGTTCTCGAGTTATGTGTTGGTAACTGTCACGACTTTCTTTTGTTTATATAGATGTAAAATATTTAAATGACCATTAAAAAATAACGGTTAGTGATAGAAAAGTGAAAATTTAGGGTTGTATGTATCTTTACGTTCCACATCATATGCAATTAAAAAAAAAGAGTTTGTCTGAAAAAATAGAAATAAATATAAGGGTGGCAAGCCCCCTTAAGACGCACGGGTATGAAATATAGATAACGACCCACTTCCGGTCCGGTCGAGTACACTTGCAAACTTTCATAAAAATCGGTCAAGTCGTTTCGGAGGAGTATGGCAACAAACACTGTAAAAAGAGCATTTTATACATATAGCTGTAAAAATTTTGGTGGCTACTAAAATGACAATATAAAACCGTATAAACCTTCCCTGAACTTCCACAAATAATTCAACATCAAAATTAGCCAAATCGGTCCACACATTCTCGAGTTTTAGCGAGACTAACGCACAGCAATAGATTTTTATATATAAGATGCAAAACTTTAGATGGCTATTAAAAAATAACGGTCGAAGATAGAAAAGTGAAAATTTAGGGTTGTATTTACCTTTGCCTTCCACATCACATAAAACGTACGGATATGAAAAATACATAACAACCTATTCTCGGTTCGGTCAAATACACGTGGAAAATTTCATAAAAATCTATTCAGTCGTTCTCGAGTTATGTGTTGGTAACTGTCACGACTTTCTTTTGTTTATATAGATGTAAAATATTTAAATGGCTATTAAAAAATAACGGTTAGTGATACAAAAGTGAAAATTTAGGGTTGTATGTATATTTACGTTCCACATCATATGCAATTAAAAAAAAAGAGTTTGTCTGAAAAAATAGAAATAAATATAAGGGTGGCAAGCCCCCTTAAGACGCACGGGTATGAAATGTAGATAACGACCCACTCCCGGTCCGGTCGAATACACTTGCAAACTTTCATAAAAATCGGTCAAGTCGTTTCGGAGGAGTATGGCAACAAACACTGTAAAAAGAGAATTTTATACATATAGCTGTAAAAATTTTGGTGGCTAATAAAATGACAATATAAAACCGTATAAACCTTCCCTGAACTTCCACAAATAATTCAACATCAAAATTAGCCAAATCGGTTCACACATTCTCGAGTTTTAGCGAGACTAACGCACAGCAATAAATTTTTATATATAAGATGCAAAACTTTAGATGGCTATTAAAAAATAACGGTCGAAGATTGAAAAGTGAAAATTTAGGGTTGTATTTACCTTTGCCTTCCACATCACATAAAATTAAGAAAAAACAGTTTGATCAAAACAATAAAAAAATATTTTAGGGGGGCAGCCCCCGTTACAACGTACGGATATGAAAAATACATAACAACCTATTCTCGGTCCGGTCAAATACACGTGGAAAATTTCATAAAAAATCTATTCAGTCGTTCTCGAGTTATGTGTTGGTAACTGTCACGACTTTCTTTTGTTTATATAGATGTAAAATATTTAAATGGCCATTAAAAAATAACGGTTAGTGATAGAAAAGTGAAAATTTAGGGTTTTATGTATCTTTACGTTCCACATCATATGCAATTAAAAAAAAAAGAGTTTGTCTAAAAAAATAGAAATAAATATAAGGGTGTCAAGCCCCCTTAAGACGCACGGGTATGAAATATAGACAACGACCTACTCACGGTCCGGTCGAGTACACTTGCAAACTTTCATAAAAATCGGTCAAGTCGTTTCGGAGGAGTATGGCAACAAACACTGTAAAAAGAGCATTTTATACATATACCTGTAAAAATTTTGGTGGCTACAAAAATGACAATATAAAACCGTATAAACCTTCCCTGAACTTCCACAAATAATTCAACATCAAAATTAGCCAAATCGGTCCACACATTCTCGAGTTTTAGCGAGACAAACGCACAGCAATAGATTTTTATATATAAGATGCAAAACTTTAGATGGCTATTAAAAAATAACGGTCGAAGATAGAAAAGTGAAAATTTAGGGTTGTATTTACCTTTGCCTTCCACATCACATAAAATTAAGAAAAAAAAGTTTGATCAAAAAAATAAAAAAATATTTTAGGGGGGCGGCCCCCGTTACGACGTACGGATATGAAAAATACATAACAGCCTATTCTCGGTGCGGTCAAATACACGTGGAAAATTTCATAAAAATCTATTCAGTCGTTCTCGAGTTATGTGTTGGTAACTATAACGACTTTCTTTTGTTTATATAGATGTAAAATATTTAAATGGCCATTAAAAAATAACGGTTAGTGATAGAAAAGTGAAAATTTAGGGTTTTATGTATCTTTACGTTCCACATCATATGCAATTAAAAAAAAAGAGTTTGTCTGAAAAAATAGAAATAAATATAAGGGTGGCAAGCCCCCTTAAGACGCACGGGTATGAAATATAGATAACGACCCACTCCCGGTCCGGTCGAGTACACTTGCAAACTTTCATAAAAATCGGTCAAGTCGTTTCGGAGGAGTATGGCAACAAACACTGTAAAAAGAGCATTTTATACATATAGCTGTAAAAATTTTGGTGGCTACTAAAATGACAATATAAAACCGTATAAACCTTCCCTGAACTTCCACAAATAATTCAACATCAAAATTAGCCAAATCGGTCCACACATTCTCGAGTTTTAGCGAGACAAACGCACAGCAATAGATTTTTATATATAAGATGCAAAACTTTAGATGGCTATTAAAAAATAACGGTCGAAAATAGAAAAGTGAAAATTTAGGGTTGTATTTACCTTTGCCTTCCACATCACATAAAATTAAGAAAAAACAGTTTGATCAAAAAAATTAAAAAATATTTTAGGGGGGCAGCCCCCGTTACGACGTACGGATATGAAAAATACATAACAACCTATTCTCGATCCGGTCAAATACACGTGGAAAATTTCATAAAAATCTATTCAGTCGTTCTCGAGTTATGTGTTGGTAACTATAACGACTTTCTTTTGTTTATATAGATGTAAAATATTTAAATGGCCATTAAAAAATAACGGTTAGTGATAGAAAAGTGAAAATTTAGGGTTTTATGTATCTTTACGTTCCACATCATATACAATTAAAAAAAAAGAGTTTGTCTGAAAAATAGAAATAAATATAAGGGTGGCAAGCCCCCTTAAGACGCACGGGTATGAAATATAGATAACGACCCACTCCCGGTCCGGTCGAGTACACTTGCAAACTTTCATAAAAATCGGTCAAGTCGTTTCGGAGGAGTATGGCAACAAACACTGTAAAAAGAGCATTTTATACATATAGCTGTAAAAATTTTGGTGGCTACTAAAATGACAATATAAAACCGTATAAACCTTCCCTGAACTTCCACAAATAATTCAACATCAAAATTAGCCAAATCACATTCTCGAGTTTTAGCGAGACAAACGCACAGCAATAGATTTTTATATATAAGATGCAAAACTTTAGATGGCTATTAAAAAATAACGGTCGAAGATAGAAAAGTGAAAATTTAGGGTTGTATTTACCTTTGCCTTCCACATCACATAAAATTAAGAAAAAACAGTTTGATCAAAAAAATAAAAAAATATTTTAGGGGGGCAGCCCCCGCTACGACGTACGGATATGAAAAATACATAACAACCTATTCTCGATCCGGTCAAATACACGTGGAAAATTTCATAAAAATCTATTCAGTCGTTCTCGAGTTATGTGTTGGTAACTGTCACGACTTTCTTTTGTTTATATAGATGTAAAATATTTAAATGACCATTAAAAAATAACGGTTAGTGATAGAAAAGTGAAAATTTAGGGTTGTATGTATCTTTACGTTCCACATCATATGCAATTAAAAAAAAAGAGTTTGTCTGAAAAAATAGAAATAAATATAAGGGTGGCAAGCCCCCTTAAGACGCACGGGTATGAAATATAGATAACGACCCACTTCCGGTCCGGTCGAGTACACTTGCAAACTTTCATAAAAATCGGTCAAGTCGTTTCGGAGGAGTATGGCAACAAACACTGTAAAAAGAGCATTTTATACATATAGCTGTAAAAATTTTGGTGGCTACTAAAATGACAATATAAAACCGTATAAACCTTCCCTGAACTTCCACAAATAATTCAACATCAAAATTAGCCAAATCGGTCCACACATTCTCGAGTTTTAGCGAGACTAACGCACAGCAATAGATTTTTATATATAAGATGCAAAACTTTAGATGGCTATTAAAAAATAACGGTCGAAGATAGAAAAGTGAAAATTTAGGGTTGTATTTACCTTTGCCTTCCACATCACATAAAACGTACGGATATGAAAAATACATAACAACCTATTCTCGGTTCGGTCAAATACACGTGGAAAATTTCATAAAAATCTATTCAGTCGTTCTCGAGTTATGTGTTGGTAACTGTCACGACTTTCTTTTGTTTATATAGATGTAAAATATTTAAATGGCTATTAAAAAATAACGGTTAGTGATACAAAAGTGAAAATTTAGGGTTGTATGTATATTTACGTTCCACATCATATGCAATTAAAAAAAAAGAGTTTGTCTGAAAAAATAGAAATAAATATAAGGGTGGCAAGCCCCCTTAAGACGCACGGGTATGAAATGTAGATAACGACCCACTCCCGGTCCGGTCGAATACACTTGCAAACTTTCATAAAAATCGGTCAAGTCGTTTCGGAGGAGTATGGCAACAAACACTGTAAAAAGAGAATTTTATACATATAGCTGTAAAAATTTTGGTGGCTAATAAAATGACAATATAAAACCGTATAAACCTTCCCTGAACTTCCACAAATAATTCAACATCAAAATTAGCCAAATCGGTTCACACATTCTCGAGTTTTAGCGAGACTAACGCACAGCAATAAATTTTTATATATAAGATGCAAAACTTTAGATGGCTATTAAAAAATAACGGTCGAAGATTGAAAAGTGAAAATTTAGGGTTGTATTTACCTTTGCCTTCCACATCACATAAAATTAAGAAAAAACAGTTTGATCAAAACAATAAAAAAATATTTTAGGGGGGCAGCCCCCGTTACAACGTACGGATATGAAAAATACATAACAACCTATTCTCGGTCCGGTCAAATACACGTGGAAAATTTCATAAAAAATCTATTCAGTCGTTCTCGAGTTATGTGTTGGTAACTGTCACGACTTTCTTTTGTTTATATAGATGTAAAATATTTAAATGGCCATTAAAAAATAACGGTTAGTGATAGAAAAGTGAAAATTTAGGGTTTTATGTATCTTTACGTTCCACATCATATGCAATTAAAAAAAAAAGAGTTTGTCTGAAAAAATAGAAATAAATATAAGGGTGTCAAGCCCCCTTAAGACGCACGGGTATGAAATATAGACAACGACCTACTCACGGTCCGGTCGAGTACACTTGCAAACTTTCATAAAAATCGGTCAAGTCGTTTCGGAGGAGTATGGCAACAAACACTGTAAAAAGAGCATTTTATACATATACCTGTAAAAATTTTGGTGGCTACAAAAATGACAATATAAAACCGTATAAACCTTCCCTGAACTTCCACAAATAATTCAACATCAAAATTAGCCAAATCGGTCCACACATTCTCGAGTTTTAGCGAGACAAACGCACAGCAATAGATTTTTATATATAAGATGCAAAACTTTAGATGGCTATTAAAAAATAACGGTCGAAGATAGAAAAGTGAAAATTTAGGGTTGTATTTACCTTTGCCTTCCACATCACATAAAATTAAGAAAAAAAAGTTTGATCAAAAAAATAAAAAAATATTTTAGGGGGGCGGCCCCCGTTACGACGTACGGATATGAAAAATACATAACAGCCTATTCTCGGTTCGGTCAAATACACGTGGAAAATTTCATAAAAATCTATTCAGTCGTTCTCGAGTTATGTGTTGGTAACTATAACGACTTTCTTTTGTTTATATAGATGTAAAATATTTAAATGGCCATTAAAAAATAACGGTTAGTGATAGAAAAGTGAAAATTTAGGGTTTTATGTATCTTTACGTTCCACATCATATGCAATTAAAAAAAAAGAGTTTGTCTGAAAAAATAGAAATAAATATAAGGGTGGCAAGCCCCCTTAAGACGCACGGGTATGAAATATAGATAACGACCCACTCCCGGTCCGGTCGAGTACACTTGCAAACTTTCATAAAAATCGGTCAAGTCGTTTCGGAGGAGTATGGCAACAAACACTGTAAAAAGAGCATTTTATACATATAGCTGTAAAAATTTTGGTGGCTACTAAAATGACAATATAAAACCGTATAAACCTTCCCTGAACTTCCACAAATAATTCAACATCAAAATTAGCCAAATCGGTCCACACATTCTCGAGTTTTAGCGAGACAAACGCACAGCAATAGATTTTTATATATAAGATGCAAAACTTTAGATGGCTATTAAAAAATAACGGTCGAAAATAGAAAAGTGAAAATTTAGGGTTGTATTTACCTTTGCCTTCCACATCACATAAAATTAAGAAAAAACAGTTTGATCAAAAAAATTAAAAAATATTTTAGGGGGGCAGCCCCCGTTACGACGTACGGATATGAAAAATACATAACAACCTATTCTCGATCCGGTCAAATACACGTGGAAAATTTCATAAAAATCTATTCAGTCGTTCTCGAGTTATGTGTTGGTAACTGTCACGACTTTCTTTTGTTTATATAGATGTAAAATATTTAAATGACCATTAAAAAATAACGGTTAGTGATAGAAAAGTGAAAATTTAGGGTTGTATGTATCTTTACGTTCCACATCATATGCAATTAAAAAAAAGAGTTTGTCTGAAAAAATAGAAATAAATATAAGGGTGGCAAGCCCCCTTAAGACGCACGGGTATGAAATATAGATAACGACCCACTCCCGGTCCGGTCGAGTACACTTGCAAACTTTCATAAAAATCGGTCAAGTCGTTTCGGAGGAGTATGGCAACAAACACTGTAAAAAGAGCATTTTATACATATAGCTGTAAAAATTTTGGTGGCTACTAAAATGACAATATAAAACCGTATAAACCTTCCCTGAACTTCCACAAATAATTCAACATCAAAATTAGCCAAATCGGTCCACACATTCTCGAGTTTTAGCGAGACAAACGCACAGCAATAGATTTTTATATATAAGATGCAAAACTTTAGATGGCTATTAAAAAATACCGGTCGAAGAGAGAAAAGTGAAAATTTAGGGTTGTATTTACCTTTGCCTTCCACATCACATAAAATTAAGAAAAAAAAGTTTGATCAAAAAAATAAAAAAATATTTTAGGGAGGCAGCCCCCGTTACGACGTACGGATATGAAAAATACATAACAACCTATTCTCGGCTCGGTCAAATACACGTGGAAAATTTCATAAAAATCTATTCAGTCGTTCTCGAGTTATGTGTTGGTAACTATAACGACTTTCTTTTGTTTATATAGATGTAAAATATTTAAATGGCCATTAAAAAATAACGGTTAGTGATAGAAAAGTGAAAATTTAGGGTTTTATGTATCTTTACGTTCCACATCATATACAATTAAAAAAAAAGAGTTTGTCTGAAAAATAGAAATAAATATAAGGGTGGCAAGCCCCCTTAAGACGCACGGGTATGAAATATAGATAACGACCCACTCCCGGTCCGGTCGAGTACACTTGCAAACTTTCATAAAAATCGGTCAAGTCGTTTCGGAGGAGTATGGCAACAAACACTGTAAAAAGAGCATTTTATACATATAGCTGTAAAAATTTTGGTGGCTACTAAAATGACAATATAAAACCGTATAAACCTTCCCTGAACTTCCACAAATAATTCAACATCAAAATTAGCCAAATCACATTCTCGAGTTTTAGCGAGACAAACGCACAGCAATAGATTTTTATATATAAGATGCAAAACTTTAGATGGCTATTAAAAAATAACGGTCGAAGATAGAAAAGTGAAAATTTAGGGTTGTATTTACCTTTGCCTTCCACATCACATAAAATTAAGAAAAAACAGTTTGATCAAAAAAATAAAAAAATATTTTAGGGGGGCAGCCCCCGCTACGACGTACGGATATGAAAAATACATAACAACCTATTCTCGATCCGGTCAAATACACGTGGAAAATTTCATAAAAATCTATTCAGTCGTTCTCGAGTTATGTGTTGGTAACTGTCACGACTTTCTTTTGTTTATATAGATGTAAAATATTTAAATGACCATTAAAAAATAACGGTTAGTGATAGAAAAGTGAAAATTTAGGGTTGTATGTATCTTTACGTTCCACATCATATGCAATTAAAAAAAAAGAGTTTGTCTGAAAAAATAGAAATAAATATAAGGGTGGCAAGCCCCCTTAAGACGCACGGGTATGAAATATAGATAACGACCCACTTCCGGTCCGGTCGAGTACACTTGCAAACTTTCATAAAAATCGGTCAAGTCGTTTCGGAGGAGTATGGCAACAAACACTGTAAAAAGAGCATTTTATACATATAGCTGTAAAAATTTTGGTGGCTACTAAAATGACAATATAAAACCGTATAAACCTTCCCTGAACTTCCACAAATAATTCAACATCAAAATTAGCCAAATCGGTCCACACATTCTCGAGTTTTAGCGAGACTAACGCACAGCAATAGATTTTTATATATAAGATGCAAAACTTTAGATGGCTATTAAAAAATAACGGTCGAAGATAGAAAAGTGAAAATTTAGGGTTGTATTTACCTTTGCCTTCCACATCACATAAAACGTACGGATATGAAAAATACATAACAACCTATTCTCGGTTCGGTCAAATACACGTGGAAAATTTCATAAAAATCTATTCAGTCGTTCTCGAGTTATGTGTTGGTAACTGTCACGACTTTCTTTTGTTTATATAGATGTAAAATATTTAAATGGCTATTAAAAAATAACGGTTAGTGATACAAAAGTGAAAATTTAGGGTTGTATGTATATTTACGTTCCACATCATATGCAATTAAAAAAAAAGAGTTTGTCTGAAAAAATAGAAATAAATATAAGGGTGGCAAGCCCCCTTAAGACGCACGGGTATGAAATGTAGATAACGACCCACTCCCGGTCCGGTCGAATACACTTGCAAACTTTCATAAAAATCGGTCAAGTCGTTTCGGAGGAGTATGGCAACAAACACTGTAAAAAGAGAATTTTATACATATAGCTGTAAAAATTTTGGTGGCTAAAAAAATGACAATATAAAACCGTATAAACCTTCCCTGAACTTCCACAAATAATTCAACATCAAAATTAGCCAAATCGGTTCACACATTCTCGAGTTTTAGCGAGACTAACGCACAGCAATAAATTTTTATATATAAGATGCAAAACTTTAGATGGCTATTAAAAAATAACGGTCGAAGATTGAAAAGTGAAAATTTAGGGTTGTATTTACCTTTGCCTTCCACATCACATAAAATTAAGAAAAAACAGTTTGATCAAAACAATAAAAAAATATTTTAGGGGGGCAGCCCCCGTTACAACGTACGGATATGAAAAATACATAACAACCTATTCTCGGTCCGGTCAAATACACGTGGAAAATTTCATAAAAAATCTATTCAGTCGTTCTCGAGTTATGTGTTGGTAACTGTCACGACTTTCTTTTGTTTATATAGATGTAAAATATTTAAATGGCCATTAAAAAATAACGGTTAGTGATAGAAAAGTGAAAATTTAGGGTTTTATGTATCTTTACGTTCCACATCATATGCAATTAAAAAAAAAAGAGTTTGTCTGAAAAAATAGAAATAAATATAAGGGTGTCAAGCCCCCTTAAGACGCACGGGTATGAAATATAGACAACGACCTACTCACGGTCCGGTCGAGTACACTTGCAAACTTTCATAAAAATCGGTCAAGTCGTTTCGGAGGAGTATGGCAACAAACACTGTAAAAAGAGCATTTTATACATATACCTGTAAAAATTTTGGTGGCTACAAAAATGACAATATAAAACCGTATAAACCTTCCCTGAACTTCCACAAATAATTCAACATCAAAATTAGCCAAATCGGTCCACACATTCTCGAGTTTTAGCGAGACAAACGCACAGCAATAGATTTTTATATATAAGATGCAAAACTTTAGATGGCTATTAAAAAATAACGGTCGAAGATAGAAAAGTGAAAATTTAGGGTTGTATTTACCTTTGCCTTCCACATCACATAAAATTAAGAAAAAAAAGTTTGATCAAAAAAATAAAAAAATATTTTAGGGGGGCGGCCCCCGTTACGACGTACGGATATGAAAAATACATAACAGCCTATTCTCGGTTCGGTCAAATACACGTGGAAAATTTCATAAAAATCTATTCAGTCGTTCTCGAGTTATGTGTTGGTAACTATAACGACTTTCTTTTGTTTATATAGATGTAAAATATTTAAATGGCCATTAAAAAATAACGGTTAGTGATAGAAAAGTGAAAATTTAGGGTTTTATGTATCTTTACGTTCCACATCATATGCAATTAAAAAAAAAGAGTTTGTCTGAAAAAATAGAAATAAATATAAGGGTGGCAAGCCCCCTTAAGACGCACGGGTATGAAATATAGATAACGACCCACTCCCGGTCCGGTCGAGTACACTTGCAAACTTTCATAAAAATCGGTCAAGTCGTTTCGGAGGAGTATGGCAACAAACACTGTAAAAAGAGCATTTTATACATATAGCTGTAAAAATTTTGGTGGCTACTAAAATGACAATATAAAACCGTATAAACCTTCCCTGAACTTCCACAAATAATTCAACATCAAAATTAGCCAAATCGGTCCACACATTCTCGAGTTTTAGCGAGACAAACGCACAGCAATAGATTTTTATATATAAGATGCAAAACTTTAGATGGCTATTAAAAAATAACGGTCGAAAATAGAAAAGTGAAAATTTAGGGTTGTATTTACCTTTGCCTTCCACATCACATAAAATTAAGAAAAAACAGTTTGATCAAAACAATAAAAAAATATTTTAGGGGGGCAGCCCCCGTTACAACGTACGGATATGAAAAATACATAACAACCTATTCTCGGTCCGGTCAAATACACGTGGAAAATTTCATAAAAAATCTATTCAGTCGTTCTCGAGTTATGTGTTGGTAACTGTCACGACTTTCTTTTGTTTATATAGATGTAAAATATTTAAATGGCCATTAAAAAATAACGGTTAGTGATAGAAAAGTGAAAATTTAGGGTTTTATGTATCTTTACGTTCCACATCATATGCAATTAAAAAAAAAAGAGTTTGTCTGAAAAAATAGAAATAAATATAAGGGTGTCAAGCCCCCTTAAGACGCACGGGTATGAAATATAGACAACGACCTACTCACGGTCCGGTCGAGTACACTTGCAAACTTTCATAAAAATCGGTCAAGTCGTTTCGGAGGAGTATGGCAACAAACACTGTAAAAAGAGCATTTTATACATATAGCTGTAAAAATTTTGGTGGCTACAAAAATGACAATATAAAACCGTATAAACCTTCCCTGAACTTCCACAAATAATTCAACATCAAAATTAGCCAAATCGGTCCACACATTCTCGAGTTTTAGCGAGACTAACGCACAGCAATAGATTTTTATATATAAGATGCAAAACTTTAGATGGCTATTAAAAAATAACGGTCGAAGATAGAAAAGTGAAAATTTAGGGTTGTATTTACCTTTGCCTTCCACATCACATAAAATTAAGAAAAAACAGTTTGATCAAAAAAATAAAAAAATATTTTAGGGGGGCAGCCCCCGTTACGACGTACGGATATGAAAAATACATAACAACCTATTCTCGATCCGGTCAAATACACGTGGAAAATTTCATAAAAATCTATTCAGTCGTTCTCGAGTTATGTGTTGGTAACTGTCACGACTTTCTTTTGTTTATATAGATGTAAAATATTTAAATGACCATTAAAAAATAACGGTTAGTGATAGAAAAGTGAAAATTTCGGGTTGTATGTATCTTTACGTTCCACATCATATGCAATTAAAAAAAAAGAGTTTGTCTGAAAAAATAGAAATAAATATAAGGGTGGCAAGCCCCCTTAAGACGCACGGGTATGAAATATAGATAACGACCCACTCCCGGTCAGGTCGAGTACACTTGCAAACTTTCATAAAAATCGGTCAAGTCGTTTCGGAGGAGTATGGCAACAAACACTGTAAAAAGAGCATTTTATACATATAGCTGTAAAAATTTTGGTGGCTACTAAAATGACAATATAAAACCGTATAAACCTTCCCTGAACTTCCACAAATAATTCAACATCAAAATTAGCCAAATCCGTCCACACATTCTCGAGTTTTAGCGAGACTAACGCACAGCAATAGATTTTTATATATAAGATGCAAAACTTTAGATGGCTATTAAAAAATAACGGTCGAAGATAGAAAAGTGAAAATTTAGGGTTGTATTTACCTTTGCCTTCCACATCACATAAAACGTACGGATATGAAAAATACATAACAACCTATTCTCGGTTCGGTCAAATACACGTGGAAAATTTCATAAAAATCTATTCAGTCGTTCTCGAGTTATGTGTTGGTAACTATAACGACTTTCTTTTGTTTACATAGATGTAAAATATTTAAATGGCCATTAAAAAATAACGGTTAGTGATAGAAGAGTGAAAATTTAGGGTTGTATGTATCTTTACGTTCCACATCATATGCAATTAAAAAAAAAGAGTTTGTCTGAAAAAATAGAAATAAATATAAGGGTGGCAAGCCCCCTTAAGACGCACGGGTATGAAATATAGATAACGACCCACTCCCGGTCCGGTCGAGTACACTTGCAAACTTTCATAAAAATCGGTCAATTCGTTTCGGAGGAGTATGGCAACAAACACTGTAAAAAGAGCATTTTATACATATAGCTGTAAAAATTTTGGTGGCTACTAAAATGACAATATAAAACCGTATAAACCTTCCCTGAACTTCCACAAATAATTCAACATCAAAATTAGCCAAATCGGTCCACACATTCTCGAGTTTTAGCGAGACTAACGCACAGCAATAGATTTTTATATATAAGATGCAAAACTTTAGATGGCTATTAAAAAATAACGGTCGAAGATAGAAAAGTGAAAATTTAGGGTTGTATTTACCTTTGCCTTCCACATCACATAAAACGTACGGATATGAAAAATACATAACAACCTATTCTCGGTCCGGTCAAATACACGTGGAAAATTTCATAAAAATCTATTCAGTCGTTCTCGAGTTATGAGTTGGTAACTGTCACGACTTTCTTTTGTTTATATAGATGTAAAATATTTAAATGGCCATTAAAAAATAACGGTTAGTGATAGAAAAGTGAAAATTTAGGGTTTTATGTATCTTTACGTTGCACATCATATGCAATTAAAAAAAAAGAGTTTGTCTGAAAAAATAGAAATAAATATAAGGGTGTCAAGCCCCCTTAAGACGCACGGGTATGAAATATAGACAACGACCTACTCACGGTCCGGTCGAGTACACTTGCAAACTTTCATAAAAATCGGTCAAGTCGTTTCGGAGGAGTATGGCAACAAACACTGTAAAAAGAGCATTTTATACATATACCGGTAAAAATTTTGGTGGCTACAAAAATGACAATATAAAACCGTATAAACCTTCCCAGAACTTCCACAAATAATTCAACATCAAAATTAGCCAAATCGGTCCACACATTCTCGAGTTTTAGCGAGACAAACGCACAGCAATAGATTTTTATATATAAGATGCAAAACTTTAGATGGCTATTAAAAAATAACGGTCGAAGATAGAAAAGTGAAAATTTAGGGTTGTATTTACCTTTGCCTTCCACATCACATAAAATTAAGAAAAAAAAGTTTGATCAAAAAAATAAAAAAATATTTTAGGGGGGCAGCCCCCGTTACGACGTACGGATATGAAAAATACATAACAACCTATTCTCGGTTCGGTCAAATACACGTGGAAAATTTCATAAAAATCTATTCAGTCGTTCTCGAGTTATGTGTTGGTAACTATAACGACTTTCTTTTGTTTATATAGATGTAAAATATTTAAATGGCCATTAAAAAATAACGGTTAGTGATAGAAAAGTGAAAATTTAGGGTTTTATGTATCTTTACGTTCCACATCATATACAATTAAAAAAAAAGGGTTTGTCTGAAAAATAGAAATAAATATAAGGGTGGCAAGCCCCCTTAAGACGCACGGGTATGAAATATAGATAACGACCCACTCCCGGTCCGGTCGAGTACACTTGCAAACTTTCATAAAAATCGGTCAAGTCGTTTCGGAGGAGTATGGCAACAAACACTGTAAAAAGAGCATTTTATACATATAGCTGTAAAAATTTTGGTGGCTACTAAAATGACAATATAAAACCGTATAAACCTTCCCTGAACTTCCACAAATAATTCAACATCAAAATTAGCCAAATCGGTCCACACATTCTCGAGTTTTAGCGAGACAAACGCACAGCAATAGATTTTTATATATAAGATGCAAAACTTTAGATGGCTATTAAAAAATAACGGTCGAAAATAGAAAAGTGAAAATTTAGGGTTGTATTTACCTTTGCCTTCCACATCACATAAAATTAAGAAAAAACAGTTTGATCAAAAAAATAAAAAAATATTTTAGGGGGGCAGCCCCCGTTACGACGCACGGATATGAAAAATACATAACAACCTATTCTCGATCCGGTCAAATACACGTGGAAAATTTCATAAAAATCTATTCAGTCGTTCTCGAGTTATGTGTTGGTAACTGTCACGACTTTCTTTTGTTTATATAGATGTAAAATATTTAAATGACCATTAAAAAATAACGGTTAGTGATAGAAAAGTGAAAATTTAGGGTTGTATGTATCTTTACGTTCCACATCATATGCAATTAAAAAAAAAGAGTTTGTCTGAAAAAATAGAAATAAATATAAGGGTGGCAAGCCCCCTTAAGACGCACGGGTATGAAATATAGATAACGACCCACTCCCGGTCCGGTCGAGTACACTTGCAAACTTTCATAAAAATCGGTCAAGTCGTTTCGGAGGAGTATGGCAACAAACACTGTAAAAAGAGCATTTTATACATATAGCTGTAAAAATTTTGGTGGCTACTAAAATGACAATATAAAACCGTATAAACCTTCCCTGAACTTCCACAAATAATTCAACATCAAAATTAGCCAAATCGGTCCACACATTCTCGAGTTTTAGCGAGACTAACGCACAGCAATAAATTTTTATATATAAGATGCAAAACTTTAGATGGCTATTAAAAAATAACGGTCGAAGATTGAAAAGTGAAAATTTAGGGTTGTATTTACCTTTGCCTTCCACATCACATAAAATTAAGAAAAAACAGTTTGATCAAAACAATAAAAAAATATTTTAGGGGGGCAGCCCCCGTTACAACGTACGGATATGAAAAATACATAACAACCTATTCTCGGTCCGGTCAAATACACGTGGAAAATTTCATAAAAAATCTATTCAGTCGTTCTCGAGTTATGTGTTGGTAACTGTCACGACTTTCTTTTGTTTATATAGATGTAAAATATTTAAATGGCCATTAAAAAATAACGGTTAGTGATAGAAAAGTGAAAATTTAGGGTTTTATGTATCTTTACGTTCCACATCATATGCAATTAAAAAAAAAAGAGTTTGTCTGAAAAAATAGAAATAAATATAAGGGTGTCAAGCCCCCTTAAGACGCACGGGTATGAAATATAGACAACGACCTACTCACGGTCCGGTCGAGTACACTTGCAAACTTTCATAAAAATCGGTCAAGTCGTTTCGGAGGAGTATGGCAACAAACACTGTAAAAAGAGCATTTTATACATATAGCTGTAAAAATTTTGGTGGCTACAAAAATGACAATATAAAACCGTATAAACCTTCCCTGAACTTCCACAAATAATTCAACATCAAAATTAGCCAAATCGGTCCACACATTCTCGAGTTTTAGCGAGACTAACGCACAGCAATAGATTTTTATATATAAGATGCAAAATTTTAGATGGCTATTAAAAAATAACGGTCGAAGATAGAAAAGTGAAAATTTAGGGTTGTATTTACCTTTGCTTTCCACATCACATAAAATTAAGAAAAAACAGTTTGATCAAAAAAATAAAAAAATATTTTAGGGGGGCAGCCCCCGTTACGACGTACGGATATGAAAAATACATAACAACCTATTCTCGATCCGGTCAAATACACGTGGAAAATTTCATAAAAATCTATTCAGTCGTTCTCGAGTTATGTGTTGGTAACTGTCACGACTTTCTTTTGTTTATATAGATGTAAAATATTTAAATGACCATTAAAAAATAACGGTTAGTGATAGAAAAGTGAAAATTTAGGGTTGTATGTATCTTTACGTTCCACATCATATGCAATTAAAAAAAAAGAGTTTGTCTGAAAAAATAGAAATAAATATAAGGGTGGCAAGCCCCCTTAAGACGCACGGGTATGAAATATAGATAACGACCCACTCCCGGTCCGGTCGAGTACAATTGCAAACTTTCATAAAAATCGGTCAAGTCGTTTCGGAGGAGTACGGCAACAAACACTGTAAAAAGAGCATTTTATACATATAGCTGTAAAAATTTTGGTGGCTACTAAAATGACAATATAAAACCGTATAAACCTTCCCTGAACTTCCACAAATAATTCAACATCAAAATTAGCCAAATCGGTCCACACATTCTCGAGTTTTAGCGAGACTAACGCACAGCAATAGATTTTTATATATAAGATGCAAAACTTTAGATGGCTATTAAAAAATAACGGTCGAAGATAGAAAAGTGAAAATTTAGGGTTGTATTTACCTTTGCCTTCCACATCACATAAAACGTACGGATATGAAAAATACATAACAACCTATTCTCGGTTCGGTCAAATACACGTGGAAAATTTCATAAAAATCTATTCAGTCGTTCTCGAGTTATGTGTTGGTAACTATAACGACTTTCTTTTGTTTACATAGATGTAAAATATTTAAATGGCCATTAAAAAATAACGGTTAGTGATAGAAGAGTGAAAATTTAGGGTTGTATGTATCTTTACGTTCCACATCATATGAAATTAAAAAAAAAGAGTTTGTCTGAAAAAATAGAAATAAATATAAGGGTGGCAAGCCCCCTTAAGACGCACGGGTATGAAATATAGATAACGACCCACTCCCGGTCCGGTCGAGTACACTTGCAAACTTTCATAAAAATCGGTCAAGTCGTTTCGGAGGAGTATGGCAACAAACACTGTAAAAAGAGCATTTTATACATATAGCTGTAAAAATTTTGGTGGCTACTAAAATGACAATATAAAACCGTATAAACCTTCCCTGAACTTCCACAAATAATTCAACATCAAAATTAGCCAAATCGGTCCACACATTCTCGAGTTTTAGCGAGACTAACGCACAGCAATAGATTTTTATATATAAGATGCAAAACTTTAGATGGCTATTAAAAAATAACGGTCGAAGATAGAAAAGTGAAAATTTAGGGTTGTATTTACCTTTGCCTTCCACATCACATAAAACGTACGGATATGAAAAATACATAACAACCTATTCTCGGTTCGGTCAAATACACGTGGAAAATTTCATAAAAATCTATTCAGTCGTTCTCGAGTTATGTGTTGGTAACTGTCACGACTTTCTTTTGTTTATATAGATGTAAAATATTTAAATGGCCATTAAAAAATAACGGTTAGTGATAGAAAAATGAAAATTTAGGGTTGTATGTATATTTACGTTCCACATCATATGCAATTAAAAAAAAAGAGTTTGTCTGAAAAAATAGAAATAAATATAAGGGTGGCAAGCCCCCTTAAGACGCACGGGTATGAAATGTAGATTACGACCCACTCCCGGTCCGGTCGAGTACACCTGCAAACTTTCATAAAAATCGGTCAAGTCGTTTCGGAGGAGTATGGCAACAAACACTGTAAAAAGAGCATTTTATACATATAGCTGTAAAAATTTTGGTGGCTAATAAAATGACAATATAAAACCGTATAAACCTTCCCTGAACTTCCACAAATAATTCAACATCAAAATTAGCCAAATCGGTCCACACATTCTCGAGTTTTAGCGAGACTAACGCACAGCAATAGATTTTTATATATAAGATGCAAAACTTTAGATGGCTATTAAAAAATAACGGTCGAAGATAGAAAAGTGAAAATTTAGGGTTGTATTTACCTTTGCCTTCCACATCACATAAAACGTACGGATATGAAAAATACATAACAACCTATTCTCGGTTCGGTCAAATACACGTGGAAAATTTCATAAAAATCTATTCAGTCGTTCTCGAGTTATGTGTTGGTAACTGTCACGACTTTCTTTTGTTTATATAGATGTAAAATATTTAAATGGCCATTAAAAAATAACGGTTAGTGATAGAAAAGTGAAAATTTAGGGTTGTATGTATATTTACGTTCCACATCATATGCAATTAAAAAAAAAGAGTTTGTCTGAAAAAATAGAAATAAATATAAGGGTGGCAAGCCCCCTTAAGACGCACGGGTATGAAATGTAGATTACGACCCACTCCCGGTCCGGTCGAGTACACTTGCAAACTTTCATAAAAATCGGTCAAGTCGTTTCGGAGGAGTATGGCAACAAACACTGTAAAAAGAGCATTTTATACATATAGCTGTAAAAATTTTGGTGGCTACAAAAATGACAATATAAAACCGTATAAACCTTCCCTGAACTTCCACAAATAATTCAACATCAAAATTAGCCAAATCGGTCCACACATTCTCGAGTTTTAGCGAGACTAACGCACAGCAATAGATTTTTATATATAAGATGCAAAACTTTAGATGGCTATTAAAAAATAACGGTCGAAGATAGAAAAGTGAAAATTTAGGGTTGTATTTACCTTTGCCTTCCACATCACATAAAATTAAGAAAAAACAGTTTGATCAAAAAAATAAAAAAATATTTTAGGGGGGCAGCCCCCGTTACGACGTACGGATATGAAAAATACATAACAACCTATTCTCGATCCGGTCAAATACACGTGGAAAATTTCATAAAAATCTATTCAGTCGTTCTCGAGTTATGTGTTGGTAACTGTCACGACTTTCTTTTGTTTATATAGATGTAAAATATTTAAATGACCATTAAAAAATAACGGTTAGTGATAGAAAAGTGAAAATTTAGGGTTGTATGTATCTTTACGTTCCACATCATATGCAATTAAAAAAAAAGAGTTTGTCTGAAAAAATAGAAATAAATATAAGGGTGGCAAGCCCCCTTAAGACGCACGGGTATGAAATATAGATAACGACCCACTCCCGGTCAGGTCGAGTACACTTGCAAACTTTCATAAAAATCGGTCAAGTCGTTTCGGAGGAGTATGGCAACAAACACTGTAAAAAGAGCATTTTATACATATAGCTGTAAAAATTTTGGTGGCTACTAAAATGACAATATAAAACCGTATAAACCTTCCCTGAACTTCCACAAATAATTCAACATCAAAATTAGCCAAATCCGTCCACACATTCTCGAGTTTTAGCGAGACTAACGCACAGCAATAGATTTTTATATATAAGATGCAAAACTTTAGATGGCTATTAAAAAATAACGGTCGAAGATAGAAAAGTGAAAATTTAGGGTTGTATTTACCTTTGCCTTCCACATCACATAAAACGTACGGATATGAAAAATACATAACAACCTATTCTCGGTTCGGTCAAATACACGTGGAAAATTTCATAAAAATCTATTCAGTCGTTCTCGAGTTATGTGTTGGTAACTATAACGACTTTCTTTTGTTTACATAGATGTAAAATATTTAAATGGCCATTAAAAAATAACGGTTAGTGATAGAAGAGTGAAAATTTAGGGTTGTATGTATCTTTACGTTCCACATCATATGCAATTAAAAAAAAAGAGTTTGTCTGAAAAAATAGAAATAAATATAAGGGTGGCAAGCCCCCTTAAGACGCACGGGTATGAAATATAGATAACGACCCACTCCCGGTCCGGTCGAGTACACTTGCAAACTTTCATAAAAATCGGTCAATTCGTTTCGGAGGAGTATGGCAACAAACACTGTAAAAAGAGCATTTTATACATATAGCTGTAAAAATTTTGGTGGCTACTAAAATGACAATATAAAACCGTATAAACCTTCCCTGAACTTCCACAAATAATTCAACATCAAAATTAGCCAAATCGGTCCACACATTCTCGAGTTTTAGCGAGACTAACGCACAGCAATAGATTTTTATATATAAGATGCAAAACTTTAGATGGCTATTAAAAAATAACGGTCGAAGATAGAAAAGTGAAAATTTAGGGTTGTATTTACCTTTGCCTTCCACATCACATAAAACGTACGGATATGAAAAATACATAACAACCTATTCTCGGTTCGGTCAAATACACGTGGAAAATTTCATAAAAATCTATTCAGTCGTTCTCGAGTTATGTGTTGGTAACTGTCACGACTTTCTTTTGTTTATATAGATGTAAAATATTTAAATGGCCATTAAAAAATAACGGTTAGTGATAGAAAAGTGAAAATTTAGGGTTGTATGTATATTTACGTTCCACATCATATGCAATTAAAAAAAAAGAGTTTGTCTGAAAAAATAGAAATAAATATAAGGGTGGCAAGCCCCCTTAAGACGCACGGGTATGAAATGTAGATTACGACCCACTCCCGGTCCGGTCGAGTACACTTGCAAACTTTCATAAAAATCGGTCAAGTCGTTTCGGAGGAGTATGGCAACAAACACTGTAAAAAGAGCATTTTATACATATAGCTGTAAAAATTTTGGTGGCTAATAAAATGACAATATAAAACCGTATAAACCTTCCCTGAACTTCCACAAATAATTCAACATCAAAATTAGCCAAATCGGTTCACACATTCTCGAGTTTTAGCGAGACTAACGCACAGCAATAGATTTTTATATATAAGATGCAAAACTTTAGATGGCTATTAAAAAATAACGGTCGAAGATAGAAAAGTGAAAATTTAGGGTTGTATTTACCTTTGCCTTCCACATCACATAAAATTAAGAAAAAACAGTTTGATCAAAACAATAAAAAAATATTTTAGGGGGGCAGCCCCCGTTACAACGTACGGATATGAAAAATACATAACAACCTATTCTCGGTCCGGTCAAATACACGTGGAAAATTTCATAAAAATCTATTCAGTCGTTCTCGAGTTATGAGTTGGTAACTGTCACGACTTTCTTTTGTTTATATAGATGTAAAATATTTAAATGGCCATTAAAAAATAACGGTTAGTGATAGAAAAGTGAAAATTTAGGGTTTTATGTATCTTTACGTTGCACATCATATGCAATTAAAAAAAAAGAGTTTGTCTGAAAAAATAGAAATAAATATAAGGGTGTCAAGCCCCCTTAAGACGCACGGGTATGAAATATAGACAACGACCTACTCACGGTCCGGTCGAGTACACTTGCAAACTTTCATAAAAATCGGTCAAGTCGTTTCGGAGGAGTATGGCAACAAACACTGTAAAAAGAGCATTTTATACATATACCGGTAAAAATTTTGGTGGCTACAAAAATGACAATATAAAACCGTATAAACCTTCCCAGAACTTCCACAAATAATTCAACATCAAAATTAGCCAAATCGGTCCACACATTCTCGAGTTTTAGCGAGACAAACGCACAGCAATAGATTTTTATATATAAGATGCAAAACTTTAGATGGCTATTAAAAAATAACGGTCGAAGATAGAAAAGTGAAAATTTAGGGTTGTATTTACCTTTGCCTTCCACATCACATAAAATTAAGAAAAAAAAGTTTGATCAAAAAAATAAAAAAATATTTTAGGGGGGCAGCCCCCGTTACGACGTACGGATATGAAAAATACATAACAACCTATTCTCGGTTCGGTCAAATACACGTGGAAAATTTCATAAAAATCTATTCAGTCGTTCTCGAGTTATGTGTTGGTAACTATAACGACTTTCTTTTGTTTATATAGATGTAAAATATTTAAATGGCCATTAAAAAATAACGGTTAGTGATAGAAAAGTGAAAATTTAGGGTTTTATGTATCTTTACGTTCCACATCATATACAATTAAAAAAAAAGGGTTTGTCTGAAAAATAGAAATAAATATAAGGGTGGCAAGCCCCCTTAAGACGCACGGGTATGAAATATAGATAACGACCCACTCCCGGTCCGGTCGAGTACACTTGCAAACTTTCATAAAAATCGGTCAAGTCGTTTCGGAGGAGTATGGCAACAAACACTGTAAAAAGAGCATTTTATACATATAGCTGTAAAAATTTTGGTGGCTACTAAAATGACAATATAAAACCGTATAAACCTTCCCTGAACTTCCACAAATAATTCAACATCAAAATTAGCCAAATCGGTCCACACATTCTCGAGTTTTAGCGAGACAAACGCACAGCAATAGATTTTTATATATAAGATGCAAAACTTTAGATGGCTATTAAAAAATAACGGTCGAAAATAGAAAAGTGAAAATTTAGGGTTGTATTTACCTTTGCCTTCCACATCACATAAAATTAAGAAAAAACAGTTTGATCAAAAAAATAAAAAAATATTTTAGGGGGGCAGCCCCCGTTACGACGCACGGATATGAAAAATACATAACAACCTATTCTCGATCCGGTCAAATACACGTGGAAAATTTCATAAAAATCTATTCAGTCGTTCTCGAGTTATGTGTTGGTAACTGTCACGACTTTCTTTTGTTTATATAGATGTAAAATATTTAAATGACCATTAAAAAATAACGGTTAGTGATAGAAAAGTGAAAATTTAGGGTTGTATGTATCTTTACGTTCCACATCATATGCAATTAAAAAAAAAGAGTTTGTCTGAAAAAATAGAAATAAATATAAGGGTGGCAAGCCCCCTTAAGACGCACGGGTATGAAATATAGATAACGACCCACTCCCGGTCCGGTCGAGTACACTTGCAAACTTTCATAAAAATCGGTCAAGTCGTTTCGGAGGAGTATGGCAACAAACACTGTAAAAAGAGCATTTTATACATATAGCTGTAAAAATTTTGGTGGCTACTAAAATGACAATATAAAACCGTATAAACCTTCCCTGAACTTCCACAAATAATTCAACGTCAAAATTAGCCAAATCGGTTCACACATTCTCGAGTTTTAGCGAGACTAACGCACAGCAATAAATTTTTATATATAAGATGCAAAACTTTAGATGGCTATTAAAAAATAACGGTCGAAGATTGAAAAGTGAAAATTTAGGGTTGTATTTACCTTTGCCTTCCACATCACATAAAATTAAGAAAAAACAGTTTGATCAAAACAATAAAAAAATATTTTAGGGGGGCAGCCCCCGTTACAACGTACGGATATGAAAAATACATAACAACCTATTCTCGGTCCGGTCAAATACACGTGGAAAATTTCATAAAAAATCTATTCAGTCGTTCTCGAGTTATGTGTTGGTAACTGTCACGACTTTCTTTTGTTTATATAGATGTAAAATATTTAAATGGCCATTAAAAAATAACGGTTAGTGATAGAAAAGTGAAAATTTAGGGTTTTATGTATCTTTACGTTCCACATCATATGCAATTAAAAAAAAAAGAGTTTGTCTGAAAAAATAGAAATAAATATAAGGGTGTCAAGCCCCCTTAAGACGCACGGGTATGAAATATAGACAACGACCTACTCACGGTCCGGTCGAGTACACTTGCAAACTTTCATAAAAATCGGTCAAGTCGTTTCGGAGGAGTATGGCAACAAACACTGTAAAAAGAGCATTTTATACATATAGCTGTAAAAATTTTGGTGGCTACAAAAATGACAATATAAAACCGTATAAACCTTCCCTGAACTTCCACAAATAATTCAACATCAAAATTAGCCAAATCGGTCCACACATTCTCGAGTTTTAGCGAGACTAACGCACAGCAATAGATTTTTATATATAAGATGCAAAATTTTAGATGGCTATTAAAAAATAACGGTCGAAGATAGAAAAGTGAAAATTTAGGGTTGTATTTACCTTTGCTTTCCACATCACATAAAATTAAGAAAAAACAGTTTGATCAAAAAAATAAAAAAATATTTTAGGGGGGCAGCCCCCGTTACGACGTACGGATATGAAAAATACATAACAACCTATTCTCGATCCGGTCAAATACACGTGGAAAATTTCATAAAAATCTATTCAGTCGTTCTCGAGTTATGTGTTGGTAACTGTCACGACTTTCTTTTGTTTATATAGATGTAAAATATTTAAATGACCATTAAAAAATAACGGTTAGTGATAGAAAAGTGAAAATTTAGGGTTGTATGTATCTTTACGTTCCACATCATATGCAATTAAAAAAAAAAGAGTTTGTCTGAAAAAATAGAAATAAATATAAGGGTGGCAAGCCCCCTTAAGACGCACGGGTATGAAATATAGATAACGACCCACTCCCGGTCCGGTCGAGTACAATTGCAAACTTTCATAAAAATCGGTCAAGTCGTTTCGGAGGAGTATGGCAACAAACACTGTAAAAAGAGCATTTTATACATATAGCTGTAAAAATTTTGGTGGCTACTAAAATGACAATATAAAACCGTATAAACCTTCCCTGAACTTCCACAAATAATTCAACATCAAAATTAGCCAAATCGGTCCACACATTCTCGAGTTTTAGCGAGACTAACGCACAGCAATAGATTTTTATATATAAGATGCAAAACTTTAGATGGCTATTAAAAAATAACGGTCGAAGATAGAAAAGTGAAAATTTAGGGTTGTATTTACCTTTGCCTTCCACATCACATAAAACGTACGGATATGAAAAATACATAACAACCTATTCTCGGTTCGGTCAAATACACGTGGAAAATTTCATAAAAATCTATTCAGTCGTTCTCGAGTTATGTGTTGGTAACTATAACGACTTTCTTTTGTTTACATAGATGTAAAATATTTAAATGGCCATTAAAAAATAACGGTTAGTGATAGAAGAGTGAAAATTTAGGGTTGTATGTATCTTTACGTTCCACATCATATGAAATTAAAAAAAAAGAGTTTGTCTGAAAAAATAGAAATAAATATAAGGGTGGCAAGCCCCCTTAAGACGCACGGGTATGAAATATAGATAACGACCCACTCCCGGTCCGGTCGAGTACACTTGCAAACTTTCATAAAAATCGGTCAAGTCGTTTCGGAGGAGTATGGCAACAAACACTGTAAAAAGAGCATTTTATACATATAGCTGTAAAAATTTTGGTGGCTACTAAAATGACAATATAAAACCGTATAAACCTTCCCTGAACTTCCACAAATAATTCAACATCAAAATTAGCCAAATCGGTCCACACATTCTCGAGTTTTAGCGAGACTAACGCACAGCAATAGATTTTTATATATAAGATGCAAAACTTTAGATGGCTATTAAAAAATAACGGTCGAAGATAGAAAAGTGAAAATTTAGGGTTGTATTTACCTTTGCCTTCCACATCACATAAAACGTACGGATATGAAAAATACATAACAACCTATTCTCGGTTCGGTCAAATACACGTGGAAAATTTCATAAAAATCTATTCAGTCGTTCTCGAGTTATGTGTTGGTAACTGTCACGACTTTCTTTTGTTTATATAGATGTAAAATATTTAAATGGCCATTAAAAAATAACGGTTAGTGATAGAAAAATGAAAATTTAGGGTTGTATGTATATTTACGTTCCACATCATATGCAATTAAAAAAAAAGAGTTTGTCTGAAAAAATAGAAATAAATATAAGGGTGGCAAGCCCCCTTAAGACGCACGGGTATGAAATGTAGATTACGACCCACTCCCGGTCCGGTCGAGTACACTTGCAAACTTTCATAAAAATCGGTCAAGTCGTTTCGGAGGAGTATGGCAACAAACACTGTAAAAAGAGCATTTTATACATATAGCTGTAAAAATTTTGGTGGCTAATAAAATGACAATATAAAACCGTATAAACCTTCCCTGAACTTCCACAAATAATTCAACATCAAAATTAGCCAAATCGGTTCACACATTCTCGAGTTTTAGCGAGACTAACGCACAGCAATAGATTTTTATATATAAGATGCAAAACTTTAGATGGCTATTAAAAAATAACGGTCGAAGATAGAAAAGTGAAAATTTAGGGTTGTATTTACCTTTGCCTTCCACATCACATAAAATTAAGAAAAAACAGTTTGATCAAAACAATAAAAAAATATTTTAGGGGGGCAGCCCCCGTTACAACGTACGGATATGAAAAATACATAACAACCTATTCTCGGTCCGGTCAAATACACGTGGAAAATTTCATAAAAATCTATTCAGTCGTTCTCGAGTTACGAGTTGGTAACTGTCACGACTTTCTTTTGTTTATATAGATGTAAAATATTTAAATGGCCATTAAAAAATAACGGTTAGTGATAGAAAAGTGAAAATTTAGGGTTTTATGTATCTTTACGTTGCACATCATATGCAATTAAAAAAAAAGAGTTTGTCTGAAAAAATAGAAATAAATATAAGGGTGTCAAGCCCCCTTAAGACGCACGGGTATGAAATATAGACAACGACCTACTCACGGTCCGGTCGAGTACACTTGCAAACTTTCATAAAAATCGGTCAAGTCGTTTCGGAGGAGTATGGCAACAAACACTGTAAAAAGAGCATTTTATACATATACCGGTAAAAATTTTGGTGGCTACAAAAATGACAATATAAAACCGTATAAACCTTCCCTGAACTTCCACAAATAATTCAACATCAAAATTAGCCAAATCGGTCCACACATTCTCGAGTTTTAGCGAGACAAACGCACAGCAATAGATTTTTATATATAAGATGCAAAACTTTAGATGGCTATTAAAAAATAACGGTCGAAGATAGAAAAGTGAAAATTTAGGGTTGTATTTACCTTTGCCTTCCACATCACATAAAATTAAGAAAAAAAAGTTTGATCAAAAAAATAAAAAAATATTTTAGGGGGGCAGCCCCCGTTACGACGTACGGATATGAAAAATACATAACAACCTATTCTCGGTTCGGTCAAATACACGTGGAAAATTTCATAAAAATCTATTCAGTCGTTCTCGAGTTATGTGTTGGTAACTATAACGACTTTCTTTTGTTTATATAGATGTAAAATATTTAAATGGCTATTAAAAAATAACGGTTAGTGATAGAAAAGTGAAAATTTAGGGTTTTATGTATCTTTACGTTCCACATCATATACAATTAAAAAAAAAGTATTTGTCTGAAAAATAGAAATAAATATAAGGGTGGCAAGCCCCCTTAAGACGCACGGGTATGAAATATAGATAACGACCCACTCCCGGTCCGGTCGAGTACACTTGCAAACTTTCATAAAAATCGGTCAAGTCGTTTCGGAGGAGTATGGCAACAAACACTGTAAAAAGAGCATTTTATACATATAGCTGTAAAAATTTTGGTGGCTACTAAAATGACAATATAAAACCGTATAAACCTTCCCTGAACTTCCACAAATAATTCAACATCAAAATTAGCCAAATCGGTCCACACATTCTCGAGTTTTAGCGAGACAAACGCACAGCAATAGATTTTTATATATAAGATGCAAAACTTTAGATGGCTATTAAAAGATAACGGTCGAAGATAGAAAAGTGAAAATTTAGGGTTGTATTTACCTTTGCCTTCCACATCACATAAAATTAAGAAAAAACAGTTTGATCAAAAAATAAAAAAATATGTTAGGGGGGCAGCCCCCGTTACGACGTACGGATATGAAAAATACATAACAACCTATTCTCGATCCGGTCAAATACACGTGGAAAATTTCATAAAAATCTATTCAGTCGTTCTCGAGTTATGTGTTGGTAACTGTCACGACTTTCTTTTGTTTATATAGATGTAAAATATTTAAATGACCATTAAAAAATAACGGCTAGTGATAGAAAAGTGAAAATTTAGGGTTGTATGTATCTTTACGTTCCACATCATATGCAATTAAAAAAAAAAAGAGTTTGTCTGAAAAACTAGAAATAAATATAAGGGTGGCAAGCCCCCTTAAGACGCACGGGTATGAAATATAGATAACGACCCACTTCCGGTCCGGTCGAGTACACTTGCAAACTTTCATAAAAATCGGTCAAGTCGTTTCGGAGGAGTATGGCAACAAACACTGTAAAAAGAGCATTTTATACATATAGCTGTAAAAATTTTGGTGGCTACTAAAATGACAATATAAAACCGTATAAACCTTCCCTGAACTTCCACAAATAATTCAACATCAAAATTGGCCAAATCGGTCCACACATTTTCGAGTTTTAGCGAGACTAACACACAGCAATAGATTTTTATATATAAGATGCAAAACTTTATATGGCTATTAAAAAATAACGGTCGAAGATAGAAAAGTGAAAATTTAGGGTTGTATTTACCTTTGCCTTCCACATCACATAAAACGTAGGGATATGAAAAATACATAACAACCTATTCTCGGTTCGGTCAAATACACGTGGAAAATTTCATAAAAATCTATTCAGTCGTTCTCGAGTTATGTGTTGGTAACTGTCACGACTTTCTTTTGTTTATATAGATGTAAAATATTTAAATGGCCATTAAAAAATAACGGTTAGTGATAGAAAAGTGAAAATTTAGGGTTGTATGTATATTTACGTTCCACATCATATGCAATTAAAAAAAAAGAGTTTGTCTGAAAAAATAGAAATAAATATAAGGGTGGCAAGCCCCCTTAAGACGCACGGGTATGAAATGTAGATAACGACCCACTCCCGGTCCGGTCGAATACAATTGCAAACTTTCATAAAAATCGGTCAAGTCGTTTCGGAGGAGTATGGCAACAAACACTGTAAAAAGAGAATTTTATACATATAGCTGTAAAAATTTTGGTGGCTAATAAAATGACAATATAAAACCGTATAAACCTTCCCTGAACTTCCACAAATAATTCAACATCAAAATTAGCCAAATCGGTTCACACATTCTCGAGTTTTAGCGAGACTAACGCACAGCAATAGATTTTTATATATAAGATGCAAAACTTTAGATGGCTATTAAAAAATAACGGTCGAAGATAGAAAAGTGAAAATTTAGGGTTGTATTTACCTTTGCCTTCCACATCACATAAAATTAAGAAAAAACAGTTTGATCAAAACAATAAAAAAATGTTTTAGGGGGGCAGCCCCCGTTACAACGTACGGATATGAAAAATACATAACAACCTATTCTCGGTCAGGTCAAATACACGTGGAAAATTTCATAAAAAATCTATTCAGTCGTTCTCGAGTTATGTGTTGGTAACTGTCACGACTTTCTTTTGTTTATATAGATGTAAAATATTTAAATGGCCATTAAAAAATAACGGTTAGTGATAGAAAAGTGAAAATTTAGGGTTTTATGTATCTTTACGTTCCACATCATATGCAATTAAAAAAAAAGAGTTTGTCTGAAAAAATAGAAATAAATATAAGGGTGTCAAGCCCCCTTAAGACGCACGGGTATGAAATATAGACAACGACCTACTCACGGTCCGGTCGAGTACACTTGCAAACTTTCATAAAAATCGGTCAAGACGTTTCGGAGGAGTATGGCAACAAACACTGTAAAAAGAGCATTTTATACATATAGCTGTAAAAATTTTGGTGGCTACAAAAATGACAATATAAAACCGTATAAACCTTCCCTGAACTTCCACAAATAATTCAACATCAAAATTAGCCAAATCGGTCCACACATTCTCGAGTTTTAGCGAGACAAACGCACAGCAATAGATTTTTATATATAAGATGCAAAACTTTAGATGGCTATTAAAAAATAACGGTCGAAGATAGAAAAGTGAAAATTTAGGGTTGTATTTACCTTTGCCTTCCACATCACATAAAATTAAGAAAAAAAAGTTTGATCAAAAAAATAAAAAAATATTTTAGGGGGCAGCCCCCGTTACGACGTACGGATATGAAAAATACATAACAACCTATTCTCGGTTCGGTCAAATACACGTGGAAAATTTCATAAAAATCTATTCAGTCGTTCTCGAGTTATGTGTTGGTAACTATAACGACTTTCTTTTGTTTATATAGATGTAAAATATTTAAATGGCCATTAAAAAATAACGGTTAGTGATAGAAAAGTGAAAATTTAGGGTTTTATGTATCTTTACGTTCCACATCATATACAATTAAAAAAAAAGAGTTTGTCTGAAAAATAGAAATAAATATAAGGGTGGCAAGCCCCCTTAAGACGCACGGGTATGAAATATAGATAACGACCCACTCCCGGTCCGGTCGAGTACACTTGCAAACTTTCATAAAAATCGGTCAAGTCGTTTCGGAGGAGTATGGCAACAAACACTGTAAAAAGAGCATTTTATACATATAGCTGTAAAAATTTTGGTGGCTACTAAAATGACAATATAAAACCGTATAAACCTTCCCTGAACTTCCACAAATAATTCAACATCAAAATTAGCCAAATCGGTCCACACATTCTCGAGTTTTAGCGAGACTAACGCACAGCAATAGATTTTTATATATAAGATGCAAAACTTTAGATGGCTATTAAAAAATAACGGTCGAAGATAGAAAAGTGAAAATTTAGGGTTGTATTTACCTTTGCCTTCCACATCACATAAAACGTACGGATATGAAAAATACATAACAACCTATTCTCGGTTCGGTCAAATACACGTGGAAAATTTCATAAAAATCTATTCAGTCGTTCTCGAGTTATGTGTTGGTAACTATAACGACTTTCTTTTGTTTACATAGATGTAAAATATTTAAATGGCCATTAAAAAATAACGGTTAGTGATAGAAGAGTGAAAATTTAGGGTTGTATGTATATTTACGTTCCACATCATATGCAATTAAAAAAAAAGAGATTGTCTGAAAAAATAGAAATAAATATAAGGGTGGCAAGCCCCCTTAAGACGCACGGGTATGAAATGTAGATAACGACCCACTCCCGGTCCGGTCGAGTACACTTGCAAACTTTCATAAAAATCGGTCAAGTCGTTTCGGAGGAGTATGGCAACAAACATTGTAAAAAGAGCATTTTATACATATAGCTGTAAAAATTTTGGTGGCTAATAAAATGGCAATATAAAACCGTATAAACCTTCCCTGAACTTCCACAAATAATTCAACATCAAAATTAGCCAAATCGGTTCACACATTCTCGAGTTTTAGCGAGACTAACGCACAGCAATAGATTTTTATATACAGGGTGGGGCATTAGTGTGACAAAGTCCAATTACTCGTTTGTCGTAAGAGATACGAAAAAAAGTTATTTAGGTAAAAGTTGGGGCACACATAGTACCATAATTTAAAAATATTTTCAAATATACAGGGTCGTCCGTATTGACAGCGTGACACAAACTTATGTTTTTTTTAATGGAACACCCTGTATATTTTTACATTTTTGGATTCTCCTCGATGTTTCCTTTCTTAAAATATATGGTTTTGTAATATTATACGAGGCAGTTTAAAAGTTAATTACGTTTTTTTGTTAATTTCGTAGCAAAATCTACACCCTGTAGAATTTTAGTGATTTGACATCAAATTTTTATTTTATGTTCAAACGATTTTTAATATAGTCTACTACTGTTAATCATTAATAGTATAGCGAAATGTTTAATTTTAGTATACAGGGTGGGTCGAAACTCGGAATGAGTATTTTCTGAGTTTTCTTAAATGGAACACCCTGTATTTTAGTATTGTAATTAAATTATATTTTATGGTACATTTTTATTTCTTAAGCATTCCCTATACCTAAGTGCTTTAATTTGTAAGTTATTCGTCATTCTTTAAGCAAACATTAATTTGCAACAAAAATTACGTAAAATTTCATTAGGTAGCCGTGAAAATATCCAATCGAAAGTAATTTTTCGAAAAAAAAATACATAATAATCTAGCCTGATCCTTAATTTATTAATATTGGATGAGATATCCAAATACATTCGTAGTTAAGGTTGTTGGTGCTTAAAATATGAATCAAACATACAAAATTCTGCCTAGTTGGCTACGACACAAAATTTGCTTAAACATTTGACATTATACTATTTATATAGTTTCAGTTGATTTGATACCATTACTAGTATTAATTTTTCTAATGAGCTTAGTGCTAGGAGAGTATAACAAAAATGAGCTACTAACAATAAAAATTTATCATCAGCAGTTCCCTGATAGTCGACAACCAAAAAGAGAAACTTTTGAAAGTATACTAAAACGGTTTCAACAGACTAGATACTTAGATTGTAAGAACGATTGTACTAATATGCAGATCCTCAGTGACACTAAGGATTACATATAATTGCTGTTTTCTTCACTTACAATAGTTTTTATTCGAGCAGATTTATCATAATCTAAGTGATCAGTCCGTTGAAACCGTTCTAGTATATTTTTAAACGTTTCTCTTCTTAGTTGTCGTCTATCAGGGAATTTCTAATGAAAAATTCTTATTGCTAGTAGCACATTTTTGTTATATTCCACTAGCACCAAAATCTTATTAGTCAGTTTCTCATAAGAAAAATACATATTAGTAATGGTAACAAAGCAACTGGATCTATAAAAATAGTATAATGTCAAATTTTTAAGGAAATTTAGTGTCATAGCCGATGAGGTAGAATATTGTATGTTTTTATTAATATTTTGCGCACCAACAAAATTAACCACGAATTTATTTGGATATTTCATCCAATAGTAATAAATTAAGGATCAGACTAGATTATGATGTATTTTCTTTTCCAAAAATTATTTCTGATTAAATATTTTCACAGCCACCTAATAAAATTTCACGTAATTTTTCTTACAATTAATGTTTGGCTTAAAGAATCACGAATAACTTACAAATTAAAGCACTTAGGTATAGGGAATGCTTAAGAAATAAAAAAGTACCATAAAATATCATTTCATTACAATACTTAAATACAGGGTGTTCCATTTAAGAAAACTCAGAAAATACTCATTCCGAGTTTCGACCCACCCTGTATACTAAAAATAAACATTTCGCTATACTGTTAATGTTTAACAATAGTAGACCATATTAAAAATCGTTTGAACATAAAATAAAAATTTGATGTCAAATCACTAAAATTCTACAGGGTGTAGATTTTGCTACGAAATAAACAAAAAAACGTAATTAACTTTTAAACTACCTCGTATACTATTACAAAACCATATATTTTAAGAAAGGAAACATCGAGGAAAATCCAAAAATGTAAAAATATACAGGACATAAGTTTGCGTCACCCTGTCAATACGGACGACCCTGTATATTTGAAAATATTTTTAAATTATGGTACTATGTGTGCCCCAACTTTTACCTAAATAACTTTTTTTCGTATCTCTTACGACAAACGAGTAATGGGACTTTGTCACACTAATGCCCCACCCTGTATAAGATGCAAAACTTTAGATGGCTATTAAAAAATAACGGTCGAAGATAGAAAAGTGAAAATTTAGGGTTGTATTTACATTTGCCTTCCACATCACATAAAATTAAGAAAAAACAGTTTGATCAAAACAATAAAAAAATATTTTAGGGGGGCAGCCCCCGTTACAACGTACGGATATGAAAAATACATAACAACCTATTCTCGGTCCGGTCAAATACACGTGGAAAATTTCATAAAAATCTATTCAGTCGTTCTCGAGTTATGTGTTGGTAACTGTCACGACTTTCTTTTGTTTATATAGATGTAAAATATTTAAATGGCCATTAAAAAATAACGGTTAGTGATAGAAAAGTGAAAATTTAGGGTTTTATGTATCTTTACGTTCCACATCATATGCAATTAAAAAAAAAGAGTTTGTCTGAAAAAATAGAACTAAATATAAGGGTGTCAAGCCCCCTTAAGACGCACGGGTATGAAATATAGACAACGACCTACTCACGGTCCGGTCGAGTACACTTGCAAACTTTCATAAAAATCGGTCAAGTCGTTTCGGAGGAGTATGGCAACAAACACTGTAAAAAGAGCATTTTATACATATACCTGTAAAAATTTTGGTGGCTACAAAAATGACAATATAAAACCGTATAAACCTTCCCTGAACTTCCACAAATAATTCAACATCAAAATTAGCCAAATCGGTCCACACATTCTCGAGTTTTAGCGAGACAAACGCACAGCAATAGATTTTTATATATAAGATGCAAAACTTTAGATGGCTATTAAAAAATAACGGTCGAAGATAGAAAAGTGAAAATTTAGGGTTGTATTTACCTTTGCCTTCCACATCACATAAAATTAAGAAAAAAAAGTTTGATCAAAAAAATAAAAAAATATTTTAGGGGGGCAGCCCCCGTTACGACGGACGGATATGAAAAATACATAACAACCTATTCTCGGTTCGGTCAAATACACGTGGAAAATTTCATAAAAATCTATTCAGTCGTTCTCGAGTTATGTGTTGGTAACTATAACGACTTTCTTTTGTTTATATAGATGTAAAATATTTAAATGGCCATTAAAAAATAACGGTTAGTGATAGAAAAGTGAAAATTTAGGGTTTTATGTATCTTTACGTTCCACATCATATACAATTAAAAAAAAAGAGTTTGTCTGAAAAATAGAAATAAATATAAGGGTGGCAAGCCCCCTTAAGACGCACGGGTATGAAATATAGATAACGACCCACTCCCGGTCCGGTCGAGTACACTTGCAAACTTTCATAAAAATCGGTCAAGTCGTTTCGGAGGAGTATGGCAACAAACACTGTAAAAAGAGCATTTTATACATATAGCTGTAAAAATTTTGGTGGCTACTAAAATGACAATATAAAACCGTATAAACCTTCCCTGAACTTCCACAAATAATTCAACATCAAAATTAGCCAAATCGGTCCACACATTCTCGAGTTTTAGCGAGACAAACGCACAGCAATAGATTTTTATATATAAGATGCAAAACTTTAGATGGCTATTAAAAAATAACGGTCGAAGATAGAAAAGTGAAAATTTAGGGTTGTATTTACCTTTGCCTTCCACATCACATAAAATTAAGAAAAAACAGTTTGATCAAAAAAATAAAAAAATATTTTAGGGGGGCAGCCCCCGTTACGACGTACGGATATGAAAAATACATAACAACCTATTCTCGATCCGGTCAAATACACGTGGAAAATTTCATAAAAATCTATTCAGTCGTTCTCGAGTTATGTGTTGGTAACTGTCACGACTTTCTTTTGTTTATATAGATATAAAATATTTAAATGGCCATTAAAAAATAACGGTTAGTGATAGAAAAGTTAAAATTTAGGGTTGTATGTATATTTACGTTCCACATCATATGCAATTAAAAAAAAGAGTTTGTCTGAAAAAATAGAAATAAATATAAGGGTGGCAAGCCCCCTTAAGACGCACGGGTATGAAATGTAGATAACGACCCACTCCCGGTCCGGTCGAATACACTTGCAAACTTTCATAAAAATCGGTCAAGTCGTTTCGGAGGAGTATGGCAACAAACACTGTAAAAAGAGAATTTTATACATATAGCTGTAAAAATTTTGGTGGCTAATAAAATGACAATATAAAACCGTATAAACCTTCCCTGAACTTCCACAAATAATTCAACATCAAAATTAGCCAAATCGGTCCACACATTCTCGAGTTTTAGCGAGACAAACGCACAGCAATAGATTTTTATATATAAGATGCAAAACTTTAGATGGCTATTAAAAAATAACGGTCGAAGATAGAAAAGTGAAAATTTAGGGTTGTATTTACCTTTGCCTTCCACATCACATAAAATTAAGAAAAAAAAGTTTGATCAAAAAAATAAAAAAATATTTTAGGGGGGCAGCCCCCGTTACGACGTACGGATATGAAAAATACATAACAACCTATTCTCGGTTCGGTCAAATACACGTGGAAAATTTCATAAAAATCTATTCAGTCGTTCTCGAGTTATGTGTTGGTAACTATAACGACTTTCTTTTGTTTATATAGATGTAAAATATTTAAATGGCCATTAAAAAATAACGGTTAGTGATAGAAAAGTGAAAATTTAGGGTTTTATGTATCTTTACGTTCCACATCATATGCAATTAAAAAAAAAGAGTTTGTCTGAAAAAATAGAAATAAATATAAGGGTGGCAAGCCCCCTTAAGACGCACGGGTATGAAATATAGATAACGACCCACTTTCGGTCCGGTCGAGTACACTTGCAAACTTTCATAAAAATCGGTCAAGTCGTTTCGGAGGAGTATGGCAACAAACACTGTAAAAAGAGCATTTTATACATATAGCTGTAAAAATTTTGGTGGCTACTAAAATGACAATATAAAACCGTATAAACCTTCCCTGAACTTCCACAAATAATTCAACATCAAAATTAGCCAAATCGGTCCACACATTCTCGAGTTTTAGCGAGACAAACGCACAGCAATAGATTTTTATATATAAGATGCAAAACTTTAGATGGCTATTAAAAAATAACGGTCGAAAATAGAAAAGTGAAAATTTAGGGTTGTATTTACCTTTGCCTTCCACATCACATAAAATTAAGAAAAAACAGTTTGATCAAAAAAATAAAAAAATATTTTAGGGGGGCAGCCCCCGTTACGACGTACGGATATGAAAAATACATAACAACCTATTCTCGATCCGGTCAAATACACGTGGAAAATTTCATAAAAATCTATTCAGTCGTTCTCGAGTTATGTGTTGGTAACTGTCACGACTTTATTTTGTTTATATAGATGTAAAATATTTAAATGACCATTAAAAAATAACGGTTAGTGATAGAAAAGTGAAAATTTAGGGTTGTATGTATCTTTACGTTCCACATCATATGCAATTAAAAAAAAGAGTTTGTCTGAAAAAATAGAAATAAATATAAGGGTGGCAAGCCCCCTTAAGACGCACGGGTATGAAATATAGATAACGACCCACTCCCGGTCCGGTCGAGTACACTTGCAAACTTTCATAAAAATCGGTCAACTCGTTTCGGAGGAGTATGGCAACAAACACTGTAAAAAGAGCATTTTATACATATAGCTGTAAAAATTTTGGTGGCTACTAAAATGACAATATAAAACCGTATAAACCTTCCCTGAACTTCCACAAATAATTCAACATCAAAATTAGCCAAATCGGTCCACACATTCTCGAGTTTTAGCGAGACTAACGCACAGCAATAGATTTTTATATATAAGATGCAAAACTTTAGATGGCTATTAAAAAATAACGGTCGAAGATAGAAAAGTGAAAATTTAGGGTTGTATTTACCTTTGCCTTCCACATCACATAAAATTAAGAAAAAACAGTTTGATCAAAACAATAAAAAAATATTTTAGGGGGGCAGCCCCCGTTACAACGTACGGATATGAAAAATACATAACAACCTATTCTCGGTCCGGTCAAATACACGTGGAAAATTTCATAAAAAATCTATTCAGTCGTTCTCGAGTTATGTGTTGGTAACTGTCACGACTTTCTTTTGTTTATATAGATGTAAAATATTTAAATGGCCATTAAAAAATAACGGTTAGTGATAGAAAAGTGAAAATTTAGGGTTTTATGTATCTTTACGTTCCACATCATATGCAATTAAAAAAAAAGAGTTTGTCTGAAAAAATAGAAATAAATATAAGGGTGGCAAGCCCCCTTAAGACGCACGGGTATGAAATATAGATAACGACCCACTCCCGGTCCGGTCGAGTACACTTGCAAACTTTCATAAAAATCGGTCAAGTCGTTTCGGAGGAGTATGGCAACAAACACTGTAAAAAAGAGCATTTTATACATATAGCTGTAAAAATTTTGGTGGCTACTAAAATGACAATATAAAACCGTATAAACCTTCCCTGAACTTCCACAAATAATTCAACATCAAAATTAGCCAAATCGGTCCACACATTCTCGAGTTTTAGCGAGACAAACGCACAACAATAGATTTTTATATATAAGATGCAAAACTTTAGATGGCTATTAAAAAATAACGGTCGAAAATAGAAAAGTGAAAATTTAGGGTTGTATTTACCTTTGCCTTCCACATCACATAAAATTAAGAAAAAACAGTTTGATCAAAAAAATAAAAAAATATTTTAGGGGGGCAGCCCCCGTTACGACGTACGGATATGAAAAATACATAACAACCTATTCTCGATCCGGTCAAATACACGTGGAAAATTTCATAAAAATCTATTCAGTCGTTCTCGAGTTATGTGTTGGTAACTGTCACGAGTTTATTTTGTTTATATAGATGTAAAATATTTAAATGACCATTAAAAAATAACGGTTAGTGATAGAAAAGTGAAAATTTAGGGTTGTATGTATCTTTACGTTCCACATCATATGCAATTAAAAAAAAAGAGTTTGTCTGAAAAAATAGAAATAAATATAAGGGTGGCAAGCCCCCTTAAGACGCACGGGTATGAAATATAGATAACGACCCACGCCCGGTCCGGTCGAGTACACTTGCAAACTTTCATAAAAATCGGTCAAGTCGTTTCGGAGGAGTATGGCAACAAACACTGTAAAAAGAGCATTTTATACATATAGCTGTAAAAATTTTGGTGGCTACTAAAATGACAATATAAAACCGTATAAACCTTCCCTGAACTTCCACAAATAATTCAACGTCAAAATTAGCAAAATCGGTCCACACATTCTCGAGTTTTAGCGAGACAAACGCACAGCAATAGATTTTTATATATAAGATGCAAAACTTTAGATGGCTATTAAAAAATAACGGTCGAAAATAGAAAAGTGAAAATTTAGGGTTGTATTTACCTTTGCCTTCCACATCACATAAAATTAAGAAAAAACAGTTTGATCAAAAAAATAAAAAAATATTTTAGGGGGGCAGCCCCCGTTACGACGTACGGATATGAAAAATACATAACAACCTATTCTCGATCCGGTCAAATACACGTGGAAAATTTCATAAAAATCTATTCAGTCGTTCTCGAGTTATGTGTTGGTAACTCTCACGACTTTATTTTGTTTATATAGATGTAAAATATTTAAATGACCATTAAAAAATAACGGTTAGTGATAGAAAAGTAAAAATTTAGGGTTGTATGTATCTTTACGTTCCACATCATATGCAATTAAAAAAAAGAGTTTGTCTGAAAAAATAGAAATAAATATAAGGGTGGCAAGCCCCCTTAAGACGCACGGGTATGAAATATAGATAACGACCCACTCCCGGTCCGGTCGAGTACACTTGCAAACTTTCATAAAAATCGGTCAAGTCGTTTCGGAGGAGTATGGCAACAAACACTGTAAAAAGAGCATTTTATACATATAGCTGTAAAAATTTTGGTGGCTACTAAAATGACAATATAAAACCGTATAAACCTTCCCTGAACTTCCACAAATAATTCAAAATCAAAATTAGCCAAATCGGTCCACACATTCTCGAGTTTTAGCGAGACTAACGCACAGCAATAGATTTTTATATATAAGATGCAAAACTTTAGATGGCTATTAAAAAATAACGGTCGAAGATAGAAAAGTGAAAATTTAGGGTTGTATTTACCTTTGCCTTCCACATCACATAAAACGTACGGATATGAAAAATACATAACAACCTATTCTCGGTTCGGTCAAATACACGTGGAAAATTTCATAAAAATCTATTCAGTCGTTCTCGAGTTATGTGTTGGTAACTATAACGACTTTCTTTTGTTTACATAGATGTAAAATATTTAAATGGCCATTAAAAAATAACGGTTAGTGATAGAAGAGTGAAAATTTAGGGTTGTATGTATCTTTACGTTCCACATCATATGCAATTAAAAAAAAAGTGTTTGTCTGAAAAAATAGAAATAAATATAAGGGTGGCAAGCCCCCTTAAGACGCACGGGTATGAAATATAGATAACGACCCACTCCCGGTCCGGTCGAGTACACTTGCAAACTTTCATAAAAATCGGTCAAGTCGTTTCGGAGGAGTATGGCAACAAACACTGTAAAAAGAGCATTTTATACATATAGCTGTAAAAATTTTGGTGGCTACTAAAATGACAATATAAAACCGTATAAACCTTCCCTGAACTTCCACAAATAATTCAACATCAAAATTAGCCAAATCGGTCCACACATTCTCGAGTTTTAGCGAGACTAACGCACAGCAATAGATTTTTATATATAAGATGCAAAACTTTAGATGGCTATTAAAAAATAACGGTCGAAGATAGAAAAGTGAAAATTTAGGGTTGTATTTACCTTTGCCTTCCACATCACATAAAACGTACGGATATGAAAAATACATAACAACCTATTCTCGGTTCGGTCAAATACACGTGGAAAATTTCATAAAAATCTATTCAGTCGTTCTCGAGTTATGTGTTGGTAACTGTCACGACTTTCTTTTGTTTATATAGATGTAAAATATTTAAATGACCATTAAAAAATAACGGTTAGTGATAGAAAAGTGAAAATTTAGGGTTGTATGTATCTTTACGTTCCACATCATATGCAATTAAAAAAAAGAGTTTTTCTGAAAAAATAGAAATAAATATAAGGGTGGCAAACCCCCTTAAGACGCACGGGTATGAAATATAGACAACGACCTACTCACGGTCCGGTCGAGTACACTTGCAAACTTTCATAAAAATCGGTCAAGACGTTTCGGAGGAGTATGGCAACAAACACTGTAAAAAGAGCATTTTATACATATAGCTGTAAAAATTTTGGTGGCTACAAAAATGACAATATAAAACCGTATAAACCTTCCCTGAACTTCCACAAATAATTCAACATCAAAATTAGCCAAATCGGTCCACACATTCTCGAGTTTTAGCGAGACAAACGCACAGCAATAGATTTTTATATATAAGATGCAAAACTTTAGATGGCTATTATAAAATAACGGTCGAAGATAGAAAAGTGAAAATTTAGGGTTGTATTTACCTTTGCCTTCCACATCACATAAAATTAAGAAAAAAAAGTTTGATCAAAAAAATAAAAAAATATTTTAGGGGGGCAGCCCCCGTTACGACGTACGGATATGAAAAATACATAACAACCTATTCTCGGTTCGGTCAAATACACGTGGAAAATTTCATAAAAATCTATTCAGTCGTTCTCGAGTTATGTGTTGGTAACTATAACGACTTTCTTTTGTTTATATAGATGTAAAATATTTAAATGGCCATTAAAAAATAACGGTTAGTGATAGAAAAGTGAAAATTTAGGGTTTTATGTATCTTTACGTTCCACATCATATGCAATTAAAAAAAAAAGAGTTTGTCTGAAAAAATAGAAATAAATATAAGGGTGGCAAGCCCCCTTAAGACGCACGGGTATGAAATATAGATAACGACCCACTCCCGGTCCGGTCGAGTACACTTGCAAACTTTCATAAAAATCGGTCAAGTCGTTTCGGAGGAGTATGGCAACAAACACTGTAAAAAGAGCATTTTATACATATAGCTGTAAAAATTTTGGTGGCTACTAAAATGACAATATAAAACCGTATAAACCTTCCCTGAACTTCCACAAATAATTCAACATCAAAATTAGCCAAATCGGTCCACACATTCTCGAGTTTTAGCGAGACAAACGCACAGCAATAGATTTTTATATATAAGATGCAAAACTTTAGATGGCTATTAAAAAATAACGGTCGAAAATAGAAAAGTGAAAATTTAGGGTTGTATTTACCTTTGCCTTCCACATCACATAAAATTAAGAAAAAACAGTTTGATCAAAAAAATAAAAAAATATTTTAGGGGGCAGCCCCCGTTACGACGTACGGATATGAAAAATACATAACAACCTATTCTCGATCCGGTCAAATACACGTGGAAAATTTCATAAAAATCTATTCAGTCGTTCTCGAGTTATGTGTTGGTAACTGTCACGACTTTCTTTTGTTTATATAGATGTAAAATATTTAAATGACCATTAAAAAATAACGGTTAGTGATAGAAAAGTGAAAATTTAGGGTTGTATGTATCTTTACGTTCCACATCATATGCAATTAAAAAAAAGAGTTTGTCTGAAAAAATAGAAATAAATATAAGGGTGGCAAGCCCCCTTAAGACGCACGGGTATGAAATATATATAACGACCCACTCCCGGTCCGGTCGAGTACACTTGCAAACTTTCATAAAAATCGGTCAAGTCGTTTCGGAGGAGTATGGCAACAAACACTGTAAAAACAGCATTTTATACATATAGGTGTAAAAATTGTGGTGGCTACTAAAATGACAATATAAAACCGTATAAACCTTCCCTGAACTTCCACAAATAATTCAACATCAAAATTAGCCAAATCGGTCCACACATTCTCGAGTTTTAGCGAGACAAACGCACAGCAATAGATTTTTATATATAAGATGCAAAACTTTAGATGGCTATTAAAAAATAACGGTCGAAAATAGAAAAGTGAAAATTTAGGGTTGTATTTACCTTTGCCTTCCACATCACATAAAATTAAGAAAAAACAGTTTGATCAAAAAAATAAAAAAATATTTTAGGGGGGCAGCCCCCGTTACGACGTACGGATATGAAAAATACATAACAACCTATTCTCGGTTCGGTCAAATACACGTGGAAAATTTCATAAAAATCTATTCAGTCGTTCTCGAGTTATGTGTTGGTAACTATAACGACTTTCTTTTGTTTATATAGATGTAAAATATTTAAATGGCCATTAAAAAATAACGGTTAGTGATAGAAAAGTGAAAATTTAGGGTTTTATGTATCTTTACGTTCCACATCATATGCAATTAAAAAAAAAAGAGTTTGTCTGAAAAAATAGAAATAAATATAAGGGTGGCAAGCCCCCTTAAGACGCACGGGTATGAAATATAGATAACGACCCACTCCCGGTCCGGTCGAGTACACTTGCAAACTTTCATAAAAATCGGTCAAGTCGTTTCGGAGGAGTATGGCAACAAACACTGTAAAAAGAGCATTTTATACATATAGCTGTAAAAATTTTGGTGGCTACTAAAATGACAATATAAAACCGTATAAACCTTCCCTGAACTTCCACAAATAATTCAACATCAAAATTAGCCAAATCGGTCCACACATTCTCGAGTTTTAGCGAGACAAACGCACAGCAATAGATTTTTATATATAAGATGCAAAACTTTAGATGGCTATTAAAAAATAACGGTCGAAAATAGAAAAGTGAAAATTTAGGGTTGTATTTACCTTTGCCTTCCACATCACATAAAATTAAGAAAAAACAGTTTGATCAAAAAAATAAAAAAATATTTTAGGGGGGCAGCCCCCGTTACGACGTACGGATATGAAAAATACATAACAACCTATTCTCGGTTCGGTCAAATACACGTGGAAAATTTCATAAAAATCTATTCAGTCGTTCTCGAGTTATGTGTTGGTAACTATAACGACTTTCTTTTGTTTATATAGATGTAAAATATTTAAATGGCCATTAAAAAATAACGGTTAGTGATAGAAAAGTGAAAATTTAGGGTTTTATGTATCTTTACGTTCCACATCATATGCAATTAAAAAAAAAAGAGTTTGTCTGAAAAAATAGAAATAAATATAAGGGTGGCAAGCCCCCTTAAGACGCACGGGTATGAAATATAGATAACGACCCACTCCCGGTCCGGTCGAGTACACTTGCAAACTTTCATAAAAATCGGTCAAGTCGTTTCGGAGGAGTATGGCAACAAACACTGTAAAAACAGCATTTTATACATATAGGTGTAAAAATTGTGGTGGCTACTAAAATGACAATATAAAACCGTATAAACCTTCCCTGAACTTCCACAAATAATTCAACATCAAAATTAGCCAAATCGGTCCACACATTCTCGAGTTTTAGCGAGACAAACGCACAGCAATAGATTTTTATATATAAGATGCAAAACTTTAGATGGCTATTAAAAAATAACGGTCGAAAATAGAAAAGTGAAAATTTAGGGTTGTATTTACCTTTGCCTTCCACATCACATAAAATTAAGAAAAAACAGTTTGATCAAAAAAATAAAAAAATATTTTAGGGGGCAGCCCCCGTTACGACGTACGGATATGAAAAATACATAACAACCTATTCTCGATCCGGTCAAATACACGTGGAAAATTTCATAAAAATCTATTCAGTCGTTCTCGAGTTATGTGTTGGTAACTGTCACGACTTTCTTTTGTTTATATAGATGTAAAATATTTAAATGACCATTAAAAAATAACGGTTAGTGATAGAAAAGTGAAAATTTAGGGTTGTATGTATCTTTACGTTCCACATCATATGCAATTAAAAAAAAGAGTTTGTCTGAAAAAATAGAAATAAATATAAGGGTGGCAAGCCCCCTTAAGACGCACGGGTATGAAATATATATAACGACCCACTCCCGGTCCGGTCGAGTACACTTGCAAACTTTCATAAAAATCGGTCAAGTCGTTTCGGAGGAGTATGGCAACAAACACTGTAAAAAGAGCATTTTATACATATAGCTGTAAAAATTTTGGTGGCTACTAAAATGACAATATAAAACCGTATAAACCTTCCCTGAACTTCCACAAATAATTCAACATCAAAATTAGCCAAATCGGTCCACATATTCTCGAGTTTTAGCGAGACTAACGCACAGCAATAGATTTTTATATATAGGACTAGCTGACCCGGCAGACTTCGTACTGCCTCAATAGATAAAAACAAACTTTTGCAAACAATAAATCTAAAATAAACAAAAGAAATTAGTAATTAATAAACAAAAAATGCTCGATGTGAATGAGTTTTTATTATTTTTAATGAATTACACATGATGTTTGAAGTAATAAAGCTTAGTTAGAAATAACAAAATAAAGTTTGCAGTGCAACAGTTGCAATCTTAAATTTGTTTATCGTATAATGAATATAACAGCTTTATTTTATATACATTCAAAACAATCTTGTATTTATAATTGTGTACGGCGTTGTCCAATGATATAGGTGTTAATTAATCAAAATAAAATAAAATTAAAATTAAATATCATTAAATAAAATGAAACAAAATTTCTAAAAATTGTATAAAAGTTAATAAAAATAAATAAAACTGAATAAACTCAAATAAAAATAATAAACAAATTAAAAAAAAACAATAAAATTAAAAAAATAGAATCTAATAAAAATAATTAAAATTTAATAAAATGAAATAAAATAAAATAAACGAAAATAAATAAAATACTTAAATTAAATAAAATTAAATAAAATGAAACAAAATTAATTAAAATTAAATAAAATTTTATAATTTGCTGCTCGTTCTTTTCGTGTGCTCAGAACTTTTCTCCTGCTTGCCGTTCGTCAGAAAAGTTCGACAGAGATATTTTTTGAAAGTTTCGAAAAATTAAGAAATTCATATTTTGCCCAATTTAAGTCCAAAAGTTAAACAGTTGCACTTTTCTTCCATGAAATTTGTTGCTCGTTCTTCTTCTGTCCTCAGAATATTTATACGGCTTAAGAGATTGTATTTTCGACACTGATTGAGCTAGAGAAAAAATTTTAACACGGTTCTGTGCGGAATTCAGCAAGGAATCCAACTACTTAATTTCGTATTTTTCACGTCATTATTGTGAGACTTACGGCGTCATGGGTAATCCCCTTATGACGTACGGGTATGAAATATAGATAACAACCTACTCCCAGTCCGGTCCAATATACCTGCCAAATTTCATAAAAATCGGTAAAGTCGTTTCGGAGGAGTATGGCAACAAACACTGTAAAAACAGCATTTTATACATATAGGTGTAAAAATTGTGGTGGCTACTAAAATGACAATATAAAACCGTATAAACCTTCCCTGAACTTCCACAAATAATTCAACATCAAAATTAGCCAAATCGGTCCACACATTCTCGAGTTTTAGCGAGACAAACGCACAGCAATAGATTTTTATATATAAGATGCAAAACTTTAGATGGCTATTAAAAAATAACGGTCGAAAATAGAAAAGTGAAAATTTAGGGTTGTATTTACCTTTGCCTTCCACATCACATAAAATTAAGAAAAAACAGTTTGATCAAAAAAATAAAAAAATATTTTAGGGGGCAGCCCCCGTTACGACGTACGGATATGAAAAATACATAACAACCTATTCTCGATCCGGTCAAATACACGTGGAAAATTTCATAAAAATCTATTCAGTCGTTCTCGAGTTATGTGTTGGTAACTGTCACGACTTTCTTTTGTTTATATAGATGTAAAATATTTAAATGACCATTAAAAAATAACGGTTAGTGATAGAAAAGTGAAAATTTAGGGTTGTATGTATCTTTACGTTCCACATCATATGCAATTAAAAAAAAGAGTTTGTCTGAAAAAATAGAAATAAATATAAGGGTGGCAAGCCCCCTTAAGACGCACGGGTATGAAATATATATAACGACCCACTCCCGGTCCGGTCGAGTACACTTGCAAACTTTCATAAAAATCGGTCAAGTCGTTTCGGAGGAGTATGGCAACAAACACTGTAAAAAGAGCATTTTATACATATAGCTGTAAAAATTTTGGTGGCTACTAAAATGACAATATAAAACCGTATAAACCTTCCCTGAACTTCCACAAATAATTCAACATCAAAATTAGCCAAATCGGTCCACATATTCTCGAGTTTTAGCGAGACTAACGCACAGCAATAGATTTTTATATATAGGACTAGCTGACCCGGCAGACTTCGTACTGCCTCAATAGATAAAAACAAACTTTTGCAAACAATAAATCTAAAATAAACAAAAGAAATTAGTAATTAATAAACAAAAAATGCTCGATGTGAATGAGTTTTTATTATTTTTAATGAATTACACATGATGTTTGAAGTAATAAAGCTTAGTTAGAAATAACAAAATAAAGTTTGCAGTGCAACAGTTGCAATCTTAAATTTGTTTATCGTATAATGAATATAACAGCTTTATTTTATATACATTCAAAACAATCTTGTATTTATAATTGTGTACGGCGTTGTCCAATGATATAGGTGTTAATTAATCAAAATAAAATAAAATTAAAATTAAATATCATTAAATAAAATGAAACAAAATTTCTAAAAATTGTATAAAAGTTAATAAAAATAAATAAAACTGAATAAACTCAAATAAAAATAATAAACAAATTAAAAAAAAACAATAAAATTAAAAAAATAGAATCTAATAAAAATAATTAAAATTTAATAAAATGAAATAAAATAAAATAAACGAAAATAAATAAAATACTTAAATTAAATAAAATTAAATAAAATGAAACAAAATTAATTAAAATTAAATAAAATTTTATAATTTGCTGCTCGTTCTTTTCGTGTGCTCAGAACTTTTCTCCTGCTTGCCGTTCGTCAGAAAAGTTCGACAGAGATATTTTTTGAAAGTTTCGAAAAATTAAGAAATTCATATTTTGCCCAATTTAAGTCCAAAAGTTAAACAGTTGCACTTTTCTTCCATGAAATTTGTTGCTCGTTCTTCTTCTGTCCTCAGAATATTTATACGGCTTAAGAGATTGTATTTTCGACACTGATTGAGCTAGAGAAAAAATTTTAACACGGTTCTGTGCGGAATTCAGCAAGGAATCCAACTACTTAATTTCGTATTTTTCACGTCATTATTGTGAGACTTACGGCGTCATGGGTAATCCCCTTATGACGTACGGGTATGAAATATAGATAACAACCTACTCCCAGTCCGGTCCAATATACCTGCCAAATTTCATAAAAATCGGTAAAGTCGTTTCGGAGGAGTATGGCAACAAACACTGTAAAAACAGCATTTTATACATATAGGTGTAAAAATTGTGGTGGCTACTAAAATGACAATATAAAACCGTATAAACCTTCCCTGAACTTCCACAAATAATTCAAAATCAAAATTAGCCAAATCGGTCCACACATTCTCGAGTTTTAGCGAGACTAACGCACAGCAATAGATTTTTATATATAAGATGCAAAACTTTAGATGGCTATTAAAAAATAACGGTCGAAGATAGAAAAGTGAAAATTTAGGGTTGTATTTACCTTTGCCTTCCACATCACATAAAACGTACGGATATGAAAAATACATAACAACCTATTCTCGGTTCGGTCAAATACACGTGGAAAATTTCATAAAAATCTATTCAGTCGTTCTCGAGTTATGTGTTGGTAACTATAACGACTTTCTTTTGTTTACATAGATGTAAAATATTTAAATGGCCATTAAAAAATAACGGTTAGTGATAGAAGAGTGAAAATTTAGGGTTGTATGTATCTTTACGTTCCACATCATATGCAATTAAAAAAAAAGTGTTTGTCTGAAAAAATAGAAATAAATATAAGGGTGGCAAGCCCCCTTAAGACGCACGGGTATGAAATATAGATAACGACCCACTCCCGGTCCGGTCGAGTACACTTGCAAACTTTCATAAAAATCGGTCAAGTCGTTTCGGAGGAGTATGGCAACAAACACTGTAAAAAGAGCATTTTATACATATAGCTGTAAAAATTTTGGTGGCTACTAAAATGACAATATAAAACCGTATAAACCTTCCCTGAACTTCCACAAATAATTCAACATCAAAATTAGCCAAATCGGTCCACACATTCTCGAGTTTTAGCGAGACTAACGCACAGCAATAGATTTTTATATATAAGATGCAAAACTTTAGATGGCTATTAAAAAATAACGGTCGAAGATAGAAAAGTGAAAATTTAGGGTTGTATTTACCTTTGCCTTCCACATCACATAAAACGTACGGATATGAAAAATACATAACAACCTATTCTCGGTTCGGTCAAATACACGTGGAAAATTTCATAAAAATCTATTCAGTCGTTCTCGAGTTATGTGTTGGTAACTGTCACGACTTTCTTTTGTTTATATAGATGTAAAATATTTAAATGACCATTAAAAAATAACGGTTAGTGATAGAAAAGTGAAAATTTAGGGTTGTATGTATCTTTACGTTCCACATCATATGCAATTAAAAAAAAGAGTTTTTCTGAAAAAATAGAAATAAATATAAGGGTGGCAAACCCCCTTAAGACGCACGGGTATGAAATATAGACAACGACCTACTCACGGTCCGGTCGAGTACACTTGCAAACTTTCATAAAAATCGGTCAAGACGTTTCGGAGGAGTATGGCAACAAACACTGTAAAAAGAGCATTTTATACATATAGCTGTAAAAATTTTGGTGGCTACAAAAATGACAATATAAAACCGTATAAACCTTCCCTGAACTTCCACAAATAATTCAACATCAAAATTAGCCAAATCGGTCCACACATTCTCGAGTTTTAGCGAGACAAACGCACAGCAATAGATTTTTATATATAAGATGCAAAACTTTAGATGGCTATTATAAAATAACGGTCGAAGATAGAAAAGTGAAAATTTAGGGTTGTATTTACCTTTGCCTTCCACATCACATAAAATTAAGAAAAAAAAGTTTGATCAAAAAAATAAAAAAATATTTTAGGGGGGCAGCCCCCGTTACGACGTACGGATATGAAAAATACATAACAACCTATTCTCGGTTCGGTCAAATACACGTGGAAAATTTCATAAAAATCTATTCAGTCGTTCTCGAGTTATGTGTTGGTAACTATAACGACTTTCTTTTGTTTATATAGATGTAAAATATTTAAATGGCCATTAAAAAATAACGGTTAGTGATAGAAAAGTGAAAATTTAGGGTTTTATGTATCTTTACGTTCCACATCATATGCAATTAAAAAAAAAAGAGTTTGTCTGAAAAAATAGAAATAAATATAAGGGTGGCAAGCCCCCTTAAGACGCACGGGTATGAAATATAGATAACGACCCACTCCCGGTCCGGTCGAGTACACTTGCAAACTTTCATAAAAATCGGTCAAGTCGTTTCGGAGGAGTATGGCAACAAACACTGTAAAAAGAGCATTTTATACATATAGCTGTAAAAATTTTGGTGGCTACTAAAATGACAATATAAAACCGTATAAACCTTCCCTGAACTTCCACAAATAATTCAACATCAAAATTAGCCAAATCGGTCCACACATTCTCGAGTTTTAGCGAGACAAACGCACAGCAATAGATTTTTATATATAAGATGCAAAACTTTAGATGGCTATTAAAAAATAACGGTCGAAAATAGAAAAGTGAAAATTTAGGGTTGTATTTACCTTTGCCTTCCACATCACATAAAATTAAGAAAAAACAGTTTGATCAAAAAAATAAAAAAATATTTTAGGGGGCAGCCCCCGTTACGACGTACGGATATGAAAAATACATAACAACCTATTCTCGATCCGGTCAAATACACGTGGAAAATTTCATAAAAATCTATTCAGTCGTTCTCGAGTTATGTGTTGGTAACTGTCACGACTTTCTTTTGTTTATATAGATGTAAAATATTTAAATGACCATTAAAAAATAACGGTTAGTGATAGAAAAGTGAAAATTTAGGGTTGTATGTATCTTTACGTTCCACATCATATGCAATTAAAAAAAAGAGTTTGTCTGAAAAAATAGAAATAAATATAAGGGTGGCAAGCCCCCTTAAGACGCACGGGTATGAAATATATATAACGACCCACTCCCGGTCCGGTCGAGTACACTTGCAAACTTTCATAAAAATCGGTCAAGTCGTTTCGGAGGAGTATGGCAACAAACACTGTAAAAACAGCATTTTATACATATAGGTGTAAAAATTGTGGTGGCTACTAAAATGACAATATAAAACCGTATAAACCTTCCCTGAACTTCCACAAATAATTCAACATCAAAATTAGCCAAATCGGTCCACACATTCTCGAGTTTTAGCGAGACAAACGCACAGCAATAGATTTTTATATATAAGATGCAAAACTTTAGATGGCTATTAAAAAATAACGGTCGAAAATAGAAAAGTGAAAATTTAGGGTTGTATTTACCTTTGCCTTCCACATCACATAAAATTAAGAAAAAACAGTTTGATCAAAAAAATAAAAAAATATTTTAGGGGGGCAGCCCCCGTTACGACGTACGGATATGAAAAATACATAACAACCTATTCTCGGTTCGGTCAAATACACGTGGAAAATTTCATAAAAATCTATTCAGTCGTTCTCGAGTTATGTGTTGGTAACTATAACGACTTTCTTTTGTTTATATAGATGTAAAATATTTAAATGGCCATTAAAAAATAACGGTTAGTGATAGAAAAGTGAAAATTTAGGGTTTTATGTATCTTTACGTTCCACATCATATGCAATTAAAAAAAAAAGAGTTTGTCTGAAAAAATAGAAATAAATATAAGGGTGGCAAGCCCCCTTAAGACGCACGGGTATGAAATATAGATAACGACCCACTCCCGGTCCGGTCGAGTACACTTGCAAACTTTCATAAAAATCGGTCAAGTCGTTTCGGAGGAGTATGGCAACAAACACTGTAAAAAGAGCATTTTATACATATAGCTGTAAAAATTTTGGTGGCTACTAAAATGACAATATAAAACCGTATAAACCTTCCCTGAACTTCCACAAATAATTCAACATCAAAATTAGCCAAATCGGTCCACACATTCTCGAGTTTTAGCGAGACAAACGCACAGCAATAGATTTTTATATATAAGATGCAAAACTTTAGATGGCTATTAAAAAATAACGGTCGAAAATAGAAAAGTGAAAATTTAGGGTTGTATTTACCTTTGCCTTCCACATCACATAAAATTAAGAAAAAACAGTTTGATCAAAAAAATAAAAAAATATTTTAGGGGGGCAGCCCCCGTTACGACGTACGGATATGAAAAATACATAACAACCTATTCTCGGTTCGGTCAAATACACGTGGAAAATTTCATAAAAATCTATTCAGTCGTTCTCGAGTTATGTGTTGGTAACTATAACGACTTTCTTTTGTTTATATAGATGTAAAATATTTAAATGGCCATTAAAAAATAACGGTTAGTGATAGAAAAGTGAAAATTTAGGGTTTTATGTATCTTTACGTTCCACATCATATGCAATTAAAAAAAAAAGAGTTTGTCTGAAAAAATAGAAATAAATATAAGGGTGGCAAGCCCCCTTAAGACGCACGGGTATGAAATATAGATAACGACCCACTCCCGGTCCGGTCGAGTACACTTGCAAACTTTCATAAAAATCGGTCAAGTCGTTTCGGAGGAGTATGGCAACAAACACTGTAAAAACAGCATTTTATACATATAGGTGTAAAAATTGTGGTGGCTACTAAAATGACAATATAAAACCGTATAAACCTTCCCTGAACTTCCACAAATAATTCAACATCAAAATTAGCCAAATCGGTCCACACATTCTCGAGTTTTAGCGAGACAAACGCACAGCAATAGATTTTTATATATAAGATGCAAAACTTTAGATGGCTATTAAAAAATAACGGTCGAAAATAGAAAAGTGAAAATTTAGGGTTGTATTTACCTTTGCCTTCCACATCACATAAAATTAAGAAAAAACAGTTTGATCAAAAAAATAAAAAAATATTTTAGGGGGCAGCCCCCGTTACGACGTACGGATATGAAAAATACATAACAACCTATTCTCGATCCGGTCAAATACACGTGGAAAATTTCATAAAAATCTATTCAGTCGTTCTCGAGTTATGTGTTGGTAACTGTCACGACTTTCTTTTGTTTATATAGATGTAAAATATTTAAATGACCATTAAAAAATAACGGTTAGTGATAGAAAAGTGAAAATTTAGGGTTGTATGTATCTTTACGTTCCACATCATATGCAATTAAAAAAAAGAGTTTGTCTGAAAAAATAGAAATAAATATAAGGGTGGCAAGCCCCCTTAAGACGCACGGGTATGAAATATATATAACGACCCACTCCCGGTCCGGTCGAGTACACTTGCAAACTTTCATAAAAATCGGTCAAGTCGTTTCGGAGGAGTATGGCAACAAACACTGTAAAAAGAGCATTTTATACATATAGCTGTAAAAATTTTGGTGGCTACTAAAATGACAATATAAAACCGTATAAACCTTCCCTGAACTTCCACAAATAATTCAACATCAAAATTAGCCAAATCGGTCCACATATTCTCGAGTTTTAGCGAGACTAACGCACAGCAATAGATTTTTATATATAGGACTAGCTGACCCGGCAGACTTCGTACTGCCTCAATAGATAAAAACAAACTTTTGCAAACAATAAATCTAAAATAAACAAAAGAAATTAGTAATTAATAAACAAAAAATGCTCGATGTGAATGAGTTTTTATTATTTTTAATGAATTACACATGATGTTTGAAGTAATAAAGCTTAGTTAGAAATAACAAAATAAAGTTTGCAGTGCAACAGTTGCAATCTTAAATTTGTTTATCGTATAATGAATATAACAGCTTTATTTTATATACATTCAAAACAATCTTGTATTTATAATTGTGTACGGCGTTGTCCAATGATATAGGTGTTAATTAATCAAAATAAAATAAAATTAAAATTAAATATCATTAAATAAAATGAAACAAAATTTCTAAAAATTGTATAAAAGTTAATAAAAATAAATAAAACTGAATAAACTCAAATAAAAATAATAAACAAATTAAAAAAAAACAATAAAATTAAAAAAATAGAATCTAATAAAAATAATTAAAATTTAATAAAATGAAATAAAATAAAATAAACGAAAATAAATAAAATACTTAAATTAAATAAAATTAAATAAAATGAAACAAAATTAATTAAAATTAAATAAAATTTTATAATTTGCTGCTCGTTCTTTTCGTGTGCTCAGAACTTTTCTCCTGCTTGCCGTTCGTCAGA